>NC_071098.1:16010000-17210000 GCF_027358695.1 Spea bombifrons
TCTGCTAAATTAAGGAAACAAAAAAGAAGCATGTTACATAGCATGAGAGGCACTTGTAACTGGGGTCAGTGCGGGTCATATCAGTCTCAACAACCTGTGTACATGTTTGTTAATTCATATGGGATAAAAGTACAGAGCAACATTACAGCAATTACCAGCTGACGGAATGGTGACACGGCAAAGAAGAATAACTTTGTGTGTGTGTGTAGAAATCTGAACATACAGCATTGTAAAAGCTGTGTATAGTGGCAGTGATTTAAATAAGGGTAATGGCTAAAGATACAGCAATGCATGAGTCTTTGTTTAGTAAAATACTTAAATGGGATCTCTCACCATTTTTCTTACTGGTGTCCGATAAAAATAGAGCTGCATATTCGCCATTTGTATATGTTCTAGCTTTGTTATCATAGCCCAGTCTCCTAGACCTGACTTCTTATCATACCACCAGTGATAAACAATATAGTGGCCATTATCACCCAGCTGGACACTATGGCTAATTAACCACTTAAAGACAGAGCTGCTTTTACCCTTCATGGCCGTTTTAACATTTCTGCGGTGCTCATGTTTAGCTGTAATCTTCTTTTCTCTCATCTACTGTAACCACACAAATATTGTGTGGGCCCCCCTTTTGCCTCCAAAACAGCTATGACCTGTCGAGGCATGGACTCCACCAGACCTCTGAATGTGTGCTGTGGCACCTGGCACCAAGATGTTATCAGCAGATCTAGTAAGTTGCAAGGTGGGGCCTCCATGGATGCATCCTGGTGCCATGTGTTCTCCAGGTAAGCAACGCATCCGGCCATCCATGTTATGTAAAAGGGCCACCCTCTTCCATTGCTCCGTGGTCCAGTTATGCTCATGTGCCCATTGTAGGCGCCTTTGGCAGTGGACAGGGGTCGGCACCCTGACTGGTGACTGTATTCTAAAACCTATCAGAACCAGCATTAACTTTTTCAGCAACTTGAGCTACAGTAGCTGATCTGTTGGATTTGACCACACGGGCCATCCGTCGCCCCCCTATGTGCATCAATGAGCCTTGACTGTCCATGACCAGTTTTTTCCATTTTGGGAGAGGCAAAGTATCTTCCATTGCTCATGTCAAGGTATCTCAGAGACACCATTTAAGTTTAGCTGGGTA
Organism: Spea bombifrons; assembly: GCF_027358695.1. NCBI lineage: Eukaryota > Metazoa > Chordata > Amphibia > Anura > Pelobatidae > Spea > Spea bombifrons. Next base: position 16,011,139 of record NC_071098.1, read on the forward strand.
TGACGTTTGAGGAAGAAAAGTCACCCAAAATATCACTTGACTGAAAACAATGGCAGCCTCCAGGTCAGCACACAAAGCAAGTTTATTTGAGAGAAAAAAAATCAATCAATTTTTGTCAGTGCTGGTACTACCCATTTAAGACAGTCTAAGCCGTTGTAATCTACTGATACTACTCCAAAACCCAACCAAAGGGAAACAGCCAGTAGGTACATGAGCATTCCTAGTACATGTGCACAGCCCCAATGACAATTCATAACAACATATCACCTTCAGATCATAATTGCAAACCTCGAATATATAAAGATTTGGGGTCTATTCTCTAAAGGGAGAGTTGTGTTACAGCCCGCCAGTGTTGGCGAGTGAAGATGTTTAAGACTAACACCACTTCATGTAGGGCTGCAGTGTGAGAGGGACTCACGTCAATTGGGTATATGTGATAACCAAGTTTTCTCACCTTTGTTATCAGTATTAAGCAATGGCGTCCCTGGCTCCCTTTGGTCTCCCACATCCTCTGCAGTGTCTCTTTGACCTTTACCATGATTGGAACCTTGATTCTGTCCACTCTTCAAACCCACACCACTTGGAGACATATGATTGGCTTTAGGGCCCAGGAGCCCTGTCCCTTTGGGTCCTTGGCTCACATTTGGTGGTTGTGATTGGCCACCATTGCTGGACGTCTTCCCATGATTGGCCAGCTTGCCTTCTGGGTGCATTTGATTGCTGAAAATGTGCTGTGGTTGCCAGCGGAGGTCTCAGAGAACCTAACAAAATATATTTCAGCAAAATCAGACCAATCAGCAGAATCTATGGTGTGACTGGAACACGAGAAAGATACAATTACCTTCCTCAAGCAGTAAAAGAAAAAAATGTTTGTTTTTTTAATACACTTTACCTTTATTATCTATTTTTATTGTTTTAACTTTAGTTGTTAACCAGTGGTGTAACAACATTAAAGTATCCAATTCAAATGCTTTACTGACGGTTACTATATTTAGTTTAAAAGTATCTTAATGCAGTTTCGGTCACATTTGTTTCAGTTGCAGAGATGTGTAAGACAATAACTAAATAGTAACACAATACCAGGTCACACAACATTTTACAGTATGTATGTATGTATATATTTTTTTCTATACTTCAAAGAGTTTTTATTGAAACAATGTTTAAAACATAGTGACAAGGTTGAGATATACACTCCACAAACGCCCAATTCACAAGTACTAGCAAAGTCTTAGAACAAATGTCATCTGTACCATTTCTTACTAGGGGGTATCAAGATGAACAAGTTGCCCGACAGACAGAAGCTGCAAAGCTCAAATGTATGTATATTTTTATTTGCTTAGCCCTAATAAATGTGCTTGGTGCTTTACATCTTACAGTATAACAGAGGGGGTACAGAAAGTGCAGTCATCCAGTATTTATTCAGATATTATGAATTAGGTAAAATAGGTATAGATACTCAATGAAACTATCAGCATATTGCTATTTTTGATTTCCAAATGTGTAATTGTTCCTGGGATATTGGAGCGAAGGCTCAAAAAAGTAGAATTGCATAATGCATCGTTTTGCTACAAAATTGTCCAGAATTGGCCAGTCATACCAAAAAATATATCTCCAGGAAGTCATACGAAAAACAATATATATGGCTAGGAAGTCAGGGAATGGGGGAAAGAATTAGAGTGATAATAAAAAGACTGGGGGGCTTAGTTGGTTTTCTACTTCGGTCTTTCCCGCGGTCTTCTATTATCCATGTCGGAATCTGCCTCCTTCTCTTATTTCCTGGGCATACGATATTCCCAGAATGCCCTCACAGTGATTTCAACCCCGTGTTCCTGTTAACTCTTAATTAATTAATAATAAATCAGTTATACTGCTTTATTATCCTTACTTTATTGATAACTATGCTGTGTATCCTCAGTCTAATCCAGTTCTCTCCACAGCCTTTTCTTTTTATCGTTTGCTCGCTGCATTCCCCACTATTTCCAACCTGCTCTTCTTATCTATTCCCGTCTTCTCTCCCTCTCAATTTCTTAAGGTCCCTATATATAGCTCCTGTCAGCTGTACAGTCCCAGGTCGGGTTGTTTGGAATATAATCTTGGACTCCCCCTGGTATATACAGCAGAATAAGGAGGACACGGTGCGTGATCTTAACAAGTGGTGGAGTTCAGCTCAACAAAGCATATTTTAAAAAAGACACATTTTGTTAAAGTTTTTACACAACATGTTCATTGTATAGCCATTATAGCGATTTGTCCTATAAGGCAAGACTGAGTGTCATTACTGGAGATGATTAAAAAGATTAACACTGGCTCAATCCTGAAATCCAGTGCAGCCACAACTATATCCAAGAACATTATTGGACAATTGGACAATTAGTAGACAATTCTCCATCAAAACATCCATCTAAATGCTTTTTGTGCTGTTTTTAGGTGCGGAGACGTTTCAATAACGCCACCACAGTCATGAACAAGAATGAACAGAAATACACAAACACAGGGACAGGGGATGGAGTCAGTTGTGCTTGTAACACATCTCTTAATAGCATCAGTGTTATGTGATAATACGTGATAACATCTGAAGAGTCAGATGCCAGGCATCAGGGACTCGGAATTGGTTCCTCGCAAAGTCACAGACCGCTTGCACATTAGTGAATTTGTGAGATGAATGTTGCATGCACGCTCATGTAGCCAAGTGTGTACAATTTGTTTTTCTTTCCTTCAAGAACTAATGTGAGTTAACCTTGGTAAATATGTGAGTTGGACTTTTGTCTTGCATTGTTTTCCAACTCACAAGTATAAGGCATTTACGATTTTTTCCCTCAGAGACAGCGATTGTACTTTATACATGGTGCAGTGGCAAGGGAGGTACAGAAACGATGCCACATCAGAAACAGTTTCCTTCCTGATTTAGGAGTCAATCACACCCTCGGGATACAGAATGAATGATAAACAGAGACGGCATCACCTGTAAACAAGTCTGCAGCGTAGCCTAAGACAGACCCTGACTGGCAACCGTAGTGTTTGGAAACATTACAGAAAGCATGCAAGCCACACAAAGCAGACAGGAACTACTCCAACCGGGATACAGAGATACTGATTACCGTAAGCAAAGCTTACATTAACTGTACAAGCGATAACGACGCTATGTAACCTGCTGTAAGATCCATCAGCAACAACGCAAATCTTCATTATATGTCATTTTAGCCTTTAAACAGTAAATTAATATATCCTTTAAGCGTAGCATATATTGAAAACAGATGGAGGGAAAGAAGGAACAGATGTACGCGCGTGAGAAAAAAAAAAAGTGTCTAACAGGCTTCACGTTTACATGTTGCCTGTAAACATACACACGAACGCACACGATGCATTGCTCCATGGCTCCATTGAGGAATATGCTAGTTGCTTAAAAACAGTAAATTATTCATTTTTAATAATAATAAATAGAACAAGCAGACAATGGGCTTTTTGTTACACAAAAAGAACAAGTAGATTTGTTTCCTAGGCGGGCGTAACCTAGTCTATGTCAACATACACTTCAATTTCAGGGATTTTTCCAATTTAGGAGAAATAAATAGCCACATATAAAATATGCTTTCTTCCTTGTTTATATTTATGTTCAAAGTGGACCTATAACTTCCCAAATTTATACATTTTACAATATTTTCCACTAAATATAATGGAAGTTATGTATAGTTTTAATAAATTAATTTACCAAAAGGTAAAAAACCAGGTGGCATTGAAATCTACCATTAACTTTGTATGCCTTTTTATACAACACTAGAAAAAGGGTTAAGTATATAAATAAATGATAGTTACAGCTGACAAAATGTACATACTGTGTATATGTACTTCCATAAGAAGTAAAAACGGATGACATTCGACCCTCCTAAAAATAAAACATTATTCAATTATTTGTGATATTGACCAACAATAAACCCCAACTCAAAATTAATTGATTCTGCATTTCTAAAATATGCATATATGGGTGCACTCACACAAAGTACTGTGCAAAGAAGGCAGTTGTAAAACAATGGTAAAGTCATAATACTTTCAAAAACAGACATGTAAATAGTTTATTTTTATCATTTAGCAAAATGCAAAGTGAGTGAACAGAAGAAAAATCTATATCAATATTTGGCGTGAACAGCATTAATTCTTCTAGGCACGTTTACACATTTAGGGATTTTGTAGGCATATAGTTAGGTGTATGATTAAACAATTATACCAAACAGATGCTAATGATCATCAGTTTAATATGCAGGATAAAACACAATCATTAACTGAAACAAACAGCTGTGCAGGAGGAATAAAACCGGGCGAGGAGCATCCAATCTCACAAGCAAGGCGATGTGGCTGAAGCTTAATGTCAAAAGCCATACCATGGCAAGACGGCGTACAGCAACAAGGTTATACGTCATCATCAAGGTCTCTCCCAGAAATATCAAGGCAGATGTTCTGACCAAGCTCTTTTGTAGAAGCACAAACAATCGATCAATGTTGAGTACCGTACACACAGTGGTCGGCCAAGGAAACAGGTGCAGCAGGTGAAAGACACATAATGCTTACATCACAACCGGACGATGTCCAGCAGTGCCATCAGCTCAGCAATGGCAGAAAACGGTGGGACCCGGATACACCCATCTACTGTCCGGAGAAGTCTGGTCAGGAGCAATTGTCATGGAAGACTTGCGGTCCAAGAGCTATTCACGGAAAGGCAGGAACTGGGGTGCAAGAAAATGGAAGCAGGTGTTCTGGACTGTTGAGTCAAAATTTGAAATGTTTGGCTTTAGCATAAGTCGGTTTGTTCACCTAGGGGCTGGAGAGTGGTACAAGAATAAGTGTTTGCAGGCAACGGTGAAGCAGGTTGCAAATTTCTGCAAATGGAGTTGGTGATTTGGTCAGAAGTAATGGTCTCCTCAATAGAGGAGTACAGGCAGATACTTATCCATCGTGCGATACCATCAGGGAGGCATCCAAAATTCATTCTGCAGCTTGACAACGACCCCAAACACACAGCCAAAGTCATTTAAAACTTTCAGTGTAAAGAAGAGCAAGGAGTTGTGGAAGTGATGGTATGGCCCCCACAGAGCCCTGATATCAACATCATTGTGGCGTCTGTCTGGGATTACATGAAGAGAGAGAAGTAACTGAGTCTAAATCCACAGAACTGCGCTAAATTCTCCAAGGTGTTTGGAACAAACTACATGCCGAGATCCTTAAACAACACTGTGTAAGTGTACCTAGAAAAAAAACAGGCTATTTTGATGGCAAAGCGGGTCACAACAAATATTGATTTAATTTAAAGTTTTTCATCTGTTCACTCCCTTTGCATTTAGTTAAATGATAAAATATAAACTATTGTAACCTGTCTATATATGAAAGCATTCTTACTTTACAGCATTTTTCAAACCCGGCAAAATCTTTTGGACAGTACACATATATATTAATATACACATACAGATCAGCCATAGCATTATGACCACCTGCCTAATATTGGGTAGGTCCCCCATTTTGCCGCCAAAACTGTCCATTGAGGCATGGACATTAGCAGGAGACCCTGGGAATGACTCCGGATCCAGGACACTACGGTCCCCGAGTAGATGCCATGTGTATATGAAATGTGTAGTTTTAATCATTGTGAGCATTGTGTGTTTATATGTGGGGGGACTGTGTATACGGGTGTTGTATACAGGTATATGCAATGTCATTACCATGGACTCTGCCCGCACACAGTCTGCCATACTATAAATGGGGAGCTCGGATATCTTCTACGTAGGGAACCCATTAGATTACATTTTATTTCTGGGGCACCAGCAGATTCTACAGGGCTTACTGCACACACACTTCTGCCACTGTTTAATGCATGCGCCGACTGTCCTAAAAGGCAACCAGCTGAAAATGCCCAACGCATAAAATCTACTATATTACTGGCCACTTCTCAGCTGTGTTAAAGATTATGTTGTCCGTTATTGTGTTATCGCAGCAGGGAATTAGTAATAATGACCAAAATTCACACATATTGCATCGAACGTGGTCTAGATTCACATCATAAGGACTGTGTCAAACTGAATTTCTGACTATGCCCCATTCAATTTGCATCGACTTATAATAATGTGAGAATTTCCCCGAAGGGTGGACTTAATACATCCTAATTAGCTGCAGAAGGAGGGGAATGCTTATAAACTTGTAATTTCGCCGACTAGACAAATCACTAATGCCCACATACGCCTGCAATGCCTCCTTTACATTAAAACGCATTCAGTAGTCCATAGTAATGTTTACGGGGAGGAGCTATTTCCACGTTGGGTTTCATTTCAATGTGTAACCTGTCAGAATAAACACGTTTTAGATATTTTGTCATTTTACAAAATGGATCTATGGTAGCAGCAGGACCTACGTCCACAAATTAGGAATTATTAATATAAGCCACTGATACACACTACATGTAAACTGCATATAACAATCATCCGCTACAGTTTGACTTCCAAACCCCTCAAATGTCATTTTGGAGTCAGAAAGATGTATTTTTTAAGGCCAAACGTGGACATCTCTCAATGTTTTCAGTGAGGAAGTGCATCTCAACAACCATGCTGTCACTTCATGCGTGTGCAAGTATCACGGATACCTCTGTGAAGCGGCGTAGTAGACCAGATATCCCAGCAGATGTAGGTTCTTAGACCTCTGTGTATAAAATCTTAAAAGAATGGTTGTAGGGCACAAAACCAACAATAAACTAGTCCTTGCTCAATGGACCGCTCAATGGGTTACTGTGGTGATCAAACCACCTTTCAAACGTTGGACCTCTACCATGTTTTATCATGCGTTATGATTTTGGCCGTGTTGGCCCACAGAGGCACATAGAACTTTATGTTATATGTTGTGCATATTGTCGCTGTACTTTAGACGTAACATCGCTGATATAGCTACAATAAGGCCGTATATAATATATGTTGGCAATAGACTCTGGAAGCAGCATAACTGATTCAACTGGAGCTGTGGGGTTAACTTCCACCTAACTGAATCCTACACGTGAAAGGCACCCGTGTATTCACCAGGCGTGTGGATTATGGACTCAGCAACGTTCTGCACTAACATTCAATGTGATTCCCTTTTAATATAACCAATAAACACATCCATTAATTACCCGAAAATACGCCATCACTTCCCCACCATGGGCTAGGAACAAAAAGGTTTTCTGGGGCGGCCAGAGGGGCAATCACATTGGTTGCCATGGCGACAAGAGCACTTGCACCACAATCAAACAGTGGAGGTGCACAACATGCTAGAGTTACACTTTATGTCTCTGTCCTGCATTTGTAAACATACAGAGATAAATCCGTGGTGTATGTACCGCAGTCACGTATGAAGTGTATGGCCGTGGCTTTCACACGGCTGGCTCAGTGCCGCTCCTCTCTCACCTGGAGCAACAGGCAGAAAGGCATCCGCGGATATCGAGTGTGTTTGGGCCGCACTTATATATACATAGGTTATAAGAATATTCCTGGTAACGGCTCCAGATTTAGCACATTAGGTTTGGGTGTCTATGATATCACACATGCCGTGCTTTTATAAGCCTTTAGTGAATAAAGTTTGACTGATCCACCAAGTGACTTTTCCAATTAACCCATGGAACGCGCCCCAGATATACTCGCTGTATAGTATCGCTGACTTTCTACGTCTGACCGATAAACCAGCCATAATCTGCAACTCACACAAACTCCGGCCACCGCAGATAAGCTGGTGACGTCTCCGTCACGGAGATGTACCTGACAGGCACCATGACTGACACGTTCATGAAAACGGGTGCAACCGCGACTATATCATCAATAGATCACCCACGTGACACTGTCACACCGGCACACACGTGCCAGAAACACAGCATCAGTTCTCCAAAAATACAGGCCGACACTCCATGCTAACGGACAATCAGCGCAGACACTCCGTCGCTGCTACACACCATAGCGTGAAACGTAGGACAGCGTGGGCCCCCTACTGATGGGGCCACGTCTCCTGTGTGACCCCCAATGTAACCAACGCGCCTGACGTGTACGTATCTGACGCAGCGCACAGAACATATACAGCAACATATGTGTGTTGAGGGCGCCACGCGACACATCCGTGACCACACATGCCGGGCGTACTCCTGGGGCCGGCATGACGAGTAAAACGTCACAACCGTGCAGACATTTACACTAATACTTTGCACAAAAAATGTGAAATACATAGAAATGACGTAAACGTACCGTGTATATTACGCAATGTTATAACACGTTATACGGGGTAAACCGGCACGCGATACAGCAGGCCTGCGACTTTAACGGAAAGTGTCACAAAGAGTTCTGACACTTTAACCAATTAATGCCAAGGCTGCTCTGGCCCTTTATGGCCCTCAGGGAGTTGCTGTGTTTATTATTATTATATTATTTATTCATTTTTGTTTCACAGCAGAAAGGAAAACAATCACAGGCTTTACCTTGGATGGCCCCTGACTGGCTCGCTTACCCTGCCTGTAGCAGACCGTCAATGCCATGTGATTAACGAGCCTTTTGTATCAGCAAAGCCCCCGAAACGTGAATAAACAATAAATGATGCCCCGGGAATTCGGCCCCTATTACCCCGCCGATCCACCATCATTTCCGTGACACATCAGGATGTGCGGCGCTGGTGAAATAGCAGGGACGTGGAAACACAGACGCGTAGTACGGGTAATGCGGATGCAGCGCCCCGGTTAGTATACCCAGTGTACGGCTGAAGCGCCTGGAGTGTGGCGAGGGGACTGGCCGTGTCACCCTGCCGTGTCTCCCTTACCTTCCTCAGGCTTCTCCCCCGCGGCCTCCCATGGTTCTCCCTCCGGCCTCCTGTGTCGGATTCTTGGGTCCCCCCTCTTAGCACCCGCAGCGCGGGAGCAGAGGGGGGGAGAGAGCCGCAGCTGAGGCCAGCCGGGCACCCCCGCTCATCGTGCCCCCTCCTCCGGGACGCCGGGCACGGCTGGCATGTAACGAGCCCGCCCCGCGCTTCCTGTACTCACTCTCCGCACATGCACCCGGGATGAAAGAGTCCGGGGCTGCTGGGCTCCCCAGCCGGGTTTATGGTCGGTACCCCCGCCGGGTTCGTCGGGTATTTCCCCTGTTCCGGGGTTTATTCTGTCGGATCAGGGAAGACACAGGATCCTCCAGCCGCTCAGGCTGCCCGCTGTCAAAATAAGAGCCTCTCTCCTTTAAGTGCTTCCTGCTCTCCCTCCCTCTCTCTCCCTCTCCCTCCTGTACAAAGTCCTCAGACTCCCCGCACTGCCGCACACCTTGGGGGAGAGGGGAGAGCGCCGTGGGGGCAATCGGGCCGTGCGGCGCGGTTCATGGGGTTCACCTCACTGATAAAGCCGTGTAGTTACAGGGCCAGGCGACCCTGCGGCAGAAGTATCGGGTCAGTTGGAAGTATTCCCGCTGCACGGGAGTAGTGAGTATCTGCAAACATGCGTTATTATAGTGCATAGCGCTAGATCGCGGATTAACCTTATGTGTGCTGGTGTCTCTTTGCACAGAGAGTGGATTTCTCTGTATATGATTTTGTATATTGTATATATATCTGTATATCGCTTCCCGCATCGTATCACCGCACACCATATCGTCTCCAGTACTTTGCTTTTAACTCTTTCACCTCTCATGTAATATTCGCTATGTTTCTTCTGGTTAATCGGTGTCCTTTCTCCGTGGACCTGCTGCAGTTATGGTTCATACTGTACACCACCATAGGGGCAGATCGATGGTGCAAGTGTTTCTTATCAGCTCTTTGATACAACCATTAAAGTTCAATGGCATTGGAACGATCGCTTAATATATAGATACATATTATATATATATATAAATATATATACTATTCAAAAGCTTGGGGTCTCTTAGAAACGTCCTTGTTTTTGAAGGAAAGGCAAATTTTGTCCAATAAACTATGAAATGGATCAGAAATCCAGCGCGGACGAGGTTAATTCTGTAAATGATTATTTTAGCTGGAAACGGCTGAATTTCAATTGAATCTTTTCCTAGGAGTACAGAGTAACTTTATCACTCGCATCACTCCTGTGTTCCAATGGCCATTTATCACTCCCATCACTCCTGTGTTCCAATGGCCATTTATCACTCCCATCACTCCTGTGTTCCAGTGGCCATTTGTCACTCCTATCACTCCTGTGTTCCCCCACTGGTAACAAAACATCGCTCCCAATATACTCCATTCACTATAATCCTCTGTCTGTCACTCAGCCGCTGCCTGATCCATTCAACAATATTGGGATCTAAACTCAGAGATTGCAGTTTATTGATAAGTCTTCTATGTGGGACAGTGTCAAAGGCCTTACTGAAATCCAGATACCCAACGTCTACTGCACCAACTCGATCAATTACTTTAGTCACCCAAACAAAAAAAATCAATAAGATTTGTTTGGCACGGACTTCCTGAGGTAAACCCATGTTGTTTTTGATCTTGAAACCCATGTGACTTCAGATGTTCAACAATCCTTTCCTTTAACATTGTTTCCATTAATTTCCCCACTACAGATGTTAGACTCACAGGCCTGTAGTTTCCCGACTCCTCCTTACTGCCTTTTTTGTGAATGGGCACAACGTTCGCTAATTTCCTAGAACTACTCCCATTAACAATGATTTATTAACTAAATTAGTTAACAGTTCTGCTAGTATACCACTAAACTCTTTTAACCCTTAACATTACATGTCATTTCATTAAACAAGCTTAGAAAGTGATCTTTCTAAGCTTGTTTCTAAGCACTTTCTTCTCTTAAACGGTGTTGCTGTAATGCCTCGAAGATGTCTGGTCCCTCCCCGGGGCCTGTATGGGGGTGGACGCACGTTTTAAAAGAGTTTAGGGGGCAATCAAACTTCAAAGGCATTCAGCAACACTGAACACTCACCCCAGGACGTGCTGGAGAGCAGTCACAATCGCCACTACGAGTGATTTTGCCACTCCAAAGATGGCGGCATGTCCTTTAACCCCTTAACGTCCATTGCCGGGTCAGGCACGTCATGCAAAACGGTCACTTAACGACCTATGACGTACCTGACACGTCATGAGACTTAAACAAGCTTAGAAAGTGATCAACGATCACTTTCTAAGCTTAAACGGTGTTGCTGTAATGCCTCGATGTCGAGGCATTCAGCAACACCGAGATCGGCATGATGGGCCATGTCTGGCCCCTCCCCGGGGCGTCAACAGCCGCCATACATTGTATGGCGGCGGACGCCCGTTTTAAAAGCGTTTAGGAGGCGATCAACGATCACCTCCTAAACGTCAATGGTGTCGCTGGAATGCCTCGTTCAGGAGGCATCCAGCGACACCAAACACTTACCTCTGGGTGGGCTGTGACCGCTCCGGAGAGCGGTCACAGCCGCAGCTGCACGTTGTCTTCGCCATCCGCAAGATGGCGGCGGCCCGGGAAAAAGAATTATAAAGTTTTAAAAGTTGGCTAGACGGTCTCCAGACCCTCTAGTGAACTCTGGCTCCACTTGCAGGTTGAATACAGGTACTGCATTCAACCATACAAGTCAATGGAGCCCAGCTTTCTAATCACTATGTGATTAGGAAAATATTAAAAAAAAAAAAAAAAAATTAAAAAAAAAAAAGGAAAAAAAGAAAAAGCTTAAAAAAAACATGGTAACATTTAAAAATTATTATGCTTTAGAGGAACTATCCAGTTCCAGCAAAATGTAAAAAAAAAGTCCAAAAAGAGTAAAATAAAAAAAATAAAAAAATAAAGTTTATTATTATGAGCAAGTGCTAAAATTAGCACTGACATGGAAAAATTTAAATAAAAGCATTTCAAATACCCAAGGGGTGTCTAATTTAAAAAAATGAATGGTTTGATGGGGTAAATTGGAGTGGCTGGGCTCAAAGATAGGGCATAGGGCAAAAAAAAGCGCACTTACAAAATGTGGCATTTTAACCCCAAACACCAGACAAACCCATACATGTGGGGTATGAGTGAACTCGGGAGATGTTCCTGAACACATATTAGGGTGTTGTTTGATAGTGACGTATACCTGGAGCTATAAATTTATACCCAAAGTATAATTTGTGTGAAAAAAATACAAAACAAAATACTACCACAAAGTGTGGCAAAGGCTGGTGGTAGAATCTGATGCATGGAAAGGGTTAAATACTACCATTTTAAGTACCTTGGGGTGTCTAGTTTTCAAAAATATATGGTTTTATGAGGTAAATTGTAGTGGCCAGGCTCAAAGATAGGGCATAGGCACAGACTGACCAAAATAGGGGAAAAAAAGCGCACTTCCCAAATGTGGCCTTTTAACCCCAAACAGCAGTCAAACCCATGCATGGGTGGTATCACTGTACTCGAGAGATGTTGTTGAACACATATTAGGGTGTTGTTTGATAGTGACGTATACCTGGAGCTATAAATGTATACCCAAAGTACAATTTGTGTAAAAAAAAATACCAAAAAAATACTAACACAAAGTGTGGCAAAGGCTGGTGGTAGAATCTCATGCATGGAAAGGGTTAAAATACTAGCATTTGAAATACCTCGGGGTGTCTAGTTTTCAAAAATATATGGTTTGATGGGGTAAATTGAATTAGCCGGCTTCAAAGATGGTCCTATTAGGACATGGGGGCAGAATGACCAGATGTAAAAGTTCCTAAATGTGGCGTTTTACCTCCCAAACAACCCAACAAACCCATGCATGAGGGGTATGACTGTACTCGGGAGATGTTGCTGAACACATATTGGGTTGTTGTTTGAAAGTGATGTATACCAGGAGCTGTATATCCATACCTGAAGAGCAATTTTAGCGATAAAAAAACACAAAATAAATTACTACCACAAAGTTTGACAAAGGCTGATGGTAGAATTAGTGCATGGAAAGAGTTAAAATTGTAGCATTTGGAATACCTTGGGGTGTCTAGTTTTCAAAAATATATGACTTGATGGGGTAAAATGCATTGGCCGGCTTCAAAGATACCCGAAATGGCACATGGGGGGGAAGAATTACCAGATTTGGAAAAAATGGTTTTGAAATAGCAAAATGCTACTTGTACTTAATGCTCCATAACGTGCAGAAAAAAGCAAAAAAACATAAAAACATTGGGTATTTCTAAACTCAGGACAAATAGTAGAATATATTTAGTAGGTTTTTTCATTAGCTTTTTTGGATGAGTAAAAGATTTTTGGGGTAAAAGTCAGAAAATGTGTTTTTTTTTTACATTTTTCATCATATTTTATTATTTTTTTATGGGAAATTAGATAATATGATTAAAACAATGGTATCTGAAGAAAGCCCTTCTTGTGCTGAAAAAAACAACATATAATTTGTGTGGGTTCACTAAATGAGTGAAGAGAAAATTACATCTAAACACGAACACCGCAAAAGTGTTAAAACAGCCTCGGTCCCAATGGTACAAAAGGTAAAACACAGCCTGGTCCTTAAGGGGTTAAAAAAAAATAACAAAGTTGGAAAAGTTCGTCAGAGGGTCTCCAGACCCTCTGGAGAACTCTGGCTCTACTTGCAGGTTGAATACAGGTACTGCATTCAACCATGCAAGTCAATAAAGCCCAGCTTTCTTATCACAATGTGATTAGTAAAATATTTAAAAAATAAGAAAAATACAATTGGAAAAAAAAGCTTAAAAAAAAGTGGTAACATTTAAAAATAATTATGCATCAGAGGAACGATCCAGTTCCAGCAAAATGTAAAAAAAAAAGTCCAAAAAGAATAAAATAAATAATAACGTTTATTATTATGAGCAAGTGCTAAAATTAGCACTGTATCTTCCCAAAAATCTTGACATGGAAAGAGTTAAAGTAAAAGCATTTCAAATACCGAAGGGGTGTCTTATTTAAAAACAAAAAAAAAAAAGAATGGTTTGATGGGTTAAATTGGAGTGACAGGCAATGTTCAAAATTTTGTGCGCACAATATCCGCGCCGCATAAAGTTTCAAAAAAATTATTATTTTTTTCTTTTTTGTGGAAAAACTGTTGTGCGCACAATTTTTGGACGTGTGCGCTCTCTTAAAAAGCTATGTGCGCGCGCACAAGCGCACTGCTTAGAGCAGGGGCGTCCAACCTGCGGCCCTCCAGCTGCTGAAGGACTACATCTCCCATGCTCCTCAGCCAGCCCCTTAGCTGAAAGAGCATTATGGGAGATGTAGTCCTGCAGCAGCTGGAGGGCCGCAGGTTGGACGCCCCTGGCTTAGAGGGAACACTGGTGGCAGGGCTCAAAGATAGGGCATAGGCACAGACTGACCAAAATGGGGGGAAAAAGCGCACTTCCAAAAAGTGGCCTTTTATCCCCAAACACCAGAAAACCCCATGCATGTGTGATATCACTGTACTCGGGAGATGTTGCTGAACACACATTGTTTGATAGTGACGTATACCTGGAGCTATAAATTTATACCCGAAGTACAATTTGTGTGAAAAAAATACAAAATAAATTACTACCGCAAAGTTTGACATGGGCTGGTAGTTGAATTAGTGCAAGGAAACTTAAGTTAGTTAAAATACTAGCATTTGAAATACCTTGGGCTGTCTATGATTGGTACTGATAAGGGTAAATTAAACTGACCGGCTTCAAATAAGTCCCAAATAGGACATGGGGGCAGCATGACCAGATTTGAAGAAAAAATGTTTTTTAAATAGCAATATGCTACTTGAAACAAAATCAAAACATAGAAACACTGGGTATTTCTAAACTCAGGACAAATGTTAGAATCTATTAAGCAGGTTTTTCATTAGCTTTTGAAGATACGTAAAAGATTTTTCAAGTAAAAGTCAGAAACTCCAAATTTTAATTTGAACAGTATGCCTAAAGTGAATTATATTGTATTATATTGTATTATAGCCTATCAATATTGGTCTGAAAAGTACTATGTTCTTTCTCGTTAAGTAATAGTATGACCGACTGACAATTTTAAAAACAAAGAAATTGTTTCACAACCACTCAAGCACTGAGGGTTATTGTCAAATTATTTGTTAAATTATGAAACAAGCCTTTTGCTGCTCAGAAGTCACATTATCACCAATGCATTTGGTGATGTTTTACGAGTTTACCAAAGCCTATGGTGCTAATAATAAAGTTCAGAGGTATTTTATATAGGTTATGCTCTAGCAAACTATTTGTCGTTTTGACCATGCGGTAGGTTTTTTGGAGTCAGGATGAACCATTTTTTTGGTTTTGATCCTTGAGTTTATTATGTTTGGATATTGACACCAGAGGTTCACAATGTTAACCTTAAGAGTATATTACTGAAGTCCTTTTCTTGTTGCAGTTGCATCCTTTGTGACCTTTAGTTAAGTAAGTGTACCTTGGCTATAAATGGTTAAATCTCTCAAAAAGGGGATAAAACAAGAGTTCTACATGCTGACATGTTTGCGTTATGCGATGCATGCTTCCACCAATGCAGCAGGGACACCTGCTGTTGTATAATTGAATAACAAAACCTAATGGTATTTGTCAAATATCATTTGCTAAATGATTCGTTGCAAGTCTCCACTGCACATGAAATATTTTTTTGTTGATACTGAATTGGGGGTCATTTTGAATTAATATTTACATTTTTTAAGAGTCCGTATGTTTTATAATTTAAAAAAATATATATTTTAAAACTTCAAAAAATTATAATATTTAGGACCAAGCAGCAATCTTTGGCATGTTTTTTGTAGATATTGTGGTATGGTCGCTTCCAAAATGGTCAGCACAGTCAGAAGGTTGTAACTTAACCCCTTAAGGACCAGGCTGTTTTTTTACTTTTTGTACCCTTTGTGACCAAGGCTGTGAGTGGCAAAATCTCTCTCCGGGTGTTCGGAGTCGCTGAAAGCCTCGCTACCTGACTGTTTTTGCCTAATGAAGAATACAGTGCTGTGAAAAAATATTTACCCCTTTCTGATTTCTTCTATTTTTGCACATTTGAATGTTTCAGTCATCCAACTGATTTTAATATAAGACAAAGACAACATGAGTAAACCCAAAAGGCAGCTTTTAAATGATCATTACTTTTAATGGAGGTAAAGAGTTCATCAAAACCTATATCACCCATGTGAAAAAGTAATTGCCCTCTTAAATCTAATAACTGGTTGTGCCACTGTTGGCGGCACTTTTTGAACTTTGGATTGGGGCAAGGAAGGTGTGTTATTTTTAATATATATCTCTAGTGAGAGGTGTTTGGGCACCTATTTTTATTCTTTTTTCTGAATGAGAATTTTTTTTTCACTTTTTTTAACTGTAGATCCCTTTTAATGTCCTCGTGGATCTGTCTTGGACAGGATGGTACCCCTTATGATAGTTATTGTTAATTTGATTTCATTTTTAATTTTATGAAGAAAGAGAAACAAAGTTTCTCCCTCTTTTCACTTTAATCCCTACTGCTGGTGATCACAGAGTTATCAGTAAGTAGAGCTCCATTGCCCCTCATTGCTGTTCACAGTAACTGTGTAATTCCCAGTTGTTCTGGTGTAACCAGCACTTGCAACAAGCGCCGTCCACAGGATTGGTCAGCTAGAAATGCTAGCTCCTGCTGACAGTGGAGTCTCCGGGATCTCCAAAGTCACACCTGATCTCTCGTGTACCAGTGTGAAAACCATAGGATATACAATTACGTCCTTGGTCATCTAGGGCCTGCTTTATAGTACCTAATAATATGCCCTAAGGTCGCAAAGCAGTTAAATTTCCATGTAGTCCCGACTGCAAATATATGGGGAGATTCTGCAGATTCCTCCTAAGCAGTTGTTCCTTTAGCTGTCCCCCCAGCTTTTTTGTAAAACACATCTACTGCCACGTGGCATTTTTACTGGCGGTCAGCTCCAGCACCTGCCCAGTATGTGGGGTCCTAACAAGACCAGGCATGGACATGCACAGAAATCTCCTTCATGCTACTTATTCTTTGTTTCAAGCAGTGAATCAGTGGAGAGAAACTACAGACCATGCAGGAGGCACTCTGCTGCAGCTCTGGAGATGCAGTACACTCTTACAGAGATGCTGTGTTTCAGGAGGAGGAACCAAAATGCCGGAATGAGTACGCATGCTGACACGGAACACACCATGAAAGACCTGGAATTGGATAACTTTAGTGAGTATCTATAGGTACAGGTAAACAGGCGCAAAGCTTCTGAGAAAACAGCACAGCAGAAGGTCACAGACAGATGTTTAGCACAGCCAGGGTCAGGATACCAGAGGTCATGGTTAATGTATGTCACAGCTAGGGTCAGGATTCCAGAGGTCATGGATAATGTATGTCATAGCCATGGTCAGGATTCCAGAGGTCACGCATAGTCACATAACATAGCCAGGGTAAGGATACCAGGATACACAGATAAAGTGCGGGAATATACAATAACCAAAGGTTCAAGCGAATGCTGAGCAGCAGGATCATCTACAAGGGAGCCACAGTACAACTGAGTATTGGCATTAAGGTATTACCGCTTTTTTATAGCCCAGGGTGTCCTGAACAAGCTCTGTTCAATAAAGCTGTCTACACTTCTCTCCCCAAGTTTGACACATTTGCCACGGCAAAATTCAGCACATTGTGCAAAAAGTTTCTTTTTTCGGCACATATGCTCTCTCTTTCCCATTCCCAGCCTTCACACATGAACGGTAGCCTGTACTCTGCAAGCTGGGACTCTCTGAGGAAGCCTGACGGCGAAACGCATCAGGGCTCATGTGCCACACTAGGGCTCCACCCATTTCGTGTACTTGTTTTTAAATATTATATTTTAACATTGTCTTGTATATTTATTAAATCGCCTTATATTGCATCTACTTGCCTATTTTGTATTGTATTGCACTATAGTAGAATCACTTTCTTTTCCTTACAAGCGCTTTCACCAATAGTACTCCATATTAAATTACTCTATATGAGTATTTTGAGTGTACATTTGTCCAAAACAAAATTAAACGCTTACCTGACGTAAAAGTTGCAGACCTGCTGCAGCAGCTGCCCTCCCCATGCATGGTTTGACATTTCTTCCCACTGATTGTCTGCTTGAAGCTCCAACGTGGTTTTGTATTGTTCCTTGTAATTGATGGTTAAGTGGTTTGGAAATTCTTACACTGTTAGGTGATACACTGATTTATATTTATGTGCATTTGGGCTGAGAATTGTTCATTTGCTTTTAGTCAGGGTCACTGAATTGTCGCTTACACACTGTGTACTGACTACCACTAGGTTTAGTCAGTCCAAATGAATTGAGACCATTGTTCAGATGCCTTAAAAATACCCATATTGGCACAAGTGTATTTTATTTTACTCGCTGAAAAGAGAAGAAACTACCGTATTTGCTCGATTATGAGACGACCCCCCCAAAATATGAATATTAAGCCTACCTTATAGGAAAAAAGTTTTACTAGTAAATATGAATTCACATGTTAACTATTTTTTCATATTTAATAAAAACTATGATTGAGAAAAATGCATTTCTTGTTTTTATTTCCTTTTATTTGCCACTCTGCCTCCCTGGTATGCCTTATACACCTTCTATGACTGAGCACCGGAAGGTCATAGAAGCCCTGGCAGAAGTGCCGACAGCAGCGGAGGTTGTCTGCGTGCATCGCACAGATGTTCACCGGCTGCCAGAGAGGAGGATCCAGGTCACCTGCAGCGCTGCGGGGGGTCTGGATCCGAGTCTTGTAGTCAGACCTCTATTTGAGGTCCGATTAAAAGACGACCACAGATGTAATACAAGGGGTATTTTTCAGAGCATTTGAAAAACTTTCTCTTATATTTGAACAAATACGGTACTTATTTTACTAAACAGTCTTTGCATACTTTCCAAATTTTTTGGTAGTCAAAGAGGGACACATGTTTAACAGGGTGTGTGGTTACAGACTTAGCTGGTGTCAGAGCTTTAACAAGGCTGTAAATCTGACTTTGTGACCTACTGATAGCTTTGTATCAAGGACTGAAGAAGAAGCAAATCTGCATTGCATTTACACAATTTCATTTACAAACATGTTTTATATTGATTCTATATACATTATTAAGATCAGACCAAACATTCTGAGCTTCTAGAAATGAGGGACATCAGTGGTTAAAGATTTGAAGGGATTTGGGCCCTACAGAGGGACTATTTCTCACAAAGAGGGACACTTGGGAAGTATGATTTGTTCTATACCGTGAGGAAAGATTGATTCACAAAATCTGATGATTAGATGCGGCCATTATACAGTATATTATTGCTAAATTAACAAGACTGTTCTAAACTATTTTAAAGGTAATTAAGCCTGATGTCTTTTTGGGTCATTTCTATTTAAGTGGCAGCACTAAAGCAAATCAGCATTAATGCAAGCTTTTTGGTTAGCCATATTCGCCACAGGAGGTAATTATACTCCATGGAGTTTCTTCTGCCATCTCTCTTTTATGCTCACATCTAATATCCTCTAAATGTACTAAGCAGTAACAAAGGCAAAATGTGTATACATCTTATTGTGAGCTGTACCTTATAGGTTAATAAATTAAACAAATTCATACGCACTCATACGCACTGTGTGTGGTTATTTATTTTATAGAACATTGACTCCAAGCGTATTAACGTAGTGTTGGGCACTGGAGTACTCACCAGTATAAAACCAATAACAGTCACTATTGCACTCAAACTGGAGTAGATGGCGGGACTCCAAGTGTGCTTGCCAGCGCATGTGCAAGAAAAGAAATCTGGAGCACAAACGTGAGTCTCATTTGGCTAACCGAAAAGCCCAATGGCAGTAGAAATAAATGGATGCTGCAGCCATAATTTGTACCTTTTTAATTTCAAGACATCACCAAAGGGGTGAAGACCAGAAAACACCTTACATGTTTCATGTCTGCAGATGCTTAATCATTGGTCTATGCAGCTGAATACTGTGAGGTGGCTCTTCACGTATGGTGGGCTGGTGGTATTCCCCTGACTGTGTCCCTCCATGTTAGGTCACGTCCTTCCCCACTTCTAGCCACATCCCCAACACAGGTGTCGCGTATTGGAAACCTCTTGCATGTATTTGCTTGCTACAATTGGAAACAATCTCATGACAGCATCCTCTACCAGCCCAGTGCCCTATAGAGCCACTGATATTCAAGGATTATCCGTCTTCTGCCATGGTGCTTAAAAGACTGGTGTAAAGAAAAAGTACTACCAATATTCAAAAATTGATCAAATGGCACATATAGTGTTTCCTGCGTTCTGACCTATGTCAATCAAAGTGCAGTAATAAAAAGGAATCCTCCCATATTCCCTGAGCAGCATCTTTTATAAACCTGGTTGTGCAGTCCTTTGATAACTCGGTGTCACAGTGGCTCTTATAACTAGTAGCCCATTGGGCATATTTTTCGTTTTCTCGGTCATGGCAGATACAGACGATATTCACAATCTACCCCATGTCCTTCTACAATAATGTGCTTGGAAACTGAAGGTAGTTGAACACAGTAAACCCATGTTTCAGAGGTCAGACTCAACCGCAATTGTGTGGCAAATGTCCTAGTGGCACATCGCCACATACTGCTGGATACGCTTAATCCTTAACACACTTTAATCCTTTTTTTAACATGAAAAAGAGTATCGCTGTTAGTGGTTAATACCTTTTCATGGATTAGCATGTAGTTTTTTTTTTGTCAGCTTAACATACAGAGCTAAAATGATACTGTTGGCATTTTTGTACATCATCAACCTTGATTTATTAAGTATTGCATTATTTGCTACGAGTCTGTGATGAACATAAAGAAATATCTTGGTGTTATTTAATTTCTTGCTTCTTAGAATACAAAATCACACATGCAATTCCCTAAAATGCCTTGGATTTACAGGTGCTTAATATGAAGTGTTGCTTTAATCAGACAAGTACGCATAAAACAAAGTAGAAGGCCTACACACATTATGGATTTGGTCACACTGAAGCTTAAAAATGTTTGGCGTGTGTAAGACTGTGGGGGTATTTAAGGGGTAGGGTGAGGGCACATCTTTCGGGGGGCGTATTGAGAATGGGCTTGTAGCCCTGAAAGTTTGCAAATGTGGCTGATGCGATGCAATTGATAAGGTGACACGGTGAGTATGCAGTTATTTTGGAGTGCGTGATACTGATATTGGTCTGTGTTTTATGTGTGACGGTGGTACGCAGCACCCACAAAGAAGGTGTGATGGAGATCTGTACTGAGCTTAATTGCTCAAGGGATTAATCCTGAGATTTAGTGTAGGGTGCAAACAGATCTAGGTTTATTGGGGACAGCACAGATATTTATACACACACATAATTATTTTTTTTTTTTTTTTTTTTTTTTTTTTTTTTTTTTTATAATTCTTTTTATTTATTTATAACAAATAAGAGATATAAGAGATACAAAATATGAAAACGAGAGACAAAACACAAAACACAGATAAGCATACAGTATTACTTCGACGTCTTACATACAGTTACTCAGTAATTTCTTATGATAAAGTTAACTGTTTACATCTTTATAAGTTCATCCTTGATGCCTAAGTGGTACAGACATAATACAATACATTATTTAAAATGCTGTCTGGGTCATTGGGGCGAGCGTTCACAAACATATCCCAGTTTTTATTCTCTCTCGATATTATAATACGGTCAACACCAGTCAGGTTCTACATTATTGCCCATTGCAGGGGAAAAAGGAGAAAAAATATAGGACAAGTAAAGTAAGTTAATCTAGAGCTTTCTCCAAATGTTTTAGCCAAAGATCCCATGAAACAGATTTCTTTATAGAATAGAAATAAGATTTATATAATTGTCTTTCCATTTTGATCTGAAATTTCAATTGCGTGATAGCCGCATTCCAACATATATCAGTATCTTGTTTCCATTGCCGAGCTATTGTTATTTTTACAGCGATAAAACAATGGATAATTAGTTGTTTTTCTTTCCAGCTACAATTTGGCCATTCTAGATGTAACAGAGCAGATGCCGGAGATCTATTAATAGTTTTTTTTGTTAGAGTATATACTAAATCGAACATCTTAGTCCATACTTTCTTTATTCCCTGACAGCTCCACCATATGTGGAGAAAACTGCCCTTATCTAGTCTACAGCGCCAACATAAATCAGAGCAATTAGAATACATCTTATGTAATCTCGTTGGAACCAGATACCACCTATTCAGAATTTTAAATTGTGTTTCTGCCAAAGATAAAGAATGAATTGATAAGGTGACATCATATAAAGATTTTTGCCAATTTTCGAGGTCAATTTCTATATTTAGTTCTCTTTCCCAGATATCCACAATCGATGGTTTTCTTACTGCTAAAGTTTGGATAGAGTTAATTAAGTCTCTACATTTAGATAACACTCTATCCACATAATTACCCGAAAAGATCCTTTGAATATTGGGCATAAGCCCCTGATTAACTGTTATTATCTCTTTCTGTATAAAGTTTTTAATCCTCAAATATTTAAAGATATCTGAATTATTTAAGTGATATTCTTGTGTTAATTGTGGAAACGTTTTAAGTCCTGATGTGGTCATAAGTTGATCAAATGACACTATACCTTTGTTTCTCCAATCATCCAAATTTATGTTTGGAATAAAATATTCTGCGGACTTAAGTTTTGAAGTAATTGGGATTCCTTTCTGAAGGTTTAAAGATCTCTTAATTGTTATCCAAGTCGGAAGTATTTGGCTCATTATCATGTTTTGTTTTCTTATCTTTAAGATGTTTTCAGCAGTTAAAGGATGCCATATAATACCCGCCAGGTACTTATTACCGCCTACTTCTGACTCTATATCGTACCATCCTTCATTAATAGAGTCTTCCAATTGTAGTCTATAGATGTGTACTAACATATTTGCTAAAAAGATACTTTTAATAATAGGAAGGCCCAGGCCTCCATATTTGGGTTTTCGAGCCAATATGGTGGATTTCAGTCTTGGCTTTTTTGCCTTCCAAGCAAAGCCCTCAAAACTCCTCTGGACTAAATATACACACACATAATTAGATCAGGAGTATAATCCCATCAACTAGGTCTGTAAGGCAGCCCAGCGCCTCTATACAGTTTTATGGCCAGCAATGCCCCCTGACAAAGGTTTACTGTTTTGGGGTGATCCTGAGGGAGTGGTGACAATCCCAGGATACCGACTGGGAACCTCCCCGGGAATAGTCTGTACGGTAGCTGACCAGAGCCGAGGCTGGGTAAACCCCGGTGATAAAACAAGGTTTCCCAAGTAACCACCTCTGATAGTGACCCAACACGAGCACAACATAACCCCAAATGTTGGTGGGCGTTGCAGCAGTTCCTAGCCCAGTTCCTAGCCACCATATAGTTCCATGGATTGGTGACTTCGTCAGGTGTTTCTGGCCATGTAGAGCTGCCATAGCCGGCTCGTCAATGGAAGTCTGGTTAGGGCAGATCAGACTGGGTTTTCAGGTCACCCTGTGCCCCCACTGAGCACAATGTGATTTAGACATAAGAAGGAGCAGGGCAGGCAGACAAGGAGTCTTCCCCATGAATCAGTCATGGCCCCCCTCTCAAACTTACACCTAGCCCCATGTGTGGTCAGCTTCAGGGGGTTACCATGACAAGCAGCAATGTTGCTAGTTGATTATTAGGGAATAGTAGCCAGTAAATGTAGATTTAGCTTTGGGTGGGGGCTACACTAAATCTGCAATACAAACACTACCTTTTGTGGACTGCATTTACAATAATATTCAGCCAGCCATATTGCTAGCTGAACTTCATGGGAACTCTACTGGGGATTGGTGTGGTTCACACGGCATACTAATAGTTTTCTTGTTGACTGCAGCTTACATGATATACAGTCAGCCATTATTGGCTGAACACCATAGGAATTGTAGACTGGAGTAGTTGTGGCTTATCTTTACCACCTCAGATATTGTAAACTAAAGTTCTCATATCATGTTTCCTATTAATGGGTAACTAAAATCCCACCTCCTACCAGGAGCTCCTCTCCTGAGACAACAAAGGTAGGCAATGGGAAGTGGTAAAGAGTTATTGAGCTAAGAGAGGACAAGGGTTGGGCAAGATGCCCCCTCTGTACAACAAATCCTGCAGAGCCCCATGCTTGGATATTGTTTGCTGCTCTGTGTCTGCCATTTTGAATTTTATCTTGCCTTTTCATCTTCCCTTAATACAGTTCCATATCATTTAAATTTGGCTCTGTATTGAGCCCAGTTGAAGTATGTCTATGGGTGTCCATGAGGTTGTAAGGGACATGAGCATAAATTCATATACATAAATACTTAACCAAATAACTACACACACTGATAAATAAAAACAAACACATGCTTGGATGAAACAGGCCGTGGCTTTTATTTAGTTTATCAAACATACATACTTCAATGTAACGAAATAACCTTTCAACCATTGTAACATAAACATAACAAGCCCTTGGCACAAGCCCAGGGCATCCGTAAAATCACATAATCTTGCCAACCGCCATAAAAGCCAGCCGGCATAACTTAAACTTACAGTTCCCCCTAGAGATATAGGGTAACTATACCCCGATAAAAGCCACGACAAAGAACAATAATATAATACAGGGTGGGTGGGAGGGCGCATCTTCATTAATTCCTCCATGGAGTCTTCAGCTCACCAGCCTCGCCACTGCTCACCAGACTCAGAGGTCAGTGCAGTATCGGCTCAGCGGTTCGCCAGGTAAGTGCGCAAAACCCTCACAGCAGCACTATTTATAGGCGGTTTTCCCGCCCATTGCGCAGCGCGAGGCGCCCGCGAGGCAAGCACGCGGCAGCACGCGACCACTAAAAGCGCGGCAAGGCGCTAACGCATGCGCAAACGCGCAATTACTTACATAACCTTCTAATTTTTTTTTTTTTTTTATATAAACTTCTGACCTTTCCCTGACCCCACAGCCTATCCCTAGCACTAACAACCTGACCTTTATTTGCCCCCACAACCTCATGCCAGCCTGCCTTATGGTTGCAGGCTTTATCATGAGGTTGTAAGGGACATGAGCATAAATTCATATACATAAATACTTAACCAAATAACTACACACACTGATAAATAAAAACAAACACATGCTTGGATGAAACAGGCCGTGGCTTTTATTTAGTTTATCAAACATACATACTTCAATGTAACGAAATAACCTTTCAACCATTGTAACATAAACATAACAAGCCCTTGGCACAAGCCCAGGGCATCCGTAAAATCACATAATCTTGCCAACCGCCATAAAAGCCAGCCGGCATAACTTAAACTTACAGTTCCCCAACCGCCTCAAATGGGCTCTAAATGACCATTTGAGGCCCTACCCCACCACACCACGGCCTGTTCAACCATACATTGCAAATCTACATTCAATATGTCATTACCAATATCAGACAGATGGACCCCATCCTGTCTATAGAAACCCATACATCCACCTTCCAAATCTGTATGCCTGAAAGAAAAACCTCCTACCAATAACATAAATTTTTCCATTGCTCTATTGAACTTGCGACGCACTCTTTCCAACGCCTTTAGTTCTGGCCTCTGAAGCCACAGAAGACGTGGAATAACCTCTGACCATACCAACAACACATCATGAAAACATTCTTTAAAACATAAAATTAAACTTTTACAAAACATTATTAACTCTAATGATTTCATACTGCCCATATCATTTCCACCACAATGTATTATAATTGCATTAGGCCATGGAAAATAATCTATACCCTCCTCTAAGCAATCCTGTAAATTATTAACCCTTAAACCTCTTACCCCTAACCAATAAATGGCAATATCATTTTTAGCAAAACCTAAATTTTCTCCATAGCTTCTTGCTGCTGCTCTTCTTTGTGCCCAAAATATGAAAGAATGCCCAACAATCCAGACTATGAAAGTTGGACGACCTGTAAAAAATGCAAAATTACAACTACTAAAACATAACAACAATATTATAACAAATTTGGCCTAACATATATTTTGAAACGGTTAGACTGCCACCTACCCAATCTCCTAATCACAGATTCGTCTAAACCCAACAAGGCAGCCTCAGTAGCAGCGCCAATTCTAAAGGAATGCGTTGTATATTTTTTATCCGCTAAACCCAACTCTTTTAAACCCAAATTTAAAACCCCTCTAAATTGAAACCTTGTTAAAGGAAAACCTGACTGATGCACTAACCAATTCCCAGCAACCCTAGGCCTGACTACATTAAACGCCTCAGCCGCTCCCACCGGACAAATATCTGAACCCTCCAAACTATTCAAGACAACCCAACAACCTTTAGCTTCCCTATCCGTCTTAGAAGCTCTTACAAACAATTTCAACGAACTGTCACATATGACATCTTTATCCTGTAAACCCGACCCACCATATTTATTATTAGCCACTAATTCGCTAATCCTAAAAGCTCCGAAAAAAGCTGTTACAAAAGCAGCTTTAAATAACCTGCATTCAAAATCATCCCAACATATCCTAGGCAAAACACCTATTAATTTTTCTAATACCTCTGAAGACAGAGGTCTCCTATCATCAGGCAACCTAGACCTATTACCATAACCTTTAAGCACCTGTTTAATCAAAAAATCCCGAAATGAATGCTGCTTACCAGCTAATTCAAAAAAGAAAGCTAAACCAAATAAACATCTCTCTATACTAGACTTCGCCATACCCTTATCAATTAGACTAAAAACAAAAGGTAAAGCTCCATTTAAACTTCCCTCAAAAATGTCCAATTTTTTCTGATGCACAAAAACAGCCCAAGCCTTCCAAGCCTTGGAATAACCCTCCCATGTATTCTTTGAGACAGATTGCACCAATAGATCACTTAACTGGGCGAAGTTAACTCCCACACCGACTCCGGAATTACAATCGGCTCCTTGTCTGCTTGCGGTGCCAATGTCCTGAACAGCTTGAAATTAAAGCGAGATAGCGCATCAGCCAAAACGTTCCTATTGCCCGGTATATGCTTGGCCTTAAGCCATATGTTATGCTTCAAACACAAAAATACTAAACGTCTCAAAAGATTAATCACAGGAATGGATTTCGCCCACAAGGTATTGACTACCCAAACCACTCCCATATTGTCACAGTGAAGCAAAATCCTTTTGTTAACCCATTGGCTAGACCATAACTCAAAAGCAACAACTACTGGAAATAATTCTAACAGAACCATATTCCTAACCCAACCCGCTTCAATCCACGTAACCGGCCATTCCGCTGCAGCCCACTTCCCACTCCAAAATATTCCAAAACCCGTTGCTCCAGCAGCGTCGGTAAAAAATTCCATTGCCGCACTCTCTACAAATTCTTCCTGCCAAATGGCTGAACCGTTAAAATCTCGCAAAAACAAATCCCATACTTTAAGATCCTCTTTAATTTGTTTCGTTATCCGAACCCTATGGTGAGGCATCTTTTTACCCGAAATGGCCCTCGCTATATGTCTAGAAAAAACCCTACCCATAGGCATCACCCTTGATGCAAAATTAAACATTCCTAATAATGACTGAAATTCCTTAACCTTCAACTTATTGCTAATTAAAACCTTATGAATAAACCGTCTCAACTTAACAATCTTATCCGAAGGAAGTTTAAAACACATATTCTCCGTATCTATGACTATACCTAAAAACTGCAACTCTGTAGACGGGAAAACTGTTTTATCACCTGCTAAAGGAACACCAAAACTATCAGCTAACCGTAAAAACATATTCAACATAGACAAACAATCATCCGAATTCGCTCTACCTATAAATAAAAAATCGTCCAAATAATGCACTACTGATTCAAAACCTGAAACATCCTTAAAAACCCATTCCAAAAACGTCGAAAATGCCTCAAAATAAAAACAAGAAACTGCACAACCCATGGGTAAACATTTATCAAAATAGAACAAATTATCAAACTGAAAACCCAGCGATCTAAAACAATCCGGATGCATAGGAAGCAATCTAAACGCCGCTTCGATATCAACTTTAGCCAACAAAGCATTTTTCCCATTAATCTAACCCACTTCAGTGCATCATCAAAAGAAGAGTAGTGCACCGAAAAATCCTCTCTTATTATCTCATCATTCAAAGACCCACCCTTCGGAAATGACAAATGATGAATTAACCGAAAAGTACCAGGTTCTTTTTTAGGTACTAAACCCAGTGGGGATAAACGAAAACAAGAAAAGGGGGGGCTAGCGAATGGACCTTCAATCCTTCCCAAACTTAATTCCTTACTTATTTTGGCTCTTACCACATCTTCATTCTCATTAACCGACTTTAAATTGTCTACCCACACCATACCCTCCTGCTCATAGATAGGTATCCTAAAACCTTCATTAAAACCATCATAAATTAACTTAGCCATCGGACGGTTTGGATACCTGCCTAAAAAGGGGAGCAGACTTGCTACTCTCACCGGTGTCACTGCTTTTGGGAAGGTCCTTTCCTGCATGCAAATTCTTGCGAAAACAACGGAAAGCCGGATGATTTCCGGAGCAAACTGAACATTCATGTTTAAACTTGCAAGTGTTGGGCCACTTACATTGATGCTCATTAAAAGACCAACACAAACCTTTCTGTCTATTAGGTTGCGAAACATTTCCCATTGACCTGAGGCTAGTAGCATTCCTCTGAGGTAACATAATGCTTACCCACGAGCCTACATCCTTCATACCCCATTTCAAAGTTTTATGCACCGACATTTTTTGTCTAAATGTCTCGTCATAGTGAAACCATGCTAAGCCTCCAAAGTTCTTGTACGCTTCTAACACAGCATCAAGATGTTGAAAAAGACCCGCACTACTCTCTTTATGTTTCTCACAATACACGCTTGAAAATATACAAAACGCTTGTAACCAGTTGTTAAAAGATCTCACTACTGGCCTACGCCTCTCTTCATCCTTATCATTCTTTAGCAAAAATTCTTTTGAAGCAGGCAATAACGACAAAATGTCTAAATATTCGTCATTCCAAATTTTTTCCTTGATAGATTTACTTAAATGAAAGCCAAGAGGCGAAACTTCACATGACATTACTTCCTTCATGCAAGCTTCATTAACTACACTGCTTCTCATACCAACATTTTCACTTTGAACCCAAGCCTGAGCTGGACTTTGTTTTTGAAAACCTCTCAAAACATTCACCAATGCTGAAACCGCTTCATTGAAAGTGTTAATAGATAAACCAACAGACTCACCATCTTCACCAGCTCTGCCCTCAGGTCTCACCACGCTCTGTTCAGCATCAAGATGTTCTGCAGCAGCTGGAACAGCCTGTGACGGACGCCTGCTCCGGCTGCTCAGTTGTGTGCTGCAGCCTTCTCCCGGGTCCTCCAGCGTCTTGGACCGCTTCCTCACCTCCTTCACCCGAGAAGCGGGCCTTTTCTTCTTCTGTACGGAGTCAGGAACACTTCTTCCGGGTCTGCTACGTCTCTCAGACGTAACCGCGACCCGATCACATGATCCAGATGAACCGCCGTCACCCCGCAGTCGAGCGCCATCTGGTGGACTCTTCGCCGGTATAAAAACTTCCTCCGGCTCTTCTTCCGCCACTTCGTCTTCTGCACCGCTCGGAGTAACAGCAACCAGCTCGTCCGGACACGAAGAAGCTTGCAGGCAACCGCGAAGCCAGTCTTCACCTCCTCTTCCCGCAACACGTTCCTGCAGCATCTTCATTAATTCCTCCATGGAGTCTTCAGCTCACCAGCCTCGCCACTGCTCACCAGACTCAGAGGTCAGTGCAGTATCGGCTCAGCGGTTCGCCAGGTAAGTGCGCAAAACCCTCACAGCAGCACTATTTATAGGCGGTTTTCCCGCCCATTGCGCAGCGCGAGGCGCCCGCGAGGCAAGCACGCGGCAGCACGCGACCACTAAAAGCGCGGCAAGGCGCTAACGCATGCGCAAACGCGCAATTACTTACATAACCTTCTAATTTTTTTTTTTTTTTTATATAAACTTCTGACCTTTCCCTGACCCCACAGCCTATCCCTAGCACTAACAACCTGACCTTTATTTGCCCCCACAACCTCATGCCAGCCTGCCTTATGGTTGCAGGCTTTATCATTACTGTTTAACACTCCTGTCAGGAGTATTGGAGCTTTTATACTTGCACCTAAAAAGTTCTAATTACATGCTGTTTGTATCTCTACTGTAGTCATTTAAAGGATTATTTGTTCATTCCGTAACTGGAGGATGCTATTCATTCACTATCTGTGTTTATATTTGATTACTTCTGTGAGAAATTGTTTATATTCTCTCAGGAAATCTCTCTCAGAGCCCACATGCCTCGGTAAGCTGTGACAACATTTTTTTCCACTGACCATTTGTGAGGGGTCATTACTGCACGAATCCTAGCCGCCCCACAGTTCCAAGGATTTGCAGCTAACTCCCGGTCAAGCACCAAGCAGGGAGGAAAAGGAATCCAACAAGCACAAGGGGAACACAGAGTTTATGAGCCCCTAATTCTTGGGAAAGTTTGTTAATATACTCCACTGAGTGAAGGGGAAAGACATAGGGATGGGGCACAATACATGCAAACAAGAGCAGGGCCAGAAACCCATGTGGGACAAACAACGTGGTCGCTGGTTACACAAGAAGCAACAGAAAATGCCCGAACGGACCCTCCTGAAATTTCAGGTACTGCAATCAGGAATACAATGGACCTCTGCTTAGTGATCAGCAGCAGTAGGGATCACTGATATTTTGTGCCCTGTATTATGGTGTATTAGTTGGTTGGTTGTATTAAGATTTTTAACAATATAAATCAGGCGAACTGTGACATATGTCCACCGGAGTCTCCATATCATGAGACAACAGAATTTAGCTAGCATGGGGCATGGATGGACATTATCGTGTACATTTTGAAAGTCAGGTAATCTATGTTGTACATACGGTGTAATGCCCCACATTGTGGACTGTGGACTTCCAAACAATGTATCATGGACAGTGGCGTCCATTTTCAGACACATTGTAAATCCCTGATATGAGGCCTCCTGCTGCCTTGGTTCACTTCTATGAAAAATGGAGGCAAGTGCTCAGGAATCCAAATGGTTTATTTTACCATAAAAGTAGACAAAGTATACATTAAGTTGTGTATAAAACATTATTCAATTTTGAACGCTGGCCTTGTCAGCGTAATAATCAGTGGAATTATCAATCAGTGGGAACATTTCATTGGAACCGGAGGCTTATGTGAGATTTGTAGGGCAATAAAGTGATCTAAAAAATCTTTACAATACGCAACAGAATTCTTAACTGAAAATTACATCACTTTACTATTTTAGCAGAGGTGGTGCAAAATGCCATTTACAGGGCTAACTTGTGGCACAATTATATGTCTTTTTCATTAATTTTTACATTCAGTGTTTTGGTTCTCTACTTGTAACTTGTTTTAAATACCTTACTCTGGGGTACCTAACTTAGCTCAATACTTTATACATTTGTCTCCTACTTATATATCACATATTATATATTACGATTTATTATACTGGATTTTGAAATATACTAAACCTTGTTCCAGGAGAAATCTATGAACATAAAAGGAATGTATCTCAAACAATAGTTCAGATTACATACCACTCTCGCATTATTGTGCTACATCACAGCCAGGCTTAGATTTCACCAAGGCCTAGATAACACCAGACTGTACCGATTTAAGTTCCCAACCAACATGAGTCTTCATTTAGGGAAAGAGTATATGGAATATGCATGGCCCTGAAAAATATACTGGCTCCAGACAGACCTTGTGGTTAAACTGTTATTTTGGCACGTTTCATTGTTAGTCTGACATATATTAATACATTGCACATGTATCATGCATCTGCTTCATTCATTTTTTTAAATCTGTATTAATATATTCACGTAAACAACTCTTCTTCTCTCCATTACTTTTATGCACCTCACTTGTCTTCTATGGAAAAGCATGCGACTTACGGGGAGGTTACACAGACAGAAGGACTCTTATTGTGACACAACCACCTCCTCCCTCCCAGATAGGAACTGGAAAAACCGAGCAGGCCAGAGAGAGAAAAATCAGTGCGTTGGAGAGAGAGGCACACAGAGAGAACTAGAGACCCGAAGTCAGGGAAACGCCAAACCTAAACCTACAGAGAAGAGAGCTAGACAGATATGTTAAATTAAGGAGGTTGGACTAAAAACTCCAAATCAGAAGACAGAGAGACATAAACAGGCCTGAACTATGGTATACGATATATACTGTATATGGGGTCAGTGAAAAACTAGGAGGTTTTTTTACCAAAAGGCATGAATTGACTTGCAGGTAGACAGACTGGATAAATAAGAAATGATAGATAGACAGACAGACAGACATGACAGTCCTAGCACATTTGGATCTGTGAATCAGTGTAACCGCCAGTCTGGGGACTGGAAGCCTACAGGCAGCCATCCAGAAGTTACGGAAGTACAATTGACATGGTGCTCTCTCAGCGGTAGGCTCACTCCTTTAAAAAACAACAATAGAACCAAGACTCGTGGGAGACCTATCTGTGTTATAGTAAGGCTACAGGTAGATTGACAGGTTTCTTAGATCACACACTCTTTTGGGTCTGCTCACTAACATGCAAGTTTTAAACCAGTATCAAACCTTTCACCTGGGGCAGTTTCACTGCCATGTAAATTGCACCTACTCGTGTAGGGTATTCACCATGGCCCTCCTCTACCTTACACCCTGGTGAATTCCATAAAAACAAGTTGTTCTTCATTTTATAATCAGTTGAGGACTCTGAATGTGCCGCAGCTGGAAGAAGCTGGGAACTATACTCCCGAGGATGAATCTGTAGGACACTCCCAGTCGTGACACTTACCCTGGAAATCCATTTCTTATTCAAATAAACTAACAGTTTTTCTTTGTCCATTAGAACACCTGAAACCAAAATTGAATTGTTCCTCTCCTTTTACAAGCACCTTGTTCCTCGTTTTTTTAATGACAGAATCTTCTTCTGCCAAAGGCAAGAAAGAACCTGGGAAACAAGTTAGCTTGGACTCAGAGTACAAGAGCCCTGTTTGAGTCTAATTTTAATTGATTATTTAGTAGACATATATGTTTGGTGGCCTGAGTCGTGATGCATTAGTTTAGAAAGACACCCTATAAAAAAAACAAACGTTCATTAGAATGACTGAAAGAAAACCAGCGACCCCACCAGGAAAGGCATTGTTAGTAAAGTTACTTGTTAAATACCTGCGAAACAGGTCCCAAAAATACAAGATCTAATCTACGTTCATAGATGGACTTGGGCTCTACAAAGCCCTTTAACCCTCTGAAAGCCAGAGGTCTGGACTTATATTTCCCCTTGGGAAGTCAGGACAATATTCATAGTTTTTCTGTTGTTCTATTTAGCTGACAATGTTATAAGCAAGCTATTTAAGTGTTACCTAAGGAAATGATTATTTTTTCAGGACACATTCAATTTGGCTAGTTTTAAAGGAAACCACAAATCCCATTGATGTAATGATCAATTATACAAACACAGTATGGGGAGATATACATCTCCACAACTCTCATATCCCTCATCATTTTACTGATTGAGTGCATGGCACTTGTAGTTCACAAAAACTAAAATAAAAAACTAATAAATATAAATGTGCGTGTTCCACACAACAGATAACTAATATACCAGGTGCCAACTACCAATGTTTAGGTGGCCCATAAATGTGTACAAAAAGATCAGCACTCAAGTGAACAAAAATTACTAATCAATACTACGTAGACATGGTAGTGAAATATAATAGGCATGCCACCAGCTAAGATCAGTCCCAAGTCAGACTAAGTCATTAAAAAACTTTTGTGTTATACTGTGAATCAGTGGGTAAAGAGGGGTTTCCCAAGCTCTTTAAATGTATGATGACTCCTGTATAGCCTCAAAGAGGTTGGGGATTCCCATACAGCAAAATGCTGCTCACCAAATGTTATAGGGGTGTTTAACATAGTAGATATAATAGATAGTTGACTTCTTTGATTGCAAGTATTCTTACTTCTGGACCCATGAGAAACGTCAGTCCCAGAGTCCACAGCCTGGTGATTATTGATCCATAATAGTGTATATATAATATATCTAATTTCAATTAGTAAGGAGAGCCCCAATAGTAAAGACCATATAGAAGATAACTGTCTGCAATAAAGACTATATAGAAGATAACATAAAATACTTTGTGTGTGTGTTATAATTTCTGAAATGATAGTGCTCCCTTTCACCAGGCTTTCTGGTTTGTTTTATAACTGTATAAAACTCCTGGAATCCATGCAGCAGAATAAATAACATAAAGGAGTCTAAAGAGTGAGTTGGCCAAGAATATCTAAAGATGAAACTTAGCACCTCACAGCCCTTCATCAAACCGGTTTACATTACCAGAAACACATTGCTTGTTTGTGAAAGTAACACAAATAAACTTATGTCGACTATCACAGATTGTGCTCTTCAGTGCAGTTTCCAGCAAAGTCAAAGCCCCTGAATTTGTTGCAATGAACAGAATTTAGGACTTGGCCATTAAACTGTGAACCTTATTGAGTACTTTTGCTCACAGCAGCTAAAGTTTTCTATAAGGTCTGTGCAAACTAACCACAGGTTTATCATTGGCCAAATTCTCTACCTACACATATGTACATTATACAGACTGATGGATATTTCCAGGAGCCCACTTGCTTCTTTGATTATCAAAATCCAGTAGGCAGAAAAAGGATGGGTTTCCAGGTACCTGACATGGGCTTGTTCACCTCCATTAAGTAGTAACTGCTTTTGTAGACCGATGAGCTAAGGCACGTTTGCTCTCTTAGCCCCAGCTTTTGATGAGCTTGGCCAAGTTTGTTATTTGGCTGATGCTCAGCTATGCCACGGATAGGGGAAGAATGCACATTACATGACAAATAGTGTAAATTCATCATTTATATACTGTATATTGAAAGATAGTATATTTAGTCAGACATACGAGTAGAATGTATACATTTAGCATAAATTGAACATGTTTAATCCATTGTACTAAAAGTGTTTCAGTACATCCGATTCATACAGTACACAACCCATACTGCTTTGTTTATTTATTTATTTATTTTTTAAATGTTACATTTTCGTTTTTGGCTTTTTGTTGCACCAATCTTCCTGATCTGAGATATGTCAGTTATTTGTGTAATTTGGATGCCCTTGTTACACACAGTGTGGGAATGTGGCTGTTGGAACCAGTTTAGTGACATTCCCATCAACAAAGGGTAATGGGGGAGGGCACCAGACCATCCGCAATCTTAAAATCTAAGAACACATCAAGATGAAAATGACTGGGTAAAAAGATTTGTGTCCTTTTAATAAATACGTCATGTAGGCAGAGCAAAATACATTTCAATGTAGTTCTATACGTGTTCTAGATAAAGGTGAAAGGTGGTAAGTTAGAATGATGTGAACTGATCACATGCCTTATTGCATTTAGTACACCATTATTTCCATAATATACAGTACATATATATAAATAAAATATATATAATATATATATATAAATAAATAAAATGTAGTAATAAAATATAAAGCTGTTTGTTAATTGTAAGCTCCTTTGAGCAGGGCCCTCCTCACTTGTTGTTTTTGTAAGTCAAATTGTTATGTTACATACTACGTGTTATGTCCTGTCCACCAATTGTACAGCGCTATGGAATTTGATGGCGCTATATAAAACAATAAATAATAATAATACCGTTACCATGTATTTGCCCTATTGAAGTATATGCTATCTGTGTTGTGCCCTTTGTCCATAACTGTTTCATCTGGTGTTTTACATGGGTATCTATACCCTGCCCAATAACAATACCAGACACCGCATTTACTTTTGCTGTATGTGTGTTGCACATTCTTGTTTTCTCAAATATTTTTTTAAAGAATGGGTCCATTTAAATTTTGAGCTAGATTACGAACAGGTGGACAAAATGCAAAAGGCCAATGCATCAAACTCAACCCATTACTTCCTTAAGTCTGTAACCATAGTTAGGATTCAGAATCAGTAGCAGTTGAGCCCATCATGTTATAGTTTAGTGAGTGTAGGGGTTTGTAATGCATGTTTTAGGAGTGTTTGAGGGGAAGCTTGACTGTTGTGTGAGGTTTAGAGGGGGAATAATGGATTCAGGGGGCAGGTTATGCAGGGTAGGGTGGGTAAGGAGAATATCCAGCATGTCCACATTCCTCCTCTACCTTCCTGCTCTGTGATTGGTTTGCTTTGGTAAGTGAAACTCACCTGTTAGACAGGTGTATGTGAGTATCAGGCATTTTCCGTACAGGCTGGAGATAAGTGCACACAGATTGGTGTCACCATGCAGCTCCTGGGAGTAGTAGCCGCACTGTTCATCATCTCAAGTGCCACAGCACGTAAGTCTAAGGATTTTTATGAACCCAGTCTATGGTTCCTGCTTTTGTTGATAAGCAGTGTATTCATAAATATAATTTAACTAATGAGAGGATGTAACATTAAATTAAAGGGTTAACCAAACTTGAGAATGTTATGGATGTTATATTTTCTGCATTTCAAATGATAAGCTCCAGTTTGGTTTGTCTGTTCCAGCATCAGGAATACATTGACAGTCTAATTGAACCGGGTATTTTACTCGAAGGGAACTGAATTAGAGTATATCATATACCACCTCTGAGAAAAAACTTGCCTTAATTTTATAGAAGAAAATATTAGGTACTAGTTACAGCTGTTCAAAAATTAGATACATGGAGGCAGTTTTTAACATAATAAATCTGTTGATTTTTCTAGTTATGATAAGCACAGTTCTGCACTTAATGTAGTAAAATTCAACATTATTCAGAGTACGTAGTTCCTCTTAGATGACGCCAGCAATCATACAAGAGTAGTTATTGTGCAACAAAATCCAGGTTTTTCAGAATTTGTAATGACATTAAAACAATTTAAAGATCTGCATTAGATCTTATAGGGACACACGACCCATTGTACGCACTTTAATGCATATGATAGCTGTGTGGTCCCGTGTTTCCTTTGGCCTTTTCCCCACCCCAAGCTATTTTCCATGCATGAGATATGTTCAGCTATACACATGTCCTTGCATGTGATATACTTATCAGCAGTCCAGCAGTGCTGGCTCTGCAAACCCTGGGGTCGAGGGTCTGTTCAGATCATTCATTTCAAGCAGCCAATCAGCGGCAAGCATCAATGTTTTTGAAGCATGCATATTGAAGTACGGTGTGAGCATTCTTTTCTAATGGGTCTGTCAGTAACAGGAAACTGTCCCTTTAAATCTAACGTATATGTAGCAAATTCATAAAACTATAGACATATTTAGCAGCGGCCTCTGGAAGCCAGGCACACCCTAACCCTAAGGTGTGCTGAGTAAATGCTCATATACACTAAAGCGATGTGCAGCGTTTTATATATGGAGGAGAACCATTCTTGATTCTATGGGCAGAGAACCTGAAATAAGTCAATCAATGTTATAGATTATGAAGGTTATATTAAAACAAAGGTGGGTCTTCTATTATGATGCTAAAAAACAGTAATACTGTAATATGATGTAAAAATAATACAGTAAGTTGTGTCCAAAACTAGAAAACCAAACACTAATCAGACTTTTCCTTATTTTTTGTAGAGAACACAAACAGCACACTGCTGTCAACTGAAGTGCTTTACCAAATATTTGCCAAGTCGGTAGTAATTGCTCTTCCAGGATGTAAAGATGCGGGGAAACCAGCAAGTTTAACTGTAACCAGCAAAACCAACAGTTCAAATCCTAAAGGTACGATTTCAGTTGCACTTTTAATACTGAGATATGGTTTGAGATAAAGCTACGATTTCTATCGTCATTCATGGGAATGACAGTATACCCACAGAAGGAAAGGTGTACATTTCCTGCACACGTGTCTGCGTGTTTGTGCTGTTATTTTACATGTACCACCCATGAAATGCCTGCCATCCTCTGCGCTGGTGGGTCAAAAGTAGGTGGACGCCCTCCTAATTATTGAGTTTATGCCATCTCCCAGGGCTGATGCAAGGATTATTCCCACCTTAGGCAAAACCTTGTTTTGCTGCCCTTTGGCTCCACCCCTTGTGCTCCGCCTTTAGGGGCAGGGTCATGTGAGCAGATAATACACATGACATGGCCCCCCTGCTTCGACAGCGCCCTTTGTCCTTTCCTTCACTGTGTTACACTCCCCCCTGTAGATCA
Organism: Spea bombifrons; assembly: GCF_027358695.1. Classification (NCBI taxonomy): domain Eukaryota; kingdom Metazoa; phylum Chordata; class Amphibia; order Anura; family Pelobatidae; genus Spea; species Spea bombifrons. The sequence continues at coordinate 16,049,199 of NC_071098.1, forward strand.
ACTAAAAAAACACAAGCAAACTCTTTATTGAAGGTATAGATCAAATAAATAATGCATTGAAGCCCTAAACTGCAGACATTAATCACAGGCCACACACCCCAGAGAAAAGCCCTGGCACCCAGATTGCACAAATAAGACTTGCCCCAGAAACCAGATTACACGCACACACGGGACTTGCCCAGATTGCATCCACAGGAGTTACCCAATACCCAGACTGTACCCACAGTGGTCTCCTCTCGAGTCTAAGGTCTCCTCTCAGTCACGTGCACCCTTTATTCATTCTATACCCTTTAGTCCCAAACCAGGAACAGTAATAGATAGACTGTCACAATATACACAAATACACCACCCCTACAAATGCCTGCCCATAAACACATGTATGTTCACTCTTGCTCCTACACATAAACATCCTCACTTACAGTTGCTCTTGCAGCCACACACTTGCTTGCCTTTAGACATACTTGCCCTAACATACAAACACTTTCAAAACGCAAACACACACTCTCTTTCCCTTTCTCATTATCTGTCCCCTTTCTGCCCATCTCTCCCCTTTCTCGTTACCCTCCCTTTCTCTTTATCTCTCTCCTACTCTTTGTATTTATCTATCCCTTTTCCCCTATCTCTAAACGTTCAATTCAGTTCTTCTTTCCATCTTTCCCCATTATCCCCCCTTTTGTCTCTCCCCTTTTTTTATATCTATTTGTTCTTTTTATCTCCACACCCTTTCTCTCTTTTTATCTCCCCATTTCTCTCTTTTCTCCTTACCTCTCCTCTTTCCCTCTCCTTTCTTCCGATCTCTCATTCTTTCTCACCTTTATCTTATCTCTCCCTTTTTTCCATATCTTTTTCTCTCTTTCTCATTATCATCCCCTTTTCTTCTTACATTCTACTTTCTCTAGAAGTACATTTCATGTTTATAAATGTTACACACATTATGAGTTATGGGCCTACCACACAAAAGTCTCCATCTTTATTTGCAGTTATTCCTTTAACGGTTCCACAGTGTCGCCTGAAACGTGACTTAATTGTACTAAATAACACAGCCTCTGGAAATATACCAACCATCAATGTGGGTTACCAGGTCATAGGTTTGAACCCTAACACCGAATACACGTAAGTAGCTTTTTTCTTTTGTAGTATTTGCACATTACCATGTGATATCCAATTATTTAACATTTGTATTGAAAATAGGAGCAGAATTTGCCGTTATATGAAATCACTTGGACGATTCAATCGTTATTGTCTAATAAGCGTAGATCTTTTCTTTGTTATTTTCTTATAAGGATAGAATTTTGTTCTTCTGTTTGGCTTTCTGCTCTAACTGGAAAGTGTAAGCAGGCAGCATACATAAGTATAATTCCAGAACATGCTCTGTAGTCATCATGGAGAGTAACAACCGCAAATCACATGTATGATAGTTCCTATACATACATGCAATTGCTGTTTGTGTGTCCATATGCATCAAATACGTAAATAACAGCAATCAACAGGATGTTGTATCCAGTATAATGTAAAAGGAATCATTTTAAAGTGCATCTAAGAAAATTTACTCATGGTTCTCTGTTATAGGGCCTACTATACCATTGACTCTAGTAAATACTCAGAACTGTCCTTCACTACATTGAAAGGTAAGTAAAGATTCAAGCGCCCAAGAACACAATCCATGTAATATGAGTGAGCAGATGTCCATTGTTGAAATAAATAGCAAGACATGTTTCCACATGCAAACAGATGAAACAGATGAGGGAAGATTTTATTGGTTTTAATCCAGAAATCAGACACAAGATGAAAATGCACCGGGAGCTAGTAGATCAGAGATATCTCCGAAAACGTTCTACCTGTTCACCTCTCATGCCTGGTAAACTCTATGAGGAATGTTTAGATGCGGCTTCAACAAAGGTGGCACGTCTGTAAAGCTCATATACACAGCGACAACTAGTGTGCCGAAACACCAGCATGTTTCTAAAAAGAGAGATAGAGAGAGAGATACACACACACACATATATATATATGCATTTATGAATATTTAAACCAACATGGGATTGAGTAAAAATTGGCCCTGTTTCTTCAAGCCCTGTGTCCCATTACTCCCAGACATGCTTCAGCACATACATTACACGGCTTACATGACACCTGAGTTGCAGACACACACTTAGATGTGTCATCGATGCTGACCTATAATATCCATCATCTACCTTGGCTCTAAACACAAATTAAAGCCGGGAAGCCCTTCTGAAAAGACAGATGGTTTGTAACAGAACACAAGGCCAACATTTTTTTTTGCCAACCACCACAAATATTTGTAGGCTAGTCTATGTACGATCGCATGTTCCAAGGATAAATTCTGTAATTTTCTTCTTTTTCACAGGTTTTGGTGACCCTCCTGTGGTTTTTGCCCGTAGCGGCGGAATGGTTGTTATAACGGTCTTGTTATCTATTGCAATGTTCCTGCTTCTTTTGCTACTCGTTGTCACTCTTATACTAGGTGGGGGCATCAGAAAGTAAAAGCAAAACGAGACTACAAATTGTCTTATAATGTAAATTGTATTGTGTTTGGTAATTTTTGTGTTTGCTTGTATTAGCCACATTACATACATATTTTATATGCATTTTATCTGGCTGATTTATGGGGGGGTCAAGTTCTATTACTATGAAAACTACCCCCTAAACATTGATCTTTAGTGATATATGTTAACGGAAAGTATGTAGCTGGGTTAACACTTTCATATGTGTATTTACCAGTCCCTTTCAGTTTATCATACTAATGTTTTTGTAACCACCAGTCCTCATGTTATACCACAGAACAAGCTTTAAAGGTATCATCGCCGCCACATATTGTGTTGAGAAACACTAAATGTGTTTGGAAGGCTCTCCCCTCCTTTTTAATCAATGTGTATTAAGATTTGCTGTTTAATTTCAGTATTGCATATGCTGTTGCATTGTTTTATTGTGTTTTTTCTACTTATTCTATAATTGTGTTTACGTTATTGTTTCCACATGTATTTGGTAAGAAATTTGGCATGTGTCAGACTTACTATGCCAAAGGTACAAAAGGTTGGCTGGGATGATCTTCATGTAAAGTTGATCAAAGAGACCACCCGGTTATTATACGTACCCTTTTTACCTTTTTTCAGGTGGTGCTGAACTTGGTTGACCTTTATACTCCTGTTCAGCAGTTTAATTACTTTTACCCTCCATCCAAAATTGCATCCATGTTTAATAAATGGGTCTTGCTATTACCTCTAGAGGAGTTTTTCATTTTTGTGTCATCTCACAACTATTACCTTCCACACGAATGAAAATAATTACCAATAAAATGCAGATCCATCTTTTTTTAGTTTTATGGTTCTCTGGATTTATGTAAATTTTCACCTCCCCATCTTTATTAAATTCCCCACCCGGATCCATTCCTACTAGTATTTGTAAGGTGTGGGTGAAGAGAAAGAAGATTTCAGAACATGAAAATCATTAATAATCATCATAATAAATTAATCATTAATTTTCAGCTTCCTTAATAGAAACAGCCCATTACTCCTAAACAACATCACCCGGAATATATAAATATTCTAAAGAAAAAGCATTAAAAAAACAAAACTTACACAAGCTAAGAGACATTTCTATTTTTAATCCATGTGAAGCTATCCATGTCTTACACGTGTTTTGTGAATAAGGTTGTTTTTGTTAATAGGAGCAATATCTTAAATGCTTTTGTTAAAATGAAATTTTAGGCCACAGGATATTATCAATAAACCTCATATACACCCATGAGGTCTTATGTCTATTTTTATATCTGGAGCTGAGGAATATGTATACACAAATATGAATAGGGTTTGAGGTATGGACAGAAACTGTATATATTTAATTTTATCAGCTAAAAAAGTATGTTTCCTCATTTACACATTAAAGCAAATGTTTTCAGGAGATTTGCACTTTCAAGGTATTGTATAATATGTATAGTGAAGGGGATTTTTCAAGAACTATTCCTAATTTTTGGGATTACTAATACACGAATGATGACATGATTCAGGAGCAACTCGGTTTTTCTTCTGCAGTGGTTGGCCCTTTATCATAATAAAGTTGGCGAGTTAAGCTCCCGCTTTAGTGAATAAACTGCTATATACTATAACACATACTGGACAGCTTCTGTCTTTCCCTACAAAGATCAAAACCCAGTTAACTCCCCACCATCCACTATTTTTGCAGGAGAATCCCCATTTTCAGCCACTGTCCCAATCCCCAAGTAGAGATCATGGTTCCGTAGCCTAGAACCCTGTCAAGGACTATAGGTAATAATGTGGAGTTGCATGCTCGACCTGGATGCTCAACCAGAAGTCTACATTATACACAAAGAACACAAACATCCACATGAGCTGGAGGCAAAAATGTTGCTCTACAAGGACAGGCAACATAATTAAGTAATGTATATTGTGGTTCAAAGACCATTGAATTAATATTACACCCACTAAATGGAGAGTCCTTCTTTTTGGCCAAATGAGGACAGTGTATGCTAATTAAATTAATAGCAGCTATCCCCCAGACTTTTGGTCATTTCCAAGCAGCATTTACTGTTCCCAGAACCATATTTCACCTGATGAGAACCAAAGGAATGGCAAAATGATCTTGTTGATGTGGGGCTAAACCCAGTCACTATGGTTGCTATTGGACATGGACTATGGGTTAGGGTCACAGATGGTCCATCTGACTCCCAGGAACTCATTGGCTTTGCTGCGAACCAACATTAAAAGACAGCAACATGTTTTAGGCAGAAGACAAGCGGTGAGATACCTTGGCTTAAACAAATTGAGGTGAAATTGTATCACTTGCTCCATTCTTTGTAACGAGTAAAATATCTCCATGGGAAATCAGGTAATAATGGGCAATATTGTACTATACAACAGTACTTCAAGGGGAGCTGTAGCCCTCAACGCTACAGCCCTCTGTTAATTACAACCACCTGTATCTTATGCTTTTTGTTTGCCAAGAATTGTAATTATTTTGGAGATATTCGATTTGAAACGAAACTCTCAGACAGGCAGGGCCAGCATGATCATCTAATCAGCCTCCTGTTTAGAAGGTCTCTACCTTCTTCACAACCACAGAGGCTTTTTGATCCAATCCATAGCTTAATGACTGGACACAGCTTAATAGAGAATATGAATGCAGATCATACGAAGATGTCGGGCCGCCTTTCCCCTGCGGGCAAAACGAACGCCTCAGCGTTAAAAGCACCACCCAACGCTTATCTGTTTACAAACCCAGGTATTCCCCGCACGGTCCCTGAGGGACAATTAAACCCGAATGTGAAGGGTTTACCCTGACGCTTTCCCGTCATTAGCACTAGGAAAGAAGGCCAAGTTAAGCAAGTGGCCCAAACGTGAACTACGGCAGCACGTTACATAAACGGCGGATGCACCGGAGTCATTCATTATTATTGTCCGTGGTTTGTCTTGACCGGAGCAGCCAGCATAGACTACGTCCTACAGGGTCCTTTGGTCTCTTGACACCGCGATTCGCTCACCGCACGCTGGCGACGCGAAAATGGAGATGACAGGAGACAGGCTGCGTAACGTCCGCATGCGTGATTACGTCATTCGTGCTGTAGTTACACTTCCGGGAGCGGATGGCGCAGGTTCTATATGAACATGTCGGTGTATCAGTGCTCGCTGTGTCGGCGGACTGTCTTCTCTGGCAGAAGGAAACATGTTTATGAGAAGGGACACCAGAAACGCCTCGCAGATGTTCTCAAGGAGTTTGGCAGCAAGGTGGATATTCTGTTGTCATTTATGATATAAACCATCGTGCTCATCACCTGCTCTGTGTGCTATCTGGTGTTTGTTTACGGTCTCTCAGAAGACGTGTGTGTGCATATGTATGTATGTATGTATGTATGTATGTATGTATGTATGTATGTATGTATGTGTTCACATTGTGACGCCCTAAAGCGCAGAAGCAGTAATAAAAATATTATATATATTCAGGGTAAAATGTTGTAGTGGATCGCAAGTAGAGCTTTTAGACAGCTAAATCTGTCATGCTTATTCTTTACTTGTTAAGGGTCGGCATCTACGTTAAGGGTCGGCATCTACATTAAGTAAGATTTGTTACATTTCAGAATCTTAGGAGTAGAATCCATGTGATCGTACCCATTATGTTTCCTGCAGAGGTGGCAGTTGGACTCCGGTTTGTTTAATAACGCTTATAAAAAAAAAATATACATGTTCTTTTTCCTTTGTGGTGATTGATCAGGTGGATGCTGCACGGAAGATGATTAAAGCCGCTTCAGTTGTAAAGTTTAATCCTCAGGAACATGAGAAGAAATTCTGGTGTCACTGCTGCGGCAAGGAAGTCGGCAAACACACTAGTGATGGGAATGTGACTGTGCTGTATGGGAGCTTCTTAGAGCACTTTCAAAGGTATCAAAGGGTTTGCACCAAGTGCCGGATGTTTTGTGGTTGTTATTTTTTCTGTATGCTATAAATACCATTATCTACTTTTAAGGGTAATGCAAAACGGACACCAATATGCGGTTCAAATAAAGTAAAACAACTTAAACAAGCAACCAGCTGCTGTCATCTTGCAGCTCCTGCCCTAAGTGCTTACAGCTTAAGATCTGAATTCTGGTGTCACCATATGACCTCATAACACGAGATCTCCAGTGATTCCTGGTGAAAGCTACTTCAAATGACTATAGTGCAACTCCATAGCTTTTGAGTACATGTGTTATGTTGCCAGATCCTCTCTAATTACTTAAAATTCAACTTCTACTTTATTTAATCTTGCTTGTAAGGAAACATGTTGCACATAATTAATTTTAGATTTGTCAGTAGACGTGTAAATATGATGCTGTATTTTACATAATTTCATATAAATTACAACATGTGTCTTGATGGATGTCTCTGGAACCGTTTGATGGTGTTGCAGTGTATTTTAAAATCCATAGTTGGTTAAGATTGGAACGTTTGTCCCCCCCCCCCCCAAAGGAACACGTAATATGGTTCGTGAGACGGGTGTATAGATAAATATTTTACAGTTGACTCTGAGGACAAATGGGTTGGTTCATACCTGTGTATCTTTGTGTAGCTTTACAAACCCATTCTTATTAATATTTTACAGTTCAGAACATGCAAAAGCGGTGAACAAGTTCTGGTGGATCCACCAAGCAGAAGCAAAATTAAAATTGCGATTTATTCTTACATCGGAAGACTATGAAAGGTAACGGTTAATGTTGTAGTTAAGTCATCCTGTCACTGTTGTCCAGAAACACAAATAATTTTTTTTTGTTTTGTCTCAGAATGTATAGTTAAATCTGTATGATAACATTCAGAAAGTGTCTTACACATTCTGGGGACATAATTCATCCTTTCCTACAGGAGATTCTCACTGGGGTTTATCAATTGTCATGCTGGGTTTAGCCGATTTATAATTGGGGTAATTGAATTATTCAACCCTGGAATCTCTTGGGTTAGTTAATATTCTATGAGCAATTTGCACCAGGAGCAGGGTGGATTTCATTTAAACAAGGGTGCATTATAAACTATTTTCAAATCTGCAATTCAGTACAAAAAAGTAATTAAATATATGTAAAATGAAGAAATACCATTGAAGGCAGCTTCTATTATGAGGTATTGTAGATTTTATAATTAAGGCTACACTCAACTGGAGCTTCAGGCTTGTTTTGGGTCTACTCCTTGGTTTTTACATTGATCACAGTACTTTCTGTGCCAAGTTTGTTTCTCAGCTGTATATAATAGTTAAACACGGTTCCTCTATTGAAACAGATGCACAGTTTAAGAAACAAGAGGTGGCTAATTCTATGTAGACCAAGGAATCATACTCCTGAGATGATGGGGAAGCCTCCATCTTTGAAACGTATAAGACTGGGTACAAAATGATAACTTTGGATCTCTATTCTTAGATGATAAATAATGACACTATCCCGTTCTAGGAATAAAATATATAATCTTTATTACATGATGAGTTGTTACTGTGCTTTAATTAAAAGGTTTGTTTAGATAGATTTTCTCAAATAATATTGGAATCAAGAACACCGTATTCTTTGAAGGGACAGTTTAATGTCCCAGGCAGCCTCAACAAAGAAAAAAAAATATAAAACTAAGAAAACTACAAAAGGTAGAAGCTGCAGCTCCTCGTCTCATCTGTGGTCTGATGATTTGCACAGGAAATGCATTAAAATCAGTGAAAGCGCCGAACGTTCATGCACACAAACTGACTGAAGTGTCCCTTTAAGTATTTACACTCTGATGAGCAGGAGAATTCTCAGGGAACTCTACATAAAAGTGCCCACAATCTCTGTCATAGGTTCAAGTCATCTGTGGTGAAAGCTCTGGAAAACTATGAGGAAACAGAGGATACGCTAATTAAAGAGGTAAAAATAATTATTTTATTGGCAGTTTTTTGTGGTAGAAAGGTGCTTTATGACCGAGCTTATGTCTGCATTCTCTCAATCAGGTTGCAACGAAGATCCGAGAAACTGAACAGAGACGACTTGAAATGCTTCAGAGCGTTTTAGAGGTTTGTTTTCTGAGCTCCTCTGAGCTGTATCCACTCAAAGCTAATTCTAGACGTATACAAAATTATAGATAGATTTTCGGTAGATGGAAGTGTCTCGCTTTATTAAATCCTATCAGACCTACTACACAACTTCTTGATACGCATGGTGCGGTTACAATCTGCCCTGAAATGCACAAAGTTAAACGTTTCACAGACATACTTTGTTTTGGTGAGTACCTCACGGAAGGAACATCATATCATGGCAATAAGCTGTTACTCTCAGTGTCTTCTTTTCAAATTAGAGAAGAAATTATATTCAAATCAGTTATTTGAGTGCTTTAGGGAGCTCCCACCACATCTCATCCCATAAGCTAACTGCTTCTAAGATCCTTGACATATCATGACAGATTAGATTTCTTATACCATTTCTTTTTCTCTGCTGCCCCGTTGTGCCAGTCCCACCATTGACTCCCATGCCCTCCAGAATTAAACTTAAACTCTTGACCCTTACCTCCAGATACTCTCTCAAATAAACTGCTGTCTCATCTTAAAAACATTGTCCGTATTTGTCACTTGCTAACACGAGATGCCACCAAGAATCTTCTCCATGCCCACGTTATCTCCCGCCTTGATTATTGTAACCCTGTCTTTGCTGGTCTCGCTCTTAACCGTCACCCATTTTACAATCCACCATGAACGCTGCTGTCAGACTTACTTTCCTCCCATCCCTTTACACCTCGCCCCTCCGTCAGTCTGTTCACTGGCTGCCTTACTTAGTTTCAAAAATATATGATGGGGCTATATAAAACAATTAATAGCGTGACCCTGACTATAATCCCATCCTCCCTACCCAAGCAGCCCCCCTCTCCATCTCATCCTGCTTAAACCCCAAATAGATAAGATTAGAAGAACCGAGCCCTCTCCCTGTGTACCGGTGTGTCTTGCATCTGTACATCCAGCTGACTATTAACATTTACATTTTCATTCTCACATTTAGCAGTAGCGCTAAGGAATCTGGTGGTGCTCTATAAACGTAATGAGCAAGAGCAGGAATATTGTCCTGTTAAGGGGGGGAGGGGGGATTTTGTCTTTTTGAAAAGGGAAAAAACTAGACAGTGTTAATACTTCCTGAATCACATCCAGCCTGTAATACATCCTACTGAAGAAAAAGAGATGGTGACCAGGAGAAGCAGCGAGCAAGTCCTGTCCCGGTAAGATATATAACTTGTGTTGTATGCGTTTCTATGTAACAATATTTAAGTCCAAGTCTAGCCTACATTTCAGAGAGTGATTTTGCGGTGTAAAGTCATAAGTCTGCAATAAGATCCTAGATAAATTCAAGGGGGTTGTTTCTCCATTTACTTATTATTTATAATGATAAATCGGCCTACATTTATCATATAACGTTGGATTCTTCCCATTAATTTGATCTGTAGGTGACCTCACAATTTAGCTGGCAGAGCTGCAAGCGTACCCTTCATTACATCAGCAATAGAAAAGCAATCCGTATTCAAGTAAAATGATAGAGCGTGTTTTAAGTAAACAGATTGTAAAATAAGCAAACATGAATAAACTACATCAGATTGTATGTTTGCATTAGTGTCGATCCCAATTCTGCTCGCTTAAATGCCAGGGTTTACAAATTCTGCTAAGCAAAAAACTATACAAACTATTTGACCTTTCCACAATAAACGAATCACTTTTATTAGGGAAATGGTAGATCTGGATTCGGAAGAGCCTGGACCCAGCGGTGTACATTTAACATCGCCTGAAATTGTACAACCACATGTGACATTTATTGGTCAGCAGGTAATTAATAGTTCTGTATTTAGACGTGGAAAGCTATCTCTCTCTACTCCCCCCTCTCCATACCTTATTCTTATTGGCAATTTGTAAAAAGCTTGTTGTAACGGTCTGTAATCGGTTTGCTGCTACGATATGTGAAGCATCTGAATATGTTATAATATGTTTGGCAGAATAAAAGTCTCCATTGACAGGTGCTAAGTTGATTTGGCTCTCTGTGTCCTACAGGTGATGTCCCTAGAGGGAAATATACATACAGGTGAGGAGAAGACATTATATTGAAGTAGTGATGGTAAAAATAAAGTTCTTCCATTGAAATCAATTACTTTCTGCATGCGCACACCCATAGGGAGGTCTCTCGCATAAGCCAGCTCTTTTGAGATGTTTAGCGGCTTAAACTGTGCCGGTATGTTGCATGCCCTCGATATTATTATTATTATTATATGTATTTTTAACTGTTACACATAGTAGTTATGGAGTCCTTGTTGCTTTGTCTTGTTTATATCTGCTTCACCTTGTTAGGTGCCATCCCGCCTTGGATGTTACCTGATGAAAAGGAACAAGAGGAAATCGGACCATCACATGCAGGCTTTCTCAAGCATAGTAAGTGATCGGGGAACATACGGGGGAATCACTAAGCTCCTTTACTATGCTTTCAAATACATTGGCTTTATGACCACAATGTTTCTTCTAGCTTGATTTTCTTTTTGTGACATTTTACTCCATTTGGAATATATTTATTTCAGGTCAATTATGAAGATTGTGCTTTTTTTTTTTGTTTTTGTGATACTTGAAAATAAGTACAGTAAAAAATGTTGGACCTCCTTGTTTTTGTAATAAAAGGAAACGACAAAATATTTTTCAAATGACCAGGGATGAGGGATGTTATTTCTAAATGCATCATTTGATTCAATTTTCATTACAGAGGAGATAATGAAGTTGAAGAAACTGCCACCAAACCGAGTGGGGGCAAACTTTGACCACAATGCTCAAACAAATGAAGCCTGGCTTCCTTCCTTTGGCAGAGTGTGGAACAATGGAAGACGGTGGCAGTCTCGGTAAGTGGGGAGGAATGAAAGGGCACAGATTAATGCATGTATTGTAATTTCTTCTGCTCATTGTTTCAGATATATGTAACTATAGATGTTTATTTTAATACTTATTTATGACAATTGGAAAAGTAAACAAATACCCCACGTGCGTAGGATTTTGTTGAAATCTCCGGGTCACACTACGTGACACTTATTTTACAGTGCAACATTACACAGTATAAGGTAACGTAGACACACAGAAAATAGTGTTAAATAATACACCATACAAACACAATTTTGATTAAACAAAAGATGCATTTTCATGCCAACCTTTTGCTTCTGGTGCACCTGCTTTTATGAGCCACAACTCCTATCACTCTTACCTGCTTGGCTATGGGTGATGAGAGTTGTAATCCACAAAGAGTCATCAGTCCATGTAAAAAAAAAAAAAAAAAAAAACAAACAAAATGTGGGTCTATGGTATTTTCTTATTGTACTTATGTGTTTTGTGATTTATCTTACTGCTTTTATTAGGGGGTGGGGGTGGATCACCTGCATGACAGCACTTTAATTATGTGGTTTTTTTTGTTTTTTTTTTTACTTTTCTGAGGCTCTTGATCAGTCTCTGATCGATCAGCAGCACACACTACACAGGAATAGGGCATCCTGTTCCATTCGTAATGGAAGTCTTGCATTATAATGCATTGCCAAACAAATTCACACTTTCAGAATAAGCTGCAAGTTCTATTTTTGTGTCTTTCTTACAGACATCAGTACAGGAAAGAGGAGGAGAACACGGGTCCAAAAAGGAGAAAGTATGAAGAAATCTAAATGTAAAGGAAATCGGTCACTTGAATGTTTATACCTGTGTGTATATATAACTTGGATCTGCTGTTTTTGTATAAACTGTACATATATACTGACAATGTAAAATTTTTTGTCTTGTAATTAATTTTGTCAGTATGTGTCATTCAGCATAATGAACTTTGTGTGTGGCATGGACTATTGTTGTTTCCTTTGTCATTACTTTGCTGTTGATATAAAATGTTCTTTAATGTGTAAAAACCAAGTTTATTATGAGGATTTTAAATATAGGCAAAGGTAGTTAGAATTCAAAATAATCCAGCCAGCTTCACTTTATATGATTTGATCGGTTTCCTTGCATTTTACTTTTATTAAAGACAACAGACTACATATTTCTCAGTGAAATAATCTATCCACCCCTTCCACTAAAATAGCACATTAGCCTTTTCCTTAGGTGCCTTTGGTTTAAACTGGTGGCGGTAGGGGTTCAATCCTGCCATTGTCTTTTTAACATGTCTAAGGGTCATAGTCTTGGTGGGGGACAAAATCATTGTTACCACTGTTATGGGTATTGGGTAAAGCAAGAAAGAACTACAATCAACCACCTCCTGAAAAATGGGGGGGGGGGGTGCTCGGTGAATCTCATAGCACTCAGACAACTCGATGCTTTCACAAGAACACAACTCCCAGCAATCGCATATGGGCATAACTCACAGACACAAGAACAAATCAGCACTCAGACACACAAAAACACAAATCCAAATGAAAAAAGGGAGATCTTCTGAAAACTTTACATCCATGTACAGTCACTTTCATTAGTTATAAAAAGTAAAAATGCCAACAGAGATAACATGATAGGAAAAGACAAAGTCTATTATTTAAATCAGGATAGGAAAATGTACTGCAGCAGCTGGTGTGTATCGCGCCAAAGGCTCACAGGCAGAAACAAGCAGATCAGTAACTACTTGCAGCGTAAGGTAAAATCGAGAACCTGTATCAGCCACGCAACGATAATTTTAACTTACTAGCGAGCTGATCCTTCCCACTTGCCACGGATAAAATAAGTTAATTCTGCGCTGACAATAAAATGTTGGCAACTGGATGGGAGGTCAAGACGCTTCCAGGCTCAGGAGGCTGTAAATGTCTGAAATGTATGTTTAAGTGCTATTTTGTCTGGCTGAGCGTTCTGCGTGTCATTTCTGGCTGATAGCTGTATGTTTGTTTGAGTGTGCATCGCTGTGGCTGGGTGTGCTCAGAGTGTCAAACAGGTCTGTATACATGAGTTTGGAAGATTTGTTATCTGGGGGAGTTGGGAGACCCAGTTGTGGGTCATCTGGTTGAGTAGTATATAAGCCTTAATAATAATAATCCTTAAACACTGTGTTAATATCCATAAGATATTTGAGCCTTAAAATATCAGCGAGACTCCCCCCCTTCTCCAATGTTGTGTGCTTCTTTTGCATTGAAGTCTTCAAGGGGGTTGAGGGGTGGCCAAAAAGCTTAAAGCCCCCCAAAAAAGAAGTCTTTGGGATCCCGACTCCACTGTGGCATTTTCAATGTGACTAAAATCATATCCCATACATGCCCCAAGCTTGAGGTGATAAGGTGCCGTTTATGGCCCCAGCCCAAGGCTAATGTTATAAAAATGATTCTCTCTTCGCACCACTAGCAAGGCTCAAAAGAAAGAAGCAAAGTGATTCTAGTGCTAACTCCCATGTACGTGAATGTGCCCCTGCATACCACACAAAAAGGTGGAGAGTGTCACAAACGCACCCTACTCCAAGCGCGCATGTGGCTTGGCTGTGGTGGTAAAAGGGTTAAATTTACTGTCTGCCCTAGACTGGAAATAGTGATAAGAATATATCCACCCTTAACCCCTTAAGGACCAGGCTGTGTTTTACCTTTTGTACCATTGGGACCGAGGCTGTTTTAACACTTTTGCGGTGTTCGTGTTTAGATGTAATTTTCTCTTCACTCATTTGGTGAACCCACACAAATTATATGTTGGTTTTTTTTCAGGACAAGAAAGGGCTTTCTTCAGATACCATTGTTTTAATCATATTATCTAATTTCCCATAAAAAAATAATAAAATATGATGAAAAATGTAAAAAAAACCCACATTTTCTGACTTTTACCCCAAAAATCTTTTACTCATCCAAAAAAGCTAATGAAAAAACCTACTAAATAGATTCTACTATTTGTCCTGAGTTTAGAAATACCCAATGTTTTTATGTTTTTTTGCTTTTTTCTGCACGTTATGGAGCATTAAGTACAAGTAGCATTTTGCTATTTCAAAACCATTTTTTCCAAATCTGGTAATTCTTCCCCCCATGTGCCATTTCTGGTATCTTTGAAGCCGGCCAATGCAATTTACCCCATCAAACCATATATTTTTGAAAACTAGACACCCCAAGGTATTTCAAATGCTAGAATTTTAACTCTTTCCATGCACTAATTCTACCACCAGTCTTTGTCAAACTTTGTGGTAGTAATTTATTTTGTGTTTTTTATCGCTAAAATTGCTCTTCAGGTATGGATTTACAGCTCCTGGTATACATCACTTTCAAACAACAACCTAATATGTGTTCAGCAACATCTCCCGAGTACAGTCATACCCCCCATGCATGGGTTTGTCGGGTTATTTGGGAGGTACAACGCCACATTTAGGAAGTGCACATTTTTTAACTTGGAACTTTTACATTTGGTCATTCTGCCCCCATGTCCTAATAGGACCATCTTTGAAGCCGGCTAATTCAATTTACCCCATCAAACCATATATTTTTGAAAACTAGACACCCCAAGGTATTTCAAATGCTAGTATTTTAACCCTTTCCATGCATGAGATTCTACCACCAGCCTTTGTCACACTTTGTTAGTATTTTTTTGGTATTTTTTTTTTACACAAATTGTACTTTGGGTATACATTTATAGCGCCAGGTATACGTCACTATCAAACAACACCCTAATATGTGTTCAACAACATCTCTCGAGTACAGTGATACCACCCATGCATGGGTTTGACTGCTGTTTGGGGTTAAAAGGCCACATTTGGGAAGTGTGCTTTTTTCCCCCTATTTTGGTCAGTCTGTGCCTATGCCCTATCTTTGAGCCTGGCCACTACAATTTACCTCATGAAACCATATATTTTTGAAAACTAGACACCCCAAGGTACTTAAAATGGTAGTATTTAACCCTTTCCATGCATCAGATTCTACCACCAGCCTTTGCCACACTTTGTGGTAGTATTTTTTTTTGTATTTTTTTCACACAAATTGTACTTTGGGTATAAATTTATAGCTCCAGGTATATGTCACTATCAAACAACACCCTAATATGTGTTCAGGAACATCTCCCGAGTTCAGTCATACCCCACATATATGGGTTTGTCTGGTGTTTGGGGTTAAAATGCCACATTTTGGAAGTGCGCTTCCCCCCCCCCCCATTTCGGTCAGTCTGTGCCTATGCCCTATCTTTGAGCCTGGCCACTCCAACTTACCCCATCAAACCATTCATTTTTTTAAATTAGACACCCCTTGGGTATTTGAAATGCTTTTATTTCAATTTTTCCATGTCAGGATTTTTGGGAAGATACAGCGCTAATTTTAGCACTTGCTCATAATAATAAACTTTATTTTTTTATTTTATTTATTTTACTCTTTTTGGACTTTTTTTTTACATTTTGCTGGAACTGGATAGTTCCTCTAAAGCATAATAATTTTTAAATGTTACCATGTTTTTTTTAAGCTTTTTCTTTTTTTCCTTTTTTTTTATTTTTATTTTTATTTTTTAAAATATTTTACTAATCACATAGTGATTAGAAAGCTGGGCTCCATTGAATTGTATGGTTGAATGCAGTACCTGTATTCAACCTGCAAGTGGAGCCAGAGTTCTCTAGATGTTCTGGAGACCGTCTAGCTAACTTTTTCAACTTTATTATTCTTTTTCCCGGGCCGCCGCCATCTTGCGGATGGCGAAGACAGCGTGCAGCTGCGGCAGTGACCGCTCTCCGGAGCGGTCACAGCCCGCCCTGGGGTAAGTATTTGGAAGTATCATTGAAGTTTAGGAGGTGATCGTTGATCGCCTCCTAAACGCTTTTAAAACGGGCGTCCGCCGCCATACAATGTATGGTGGATGTTGATGCCCCGGGGAGGGGCCAGACATGGCCCATCATGCCGATCTCGGTGTTGCTGAATGCCTCGGCATCGAGGCATTACAGCAACACCGCTTAAGCTTAGAAAGTGATCGTTGATCACTTTCTAAGCTTGTTTAAGTCTCATGACGTGTCAGGCACGTCATAGGTCGTTAAGTGACCGTTTTGCATGACGTGCCTGACCCGGCAATGGATGTTAAGGGGTTAATTAACTATAATGATATAACTCAGGGCTTGACAAATTTGTTGTGAATCTAGGCGCCAGCTAAAAAAGTTAGGAGCCAGGATTTTTTTTAAACCAACAGTTGGTCAGGAGTGATCTGATCATCATCAGCCCACTTACTAAACTCACAGCGTTTGACCTGAAAGCACCCTGGACTTTTAGGTCAGTGCTGGTTTTTTTTATTATTATTATTTTGATTTTATTTTTTTTTAACTCTTTCAATGCTGATGTTCCATTGGAGCACAGCATTGACTGATATTTAGTCCCCACAAGCGTGTGGGGACAAATGTTAACCCCTGCAATGCCACGAATGTGTCATACACAATTGTGGCATTAAAGGGGTTAAGGCTGCACTGTCGCTCTCATGGAGCGATCAGGCAGCAGGGGGGTGTTGGGGCTAGTCTCCACACTAATGTGTAGACCAAAGAAACCTCTCCCCTTGCCCCTGAAGCTGCCTCTGGCAGCTGGGACGCAATTGCTGGTCTATAGACCAGCCATTGCAAGGGGGAGTCTCTGATGACTGCTGTAGGCTTCCATGCCTACAGGAGTCATCACAGGGCTTGTGGGGGCTCGTTTTTGCTGTTGTGCTGGTCTGCCTGGGCTTGAGTTTCCAAGCCGGCCCAGAGGTGGTATAAAAGTAGGGAAGGTGTACCTATAGGAACCATAAGTGACCCCCCCCTTGTGTTGTGGAACCATATCAGTCAAAATAATTTATAATTTATTCTCCCTCCTGTGCTCACCACATTTATTAATTTCTTGTAAATTATGAAGTCCATAGATATGTCACACTTGCTACTTATAACTCAATATCACGGACTTAAAAATTTCTTCCAACCAGATTACGTTGTACCAGCCATATTTGTATTCTTTTTTAGGGGTGTGATTTCCTCGTTCTAGATATGCACAAAAGGAGGTATGATTTTGAATATATGGGCTATTATTGTATGTGTTGGATGTGACCCTGGAAGAAATGGTTTCCTGACTGCTAAGTGTCACTTAGCATATCAAAAGAATCCACTATGTATGAGAGAATTCAGTGGATTACTCAGCCAGTTTACATTGGAGCTAGACTTGGAGGCACCTCCTCTGTAACATTTCGACCTTGCAGGGAAACCTGGTTGGAGTCCCAGCTTTAAAAGACAAATTCATGTTATAAGACTTTTTGGCACCACATGCCCATACCTGGGAACTCTCCAGAGGATTCGGGTCTTGACCCGGAGAACCGGAGGCGCAGTGCTCACCCGGCAATCTCCGGGTCAAGACCCGAATCCTCTGGGTCGCGGAAGTGGGGTTTTGACACACCCCGGTCCCCGCCCATTTTTTCCTGCAAATGGGGGTGTTTCCTGCTGCCGTCAGTGTGAACGCCCCCGACATCAGCAGGACTGCTCACCGACGTCAGTAGGACTGCTCACCGACGTCAGTAGGACCACCTGCTGACGTCAGTGTGCAGTCCTGGCTGCGTCCCGCAAGGGAAGGCTCCGGGTAGCTGGAGCCAAGAAGTTCCCCGGTATGCACATGCCTATACAATTGAATTAACCCCTCTCATGCTAAAATTGGCCATACCATCTCTACCAGGTAGCATGTATGTACTACACAAATTGGCGTGACAGAGAGACCTTGGTAGCCAGATACTAGGCAGTCTAAAATCATACCCTGGGCTTCATTAACCCTGCTCGGCCTTAAGGCCAGAGCACCAAGCTTTCCCCCTCTCTCGGTACTCACTTGATCTTAGTCAAAAGTCAGAGACCCCTACCCATAAAGTTTCCGAGCCAGTGCTGGAGCTGCCTGGACATGAGCATATCACATGCAAGGAGATTTTTGACCGAACATACCTCCTGCACAGCAAAAAGATGGGGTGCAGTGGAAATGGCAAATACATATGGCAGGACTCTGCATACTGGAGGATTTTTTCACCATGGAAATTTAAAAGGGGGCACACAGCTATCATATACATTAAAGTGTATATGATGTCCGGAGTGTCCCATTTTCTGAAGATTTCCACAGGGTAAATGTTTCTTTAGTTTTTAAGTTAAAAAAAGATCCTGGGTCCATTGCCTCACCTGATAGTCTGAAATAATTAAAAAAGCTTCTATATTTAAAAATGTTTTATAATATTTCTTTTTTCCTCAAAAAATAACAAAAAAGGGGTAGTAGATAGGATTTGGGAAGGTACAGCATCAGGTATTCAGACCAAGCAAATTGCAGTTGTCAGTTGAGCTAATGTACAGCATTAATAGGTATAAGACAAAGATGTCAAACAAATATGGCGGGATACCAAGTGTTTCGGTATCTCTCCTCCAGGCCGCCTGCCGAGAGGACCTGCTCCTCCGACTCGCGCGTCCGGTTCCATATTATTTTTATAATACAGTCAACCTAAATTCTACGTTCAATTATTTTATCATCATTCTTTGTCTGTAGAACAAGTTTCAGGGGTTACTTACCAGGGGCCACAAGAAGATTGTTCGAGAATGTTCTCTAAAATATGGGGCAGGGCTCCAGGCCCCTACCTTAAAATAGGCCCAGTCAGGACCATTACGGCAGCATTAACGCAGGGCATAAGGGGCACCTGCCCCTTAAGCCTGCAGCAACTGCGACCGGGCCCGCCACTCTAGGGGGCCGGGCAGCCCCCACCAGGGCTGGCCTTAGGGGTGTGCGGCCGCACAGGGTGCCACTGCAGCAGGGGCACCTGCCTGGGACTTAAATTAAAACATTGGGGTTTTTTCTTTGTTTTTGTTTTCAGCAACCGCTCGGCGCCCCTCACTCTCTGTGACTCCGTCGCGGTGCCTGCGTTTCATGTTGAGCGCCGGAATATGATGTCATATTCCGGCACTCAGCTGTGAAGCACGCACCGCGGCAGAGTGGGAAGACGGACGCCTTGTGTCCCCACAGCAGGACTCCGGCAACAAGGTAAGTAGGGGGGGGGTATTGAGAAGGGACAGAGGGGGGAGGCAGTGAGAAGGCGGAGAGGGGTTATATAGTGAGAAAGGGGGAGAGGGGATAGATAGTGAGAGGGGGAACATATTGAGAAGTGGTGAAGGCAGTGAGAAGGGGGAGAGGGGGTACATAGTGAGAAGGGGAAGATAAGAAGAGGAGGGGTAGATGGGGAGAGGGGGTAGTGTGAATGTGTACAAATGATTTGTGTGAATGAGTGAGTAACTGTGTACGTGTTTATGTCTGTCATGAATGTTTAAGTGATTTGGGGAAAAGCAAAGATAGTACATGAAGGGTTTGCTGACAAACCTGACACTGGCCTATTAGGGGACAAAGTTGGCTCAGGCTGGGCTGTAAGGTGTGTGTAATCTGGGTGCTGATCAGGTTCTATGTGGGCAATGTGGACACCAGGGCTGGCTTTGGGGTGTGCAACCTGTGATCTATGCCTGTAATGCTGAGTTTATATGTGAATTCCAATTGATTTATACCTGCAAAGCTAGGTGTGTGTTATTCCGTTGATCTGTATCTGGTACGCTCTGTTTCCATACATTATTATTGTATACCTACAAATAGAGGGTTTGTATGTCTGATTCTGTTTATTTGATCTATACCTTCAATACTGAGTTAATGTGATTTTCAATTGATCTATACCTGCAAAGCTTGGTTTTGTGTTGATTCTGTTGATCTATACCTACTATGCTATGTTTCCATACATCATTTATGCATACCTACAAATATATGTGTTTGATCTATAGTTCACAGGGAGGAAGGAAAGGAGAGGTATGGCTTAGTGAATGAGGGACAAAGGGACTGGGAATGATTTCAGGGGAGAGGACCTCTCAAAGTCATGGTCAGGGTGAGAGGGGGGAAGACTGCACTGACTTCACAGTCTTCCCCTAATCTGCAGTCAGTGTGGCAATTTTTTGTTGGTGTGGTAGCGGAGGGAGTGATTGCATGCTAGGGAGGGTGGAGCAGGGCCCAAGAAATGTCTGTGTGGCAGAGCCTGTCCTGGTGTGTATGTCGACGTGGCAGAGCCTGTCCTGATGCGTGTGTCTGGGTGGCAGAGCCTGTCCTGATGTGTGCGTGTTTGGGTGTCGGTGTGGCAGAGCCTGTCCTGTTGTGTGTCTGGGTGGAAGAGCATGTCCTGGTGTGTGTGTTTGGGTGTCGGTGTGGCAGAGCCTGTCCTGGTGTGTGTGTTTGTGTGTCGGTCTGGCAGAGTCTGTCCTTGTTTGTGTCTGGGTGGCAGAGCCTGTCCTGGTGTGTATTTAGTCATCTGTTTTCTGGCCCAGAAATCAGTGAGAGCAAAAGTAAAGGTATTATGTTATTTTCTCTATTTCAACCTGCGTATCTTATTAAAAAGGATTAGTGCCACTAAATTGTGGCTTCAGGGGTTCCGTGTATGATGACTTTTTTTTAGTCACATTGCTCCGCCTAGAGGATTGGCTGAGTGCCGCAATTCAGTTGGGGTAGTCTGAGGTCTGAGTTTCTTCCCTGCTGTGCTGTGAGTCTGTGACTGACAGACTCACTTGTCGTGAGGGTGATTTGACCAGCCAAGGCCCAAGGAGTGCCACACTAAATGGCCCAAGGAGTGCCACACTAAATGGCCCAAGGAGTACCAACTAAATGGTCAAAGATTAGTTACTGTTTTGAATCTTTCATTAAAGATATAGCACTTTATAAATCGCATTACGTTATGATTAATTTATTATATATTTATGTAATGCTAATTGATTGCAGTGACAAAAGCATGCTTAAATATAACTAATAGACAACAAGAAATGGTATATTACATTTGTCAGAATTTGGTTTAACAAAAAATAAATAAATAAAAATGGGCTGCTCAGTCTTAAATGCCCGGGCCTATTTTTTGTCCCAGTCCGGGGCTGGTTATTACATAGGAAAGACTTCATCATGGATCTGCGTTTGAGAAAACTTTATAACAATCACATCCACCAAAGCCTTTTGCAACATAACTCAAAGTAACCAAGATGGAAATCTAGTTAATGGCGCCAAAAACCTGGGGATGTTAATAACTGGCAACAACCTGGTAATACAAAGGGTAGGAAACCATGTTGTATTCTTAACCATTCAATTTGATTCCACGCAGATTCAACAGCCTTTTAATGCTAGCAATCCTTGAAAATAACATGGAAATACATTGGTTTTCTTCTTTAAAACTGCTTTTAACAAATGTTTATTTGATGTGCCTTTATATGCACTTAATCTAGTAGACAAACACATCAGGTTCTAATCTGAGAAACAATAGAATGACTCAGTCTTAGTCGACCAGATGACCCCCTGGCTAATGAATGTTTATGGCACAATGGACTTATTAGACAAGTAGGATCATTAATGTGTGGCTTTTGATCAGGGAACAAATAAATGTCCACAGTGGGCAGGGCCAGGACTGCAAATACGTTTTCATACATGAATCCCACTTTTCGTCGGTTACACTACTTGCTGTAAGAGTTCTCTTACCCGCTAAATCCTTATACTCCAGTTTAGTCAGTGAGGCAAAACATAGCGCTATTTTCCCCACAGAACAAATCCCGCTTTAGCGGTTTCTTTAACCCAAAAAACAGACACTACAAAAGACACGGCATGCTGGAATACAGCGCTCGAAAGAACTGCGTAGCTAAGAACCGGCCGCCATTGCCAACCGAGCCGTGAGAAGACTGACGGTTGGAGGTGGAGCGCTTATTGCATTTATGTTTTTTTATTGTACTGGTAACTAGACACAGGAACACGGACCATAATCCCATATGCTGCGCGAACCCACATAAACAATATTTACTATCCGCTTTTGTCTCTGTGAAGCGGATGTATATCTCAGGAAAAAAGTGCGCGCAACGAGGCATAATATGAGCCCATTGCAGTGAACCTATCTATTGGCGGAAGGATTCACACGCGCGGAACGGGGAGGGTTTAAAGGAGGAAGGAAGCCATCTTGGAGCTTCGAGTCTGAAAACGAACGGAGAGGAAACAAAAAAGAAAAAAATATATATAGTCATTGTACGAAAAACAAACTGCGAGATACGACTGACAAAAAAATCGGACAACGCGGTGTCGAGGATTCAGAAGGGCCGCGTGGTGCGTTAATGGGGGCTCTTTAGGGGTATTTTTTGTGGGGGTGGGGGTAAGGAAAAGGGTTATCGGTTTATCGTGTTCTGTCTTTCTTATATCTCTCTCCTTCTGGGGTTATTAGTCAACAGCGCACCCATAAGCCGTCCGTGGATGCGCTGCTAGGCGGTAATAGAGGTCTAGCCCCTAGTCGTGTCATCGAAATCGCTCAGGCTTCGGGGTGGGGTGTAGGCCGCAGAGCCCGTGCTGACATACGCAGCTTTATATACGGAGAGGTTACTGTACCGGGGCTATTCGTGAGGTAATAAACTCGGCTGGGGGGCTGTAATGCTGTACCCGCTGTGATTTATGTTCTCATTCTGTATGTATGTTTATGTTGGCGTCCTTGTTACGTTTATAGAGAAAATGTATATAAGCAATAGTATTTTACCTCAAATGTGGCGGTATACCTGAAGCCAGGCCTCAGATTAATGCCCCCTGACGCCGTAAGTAAAAGCGGTTTCAGATTCGTAATGTAAACAAAAGCTGGGGATGCGGCCTTCAATTAGTGCGAGCAGAGCATGGCATATCATACCTCCCCAGTGTGACTATCGAGGCGGTGCAGTCTTCGGGGAGCCGCTTTTAACCTTATTTTTTTCCGGGAGGTAAGATTGTTTGGCCGTGAATGTCGAGCCATTAAAGTCATAATGTTGCTAGAGACAGCGGGGATGAGGGTCTCAATTAAACGGATGGAGATATATTCAGTTAAATGTCTTCAATTACATAGACCTAGGTCTCAAATCTATATGAAAAGTCAGTATAAAGCATCAGCGCTAACCACCTCCCAAAGCAAGGGTCGGTTTGGTTGCCTGAAACGGATTTTTAAGCGTCCAGTATATCGGTAGAGTAATACTATACCATATGTTGATTCTTCATGTTTCAGTTCAAATGTGAATTAATGGATAAGAAAAAATGCTGGTGTGCTAAGCTAGCCTCAGGCTCAAATAATACAAATGTATAATACAAGGCCTACCAAACAGGTGTAAGCGTGTATTGGCTGTACAATGTATACACAAAACAAACTGTCTGCCTTTCTTACCCTAATAAAGTTGGCAACAAATATATAGACATAATGTAAAAGAGAGGTTTTGGTTATATGAATTGGCCAAAGCATAATTAAGCTCGCCTGCCACGTCAAGGCACACTCTCAATAGGGTGAGAACCTACTCTCGCCTCCAGACAGTTTTTCTTTTTTGTGAATGAATGGATGTTGATATTTTTACATTTTCATTTTCAACAGGATGGTTATGCGCACTAAACGTAACAATAATGCCTGGGTTGGTGTACAGAGTCTGTCTTCTGGTTCACTGATAAAGGAATTGAGTGCAAAATGGCTCGTTGTAATGGTTGGGAAACAAAATGCTGTAATAAATGTTATGCGTTTTCTTTTAGGTTATGGCTGTATTTTCCCTTATTTAATGGTTTTACTCTCTAAAGGTATGACATCATACAGTCTTGCGCACCTTTATTGGTGAGAATCTTGCAAACTTCACGTGTGGAATCCCTGCCAGTTGTGTATCGATCCAAAGCCCTTCCAGTCTCCAACTTAGTGCCTAGAGAGTTCTTAGCCACATCTACAGATAATGACTGGTAGAAGGGAGTCTATATTTTTCCTGCTGTTCCTTGTGTTCCTGCCTCGCTCCCCATCTGTTTTTGCCAGCTACTGTCCCTGAGCACTAATGCCAGAGACTTTATTAATTTGCCTGCTTTTGGCACTGGCCAAAGTTGCCAATTCTAAAAATTTGGAAGCAGTGTAGGGTACTTTTCCTTTATTCTTAACCTTCCACTGGCTCATGCCTTTTCTTTAAAATAGTATTTTCTTGTGATTTGGCTATGAACTCAAATTAGTGTTGACTGGGATGTTTTTGATAATAGTATTTCCTAGGAACTGTAGAGTGTTTGCCCCTCTTAGTTTATTAATGTCAAGGTTTTAATAGACACAGGGAAAATGATTAAAAGTGGATCTGTCATATATGAAAATAAAAATATACGCTCTCCTCATGATTCCTTTTCTGACTGCTAAAACTGCTATCATATCAAATAGCGAACTCAACATGCCAGAAGGACTTGTTTAGAAGGCACCTTGCTGAACCTGAGTGCTAGCGGCCCCAGCTTCCTGCTCGGAGGTTCTAGTTAGAAGCTGGTTTTATATGTGGTGTTTGAAGCTTTGTGTTCACAAACCAGGCAGGAGCTTAAGGTCACATGGTCTGGGTTCCCAAGTTCTGAAAGATGTTGTTTTCTTCCCCTGTCATTGTTTGGCAGACATAACCCATGTGCTTAGTTTTGCTGCATTGAAGGATTTATTAAGTGTTTTTATTTGAAAGTAAGATGTATGTGCTTTACATGAAACATAAATTTTCCACTGGTGAAGTAAATGTGGATGGTCTTGGTAGCACCTATCTTCTGCTGTGTTTACTTTAATGCTCTGTAGTTGTAGGTAGGGCTGCAACAACTAATCGATAAAATCGATAATAATCGATAATGAAATTCGTTGGCAACGAATTTCATTATCGATTAGTTGAATCGATTATTATCGATTATAAAATGAGGGTTTTTTCAGAGCAAACGCTCTGAAAAATCCCCCTCATTATATAATCCGTTTAGTCTGACTCACCGTCTCACAGCAGCAGCTCCTACTTACTCCCCCTCCCTGTAATCACTGTGACAACTGGCCCCGCCCCTTCCTTCTCCAGGCCAGAACCACATGGCTGTGACACTCATCTAACTGTAAGTATATGTATGTATGTATGTATATATATATATATATATATATTATATATGATGTGTACATATATATATATATATATATATTTGGGCTACTGAAAGTTAGGGGAGGTGGGGGTTAATTTAGGGGCAGTTATGGTTAATTGGGTGTTTAGGGTTAATTTAGGGGCAGTTATGTTAATAGGGTGTTTAGGGTTACTTTAGGAGCAGCTGTGGTTAATGGGGTGTTTGGGGTTAATTTGAGGCAGTTGTGGTTAATGGTGTGTTTAGGGTTAATTTAGGGGATGCTGTGGTTGATGGGGTCTTTAGGGTTAATTTAGGGGATGCTGTGGTTAAGGGGGTGTTAAGGGTTAATTTAGGGGCAGTTATGGTTAATGGGGAGTTTAGGGTTAATTTAGGGGAATCTAAATCCTGGGGGCAGTGAAGTGACATATCTGGGGGTATAAGGCATATACAGTATATAAGGCATATGTGGGGAGGGCAGTGTGGCATGTCTGGGGAGGACGGAGTGGTGTATCAGGGTGTATAAGGCATATCTGGGGGTAGAGTGGCATATCTGGGGGTAGAGAAGTGGCATGTCTGGGAGGCAGGGTGGCATGTCTGGGGAGGATGGAGTGGGGTATCAGGGGATATAAGGTGTATCAGGCACAGTGGCAGATGTGGGAGGCAGCGGGGCATATGTGGGAGGCATTGTGGAGTGGCAGATGTGGGAGGCAGCATGGTGTGGCATATGTGGGGAGGGCAGGGTGGCATGTCTGGGGAGTATGGAGTGGTGTTTCAGGGGGTATAAGGCGTATCAGGCACAGTGGCATGTGGGGGGTAGAGTGGAGTGGCAGATGTGGGAGGTGGCGTGGCAGATGTGGGAGGTGGCGTGGCAGATGTGGGAGGCAGCGTGGTGTGGTATATGTGGGAGGCAGCGTGGAGTGCTGTGGTAGGCAGTGTGGCATATGTGGGGGGGCAGCATGGCATGTCTGGGAGGCAGCGTAGCAAGCCTGGGCTCAAATGTGCATATATTGGGGGGCTGGTTGGGAAATAAAGACAAGAAATGTATTATCAAAGTTTTTTTATTCTGCTGTTTGTATTTAACATCATTTGTTTAGTAAATTATTTTAAATAAATGAAAAATTTACATTCTTTTTTTTTATCCGATTAATCGAAAAAATAATCGGCCAACTAATCGATTATTAAAATAATCGTTAGTTGCAGCCCTAGTTGTAGGCATTGGTCGCATGCTTATAAGAGCGTATGTTAGGACTATGTGTTGTGTATTGCCATTTTGCGGTAAATGATACTCTGGCTTGATGGCTTCTGTGGTTGTCTACAGAAAGTTTTGATCATAGCTGTTCTGTCTCTGTAGACGAAGCTTACTCTGCTTTTCAAGAAGGGCTTTTTCCTGCAAAATCTGCAATGGTACCATTATTGGGTCCCGTACTGGGTTACATCCAGTTTAATTTTGGGGAATGTCTCGTTTGCGATCAGCCATATTTTGTTGGCCCTTCTAGTAGGTTTTATCCTGTTGTAAAGAGTCGAGCCTTGATCAGTCCTTGGTCTTGTTTTAAATTGAGAACAACCATATGCCTGTCACGAACGCTTAAATTCCCTTTCTGTAAAAAATATTTCCAATTTCTGAGAGGCTTTTTCATAAAGCATGTAACTTTGAATAGTCCTCAGTGTGTTAATGTATACAATCCAAAGATTATAATTGGGAGCTGCACTGGTTTGACTGGCTTATGTTACTGGAAAAGGAGTCCCACAAGAAATTAGTGAATTGAGTCTCAGGTGTTAGAGTGCAGCATTGCCATATTCTGTACATGTTAATAGAAAGCTTTATCGTTAACCTTGTCTCGCCTGAACACTTGGATGCTTTTAACAGAGGGGTCAAAACATTCTCTAGCTTGAGTTTCTTGTTCACTAGAACTTATATCGTGGTGGAAAATAAAGCGGGCTAGGCTATGGATGATGGGAGTTGGAGGTTTAGCGGATGAACTCTAAATGCTTCACTGCCTTATGTTGACAAAATGCCATGTTAATAATTCAGGTGCATGATAAATACTTTCCACTGAAACTGGTTTCTGTAGTCTTTGTTACTGGCTGGCATGTATTGTGCATTAAAGTGCATGTAATGACTGGGGATGTACTTTAATGCATGTGATAGCTACATGGTCCCTGATGAATTTGTCCTCCCAATTACAGAATCCCCCTTGTGCAGTTCCTCCTCCCCCATATAAATGTTGTGCAGGAGAAGTATTGGGCCCAACGCTCCCCTTGCATTCATTGCTCTAACTCAAAATAATTGCTCAAATAAAAAAGGTGTGGCTTGGCCTGTTCATGAGGATTTAAACCCAGCTGCATACTTCTACCGAACATTCTTTTATATGGATCACTGCTATCGGGAGTCTTTGGGTATTAGTGTGCAATAAATATTTGTGCACCTTGTTTAACCTGCAATGATGTAGAATGTCCTCAGTCATGTTTTTATTTTCATATATTATCCCCCTGACCTGCAGTTAAAGGAAGTTTATTGGGCAATACCACATAAAACAATTTGTATGATACTGCAGTTTACTCCTACATGACGAGGGGTATTTTACACCGTTATTCTTGCATACGCTAACACTATACAGTAATACACATGCTACTGTCTTATGCTCACAAACACTAACGGCTTACAGTAACATACACTAACATGGTACGCATGTACACACATGCTAACGCCATACACCAATACACACTATATTCTGACAAACATTCATGCTAATAACATACTGTAACACACACACTGTGGCACCACAATACAGTTGACATACCGGCTCTTTTGCGATACATTTACACACTGACACATTATACACGGTCTGACTCCAGCACTAGACATATACATGCTGGCTGACACTACAGTATACACCCATACATACACTACTCCCCACCCCCACTTCAAAGACCTGCCGTGCGGGTGCCTTCCTCAATTGTGATGCCCCCAGTCGGGTGAGGTAATGCACATTGTGTGACCCTGCTGTGTGCCTCGTGACTTACTATGCCACATTCACAATGGTAGCCCTGGCCAGCTTTTACCCCTTGTCCTTCTAGCCGCTGTGCCAACCTGGCACCTGGGTTTGCCGAGCCCTGCTTTAGATTAAATATATGTTTTATACATCGTCGTTTGTAGCTGGCTGTTAACTGCAACATCTGGCTAATCTGCTTTTTGTTGGTTGGGTTTGAGTTCTTGGCAGGAAAGGCACAGTTGTGTGATCGAATAGCATTTTGTGTTTTTACAGTTCTTGCTTCCTTGAGCTTGTCAATGTTAACTTTGTTTTTTTTCCCTCTTCTAGATTTCATTGAAAGAACTATATATCGTCTTTAGTCCAAGGCTTTTTTTTTTTTTTTTATAAAGGAAATTTGATTTGATGCATCAAAGCAAGTGATTTCACAGTTCAGACTTAAACAAGGACAAGCACTTGCTTGTGTTGCAATAAGGACTCATATATTGAGCAAGACTTTATCTCTTCATTTTGAAGAGTTCAATAAACTGTTATTACAGTCTCTGTACTGACTTTCAAACTTTGAAGTTGGAAGAAACTTTCAAAGGGACAATTTAAAGGAAAACAAAATGAGCACCGCCAGAACAGAGAACCCTGTTTTAATGGGTCTGTCCAGCCAGAATGGGCAGCTGAGGGGCCCAGTGAAACCCAGCGTAGGGACTGCAGGTGGGGGAACACAGACGCAACAAATAAACCAGCTGAAAAATGCCAGCACAATCAATAATGGAAGTCAACAGCAAGCACAGAGTATGAGCAGCGGTATAAAGTAAGTATCTACACCGAGCCCAGCGATGTGTGCATCCGAAGCATGTTGAGGTTAAGACTTGGTTAATTATGTGTCTATATAGTGGGGGGGTCTGGATCAACACCTGGGTATTTATTTCTCTCATTAATTTTTCTCCCTGCTTCATAAAAAAGGGTGGGTGTTTGCATTCTAGTGTTCAAAAAAAAAAAAAGCAGTAGTTGTGCACCCATAAATGTTTATTAGAATATGTAATATGTTTGTTAAAACAAGTCTTGAATACATACTTTGTTGTGCTTCCGGCCTTATGTGCCTTATCTTACGAATGTCCTGTAGTCTAAAATTTATACATTGCCAACAATTCAGGGAGCTCTTCACTGAATATGACGGTGAACTTTCAAGCATACTAGAGAACTTTGTTTTTTTGTTATGGCTGTAAAATCTATGCCGGTCAAATTGTCACCTTGAGTAGTTATTTGCAGCTAGATTTAAGACTTGTTAATTGCTTGCAGACCTGGTGATGACTGGAAGAAAACGTTGAAACTCCCTCCAAAAGATCTTAGAATAAAGACTTCGGTAAGATTCAATACGTGAATTTGTATCTTAGTGTAATGAGCCTCCTTCCATAGGAATTCCTCATCTTCTACCAGATGAGGAATTCCATTCAAAGTTTTTGCTTTATTCTATTTTCTTGAACAGCTGCAAAATCACTTGGACTCATATGATTGTTTTGTGCCTGTAAACAGTAGTTGCTTGTGCAGATTGCCATCTTAATTGATTGTCTCCTGCAGGACGTCACCTCCACAAAAGGCAATGAGTTTGAAGACTATTGTTTAAAACGAGAGCTGCTCATGGGAATTTTTGAAATGGGATGGGAGAAACCATCTCCAATTCAGGTTAGTTAAAATACAGCCTTTGGAGATTTGTCCATAAATGTGTTTGGTGATGAAAGCTTTTCTGTATTACCAAAAATACTTGCGTGCCTTTCTAGGAGGAGAGCATTCCCATTGCATTGTCTGGTAGAGATATTTTGGCTAGAGCTAAGAATGGAACTGGCAAAAGTGGAGCCTACCTCATTCCCTTACTTGAACGGCTAGATCTAAAGAAGGACTGCATACAAGGTGAGAGGAGTCTGGATAAACTCAATGTCCTTGTTACCAGTGTAAATGTTGCAAGTTTCTGTGCATGTGACATCTGCATGTTGTATGACCAGAAGGGTTTTGTAAATGTGGCTAGCACACGTTTTCTTGTGTGTACAGCAGGGTCATTCTGTTCACCTGAACATATTAATGTTATGTAATTTCCAAATAGTAAGATGTCAAATCTGTTTTTCTATAGCAATGGTGATTGTACCGACACGAGAACTGGCTTTACAAGTCAGTCAGATCTGCATCCAAGTCAGCAAGCACATGGGAGGTGTTAAAGTCATGGCAACAACTGGGGGAACAAACCTACGTGATGATATAATGAGGCTAGATGACACAGGTATTTTTTGGTAGCCTTTTTTTTGTTTTTATGAACTGTCGTGTGTGTATATATATATATATATATATATATATATATATATATATATATATATTTGCTAGCAATTTAGTTATACATGATGGCTGTATCTGTAAACTGACTGGGACTCCCCTGTGTTCACAGCTAAATTACCCAAAACCTGATTTACTGGAGTCTTTAATATTTACATTAAGGTCATTTTAGGGATACAGAGAAACTAAACTTTAGTGATATTCTCTATGGGGGGGGGGGTGTTTGATAGCAGCAATTTTCAACTTTTTTTTTTTTGGATCCACAATGCATTCCAGAATCTGATGGAACTATATAAAGGATATACATAAAACTAGTATATAACATAACAAGAGGGCCCTGCCAAGATGTGCTTAAAATCGGGGGGGGGGGGTTTGTATTAAACAAGAGGTAAAAATATTGTTGTGAATTGACCAGCCACACTAGTGTAAGTATTGCAGGAAAGGCATTAGGAAAAGAAAGCTAAAGCATTAAGGGAGGGAAGGGTGTAAGTTCGTAGACATCCTTGGAGTGGATCTTGAGGGATTTTCTAAATCAAAGGCAGCAGCAAGAACCTAATATTCTGTGACAGGATTGAATCTGTTAAATGTATGGGTACCAAACATCCCAGTCTACCTGTCTGGTGGATAACCGATTATTCATCATTGTAAAGTACAACACGTAACATCCATGCTATGATGCTTCTGTGAAAGCCCAACCATATTTCTAATGTGACTATGAAGATAATAGGTTCTGCATCCCTGGTGTGATCTCAATAGGTCCCTGTAGGATTTTATTGCACCCAGGTCAAAATAACTTTTGTTTGTTGTTTTTAAGCCCTGATTGGAATCTCCATATTTGCGCTATTTGACTTGGTGACTTTTTTCTTTTGTAGTACATGTGGTGATAGCTACTCCTGGGAGGATTCTTGATCTCATAAAAAAAGGTGTAGCCAAAGTAGACCACATCCAGATGATCGTTTTGGATGAGGTAATACCATCTGTTATTGAATGAGGTTGTAGAAACTAATGACCATTTAGTAACACTGTTGCAGGGTGTTATAGGATTCTGCAAAAATGAAACTTAACATAAGTCATGCATGTAATAAACAATTTAAGTTGTCTTCTTGCTATCCTTGTGACCTAATGCAACTCATTTTAAACCTTTGTATATACAGTGTTATCTTGATTTTCAGACCCTTAAAATTAGTTGGTTGCTAAAATCCTCTCATTCTGAAACAAATTTACTGTCCAATTGTTCTGTGCTCGTGTTGCAGATTCTCAAATTGTAACTGATAATGTGCTTTTTCAGTCTGGCATATGAGGCTTTCTTCAGATCAGTTGAAGCTCTTCTGCTTGTGTGTGTGTGTGGAGGGGTCTCATTAGACACCCCTGAGCTTTGCTGGTAGTGTAATGCACATGCCCACATCATATGTATTGAAGTGTATATGATGTCTATAGTTTGACTCCTTAACAACCTTCCTCTTTATGCAGGCAGACAAACTGCTGTCTCAAGACTTTGTGCAAATAATGGAGGATATCATTATGACGCTACCTAAAAACAGGCAAATTCTTCTTTACTCTGCCACATTTCCCCTCAGCGTTCAGAAATTTATGGTAAGTACATCTTATAATTTAATCTGGTCCATATTTGCCACCAATATCTTAAATCACTTCATCCATGTTTCACTTCACTGCTTGGAAGGGTTTTTATTTGCCAGTTTGTGCATTCATTGGTTCAGGTTTTTGGGTAAAGGTTTTTTGGGTAAAGTTTAAGATTCCCCATATACTTGTGGAAGTTATCCTTCAGATTTCAGTGGCTGTCTGGAAAGGACTAAACCAGACATATCTGTTGAGCTGGCTGTCATTATATATTCCCCTCTAAACTGAACTTTACTCAAGGTAACCTAAAATAATACTGCTTTTTTGCTGGGTTGAGACAGTCAGACCTATTATAAACTTTTGATCACCCCTAGTCTTGGAGACAGATTGTCTGTTTCAAAAGGAGTTGGTTTCTATGAAGTTTTTTTTATATCCAATGAGTAATATGTATCCATTTCCTTTTTAGTCTTCTCATTTGCAAAAACCATATGAGATTAATCTGATGGAGGAGCTGACACTGAAGGGGGTAACGCAATATTACGCCTATGTGACAGAAAGGCAGAAGGTTCACTGCCTCAACACACTTTTCTCCAGGGTAAGCATTTTAAATATGTTGGGGACGATGCCCGTGCTTTATGCAGATTCTCTGCTTTTTTTACGTTGATCTTAAATTGTGATTTACATTTTGAATAATCTAGCAATTAAACATGCTTTTAAAGTATTGTAAATTCTGTGCATATTTGAAGGTGAAATGTGTGGCAGTTTTACAACTCGGCACAAAACCCTTCAGCATGTTTATTTTTTTCTGTTTGGTCCATAATGTCGTGTATCTCGCTACGTTTTTCTTGGTCACCTGATATCTTAGCAGTGTCTACAGACCTGAGGTTTTCTCCTACTGCATCAAGAGCCTGCCCAAAATCATTTTGACATACAAATGTCTATTAGAGCAATACCTACACAGGCACCACCCTGTGTATTGACAGGGAGATCTTCCTGCTTAGCATACTAATACACCCTGACAGGGGTAATGAGGATCGTTAAATCGAAACTTATTTTTGATTAAGTTGTTTGAATATTTCCAGCTAAACCAAATAAGCTGGCGTTTTCTAGGTACTCATGTGTGTAGCCAGTGCACCGAATGTATTTTGCTGTTGGAGTCTGAAGACCCCAGTGGAATCTTACTGAACCAGAGGATGTCTCATCACTTTTTGAACTCTGCATGCAATTTTTAGATTTTAGGAGCCTTCATCGCTAGAAGTAATTAAAACGCTACAGTTCTCACACTGGTTAGGGTGATTTGACTAAAATAGCTACTTTCACCTCTAAGCAAAGTATGGCTTAAATACATAACTGGAAAAATCTTGATTCCAATGTTTATGATTATATTATCAAAGGTGATAATTAACCTTATTTGCATGCGCCTACCCAGAATCCCCTGTGGTTGTGGCAGCACCATGAGATTTCTGAGGGAAAAACAAGCCAGTCTAGTGTCTGTAGATGAGTGTTTACTACTACTACTACTACTACTACTACTACTACTACTACTACTTCTACTTCTACATAGATATATATATCCAATTCTAACAGTGCACAGTATAAAACATTGTGAGGGCTCTTGTATGTTGTTTGGATGTGTTCTCAGGAGCTAGTGTTAAGGAAATGCTGCTTTTGCTCATGTTTCATGTGTTTCACACTGGAGCGTTGGTACTCTTACTGTGGTAAATTTGTAGGGGGTTTTCTCCTGCAGCTTCACTGGAACTTTAGAAGCTGACAATCCACTCTTTTTGTTTTAGCTACAGATAAACCAATCCATAATTTTCTGCAACTCCTCCCAAAGGGTGGAACTACTGGCAAAGAAGATCTCCCAGTTGGGCTATTCCTGCTTCTATATTCATGCAAAGATGAGGCAGGTTGGTATTATACACAATGCGGTTTATTCTGTAACTTGCATGCGTATGGAAGTGTTAGAATCTTTGTACTAACGTTTTAACGTCACAATAATCAGAAGATGTGCTGTTGTCCCTTTTGAGGTCATCATCTGTAAGAATATACATTAACACATGGTTTCATCTGCCCTTCTTAATTAAGCATTTTATGGTTACCTTATCCTACAATATTCTGTTGAGTATAACATCTTAAAGTTTCCCATATCTACTTGTCTGACTTCAATTTCAAGGTGTGTAATAGAAAAAACGTGTTTGAATTAACTCCTTGTCAATCTCCTTCCTACATGCCGTAAGATTTATTATCTTTATATAGCGCCAATAATTTACGCAGCACTTAATACAATACATATAGTCAAGTGGTCTGGCAAGTCGAGAATTGACAGACTAAGACAAACCGATACGTTGGGTAGAGAGAGCCCGGCTCGCAAGCTTACAATCTTGAGGCAATGGGGCGGCCATAGTTGGTTTTGAGGAGTCAAGCTGCATAGTCTCTGCTTTATGCTCGGCGAGGGCTAATAACATTCTATTTCTTGGCAAATGTATAAATTCCAATAAGAGTCTTGAGTGTTTTGTTTGCAGGAGCACAGGAACAGAGTTTTCCACGATTTCCGAAATGGCTTATGCCGCAATCTTGTTTGCACTGGTAAGAATGCCACCTATTTTCTGCATTTTGTTAAATTCCTTACATAAAGTTTAGGCAATGACTACAAATCTTCAAGTCTTAAATTATACCTTATTATGGTATGATGTATATTAATGGGTATTTATATTAAGAATTTATATCGTCCCAGCCTTCTTAACCTTTGGTCTGTACAATTAATGTAATTTGGGTAGTATGAAAAACAGACTAAGAAAATGTAAAAATAGTCAGGCATTCCACCCTTCTGTATAAATTTATGACTTATTTTTATTTAACCAGCTTTTTATATACGCTCTCTCCCCCTTTAGACTTGTTTACCCGTGGTATTGATATCCAAGCTGTGAATGTGGTGATAAACTTTGACTTTCCAAAGCTGGCAGAGACCTATCTACATCGTATAGGAAGATCAGGTAAACACCAGCATAGTTGGTAATGCTAACCTGAAGAAAGAGTAAGCTACGGACGCTTACAGCCTTAGTATGTACATGTAAATTGTAAAGAGGAAGGTGAAAAATCAGTTCGCCAATTGCTGTTTAATAGCCTGTTTTTTAAAATGCCCATAAACTAGCATATTTGACTTTCTTGTCTTTGATGCAATAATATAAATGATCCCCTGTAAAATGATGTAAGTACTTCGTAAACTGAATTTTGCCCTCGTTCTGATACTAGTTTTTAGATTATAGTCTTTTGTGATCACACCACACTTGCTGTAACTGGTAACTTTTTTTTGTTCAGGTCGCTTTGGGCACCTTGGCCTTGCCATAAATTTGATCACCTATGATGACAGATTCAACCTTAAAAGTATTGAGGAACAGCTGGGAACAGAGATTAAGCCGATCCCCAGCAGCATTGACAAGAGCCTATATGTGGCTGAATATCACAGCGAATCGGGAGAAGATAAGCATTAACTTTCAAGTCAGTATTCAGTCCTCCTCATTCTAGTTTCTTCTGATAGCAGCATTCAGAGTTAATAATTTGGTTTAGTGACAAAGTAAGGTTAAGTGTGCCTTTCAAACATAGATCTTAAGAAATACCCCATCCCAGAACATCCTTTAATCGTGTTTACCTTTTCATTGTGATACAAGCGCTGATGGCTGCCATAGACGCCAAGTGCGTAATGTCCGAGCCGTTGGAGAATGTGACCCATCTGCTAAGGTTTATTTGAATACCTTAACCTTAAATTGAAACGCATGCAATGCTCGGTATTGCTTGCATATACTTCATTTTTATAGTTTTCTAGCACCAAATATTGCTTTAGATGTCTTCTACCAATAAAGCAAAACTCTATTAGACGTATGTCAATGTTTAACATTCAGGGATTATGCAGTTCTGTGTTGCAGTCGTATGAGACAAGGCTTAGGGCACTGATTTGATTTATATAGATTATAATGCTCATTGTGGGAACTGTAGATGTTTGGTTTGTACGCAGATTTTATTCAGATGCTTTCTTTCAACAGGTTCTGCTTCCCGATGATGAAGATGAGATGTTGACCTGTCATGCATCACTTTCTTGAGTTTGTTCCCCACTCAACTGCCTTTTTCTTTTTAATTCTTCTGGAACATAAAGCATAGTTTCAAGTCTGGAAATCTCCCCCACCCATCCTTTTATTTCAATTTACTCCCAATGGTGGCACTGCGTGCTCAGATAGTTGCACTTAAAAGGCTTTTTCATTTTTATTACCTGGGGATAATATATGTACTGGAAATCCTTTAAGCCATTGTCTAAGGGAAACCCGTAGCTTGAATAGTTTCCCTGCTGTTCAGAAGACAAGCCAAGCAGTTTTTTTTGGTTTTTGTTGCAGTCCCCTGGCTGAAAAGTTAAAACAATTGAATGCCAGCTTTAGTCAGACTTCCATTGTGTCCTCATTGCATTTTGGAGTCCATGGTTTGTTTTTTTGTGATTTTCTTTCTTGCTTTCCCTGTAACCAAACTTTTTACTTGTGCAAAGTGCCTTACGCTAAGACCGTTCAAAATCACCTTTCCAATGCTAACATAAGGAACAAAACATTATTTAAAACTGTCCCTCATTTTATTGGTTATAGAGTTAACCCATGTAAAGCTGGTACAGTATGGGGAAAACTACCAGTTACAATTCTTCCATTTTGTTTTGTTCCACCTTTGTTTCCATCTGGAAAAAATCAACTTATGTTAGTCCCACAACCCTGTAGTATAAATCTGTACATAAATCTAAACAAGCAAAAAACAAAACCCTGCACCAATGTCAGAATATTTTGGGAGGCTTTTAAGTGAGTTCCAGATTTTTTTTTTTATTGCTGTTGCTGGCGCAGATCATTGCCCAGGTGAACACTAAAAGCTGTTTGTATATTTGTGCCGCCCTGCAGCAGCATCATTGAATTTCAGATCTTTTCCAAAGCCATGTCTCCTGCCCTTACAAAGTATCCGCATGAAGGGGTGTGGGGATGATACTAGAGAATTTGATGTGAATACGTGTATAAAAATGTAAATACTTTACTTTTTTTTGTGTGGGTGGGTTGGGGGTTATCACTTTTTTCATCCCTAAATGATGGTTTGATGAGGGATTGTGGGGTGGGTTAGGACAGCAGCTAAAGATGA
The DNA here is from genome assembly GCF_027358695.1 of Spea bombifrons. NCBI lineage: Eukaryota > Metazoa > Chordata > Amphibia > Anura > Pelobatidae > Spea > Spea bombifrons. The sequence goes on from NC_071098.1 coordinate 16,086,547, forward strand.
GAGTGGTTCAGCTTATAGCAGCACTTTGAAGAAATACTTGCTACGTCAGATATTTCAGGTATCTGACCTGTATGAAGTGGTTTGCTTGTTTTGGATTAAAGCAAAATGAGGGGATATTTTGGCACTTTGACTTCCCCGTTCACCCCAATTTATTGGACTGGAAATAAGAGGGGAAAATGGTAAAATCTAAAATGTTTGGCGGTTTTTTAAACACTAAATTGATATAGCAATGCTTTCGGACCAGCATTCGTTAAACAAATACCACTTCAGTTTAGCAAAGTGTTGCTTTGAACTGTGCCTCTCCCAGTGTGCTTGATGCTTGGCCTTATCTACAGGCAAAATGAGTGAGAAGCCATCTGTTTTTTTTTTCCCCGCTCTTCCCTACCTTTTTTCCCCCCCAAACACTTAATTGTACCTGGATTGCAAAGAATTTCCATGCTATGCACTGCAATTGGATTTTTCCTAGAAGGAACACACAAACTTTGACCAGGTAAAATGTACAAGTATGCATCCAGGTACATCCTGAGCACAGGGCGCTAGCAGCTGCTGTGTGATGGAAATGTCCACGACACCTAAAACTTCAGAGTTGCTAGAGCACAATTGGCATTTTTATTGTTTTGTTGGGTGGATGACTTAATCTATTTAATGGAGGGTTACTTTTGCTCTACTACTGAAGGCTTTTTTTATTGTCTTTGGGATCATGGTGCAATAAATGAGTTTCCCCACCCAAAGTTGTCATATTTACAGAGCACGTCATCGTGTTCTCTTGCACCACTGCTCCTTTACATCTGCAGCAACTCTTCATTTTGAAGGGCAGTGTTTTTATGCTGGTGCTAAAGCCATGATCCTTTAAAAAAAATTTCCCTAAAATATCAAACTCTTCTGCAGGAAGAAACTTTTTTCTAGCAGAGAGTTGTGAATGAGCACTATAGGAATAAATTGATAGCTCTTAAGAAAAAGCTGTCTGGAATATGGTGCTGTGCAAGTATTGCAAGTTAAGGTTTAAAAAGCAGATGGAAAGATGCTCTAAAATACGTTAATTTTTAAATATATTTTTACCCCGTTTAGAAACAAGTTCTTTAAGTTGTAGTCTTCCAAGTTAATGCAGCAATCCCAGGAGAAACAATAGACACAACATTGCTGTGTGTGCAAATGATGCTTTTGTAGAACCGACTGCGCTTCGTGTCACACCTTTCACTGACCAGAAGGTTTTGCAGTCCAAAGGGCATTGTGTGCACCTTTCTGCGGGCACAAAACATCAAATTGCCTGCCCTGAACATGAGCCAAATTATCTTTGAATCTGGTGTTTGGGATGAAACCTATATGTGGGTATTTAAACAAGATATTTTTTTTTTTTTTTTTCCCAGGATGAGATGGGAGCATCTTTTCATTGCATTGTTTGATTTGTTAAACCTGCTCTGTATGACTAAAAGTTGTAACATGACTACAGAGCCCTAAAATATTCTAGTATTCCTGTTCAGTGTCCTAATGGCAAAGAAGTTTCTACCTGCTGACACTGCACAGGATAATCATCTCATTCTGTCTTTATTTTATTGGGTGGGGTTTACAGCCTGTAGATGAATGAGACGCGTTAGGATGAACATCAAATGCCTCCTCCTAGCTATTTTTTAATTTGTAATAAAATGGTGTGGGCAGGATAAATTAGAAGTGCCAATGTACTACCAACCGTCAAGTTTTTTTTTTTTTTTAATTTAAATTTGTGGTAAAACAATATGCTTTCCCTGCACTAAATGAACGCTCCAGCTCCCACACATTTCAAATTGGTTTAGGAGGAGTGCCTTTGCAATAGTCCTAAGATGTTGTGTTGCAGGTCTGTAAGTAAAGGGTTGCATACTAACTTGTGCCCTGGGGGGGGTGGGTTAGGGTGGGTGCAGGCCACTGACTTTTGCTGCTCTGCTGTTCGCAAAAGGATTTAGTCGCCTGCTGAAATTTACATTTTGGTTCTAACCTTTTTGGTAGTACCACCCATTTAAAAGGGTTAAACATGCCGTTTTCCATAAAATACAATTTACTTGACAGCTTAGGTTTGCCACAGTTTTGGGGATGTTTGAAGGACAAAAATGTATGATGGGTAGAATATGTTCATATGCTGTACTGAAATGGCACAATTAAGCTGACAGAAATAATTGGCATTATTAATGAAAATGGCCCAGTGGGCAGAATTCCTTTTTTGTTTTGCTGTCGGCTTTGGTTATGAAACGAGTCACAAATATTGAAGAGAAGTGGTAAAATCTGGATGTTTTTGTTTCACTTTGTTAATTTTTAACTTAATAAAAGCCCACTGGAAACATTGTCTTCTGTGTTTGTTCTTTGTTTTATAGGTCATTAGATCAGCTTGCTATTTGAAAAGTTTTGTGGTTGGGAAGTAGATTTAAAGTTGAGATCTAACTTTAAACTCGCCTTACCCCAGATCTGTAACATCTGTATATACATAGCTCTTAGTATAAATATGTAAATAGCATTCACAATGTATTCCTATTCAGTTTGCCCATCACTCTAGCAGTAAGAGTTGAGACATCTTCACACTCCCTGACACTCAGCTGACATTGGTGTATCAATCATGAGGCTTTCTGGGGTAAGCTGTTGGGCTGTAGGGGTATCTCAGTGTGCAAAGCTGTATTTGGTAGGTTTGTAAGTTGTGTGTATTTGTATGAACACATGGGTCTTGGTATACTAGTGAGAGTATTTGTGAGAGCACATGGGTCTGGATATGTTGGCGTGTCTGGGTATGCTAGTGGAAGTATGTGTTTGCGTAGGTGTCAGGGTGTTCAGGTTAGGTTGTGTGTGCTCTGACTTCTGTGCAACAGAATGTAGTTTTAAATCAATTTTGTTATCTATAAAACATGGTTTTTGTGTGAATGTATATTTTGAAGTGAGGTAAGCACCTCTAAGGAGTCTCAGAAGAAAGAAGACTGACTAGTGAGGTCAGAAAAGAAGGATGGGTTTGTGCAAGTCTCTCACCAGTTTAAGAAATATATTGCAGCTTTTGTTACGTAGTTACATAGTTATATAGGCTGAAAAAAGACATGCGTTCATCAAGTTCAGCCTTTCCTATATCTGTTAATTTGTTGCTGTTGATCCAAAGGAAGGCAAAAAAACCCGGTTTCGCGGTTTCCAATTTTGCACTAACCAGGGAAAAAATTCCTTCTTGACCCCAAAATGGCAGTCAGAATTCTCCTTGGATCAATAAACTAGTTCCCCATAATTACAGATTATATCCCTGAATATTATGTTTTTCCAGGTATCCATCCAGTTGCAGTTTAAATGTCTACAGACTCCGATAAAACTACCCCTGCAGGCAGAGAATTCCACATCCTTATTGTCCTTACTGTAAAAAACCCTTTGCTCTGCTTTAGTCTAAATCGCCTTTCTTCCAGTCTGAACGCATGACCACGTGTCCTATGCATAGTCTTGTTTATGAACAGTTTTCAACACAATGGTTTGTATTGGCCCCGAATATATTTATATAACTTTATCATATCCCCTCTGAGGCGACGTTTTTCTAAACTAAACAGATTTAAATTAGTTAACCTTTCTTCATAACTATAGTGCTCTATTCTTTTTATTAATTTTGTAGCCCGCCTCTGCACCCTTTCTAGTGCTATGATATCCTTCTTTAGAATAGGTGCCCAAAATTGCACAGCATATTCAAGGTGCGGCCTTACCATAGATTTATACAGAGGCAACATTATCACGCAACTTGATGCCCCTTTTTATACACGACAATACCTTACTGGCCTTAGCAACCGCAGACTGACATTGCACATTGTTGCCTAGTTTGTTGTCTATAACAATTCCCAAATCCTTCTCATTTGTCATGACCCCTAATTCACTCTCATTTAGGGTGTAGGTTGCTTGTGCAGTCGCTACCCCGAAGTGCATAACTTTACATTTGTCTACATTGAATTTCATCTGCCATCTGTATAATATACAGAGGTAGTTTTATCAGAGTCTGTACAGACGTTTAAACTGCAACTGGATGGATACCTGGAAAAACATAATATTCAGGGATATAATCTGTAATTATGGGGAGACAGCTTATTGATCCAAGGATAAATCTGACTGCCTTTTTGGGGTCAAGAAGGAATTTTTTTCCCTGGTTAGTGCAAAATTGGAAAGAGCGAAACAGGGTTTTTTTTTTTTTGCCTTTTGGATCAACAGCAACAAATTAACAGATCATCAAATGAACTTGATGGGCGCGTGTCTTTTTTCAGCCTATATAACTATGTAACTATATATCTACATTTGTAGATAAGGAAGTGTGTGTTCCGTAATGAGGTCTTTGCTGCCATGTCAGTCCACATCATCCCTGATTGTAATAACGGTGGACAGCCATTGTGGTAATCTGTGAAACTGATATGTTGAGGTCAAGGTATCTCTGGGAAATTCAGGGTTAACTATCGGTGTGAGCAGTATAGGTAGGTCGTGCGAGCATGTGTCCGTATGGTTCTGGGGTGTGTGTGTGTTTGTGTGTGTCCTACTGTCGAGGTCTTGTCAATCGAAAGGAGAAGTCCCAGTGGGTTCATGAGATTTGTTCCAATGGTGGTTTTTTTAACCCAATCACCCTAGTGAGTACTATTGCTGTGTGGTACCTTTCCATGTTTGAGACCAGTCCGGCTGTTTTGTGTATCTGTAGAAGTGAGTATTTTAGCCTAGCCTAAGAACAGTTCCATACATGTCGGGTCGATATGGTTTTGCCTGTGGAGAAAAGCTCTGAATTTCTATGGGTTGAGGGGGTAAAGAAGCCTCAGTAGAATGTTCATTTTTATGACATTGATTTTCCCTGTCTGCATAAAGTGAGGAAGGGACCACTGTGTTGTCATGCTTAAGCTTTTTAAGAAGGTATATACTATTTGTATAGTGAACACCAACTAAACTTCCTATGGTACCTAGTAATGGCAGAGCACCTACCTTTTTTATTTTTTTAAATTGTTGGGAATAACCCAAAAAGTAGCTTTGATAGGTCTGTCAAGCTTGCACCCTGATTCTGCTTCTTAGATTCCCAAGTGTCACAGGTAAGCTGTGGTGTCTGAACTACACCCACAAAAGGATAAATGTAACGTATAACGGCAATAAGAACATCATAAAACCAAAATAGAGTGAGAAATGCATGAAGTTGTACAGGAAGAAGTCCCTTATCCATTAGTTGTCTACAGCACCGAGGTGCCAGTCTTACCACGTCTGTAGAGACTGGGGTATCCAGCAGCAGATGAGACCCTCTTGGGTAAACGCAAGTTTCCCCTGGTCAGATCTGTCCTGACAGTGTGGGTCTGTTAGCCCTCTTTCTAACATTAAGACACATGATATGCCGCATCAAACTCCTTCAGACACACGTCATCTCTGTTACCACGCAGTGGAAGATGTTTTCATCTGAAGGTGACTTTGTAAATGAGGAACACTGCCAGAGGATTTTAGTCTCAACAGTTAATAAAACCGTTTCTTCAGCAATTGCCTCTGCCATGGCCTCTGTGCAGGACTCCATTGCCCAATCTGGGCATTGGGCATTGCTCATTCCACCGCAGGTACACCTAGTACCTCACATACTTCACACCCCAGGACCCCCTCTGATTATGTCTGGTCAGTTGAGGAGTCTGACCACCAGTTAGCTACGGGCATGAAGAGGACTGGCAAGGCCACCCAGAAAAGACATCATTGTTTTATTGACGCACCCTGAGAATCGCCTAAAAAGCGTAGGGGACAATCTAAAGACGACGAACAGTCGGCAAGAGACCTTTACACCCTGAGTGTAAAACTACCGAAGGTGTCAAACAACCCTCTACCCGTGAGGAAGACAAACGGGCGCGGAAGGCTGTTTTAAGGAGCAAACCTGACTCCTATCTCACCTCTTCATCCACCGATTCCTCTGACTCTAATTCAGATTCAGAATACAAACCTCCCACTTCATCAGGTGCAGAGGCTGGATCCTCCTGTCTCTCCAGCCCCCCCCCAACACCGGTACTTCTGAGTCGCCGTTGCTTAGCCCAGGCAGCGTGTAGAGCTTCTACACGAATCGGTATCAGAGTTCCCCGCACCGGGGCGGCCGGGGAAGATCTGCGCAATGGACTCAGACAACCCCCGCTGCTAGCCACGCCTCCCCACGGCTGCAGCGGAAGTTGTCTACGCGAATCGCGTAGAGCTCTACACGCTTCCCGGACTAAGCACCGGGGACTCAAACACCGGTAAGTTTGGAGGAGGGAGTGTTAAATGGGGGGCATAAGGCATTTCTGGGGGCAGAGTGCTCTATGAAATGCCTTTTAACCCCCTTAATGCCACTCTGCCCCATAATATGCCTTTTAACCCCCTAAATGCCAGAGTGGCATATAGGAGTATAAGGCAATTCTGGAGGCAGAGTGGCACAAAGGGGGTCAAAAGGCATATCATGGGGCACAGTGGCATATAGGGGGTATAAGGCATTTCTGGGGCAGAGTGGCAAGCCAGGGGGCAGATGTGAATAACTGGGTGTCAGGTTGAGAGAAAAAAAAAAAAAAAGAAATAAAAACAAAATATTTTTCTCAATCATAGCTTTTATCAAAAACAAAATTGTTCACATACTTTACATGAATGAACATTTACTAGTAAAACTTTTTTCCTATAGGGTCGTTTTATATTCAGGCTTTTTCTTTTTTTCATAAATATTCAGATTTTGAGGAGTCGTCTTTTATAATCGAGCAAATTGGGTATTCAACGGTTGGTTTATCAAGATAGACCTGAAGGATGCTTACCTGACGGTACCCATCCATCCCTCACACCAACACTTCCTCCAATTAATTTGGGAATGCCAGAAATGGCAATTAACATGTTTACCATTTGGTTTATCTTCAGCACCATGGTGCTTCATGAAACCTCTCAAACCAGTAGTCACGCTATCGATAAGCAGGGGCATATGACATAATTTATCTAGCCTATCCTATCCTATCCTCATCATGTCCCAAGCCATACACTGCACACTCATATGGGGTGGACCATTTCTCTACTTACGGACCTGGGTTTCATCATCAACGAGAGAATCAAAACTGATTTCTTCTCGGGAAATCGAATTCTTAGGTTTCTTGGTCGACTCACATTCTCAGTCTTCCTCCTCGGAAGCTAAAAATTATTCGCAAAGAGATACGTTCAGTACTCAACAAACATTTATTTCGCTATGCAATCTAGCTCGCAGTGTGGGTCTCCTCTCAGCATCCATTCAGGCTGTTTTCCCGTCCCCGCTACATCACCGGGCACTTCAATGCCTTAAGGCCCAACATCTGCGGGAGGGCCTGGGATATTCGGATGAGATCCCTCTGACGACGGAAACACGAGAAGAACTCTTGTGGTGGCTTCGCCATGTCTGCAAATGGAACAAGAAAGCAATTTTCAGATTTGGTCATCTGGTGGAGGGAAATGGTCCCCACACGATCCTCTTCTCCTACACATAAATTGTTTGGAATTGTTAGCCGGATTTTTCTCAGTCAAAAGATTTGTGAAGGACAGGACCCATTGTTGTGTCCTTCTCAAACTAGACAACATCTCCGCGCTGCAGTACGTAAACCGATTGGGAGGTACCAAGTCAAAAGCATTAGCGGACAGAGACACATTGTCCTTCGTCCCCCGGTTTATCAAACACCATAGCCGACTGGAACTCTCGTTTCCTCTTAGACCTCAGCGATTGGATGTTGGACCCAGACATTTTCCATTGCATATTTTCCCTGTGGGGCCCATTCAGCATAGATCTCTTTGCATAGGGACTGAATCGCCAACTCGAAATCTTTTTCAGCTGGTGGCCAGATCCTGAGGCAAGGGGCCAGGATGCCTTCCTCCACTCGTGGTAGGAGGGAACCAATTATGCGTTCCGTCCGGTCGCCATGATTCCCCGAGTTCTCCTTCACGCAACATCCCAGAGAGCGACCATAGCCATCATAGTACTGCTCTGGCCAATGCAACCATGGTTTCCCCAATTGCTCAGCATGATAATAGATGTACCCAGATTACTCCCGTCACATGACCACATCCTCCTACATCTGATGGCATGTTTGATTTCAAGTCAATCTCATCTAATTGAGACCTTTCAGACTTGACTAAGAACATCCTATCGGACGCCTGGGCTCCGGGTACCTGTATCAATTACGGATTAGCCTGGAAACTTTGGGTTCTTTGGTGCTTGGAGAGACGCATGGATCCCACACATGCCACTATAGACCACATACTTAATTTCCTTCAATTTGATATGGGTAAGGCATATCACATGTACACCGATCAGCCATTTCTGCCAAACACACCGTGATTGACTCTACTTATTGGTCAACATCCCCTAATTTGTAAACTTAAGCGAGGCAGTCGGTTCAGACGCCCCCCTCAACCTAAATACACCTGCAGATGGGATGTTAATATTGTACTGCAACTTTTGAAATCCTGGGGACCTAATGACTCTCTTTCTGTAAGACTACTGTCCTAAGCTCACCATGCTCCTTTGCCTGATTTACTTCAAACGAGTTTCTGATGTTAAGGCATTAGACCTCAACTCCCGAAACTTCTCTCTATCTGGAGTTTCCTTTTCAATTACTAAAACTCATACCTCATCTGTATTTTACTTGTCTTTTCCTGACCTGTGTGTAGTTCACTGCCTTAGAATATATACGAGACTGCAACTTCTTCCTTTCGTAATCCTACTTTTCCTCAACTCCTTATTTCTTTTCGCAAACCTGTTCACCCTGTCTCTACGAGGACCCTAGCTAGATGGGTTAAAACTACCATGGAGATGGCGGATATCGAAGTCTCTCTATTTGGGGCTCATTCCACTAGGAGTGCGATGTCTCAGGTTTTCCGAGCCGGGGATCCTTAGCTGACATCATTAAGGCCGCTGATTGGTCTTCAGACTCCACTTTCAGAACTTTCTATTTTAAGCCTGAGTTCCATGTTCCAACTGTAATTTTGTGACATAATTGGCTAGATCATAGCATTGAACATGTATAATTTGAAGCCACCTGTCTGTTTTAAAATTTTAGATTTTCCTAGCTTTGCGCATGAAAATATAGATTTTATTAAAGATAGGAGGTGAATATTATGCATTAAATCCTTCTTTACTACTCCCAGCAGCAAATAGTTAACAGAGAAAAAACGGTTGAAAAATAAAACGAATCAATAAACAGCAGGTAGTGTAAGAGTAAGGTCCCCCCATATATCATCCTCTTTCACGTTGCGAATTTAAAAAAATATCTTGACCATGAACCGAATGGCGATAAACAGGAGATCGCTAGCTGTGCTGCAGTCTTTATGCTATAACGGAATTACAACAAAAAAAACAAGGTTGGGTAAATAGGGTGGGATAATATGCGCCTCCTGTCTTTAATAAAATCTATATTTTCATATGCAAAGCTAGGAAAATTTAAAATTTCCATTGCTTTTTTCACCAACCCTTCCATGTATTTTATGATTGTTTGCACAGCAAGTATTCAGCTGCATCTCCAGATTACGGAAATACCCCACATGCATGAGTTTTTGTATCATTTTTTAAATCTAAAGGGCACAGTACATCACTGTGCAACAGCACACAAAATAGTAGTATAGGGTAGGCACAGAGAAAATAGGTTAAATGATAGGTTAAATGATAGGTTAAATGATAGGTTAAATGATAAAAAATGATAAATCCTCACAAGTACGCCAGCCTTTTGCTTTTCTTGTGTGCCTGCTTTTGCTGGCCACAACTCCCATCAGCACGAGACTGAGGATGACAAGAGTTACAATCCAAAGAGTCATGAGCCTGTTTAACAAAGAAAGTGATTTTATTTCCACTTTGCGGGGGAGGGAGGGTTGGCTAGCTGTAGATTTTTAGGCATGTAGACGTGGTCAAGACAACTTGCTAGAGTTCAAACTGAGCATCAGGGTGGGGAAGAAAGGGGATTTAAGTGACTTTGAATGTGGCATGGTTGTTGGTGCAAGACGGGCTGGCAGGGCCGGCCCTATAATGGGGCAGACTGGGGCAATTGGGAGCCTTCAGGTTGTTTTATTTGCTGAGGTGTTGTGATGTAGTATTTTGTGTAAATACAAACATATAACAAGCTTACAAATAAAGGTTATGGTTTACATATGGATTTAAGCAATGCTTTAGTGTTGAGTGATTGTGTAGTCTTCTTTGAGGATAATCCACTCGTACTCAGTTATATTCTAGAGTGTGTTTTAGATACTGCAAAATTTGAGAGTACATTGAAACCACCCCAGAGGCATCCTTAGACATGAGATAAGCAAGAGCACATTGTCCTAGGGAAATGTCCCTGCGTTCAGGGTGAAGTGACACTATTACAAAAGCCCATCCTAACACTAAGCCTTAAGAAAACAGTTGATGTCAGCAGGAAAATAGTGAACTAAGGGAGTATTTGAACAAAGATTATGAAGAATTGGTCCTAGAATGTGACATTAATTGTCGGTTATAGAACTATGATGACTCACTCATTGACTCACAGGACACTGGCATGTTTGGAAACTGGATTCAATTTGGATTCAGTTTTTGTAGACATCGCGTCATTGTGTGGCTGGGAAAGCGGTGGTATCATTCAGATATACACAATTTTGGGCTTTATTGACTTGTACAGTGAGCAATTGTAGTGCATTTTAAAAATATGACTCGATAGGGTTAATTAGTTTAGTATAGTCATATGTCTTGTGACAACATGTACAGACCACTGTGCTAAATACATAAGGAAATGCCCAGGCACATAAGAACAAAATGGTGAAGGACCTCTGTTTAAAGTGCCCGGCCAGCATCATAAGATGAAGGGCTAGCCTGCGTCATAGAACAGAAGCCACCTAAAGACAACACTATGAGGTAATGACACTTGTCCTCGGAGGATTCTGGAAAGTCCACATGATGGCTATAAAAACCCACGGCCGCGACCACAATCTTTGGAACCTCACCTGTGGTGTTTTCAAGAACGAGCACAGGCGTCTCCTATTCTTTGGAATGCCCTTCCCTGGCTTATCAACCTTTCCACCTGTCTTTTGTTCCTTCAAACAATCCCTCAAGACCAACTTCTTTAAGGAAGGGCATTCCAAAGAATAGGGGCAGCCCTAGAGAAGTCATGTTTGTGCAGAGTACCAGAAATCAGAGTACAAGACAGACGGATATCATTGAATGAGTGGAGAGACTGGTTTTGAGTGTACTTAGAGATAAATGAGGAGATGTAATTAGGAGAACCGCCATGAAGAGCTTTTTAAGCAAGAGTAAGCAATTTTGAAATGAATTCTGAAGTGCATAGGCAGCCAGTAAAGAGAATATCTTCATGGTGGATTGTAGAAGAGGAAGACAGGTATGAGGGAGACCAGCATAAACAGTGTTACAATAGTCAATGTGGGAGATAACGAGGGCCTGAACAAGAGCCTTTGTAGCATGTTGTGTTAGGAAGGGACAAATGCGAGTAATGTTTTTAAGATGGAAATGGAGAGTTCAGTTTTTGAGAAATTGAGTTTTAGGATTCATGCAGACATCTAATTAAAGACAGCGACAAGGCAGTTAGTGACATGGGGAGAGAAATCAGGAGAGGATAGGCAGATCTGGGTGTTATCGGCATACAGGTGGTATTGAAAGCCAAAAATTAAGATTAGTTTGTCAAGTGAGGTAGTGTAAAGTAAGCACAGAATGGGTCATAGAACCGAGTCTTGGGGTACCCTGACTGAGAGGGGAACTCGTGTCTGGAGTTAGCATATAAAAGTTACTGAATTATACCATTAGAAAGGTAGGATGTGAACCAGGAGAGAGAAGTGTCATGGAGACCAAGATAGCAAAGAGTTTGAAGGAGAAGAGGGTGCTCCACGGTGTCAACAGCAGCAGATTTAGTAAGGGCCTGTCACAGTAGAATGTCGAGCGCACAATCCAAATTGAAGAGGATCAAGTAAAGAGTTGGAGTCAAGAAATATAGAGAAATGGGATGGTAGTTGGACAGGTAGTTGGAGTCTGGTCCAGGGAGGGCTTTTCAAGATTGGAGTTTTTTTGGCATGCTTGAAGGAAGATAAGACAGATCTAGAAGGGAGGGAGGGAGAGATTCAAGATATGTGCAATACAGAAGAGAAATAACAGTTTAGTGTATGGGACAGTGCAGAGTCAGGGGGAGGCCAAGGGCAGTGTCACCCGCTTCCGCAGATCTGCTGTCCCCCGTCGTCCTGTGTCCGTCCGTCCAGCTCCCGGTTCGCTGCTACACTTACCTTGTGGCGAGGTCAGGAGGAAGCGTCGGCTGGGTGCTCAGCATGGCGGTCGTGCTCCCCTTCTGGACACGCGCGCTACTGCAGCTAGTTTTAGCAGCAGCTGCCGCGTTCTGGGGGCGCACGTGACGTCAGCGTTGGGGGCGTGGTGGCTACCGGCGCCAAATTTAAAAATCCGGAAGCCCTGTTACCTGTACCCTGGTGTGGTCTTTTGCTGTTAACCTGTTCAGTAGCGTTCCTCCACGTGTATGACCTGGATCGTCTGACTACCCGCTTTGGATTTGACCCATCTTCTGGCCGTCCTGTGTATGACCTCTGGCTCCTCTGACTCTGCGTTTGGTTTTGCTCTCCGCCATTCCCTGCACTTTTGTACCGCCTCATTTAGCGAATTGTGCCCTGACCAATTATCTCCGCTTTCCCTATTTTGTGTGGATCTCTCCAGCTATACCCAGAGACCAGGGATGGGAAACAGGAGGGGGAGTAAGCTGGTTGAGAATTTCTGAAGATTGAGAGAGCTAAGGTCTACAACAAGGAATGTATGGACATAATATCTTGATAAATTTACATGAATAAAACACTATGAGTATATAAAATAATAAAGGAAACCATAACAAAATTGTCTTTGCCGCCTTATATACATGACAGTAGCGATTAAGGACCTCCTGGACAGTTGGGAAAGGATGCCAGCAGTTTAGTGATTGGTGCCTGCAACATTGTTGCCGGGTTCTAAGGGTTCATAAAGGGTGTGCGAGTAGGTTTCTACCTTGTCTCGTCTGGATTCTCCCTGGACAGGTTCCTACCCACCCAAATGTATATATATTTTTTTAGATTTAATTGTTGTTGCTGTTTTCCTCATTATTTGTAGTCGCAGCAGCGGAAGAGTTCCCCCGTTGACCAGTGTGGAAGTTTTGCGGGGTTTTTTTTGGAAGCCAGAGGTGCGGTGCTTCAATGTGAAGGTGCCCTGTGTGCTCGATTAAGAGCCGCAACAGAGGCCTGCTCCTCCGTTAATCTTCTGCCATGGCATTCCCCAGAGGTATATGCCCTGTCTTCCTTCCCTCCCTGGCCAAAAGGCCTGCAGGAGCACTGGATCATCTTGGTCCCCCGACTAATAAAAGGAGGGGAACTGTTAGTTTGTCAGCTTATTAAATGGATTGAAGTTTTCACTAATTAATCAATTCTTTATGAAATTGATTACTTGATATTAGCCCAATAAATCATGGATTGATCTATACTTTATGAGATATCACAAAAATAAGCGTGCGCATCCCGCAAACGTTCACTGGACAACCTCCGCTGCTGCCGACACTTCCGCCGGGGCTTCTATGGTGGCGCACCGGAAGGTCATGTGATGCCGGCTCTCCATCATAGGAGCCCCCAGAGGAAGTGCCGGCAGCAGCCGAGGCTGCCAGAAAGGAGGATCCGTGTCCCCTGCAGCGCTGCAGCCAGAGTGGCATATAGAGGTATAAGGCATTTCTGGAGGCAGAGTGGCATAAAGGGGTTAAAAGGCATTTCTGGAGGCAGAGTGGCATAAAGGGGGTATAAGGCATTTCTGGAGGCAGACTGGCATATAGGGGGTATAAGTCATATCAGGGAGGCAGAGTTGCAAGCCTGGGGGCAGATGTGCATAACTGGGGGAGCAGGTTGGCAAATAAAAGGAAATAAAAACAAAAAAATATATTTTTCTCAATCATAGCTTTTATTAAATATGAAAAAATACTTTACATGAATTAATATTTACTGGTAAAACTTTTTTCCTATAGGGTCGTCTTATATTCAGGCTTTTTCTTTTTTTCCTAAATTAATATTCAGATTTTGGGGGGTCGTCTTATAATCAAGCAAATATGGTGCATAGTTTTGCTGTAGTATATCCATAGAAATTCCTCCTTCAGTCAGCCTTGTATCTCAAAATGTTCCGAAACAATGGTTTTTATAACGACTGCTTCATATTTTACCTTTTATTATGGATACCTAATACAAGTTTTCCTTGGCTACAACGACATCTTGTAATAATTCAGCCTTTGACACTACTTAGAAATGCAAATTGTGTATGAGCGTGTAAGACTTTGCACATTGGTCCCAGACACCGAAGATAACTGTGGCCCCCAACTTAACGAGTTAAAGAGATAATGCACATGGCTGTGGGAGGGAAGTAAGTTGTCAGGATGCCAGGAAGCAGAGGGTTACTCACACACAGACTATTAATAACGCACACTTTTATCCGTAGCACACATTTTTCTGTGCAGACATTTGAGCGGTACCTGCAAGATATCTTCTACTACGACGGCTTACAATGCAGGGGGCAACATGGTCTGTTATCCTCTATGTGCTATCCTGTTTGATGCACCAGGCTTGTCTAGCTGAGGATTTCCCCCCACCTTGTGACAGGTAATTTATAATGTTTAACCAAATCTGAAGAACAGACTTTGTACACAGAAAGAGAGCGATTCTAAGTCTGTACCTAATAAATATAGTTTTATAACATTCGGACATTTTTTTTTTCAATATAAAACAATCTGTCCATGAAAAGATAACCCATCCTCCAGGGAAGAACTTGCCATTGGAGAAATTGTTGTGATTTGGGGCTTTTAATCGGCTACAATGATTTTTTTTCTTGTGAAATTCTATTTACACCCTTGTATACTAATAACAGTATAGGAAGATGGATCCTTTTAGTAAATGTGTGGTGGTCATGACCAGATAGTATTTTAGGCTGCTGTATTACTACCATACCACACCTTGGGTTTAAGACTGCCAGCCTTCTCCTGTCTTTCTATACTATGATAGTTATATGGAGAGAACGGAGAAGGAAAGAAACTGAATGTAACTGCTAAGAGTTGCTTTTAGTATTTTGCTGAAATTTAAAAGAAATAAAGGAAAATAAATTGTTTCATAGAAAACTTTATGATTTATGCAAACCAATATTTGTACCATAAGATGCTGTGGCCGTGCTCACAATCCCCCTAGATACGTCCCTGGAGTAGTCTTCCCAAATTACATATGCAATTGTTTACAGAAGGGACTTATAGAAACTAGGTTGTGTTACTGCTCCCTGTGAATGCGATCTGCTGCCGTGGTGTGAACCTCAATATTTTGAATAATTCTAGGTATAATATAGAAAAGAGAGGTGCGTGACAGTAGCCCGAAAGGACATGAGTTCTTAAGAGAAGAAGACCCATCACCTTTGATATTCTCTAATGATTATTGGAACTTTGATAATGTATTGCGCATATGGTTGATTCTCTAACAGCAACAAAAAAATTAAATCCACTACATAGACACCAAACCTAATATTTAGCATATATATGACCGAAGATAGGACTTGTGCTCTTCTACTCTAGGACATGCTATCTTCTTCTGTCAGTAATATGACGACAATCTGTCTTTACTTGGCATGGATAACAATTGCTTGGGTATTTGGAACTAGACTAAGAACCTGTTTTTTTCCAGCAACTCAGATTAAAATGCACACACCCTCTCTGGGTGTAATAGGGTGACAGGGGGTCACTAAATGTAAATTATAACAAGTCAGTAGTGGATGATACCAAAGTGTTGTTTAAAGTTATATTGTATGTGACTGCAAGTCAAGGGCACATACCTAGTTTACTTAAAATATGAGATAAGCCTTACCATCTCACCATTATATCCTATAGTCACTAAAGTTGGCTAGACCAAGGGTCTGATAGAATTCTCATATCAACTGTGAATGACTGGATAAGACAGTTTTTTTCATCTGCATTATGCATAGAATAAGTTATGAGATTTTTATGATGAGTCCAGAACTAACGCTTTCATACTTTGTGCTAATCTAATAATATTTAATATTCCATAACAAAGCTATTCTTACAAGTTTGCCATAATGAAATTCCTACTTGAGTACCGGAAACGTAATAATATAACAAGTTTCTCTGTCAGCAAAAAAATAACAAGAGATAACCATAATCTTACAAGCAGTCACATTTGCAATGGGCTGAAATATAAGGAATGACCTAGAAGGCGTGTTGTTATGGTGGGCAAAATGTATCCGTGTCTCATTTTATTGAGGTTGTTCTCTTATTGTGCTGTTGAACCTCTACTAACTTCTAAGGTAGAAGCAGGACAGCCTTCTAATAGAAGTGGTAGAGGCGCTAAGATGAAACCAAAGACTGATTCTCATCTGAGTCTTTAAAATAGGGAAAAAAACATGCAATTTATCTGTGCCCGCCTTAGCATTCTCAACATTACCTCCTTATATCACTCCTTACTTACCTCAACTGGTTCATCTCAATTTTCAGTCAGATTTACTGCACAGGAAACCTACTTCACACCGTCCAGATGGCCAAAATCTTTGAAGATGATAAACATTTTGTTGACATGGGTCTACGTGACTCACCAGGTAGGTTCTCAGGAGAATTGTTATTTTTAATCTCTAAATCTGTGTCCTCTTATTACCGGTATATTTATGTTTGAGCAAAGGCCTGTATTTAAACCAAGGCATGTCGTCATGTCCTTTAAAACACATTTTAAAACACAATTTAAAAGGACTTTTAGTTGGAGCATTGGTGAAAATAGGTGGGGCAAGCATTTTAATGTTAAATCCAAACGTGGATTAAATTTAGCATCATTATGTTTGGTTTGCTTGTGTAGATACACAGCATATATGTGTTAATACAACATTAATGACATTTTACATTTTATGGTTGACTTGGTCTTGGTCTTGATTGAAAGACTGAACATAAATTAGTATTTGGCACACACGACAGAAGGATGACACAGTGTTTATTTGGTTAAAACTGGACACTCCACCACATTCCTGGAGGATCAGTGACGTGCATGAGTTGTAATGTTTTCCTAATTCCTTTGTAAATTCCACCGCCAGATTAGGGGCCAGTTGTTTAATATGTTGTTTTACTAGTGATTTTTATTTGTGCTCGTCTGTAGACTCACAGATGGATACAAACATTTGTTTTGTAGGAAGCATTTTACGGATGCGTAAGTGGTGGTCTCAATATAAAACCCAAAGCCCCACCAGCCCATTTGATTCATCCAAATGAATATATAAACCAAAAGTATCATTCTATACAGTTTATTTACAAACCTAATGAACTCCCCTGTTATTGCTGCCTATATGTTATAATTCTGTCTTGCAGTTTCTAGTAATTCCCATAGAGAAGAGTGTCATTGCCCATGTTGTTTTCATTTTGGAATCCATTAATGGAGACAATAGTCCTACTTTATGATTGCTGCTCCCAAAGTCCTACCAACCTTTAGGCTGTCCAGTCGCTGTACACTTAGGGCTCCGAAGTGAAGGAGAATGAGTTTTTTGCCACTAGAGACCCAAAGTACACACCAAACATAAAAAGGGTGTTAGGGTCTGGGGATGGACCTGAAAGAACATAAATCCAATAGAAAAACGCTCGGCACACTCACAGTTTAGAAAAAAAATGTACCAGTATGTTTATTTACTGATTCCCACAAAAATGACCACAGCATGTTGTGCCATTTTTAATGTCTGTTAAATACCTGCTTCAGGGCTGAAATGTTGCTATTTTGTGAGCGTCTATTTTTAAATAAATGCATTTTATCTACAAATCTTGAGTGTGCAGAACTTTCTTGTATTGCCCTGGGAATGGCGGTCAGAGCTTTTCACCTCAATCTTTAACGTAGTCGGTCAACACACAGAAGCTATGCATCTTATGTACTGGTTTTGAATAATTTATTTGTTGGAATTATAATGACAAAAACATTTAGTTTAATGATAACGACCTGTGTAATACATCCCAATATGAAGATAGGAATATAAAAAATTAAAGCAGTTTTGTAAGATATAACTACTTGTCAAAATTTCTCTTTAGCGAGAATCTTAAAGAAGTTCCAGTCTTTATCGCAAAGATCTAAAGGTGACGTCGAAAAGCTGAAAACGTTTTTGAACACATCTTTCACTGACCCAGGAGAGGAATTTGAACCTTGGACACCCACAGACTGGCATGAAAAGTATGTGTTTTAAAAAGGCAATACTTCTAAAATAGCCCTTGCGAAAAAATTACTGCAGTTTTTCTGAAGTAATACTGCTGTTTTTTGGACATGAAAAAACTGCAATACTGCACTTTTACTGCAGTATTACTGCATATTTACCGCACTTTTTTTTTATATTGCAAACCTACAGTTGTACTTCAATTTACTGCAGCTTTATTGCATTTATACTTCCGTACAAAAATAACTGCAGTACAACTGCAGTACAGTGAAGTACAAATGCAGTAAAACTGCACTAAATGTGCAGTAATACTGCAGTAAAAGTGCAGTATTGCAGTTTTTTCATGTCCAAAAAACAGCAGTATTACTTCAGAAAAACTGCAGTAATTTTTTTGTAAGGGAGGCAGTAAGCAATTATACATTTAAACTGAACCTGCCAGGACAACATTTTATAAAGAGCTGTGAGAATCCATAATTGATCCATCACTGAGAAGTAAAGCTCGACGTGAGAATGTTAGAGGGTTTTGAGCTTTTGCATTTTTTATTTGCCATAAAGGCCAACTGCTGTGTGATCCTCACCTTCAGGAATTGCCTGGGCCTCTGGCCACTACCATGACCTCAACCGCTAATCAAAGACACGGCCTAAGCCTCCTTCCAGATTTCTTTTTCAAATACTTGATCACACGCGATTAGTTTATAAAGCTGTAGGTCATGTGAATCATGAAATTATATGTGGTAAAATCAATGTCTAATTGATGACTCTGAACCAGGCCTGGACTTAACCTGGTGTGCCAGATGGCAAACCGCTGGTGGGCTCCTGGTTGACGTCCTCCCGCCAGCTGGACATGACTGACCGCACGCTGCATGAGCATAATAATATGCAGCCATTGGCCACACTTATGTTATTGACGGCAGCCAGTCTTAAAGCACCAGAGCCGCCTTGTCATCCCCAATCCGGCCCTGCTCTAAGCAGAAATTGTATGTGTCCACCACACATTGTATTGCGAAGTGGAGATATGTGGGGAGGGAGCAATGAATACATTGAAATAGTCTAACAAGGACAATTATAAATTAAAAACCAAATCTAAATATAATAACCATACTTTCTTTTTCAGTCCTGACCTCCTTTCTCATATAAAAGATTCAGAACTAAGAAAATGGGCTTCTGAACTTCATCTGTTGTGGAAGTCTTTGGGAAGGAAGGTATTATAAACTGAATGTCTCCTTTATTATCTAATTATGCAATTCCCGATAATTCTTCACATAAACGTTTTCTTTTTCATATGTGTCAAAGATCAAAGAAGACGTAAAGGTTTCTCCTGATCGTCACTCACAAATCTATGTGCCAAATGCAGTGATAGTTCCTGGAGGACGTTTCCGTGAATTTTACTATTGGTACGTTACGGTCTATCCCATGGATGAACAAGTCTATGATTTCAAAGATAAGAGCCATATGAACATTTGGGTTGAGGGAAGTGTATAAGACAATAGCTATTTTGTTTATATGAGGAACTACTCACATATGACTCAAGTGGCATAAGCAGCCTGATGACCAGTGGTTACCTAGAAATAATTCTGCAATTGGATCCTAGACACGACAGCTAGAATCAGGAAGAGCCCCGACATTAATAAAACAGACCGACAGAAGTCTCTGTGTCCGAGTGGGTAGTCTGCTGATATTGTCCGTTTAAGCTAAACATGCCTTTTGGTGTAGTAAACCAACAACGGCACAGGAACTGTTTTGGGGTGTAGTTCCTTGTATTCAGTGAAACTAATTAGCCAGATGGAGTTCGGATAAAAGCAGGAGTAAGAATAAAGAATATGATGAATCTGTGTACTTATTGTGTACAAAAATCATTCACATTTTATTGCTACTGTTTTGTTTCCAAAACATCTTGGACTTATTCTTGTATCCAAGGGTATGCTCTTCATGGGTATGCAAAAACAAATACAGTACATCTGATATAGGAAGAGAAACAAAGATACATAGAATATACACATACAACCGCAACGAGATCACTATTCCTTACCTAGAACGTTAGCATTGTCATCAATAAAGACCAGAGGAGACGAAGTGATAATTTCCTGATGTGTGACTGCTCTTGTTTCTAGGGATTCCTATTGGGTTATCAATGGACTTCTGCTTTCAGAGATGAACAGCACTGCTCGGGGAATGATAGAAAACTTTTTGTACTTGGTGGAGACGTGAGTAAGAACACCAGACAAAAAAACACCGTGTGTCAGTGACCGATTCATTGAAACCAGTGAGAGATTAAAAAAATATCATGAACATATGGATTGTGTTCCCTATGGATAATAAACATATGCACGATATCGGCACCTATAGCTATTTACTCATGCCCTTTAAAAACCTGGAGCCAAAGCCAGAAAGTAGAGGAAAGGAAGCAGAGGGGCTTTGGGGCATTTCATGGAGTATTAATAAATAATTCTGAGTATAAGAATCCACAGGGTAAAAAAAAGTTATTATTTAAAAGGAATGACTGCTTTGAGGCATATTGGGAAATATATATATATATATATATATATATATATATATATATATATATTAGAAACCATATTCCAGGTGATTGGGATTGAAACACTGTGTACCAACATATGTAATCATTATATGACGCTGAATTCTGGAATGTAGTTATGTTTTCCAGGTTAAGATAAGATGTTTGAGTGCATAATGGATAACTAGCATTATGGTATGTGGTATTTTGCAGAAATATAAGTGTAATTAAGGCTTGTTTACCAATGGTTATCATTCAGATTTGGATTTATCCCTAATGGTGGAAGGATCTATTACCTGCGCAGGAGCCAACCACCATTCCTTACCCTGATGATGGAGAGTTATATGGAAAAAGAAAAGGACACTGCATTCCTCAGGTTTACCTTTCAGCTTAATACAGAAATATGCATGCGTGTATTCAAAGATGGTAATGTAGTATGTCGATGAAGATGGCTCATTTTAATTGGTTTATTCATAAAGGGAAAATATTGGAACTTTGGAGAAAGAGTATGACTTCTGGATGTCAAACCGGAGCGTGATGGTAACAAAAGACGGAGGAAATTTCACCATGAATCGGTACTATGTTCCAGTAGGAGGGCCCAGGTGAGACCACACTTCTCATTATGCTACCCCCTGGCAAAAACAGAATGCCAGGCATCAGCAAGACCAATAAATTCTCTTGTCCATGACATCCCAATGAGAGCAGAGCTGCCTGGTCTCTTGGGACTTAAGGATAGGGGGTTTAGCTGCACCTCTTTAATACATACAGTCATGTCAGTCTCCCACTGATTTCTTCAGTCTGAACAGTTCGGATTTTCCTGTGTCACATTATCATTTAGGAACGTCAGTACTATGGACTCATTTATCATCTGTAATAGCATCATATGTAACTTGCCTGTATTTTCAGTCATTCTGTTACCACAAGTATTTTGTAAAGTGCTCATTTTTGTTTCTACTTTCTTATTCTGTGTTAGTAAACTATAAACAACAAATATGGAATAACAAAAATACCATGAGAGCAAACACAACCAGGAATACCACCATATTTAGGAGACATCATCCAGTTAGAAATATCTGTAACATCTCACCTTATTTCTTACCTACTCACCAAGGAACACCTGTCATCAAGGATAATGATGGGTTGGCACCCTCCAGCCCAGGAGCCAAGCCCAGCACTGTCATTTTACGTATTAGAGCTGACTCGATTTGCAATACATTCATTACATGGCATATACACCTGTCCAAACACGTCTAGCAAGTTGGTAGAAAGCTCATGAAAGGATCCAGTACTAGTGTAGATGCTGCTATATGTGGAATCAAGTAAAATGTCCAATGAGTAAAATAAATCAATACTTATACACACAGACATACATATTTAAACATCCTCTTATAATGACCCAATAACCTAATATCAGAGCACATCATTTTCCCTCCATTTCATTCCTTACCATCTCTTCCTTGATCAAAGAAGCAGACCGGTTATTCTAACCTGTGCTAAAGGTAGAAGGTCTGTCAGCTAGTCTGATTTATATCTAAATCCTTCACTCACTGGGTTTTGCACTAGGCATCCTCCATTGCCATTATTAACAATCTCTGAGTAATCTAGCACAGCCCTTACAACCAAGTAGGTAAGCAGATCACTTGGTATATCATGTTCAAGCAGATTGTTGTTGATTGCTTCCAGTAGACTACATGAAGAGGGGTCGAGGAGAAGGGACTGAAGTTCAGGGTAGGCAATTGATTAGAAAGTTCCATTCTGATACACAGATCTCAGCTTCCATGGGTTGAACATTTAATGTAAATGTCTTCAAAACATAGACTCTAATGGACAAACCAAAAGCACAGATTGTATGTAGTTTTAATTGATTTAGCAAGTTATGATAAACCCTGGGACAGTTTCACGTCCTTACTGTCTCTAACATTGTGGAGATCAGCTCTATCCATGAAGCAAAACATTAATTATGAAAATCACAGGTTATCCTTGAACAGCTCCGTGCTATAGTATGTTCCAAGTATTTACCAGAGTTCATGGCCAGAATATCGAGCTTGGTGCAGAGACAGATAAGGCAGTAGAACATCTAAGCATATGTTAGATATGACTTTGTAAACACGCTATTTAATTATCTACCTGTTAGGAAAAATTAGAGAAAGATAAAAACTAATTATATTATGACTGAACTTTGTATTGCATTGTTATATAAATCATGGGTTGTTTTTAATTTATCAACCGGTAATAAAAAGGAATAATAAATTTTAAGAGGATCAAAGTTTGACACTGGCAATATTTTTTTAATCATGTTTTCTGTTATTAATAACAACTTTCCATTTCTAAAAGGTAACTAGGCAAAAAACCAACTTTACTTTTATGCTCTCATCAACCCTGTTATCGCAGGTGGCGGCGTTACTCTTTGAGAGTCCCATTTATATAATTTATTTCTATCAAAAACCAGACTTGTCAGCATCAAGCTAACTCGCAGAGCTGGAAACTTAGAGCTTTAACCAAAGTCTCCAAGTGAAGCTCTGCTTCTCAGGGGCTCCGGGTAAGCGTGCTCAATCTCGACTGAGTGTGCCCACTACCTGTCCAAGTTCTACCCACCTCCTAGTGTGGCTGGAATTAACCTTTCATCTGTGCATAGGCTTTACTGGCCCCTTAACATGGTCACATTCCTTCCTTCCGCTTATAAGGAGAAGGGGACAGGGAGTTCTGGACAGCCAGCCCCAGGAGGTTCCGAGGTATGCTAACCTGGTATAAACATGAAGACCTTTTTGTATATGTAATATATTTTTTGAATCTTCTACAGGCCCGAGTCCTATTCCGATGATTACGAGCTTGCTGAAAACCTCACGGCAGGTATGTCCCATTTAAAATGTACTTTTCTCGAGGGGATTAACACTACCAATATTTAAACCAAATGGAAATAATATATTCAGCTACACAACAAACAAATGTATTGGATTCTGATTTGTCTTTATAAAGATGAAATAAAGATAATGTACACATGCCGTACCCATGAGCCAGATCTTTAATTGAAGTTGGGTAGGCTAAGCCGTGAACAGAATCATTCTAATCGCATAAAATCAGTGGGGAAAGGAACAGATGTGCTGCACCCCTAAATCTCACAGTCTTTATCTATTTTATTAGATGCCCAGCAGTCTCTATGGGCAGAGCTGAAAGGAGCTGCAGAATCGGGTTGGGATTTTTCCTCTCGTTGGTTCTCAAAATCCCAGCCTAATCTCAAGGGAACTGAAACAAAATCCGTAATCCCCGTGGATTTAAATGCCATCCTCTGTCGTGTGGAGAACACTTTAGCCAAATTCTACAATGAGCTGGGTGAGCAGCCACGTAACCAAAATCCGTGTTCACACAAAATGTCTCACATGTTGTTTTCACTTACCTGTTCCTTAAAAATCTTCATTTTTCACTATGAAATGTAATAATTTTCAAAGTTTTAGCTTGCAGACTTTACAATGGATTAGGAAGGGGCAACCCACATGACTATCCTGAATCTAAGACAAAACCAAGGACTGATTAAGGATTGTGTCTTTACAGCATAAAAAATTGGCAGACTAGATCGGCGGATTGTTCTTATCCGCCATCAAATTGTATTTCTATTTCAACCCCAGTGACATCCGTTTGCAAGACGTGCTTGGTTGCTCTGGTATAATGCAAATAAGTAAACTTTATTGAAAGTCTCCTCACTGACTAACTCATGCATTATGCAGGGCCAACTCGGATTTCTTGCAGTCATTTCTTGCATCTGAGAAGTTTGGTGCCTTCTGAGTTTCTGTGGCAATGATGAATGAGCTTTTATCCACCCAGAAGGTTCCTTAAAGTGACAGTATTATGTCCCTACTAACCCACAAGCATACCTGGGAACTTTCTGGCTCTGGCTACCCGGAGCCCTCCTTGCATGATGCTGACATCTTGGGTGGTTCTACTGACTTTGTGGGCCATCCTGCTAACCTCAGTGGTCGTTCCTGCTGATGTCTAGGGATACCCGCTATTTTTAATAGGAAGTATACGGGGAGTGTGTGTGTGTGTGTGTAGGGTGCGCAACACCGTCCTGAGACCTGGAGTTTCCTTATAGTGACCTGGAGATCCGGAGAAGCGACCCTTCACCGGGAGTCTCCAGGCGAGACCCGGAGTGTTCCCAGGTATTCCCACAAGTGAAGAATGCATATTAAAGTAACTAGTACGTACTTTAATATACATTGTATTCTTTCTGCAAACTAATAAAAAAAATCAAATACTTTCCTAAAATGCTGCAGCTCTATTAAAATCAGTGGCGTGTTTCTCTTATGCGAGCCAAGGCTGGAGCTGGCAGGCAATGAGAACAGCGTGCATGCGCACTGGTAAGCAGGAGACTCTTTCAATCAATTGGATTTGCTAACTAAGCTCATACCTCAGTTCCAACAAACCTCAACTCCATGATTACAAGGGTGAGGTTTTTGATGTGTACATTATTAAATCTTCTAATAACAGAAGGATTAAAACACAGTACTTAGCTATGTAAATATTAGAATTAGTCATGTAATAACTATCTTCTTGATGTATTTATTGCTGTTGGCAATACTGGGACAATGGGGACATTAATGGAATAATGTAGTAGGGGAAAGTAGTTACTTCCACTATAGGCATAGAAATGAACAACCTGGATCTTGTGCTTGGGGTGTTGCTAGCGGTCTTCTTTTGGATAATCTTGGGGCAATTGGTCATATGCATGTCTTCATGAATACTCCAGATTGTGTGTGGTTAGTGAATAGATTAAAATTACAGTTAAATTATTAGATGTCACCATGAATAGCCAGGTGTTTTCCAACCATGAAATGTTCAAGTCGTATGTCTAAGTGATACCATGGTTACTAAGCCCTGAAATCTCATAGAGACCCCTGTAAATATTCAAATGCTAACATGTTTCTTTCTACACAACTGCTTGCTTCATCTGAGTAAATGTCTTGTAGTCTTCACAATGTCTTCTTTAATGTTTGCGAAATAGGAACTCTAAATGCATATTCAAACCATGTCTTTCTCACTGCCTAATTATAAAGGTATGGGGGACAAAGCTTTAAAGTTCCAGTCTGCTGTAAGACAAAGACGTGAAGCTGTGAATTCTGTTCTGTGGGATGCTGATGCCGGAGTCTGGTTGGATTATAACATAGATGGACAAACGCACAACAGAGAGTTCTATCCAAGCAATCTAAGTCCTATCTGGGCTTCCTGTTACACAGACAATAATCAAGTGGATAGAGCTGTTGCCTACCTGGAGGTTAGGTGATTTTATCTTCAATCTTTAATGTTTGCCTGCATGTCTCCGTATAAAACTGTAAATATAGCAAATAACATCACAATAACAACGTCTTATGGAAAACAGAGGCTATTTTGTCATCACACACAAATCCGAAATCTTTGACCCTGAGGGTCATAGTAAAGCTGTTCTTGCTGAGAACCCCTGTGTTCCCTGTTCCAGTTGGGATCATAAAATACAGTAAAGTACAATCCACCTGCCCTGCGGACTCTTTACAGCATTCTTATTACGGATATGATTTATTCCCTTATAACGAGTTACATTTCAAGTATATGTCTTTAGACAAATGTATGATCTTAAAATAGTGTGGGGACTGAACTTGTGACTTTCTTTCTGCAGAAAAGCGAAGCACTGAAATATAGGAATGGGCTTCCCACCTCCCTCAGTAACTCAGGACAGCAGTGGGATTTCCCCAACGCATGGCCACCTCTACAGCATATGGTCATCGAAGGTGAGGCTTAATATGGGGTTGCTATGGGAACCGAACAGTAAAATTGTTAAATTCTCTTTTGTAATGTGTTCTACTGTGAATGCTCTGTTCTGGGCTCTGCACCATTTCTACACCAGGCTATCCTGAGTTTTCCCTCTTCTGGGAGCGTAGCTTCACATTGGGACGTGGTTAGCCATGCATGGGGTGATGCTAGCCACTCATTGGATGAGTGCTAGCTCAGGTGAGTGGGAGGAAATGAGGACATAGCAGGGAAAAGTGGGCTAAGCGTTTGTGGGACATGGGTTTAGCGACCCACACCATTTCCCTACATGGAGAAACGAGAAGATCTCTGGGAAATCTTTTTCTTGAATATCTGGATCAGCCAGGAGCCACTTGGAAACATTTTAGTAGTATGATGTTTCCCTTCTGTTTGATATAAATGACTAGGAAGCGGAGGTAGTATTTTTTTTCTGGATCCCACCAAACTGAAGAGTTATAAATCTAGCTCATGACGTCTGTTTGTTGCAGAATAATTTAAATAAATAGGTCTTGGAAATACGTATAAACGTCTATAAATGTAAAGAAATACATTTAGGTAATTAAAACCAATTGAGGTCAGATTGGTTAAATCATCATTTTTCAATTCATAGGAAAGATGTGATCCCATTGGATCAGACCTACAAAACTGATAAGTGGAATGGGGGATTTTAGCTATTTATTCTAGAGAAGAGGCACCTATGGCGTTGCTTCATCACAGAGTAATAATATAATTGAGGTCATTATGTTTCCCTTAAAAATCATTCCATGGACAGATAACAGGAGGATACTTAATAACGATTATTACAGACACAGTTCCATCTTCTTATACACAGAAGTCTGTTTACTACTGGTATTGACTGCAAGCACTGTGGAGGATTATTAAGAATAAACTTTTGTTGTAAATCCAGGGATTATTCCGATTATCCATGGAGTTGTGGATATAAATAATTCAAATTTTGTACTTGTAGGTTTGGAACAATCTAGCTCCACCAAAGCTAAGGAAATAGCCTTTTCTTTGGCCCAAAAATGGGTTCAAACCAACTACGAGGCTTACAAGCAGTACAATGCAATGTTCGAGAAGGTAAATTGAACTAAACTTGAACTCGTTGATCTCCATATATCGGTAGTTTCTTTGTAGACGCGTTTGATGTCTGAATGCAGCTATCCCACTATACTCAGTAGATGGAAATAAGTCTCAGATCAAAAATCCAACTTATCCCTGGCAATTACTAAACTTCAATAACACCTACACAAATTGGCACTCCTACATCAGGGTGAAATGGGTTCCCTGTGATGAACAATGCCCCGGGTGAGCATATAATTATTCAAAATGACTCAACCGATTCAAAAATAGGATAGGTTTGAATGGAAAATAAGGTGTATGAGCCGGTCTGGCACTTTTGCAGTCATGCATTTTACAGTTTAGTACACTTATATAATTATTATAATCACTATATCACGGGACCAGCTTTCTTAACCCGTCCTCAGCATCTACATGGCTGTTCCTCACAGGATTCCTTCACTGATCAACAACATAAAGGGATATGTACATGAATACTATTAATAAAAAAGTAAGAGAAACTTAAAATGAAGTAAAATGAGTGTAATGCAATTCAATGTCACACTATAAAAGTCTTCAGTTAGGTGGAAGTGTTTTTTAATTTGCCCGGTATCACAACGTCTGTAAACTGTCCGCCTCTCTGTTTCTCGCCGCAGTATGATGTAGAAGATGGTGGGAAACCTGGCGGAGGAGGTGAATACGAGGTGCAGGTAAGATACCAGTGGGAAGAACACAGTGCATTTTCTTTAAAAAAAAGGGTAATAGGGGACACAGTATGGGAGCGGCAGTGCTGAGTAGAATAATTACCCCATGGAATAGAAAGATGATGGCTCTTACTACCGGTAGCGGAGATTAACTTTTTTTGATGCACATAGTGTGGGCCCCAGGATCAACATGTCACCAAGGAAGTGACATACAATAGTCTACATCCAGGTATATAACAGGTATAGGCTGATAGGCTGAAGACTATATCTTTGTGGCGATGGCTAATGGTGTATTATTTGAAATATATATATATTATACATATGGAAACCTGTTTACATTTAGAGACTGATATTGGTTGTCAGCCTGTGTCATTTAAAACACAATGTATATGCTCAAACCTATGGTGTTTGTGGCATAACTAGGGAAATTATTAAATGGCTCTATGCATATTTATCATTGCAAAAACCATTAATATGGAATGGGTAATGTTTATCTGATAATTGGATTGGTTACTCTGCGCAAAATCTGCCTTCACAATGATTGCTGTTTTAAGAACTTTTGCCAATTTTAGTTCTACCATAATGATCTGTTTGCTTCTCAGCTTGGCTTTGGATGGAGTAATGGAGTAATACTACAGCTGCTGGACCTCTACAGTCCCCGACTGACATCTGCCTCGGCCCTCTGCAGTGTCTCATTGACCCTTCTCACTTTGCCCTTCCTCATTCTCACTGTGTGGACATGATTTTTAACTATGCCATAAACACATGCCCCAAATGTTTAGGTTTATTACCCTCGTTTTAAGTTATACTTGTTTCTCATTCTCTCTTGGGTTTATTCACTAAAAGGGGAGTTGGTGGTACAGTTATCAGTAGACTTGTGATTTCCACTCAACAAAGTCAATGATACATTCAGAAGGAAGAGCTTGGCTATATCAGTGAAATGTATTGAAAATCATCTCACACCTTGAACTACCCTTCTTGCGGTAGTAACCTACCAGGGGTGGCATTCCACGATTGTTAAAATCATAAGTCTTCTGTTAACTTCCGCTTTTGTGAATACACTCATCTATTCCTCTCCGTTTTACTTCTTAATCTGCTTTTTCCCTTTTACATAACATGTTCTCCCTTTGCCAACCCCCCTCTACTCTACTGCTATTCTTCATCAACAGCTTTGCCTTGTTCCTGATTCCCCTTTATGTTTTAGTCTTATTCCCTTTGTGACAATCAAGCAGTAGGTTTCTGACACAATTGTGTCTACTTCATCACAGCAGAGCAGAGGTCCAAGACAAGAGTCAAACAAAAAGGGATGTCTTTGAAGGGATGATTTTATCCTTATCATACCTGAGGGCCGCTGTGTTTATGGGGATTTTTTTTCTATGACATAATCATCTTCCCTGATGTATTACACATCGAAATTTCACACTTAATTTTATTCAACTCATTATTTCATTTTTTTTATCGCTACAAATACTTTTTTCAATGTATATTTTTGCTATTTGATAACAATTAAGCAGGCCCAAATTTACATACCCGGTGCCCTGTACGATTTCTTCTTCTAATAAAGTGAGATACTATAACCTATGCAGGCCGGAGGGAAACCATGGATATTATCTAGTAACTGTTATTCCACTACCAATTTCCTTCCTCCTCGCTTGGTCCGTCTTATCCTGCCTTGCAAATAATTTAAACACGATTATAAATTGATTACGATTGATAATTAGAATTACACACAAGTGGTAATGATCTATAAACAGTGATAATCACATGTGGAAAATTCAAACAGTACAAATGAATACAATACTAAAGTATATAATAAACAGTATAATTGTAATGAGGTGTATAATAAAAAGTGCAATTCTTTATCTGCGTGTCTGTAAATATCTTGGCAGTAGTTTAACATAAGTTATATAAAGAAAGGAACACGCACCAAAAGGTCGATTGCTGCTGCCGTTTACCCCTTAGGAAGGTTATTGATATGACTCTAGAGTACATACATTAGTTTTGCGATACATTTCCTCTAACAGAAAGGCTTTTAGCCACATTTTTCATGACATTATTTTTATAGCACCGACAATTTACGCAGCACTTCTTACAGCACATACATTCAGAGGGTATGACAAAACGAGAACTCAGAAACCAACAAATTAGGCAAAGGGGGCCCTGCTGGCAAGCTTACAGTCTAGGATGGATGCAAAAAGCGTTGAGGAACCCTGCGATTTCGGCAGCGTGTGATATCTTGGAGGTTACGAAATGCATAGAGCCACGGGCGGTTTCCTTCTGCAATGTTTTTGGTAGGTTGAGTTTCTTCCCTTATGAATACACACCGAATGTCTTCTTTCCTTTGCCCATTTTGGCACACCGGATGACCAGCTTCAACTGATTTTGTTTTAAATAGGTAATACGATGATGTCCTTTTATTTTCCTTTATGAATAATTGGGCAATAATTGGATACCAACATGTGAATGAGATCATATGATCTGGTTTTATTCAATCTTTGAAAGATTTTAGAAGTGTGGTGCTTCAACTTTAAAGAGCACCAACACTCCAGTACCAGAAATCACCCTGCTTGTAAGGGAAGACTTACTGATTCACTAGGATGGCGTTACGATGCACAACATTTCTGGTGCCATATCATAGGAAATGAAACAGAAATGGGACACACATGTAGTGCAGAAACCATGTAGTGCACTGATATATAACGAATCTCCGATCACGCTATTGGGCATTCCTTTCCAGTAGATGGTGATGCTGACATCCACCTAAAGCTCTTTAAAAGGACAGACTCAGCCACCAACGTACTTTAAGAAAGAAAAACGATATAGTTAGCCAAGTGATATCACATGACATCACAGGCATCCATAAGATGTAAAATCTTAGTCCACTCTTGCGATATAAAATAAATATTTTTTGTAAAAATCGTATTGCTCTAGCACTAGTAAAAAAATATATAATATTATATATATATATATATATATATATATATATATATATATATACACACACATATATATATACACATACACACACACAGTATATTGAACCTTCACTGCCCCCAAATCCTTAAGCAGGTAGTATTAAAAACAGTGTGCTATACAGTAATATGTAACTGATGCATGTGGCCCTTTAGAACTTAAACTGTATGCACGGTATAATCAGGGGATGTTGCAAAAAATACATTGCGTTGCTCAGTAGTGGCACCTACAGTGTAGTATTTTTTTAATTTTATTTTAGTATATGTATTTACATACTAGCACTTGAATATTTGAGAATTTGCGTGCTTTCAAAAGAGAGCTCTACTGGTACAGAAGGGTTTAAATCTTCTTTCTCCCTTTGATCTCCCCTGTACTGATGACATTGTGATCCGGAAACAGGGCTCCACAGCCCTACTTAATGATCACAGTACCTGAAAAGCCAGCAGGAGTGATCAGAGGTCCAAGTAGGGTCTGGATAGAACCTCCTGGGTCACTACTCCTCTGTTCAATCCTTCCTGCAAGTGTCAGTATTGCCATCTACTGGAAGGGAATGCCCAATCAAGCAATCAGGCACTCAGACACTGAAGGTGTACCGGCGCTCAATGTGATGCGGACTCCTGCTGACAGGAGAGTCCAGGCTTGTCTTCCACAAGTTCCCTTTAAACTATAGTTTTTCTTTTCTTACCTAAATTGCTGTTTTTGTTCTTATTCAGATGTTATTTTACCAGTTATCTATCATGAAAAAATAAGAGAATTCCATTATAAATGTATATCATATATACACACATTTATATTACCACTCACATATGTATGAAAAACAGTTGTAAATCATGACATGCTTAGGTTCTTAAATATATATATGTAAATGTTGTATTCGTGTTGCATCAGCTTACGTTGAAATCAAGGTGATCTGAACACGTTTACAGCTAGTGACATCGATCTGAGTTGGCTACCAAGAGGTTTGCTTTGATGTCTTTAGACAGGCTGTGATCTTAAACCGATAGCGTTCTCCATAAGGACATTTAGAGTACCGTTTGCTTGTGTGAGAATTAGTGCTTGTTACTAGATTATGTGTCCCAGTAAGTATTCTTGTTTCCCCCTTTAAATTTAACTCAGTGGCCCTAGGTTTTCTTTAAGACCTGTTCAATTTACTGCAGTGTCCCTTAATAAAATATTTTTACATGACAGCTGCTTAAAGTGAAATAGCCTACAACGTGTATAAGAGGCTAAAATGTGCCTGGCACAGCGGGGTTCGGCGCCATAACCTGTCACTAGGACAGAACACACTGGGGTTGCATAAATGAAAGCTTTCAATGCCCGTGCATTACTGCCCCTTTAAAACACATTAACTTATTCCATTCCTTCAGTTTAGTTTCTTCACTGCCTTCATACGCAAGCCACATTCACTTACGATCCAGAAAAGGTTTCTTATATGTATGTGTATAAAAATATAGCAAAAAAATATACACAATGACAAATAATTAAGTTGATCTGACACACACACTGTGGATACATTATATATAAATTCATATATATTATAGAGAGAGGGAATCAGGTAGATATACAACATAAGTCATTTATATAATCAGCCGAAGATACACACTAGGAGGGAGAGGTGTACAGGAAAGAGGTTCGGGGGATGCTATATTACCATGATATATAATAATCCCAACTCACAAACTCTATAAAACAAGCCTGCGTTCCTCCTCCTCCATAAGGAAAACATTGATGTGGTCAGCTTGCATACAATTAGGTCATTCTTTCCCAATTAATCTCTTTGAATTTTCAGAAAGACTTTGAACTCAGTATTACTGTAACAGATGGATATACAAACAGATAAATGTTTTATTTCCAACAGAATAAGATATAAAGGCACAGGCGGTATTGTGGTCAATCCGACGAGGGTCCCTCCATGCCGGAGGTGCATTATAGCAGAGGCCACCTCACCTACACAGCAACTATGTGGAAGGGGCACAATAAGGCAGTAAATACCTGAATTAAAAGAACAAACAATATATATATATATATTATGTACTTATAACTGGTTCTATAGTTGTAATAGATTTGCTGCATGATCAGCACGTCATAAAAAAAAACAAAGACCATAGATTAAACATCAAAAAGAAAATAATTGTCTAGTACGGCACGTAAAACATTAAA
This sequence comes from Spea bombifrons, assembly GCF_027358695.1. Taxonomy (NCBI): domain Eukaryota; kingdom Metazoa; phylum Chordata; class Amphibia; order Anura; family Pelobatidae; genus Spea; species Spea bombifrons. The sequence continues at coordinate 16,119,872 of NC_071098.1, forward strand.
AACAAAACATATTTAATACTCTGAATCCTGTAAAAGGGATAATAGTACAAGGTTACCAGTGCCAGTATATAAAATCAGACAGTACGGCTTAGTTACCAGCGCAAAGCCTACAGGTTAAATTATTAGGGCTTTCAACAGTGGCAGCGGAGTCCATAAACCTGCGTCCGGCATCTGCCACGCTGCAAAGTGATACATGTATTCTTATAACACTGAAAAATAATGTGTTTCCCCGTGGTTCCTGAGCAGCAAGAGAAACAGGGGTCTGTAGGTTTGGGGAATACAGGTAGAGCGGGCATTAATTCATGAACTGTGTGTAACCCTCAGCCCCAGTCACAATAACATCCATCCAAATCCTCATGGCTTCGGGCGACGGAGCTACCATGTAATACAGCCGGTCGTGCGTCTTGACGCAGAACGTAAGCGCCGGGTTGGGACTCTATATTGGAGAAACAAGAAAAACACATATTTAATTTTAAAAAAATCAAACGTGGTGACTCCACAAGCCATCATTCCCCCCCGTTAATTTGTTCACCCTTTTATTATCTGAAATGGGTCCAATCTGCTAAAAATGTCCCTTGCTCACTGGGTTCATGCTTTCTCGTAACTGTTAAAAATACATTTTAAAAATGAAATCTAAGCAAATCTACAGTAGATTATCCCTGCCGCAGAAACGTAATCCTTTATAATGACGCGGGACAGAGCTGACATGCGGCACGCAAACACAGAATACTCTCAGTCTCACCCACCTCCTTCCACAGGGGCACAGAGAGAAAATCGGATATCTGCTACAGGGGACAAGAGATTCATTCAGTACAAATGAAAGCGGGATTATAACGGATTCGGGGCGAGACGGACATAATACACAATCTCACGTAGCAAAACAATCCCAATGCAAAACCGGAGGCATGCAGAAAAGAGCCACACAGGGCATCCGTATACATAGAAAATAGCCTGAGACACAACTCGAAAGGGACAAGCAGATAGACCAGACAGGAACATACACACGTATGCTACATATAACGCACAAACTGAATGCTACCTACTGGGTAAAGAAAAATAATCATGATAAATGTCATGTAAATCCAATTACAGAACACTCATGCATAGCAGACCTGTGCAGCGATAAACAGACACCGCAGTCTGTAGTGAGCCTTCATACAACGTATACATGCATGACACAATGCAATAAAAAGAAAGGTCCATGGGCTACAGCCCCTCCGTCCGCCTCAGACAGTACAAGAACGAAGAGTAGTTTGTGGCCGTAAAAGCTCTGTTTCATGCACCAGCGGTTTCATGCAAGCGTTAATACCCAAAAACCAGCTTGGCATCCATGATTAAAAAGGGAACTGAGCGATGTTATCAGTCTGCACCCCCACCATAGATCTAACTGTAAAGACTTCATAACCATTCATAACCTCTGTGTGCGAAGTGGCCCCAGTTATCGTTTATTACAAGACCCCCTTTCCCTCCCTGGAAATGAAATAAATGCATTGGCAGGAGCGAAGAATCCCTCACCTACATGGAAAACGTTAATAGCAACTAACTTTTGGAAGCCAGGAAGGCTTCATATAACACAATATGCTAAAATATTTGCTATACATACAGCCAGTCGTCTTAAACACCTACTCTATACTGAAATCTAACTTTACCGTGGGGGAAATACTGGATTAAAGAAAAAAAAAAAAAACAATTTTGTTAACATTATTTGTGTTTTTTTTTAATGGTATGCGGGTCCACGTCTAAACCATAAGAAGGATGCTTGGGACTTAGATGTGAAATTAATGTATGGATGTTTTAACAAGCAGAACCAGAAAAATCAGTACCGTATATTACATGGAGTAGCAGGACAAAAATATCAAATGACAACCTACAACAGGAATGCCAAGTCAACAGCGCATACAATGCAACAACACCAAAAACGTTTGGAAAATATATATTTTATACCTGGTTCATACAGTGCCAGTAATAAAAGTATATAGTTTAACGGTTAGATCTTGATACCCAAGTATAATTTTTTTACTTTTATAGAATAGCTGTGTAATTTAAAAGGACACCGATATCCCTGACACCCCCGCTTTCTCGTGAATTCTTCCAAAATAAATATCTAAATAAAAATGAAGCACTTATCTGATACAGAAAAGGCTGCCCCTCCTCCTCCGCTATTTTTGCCACTGATTGGCTACCTGAAGTCAATTGAAATCAATGTGTGTGGGGGGGTATTTCCACATATGCACAAAGGCCCCTACGCACCGCATTTGCAGAGACGGCGCCGACTAGAGGAGAGAATATCACATGCAGGGAGATGCGTTCGACCAAAAGCACATATGATGGCTGGAGTGTCTATTTAATGATTAACTGGAATATATATAATATATAGATAACGTATAGATAATCTATATAATATAGTTAGTTAGTCTATACTTTAGGGGTGGATTTATGTGATGACAAATTCATGTTCCTAAGCCTTCCTCTACTTATCACTTATCCATGTCATTTGTTCACGGCTCTTAAGAACTGGATTTGAATAATCCTTGTAAAGTACAATGATTTGAATTTTTTTTCTTTTGACTTTAGGATTGTGGAATCACCATTAGGCAAATAAAGCTTCAAACATGTAGACAAAAACGAAAAAACTGCACGAAACAGACTATGGTCAGAACCAGGTATGAGAACACCGGAGTGATAAATACAGACAGGAAAGGACATTCGCGAATGAACACGAAGCCAATGTTAAATGCAAGGCAATAAAAAGTTTCATACCAGCACCTTGAAGATGGATTGTTACCATTGGCACGTTATTGTCTATGTAGTTATTGTAATCGTTCTTAATTGAAGAAGGTTCTAAAGCATCACCAAAAGGACTGATTGGGATCAATAGAAGTAAATACATGTGTCTGGCATTCAGGGCTGCAGAGTAGACACTTTGGCCAACGTCTGAGGAACCGCAGGGATCATACGTATTGATGTTTTTAAAAATTCAAATAATAAAATACTCAATACTCAAAGTTGGTTTGCTCACTGTACAATAGAGAAATAATAAGCTACGGTCATGAACATAACTGTTCTACTGGAATGGACATCTGGGCATTCTATTCGGGTAAATCATAGTTGGCTGACCAGAATGACAACTAGAAGACTAACAACCCAGCACCATCGCCGGTTCCAAGCCATGAGTGATCACCGTTGTAGAGCACGTACACTGCTTTGTGACTTAGTAAATGGAAGAGACAATATCCCTTGTACACACACAAATGCCATGTAAATCAGTATGTGATCTTAATCTTCGGCTTTGTAGGCACATGGTTAATTATACCAAGCAGCACATGCTGTTAAATAAAAACACCCAAATAAGCAGAGTGTATTTAGAGGCAGGTTATTCTCTGTAAAGAACACGTCTTGGATTAATAACAGTCCTGTAGTGTTTTAAAAGCCACGGGGCAGTTCAGTAACGAATGTAAGTAGTCGGGTTAGGGATGGACGTGGTATCTGGTATACGTACAGATGCCAGGCTGAGATTAAAAATTCCTTTCTGTGAGTGAAGGAAGAGAAGTCATCTCAGTGAAATGGAAACAGTGAAGAACGAAGTAGGAAGAGGGAAAGCAGATGGAATGGAGTGAGAATGTGTTGGGGTTGAAGACAGGGTGGAACGGCAGACTGGGGGGGCTAAAGGGAGACTCTGGTACACAAAAGGAACCCACCTTGGCTGCACTCCTCAGGTGGTCATAGTAAACTTCCTCTATTGCTTGGAAGTAGATAACACCTTTCAGCTTTGCCTCATGTTTATCTGTACAGAGAAACAGATGTCATTGTCAAGTGAGATGTCTGATATATATATAGTGGAATATAATAATTCCAAATCAATAATAATTAGAACTACACATTAAATTAATAAACTGATAATTTAGGGAACCTAAGAGATAAATAGTTGTACAGCTTCATAGAACAAGGAGTATAAAATGTAAAATGAGCTGTAGGTTGAGACAAGACCTTCTCAACACTTTACTTGCAGCTTATCCATTTTTTTAGGCAACACATGTAACCCCAGTTTTCAGACGGCTTACCAACATAGTAGGACAGGGTGCGTTTAAGACGATCAAACACAAACCAACGTTTCTTCCATGATTTGATCTTGCCACCCATCTTGGTCAGAAAGCCACGGCACATCTTCTCATTCAAGATGATGTGAGGACATGCGTCAACTGCATGGCCTGAAGACTCAATGTGAGAACGAAGGTCAAAATCTTCCTTCCGGATAGGAAGGTAGCGGGTCAGAGGACGAGCCTGATGGATGTGAAAAGGATTGTTAGTTTAAGTTAACACAAGGGACTCTAACTGCGACACGTTTGGCCAGAGTATTCAAACCTGTGAGAAATTTTTCTCTCTCATCTTCACTTCTTTATCCACCAGCCTTTGCCGATGCGCTGTCTCGTTTTGCAGACGTCTTTCCAGCTCTTCTCTCCTCCTCCTCTCATCTTCCAGTGCTTTCCGGCGGACTTCTACTTCACGCTCCTGGGAAAATATCAAAGTTCAGTTAAAAAAATATACTGTGCATTAAAGTATTAAATAATCTCATTTTTTTTTAACAAAATTAACGGACATTTCAAGCCCCCTAAACCTTGTAATAATGCAATACTTTCCTCAAACAAACCAAAAATAAACAAATGAACTGCATAACCCAAGTAAATATTCAGCAACAGCAAGGTAAACGTACAAATAAATAAGTAGCAGTGTGTGCATGAAACTGGTGCCCAGTACACAGCAGGTTTAAGCCATCATCTGTATTATAACTCACCCTGGACTCTACAAGTCGCGCTCTCTCAGCATGAGCTTCAAGGAGCATTCTCTCCATCTCCTCGATCTTCAGCATATCCAAACCACTCGCACTGCCAAGAATAAGAGTAAGGAGAGAAGATGAAGGCTGAGAGCACATTATCATGACAGAGCACGTGAAGCCGACAAGAGGGGTTCAGATGGAGACTGAGAAATACAGGACGCAATCTCACCTTGACATGTTATCCGGCGAACATGCAGAATTCCCAGTGGATACACTGGTGTCTAGACTGTCGGAACTCTCCAGGCTTAGGGTATCATAGCCATGCGTGGGATCATCATCTCGTGAATGAAGGTTTCTCTGGTGGTGTAGAATAGAGTGGTGCATGATGGGTGGGTATGCTTGATGGGGCACCGCGTGAAGTGACTCCCACTGAGAGTGGGCCTCAACAGCTGCACGCTGTTTCAACTCTGCAAGGCGCCGGCGCTGCTCCTCTATAACTTGCTGGCCTGCAAAAGACTGTTTGTTACTACCATGTTTGAAATGCTCACTACCTTGTTGAGATAAAAAGGCATGCAGAACAATGTAAAAATGTTTCACGTTTCTTGCCTTGTACGGAGAACCAGTGCATTAATATCCAGGACCAATCAGGACGCTTATTAAAGGGGTTTTGGTGCTCATCATTGCCATGATAGGACCAATAAAGAAAATGCAACATTGCCTTCAGTAGAGAGGTGGGAACATACTCGCTCCCATGTTATCCATATTATAGGAACGCCCTGTCTTTGAATTTAACCCTTAAATCAGGTGTGTCGCCTACAAACGGGACAGTAAGGTAACTGTTCTTAAAGAGTCAAACTTGCTAATTCACAGTCACGAAGAACACTCATACGTACAACTAATATGTAAGAAAAAATGCTGACGCCGCGGCCCACACAGTAACATTACATCCTTCCATCTTTAATTCACCTTTTCTCTGTTACACAATCTTTTGCATTGTTCTATAAAGTAGATCATCCAAACTAAAACTGGTCACTTCTTTATAATGGGGCATTTACAAACCAAGCCTACATTAAACCATGCAGCAGAGGCATCCCGGCACTCTTTTCGCTAAATCCTCATATTTATAAAGAAAAAGGGATTGGCCATCATAATCTACAATGATGCCCCATGAGTGACATGCAGGAGAGGTATCACACAGCAAGCTGCCTGGCTACCTGTGACATCAGATGGAAGAGACTCCTCTCTGTTCAGATCATCTGCTAGAGAGACACACACAGGGATATTTGAGACATGGACTGAACGCGTGGCACACATTACAACAGGGCAGGGAGGAAGTCACGGTAAAACAAATAAAAAAAAGGGATTACCAAAATAATTTTTGGTGTGTGCAAGGAGAATAGTGAGAGCGACACACTTTAAATGAAAGGTGCACAAAAACCAATGAGGGTAATGTTAGGACTTCCGGCAGCTATGAGCAGATCTGTGACATGGCACCGAGGACCCCTCACCTTTTTGCTGTAACGCGAGCTGTCTCTTGCTCTGAATGTCCTGTAGAGTAACTGCAAGCCCACGAGAAAGGCTGCCGGAGCCGTTCTGTGACAGAGGTGCACTCTGGGAAAGAAGAAAGCAGGTACTCAATAATCCAGACACTGTAGAACTGGATTCTTTTGCATACATGAAATACAAGTTAGTATATCTGAATAGTCTCCACCTACCTTTGGGGATACACTTCTTCCAAGTGTGGCGACTGAGAAGTGAGAAGAAGCAGGAGACAATGTTTTCATGCGCGGAAGTGTGCCTCCACCTTCAATTTCTGTCCGGGAGCGTGAAATCTAAAGCGAGAGAAACAGAGAGCCAAATTTAGGTATTTTAGAAGGAAAATAACAACAAAAAATAGACAATGTGTATTATATATATATACATATATATATACACACACATGCACAGATGAATACATATACATGCTGTGTGCACACACACTAAGGACCTATTTACTTAACTGCAGGTGAAATTAAACATTTCAATTCACTAAGCAGATCGTGTTAATTGTAGCCTCTTTCACAGTATGCAGTCACCGAGGTAAGACCGACGTAATACACAACTACTTTCAGCTCACAGCAGCCAGCATCGGATTGAATAAACCATTACACTTGTTATTGAACACTGTAAGAGCAGGTGCTTTTAAATAATGCATTATCGCCCTCTAAACATACTATATATCCCAGCATGTCTTTCTTTGGCATGCTACCCCCTGCTTGGGATACAACGTGTAAACATGATGCATCATCCCGTGTACCGACACACATCCATTCACCATTACTTTGTGCCATACATTGTGGCCCATCTTGCTCCATGCCATATGCAGGAATGTAGCCATTTCTAAGTTATAACGCATGTATTGTATACTCATTAATAATTGCCATTGGGAAAGGGTGTGGGGCACACAACCGATTACCTGCAGGGTTTTACGGGACGAGTAAACTTTGGCAGGGAGAGGAGGAGGGGAAGAAGGAGGAGAAGAGGAGGAAGAAGGGATGGACACAGTTTCCGTGTAACAAGTCTCTGAATCAGGAACGGGAGCTACGGGGAGACACTCAGAAGGTGGAGAATCCACCTACAAAAGAGGTACACGGGGAAGAAAAGCAGTGGAAGAGATTGAGACAGAGTGACATTGAATATGCTGAGATACAGAGAGAGAAATAATAAAAAGTAATGCAAAAAATATATAGAATAGAATATAAAGGTAATTATATATACCAAATATGCATGATAAAGACTGATAGCAAAGAACAAAAATAATAAATAAAATGCATAAAAAAAGATATAGATTAAATGAGAAAGGTAAAAGGCAAACCATAAAGATTAAAATAATAAAAAGCGGAGATGGAGTGGACAAACCTCCAGAGAGGTGGAGGGAGAGGAGGATGGAGAGGAGAGATGAACAGCGAGTAGACCCTCTGGGGAAACGGCACAAGAGGTAGAATCTGCACCGGTGTTGGAGGTGGCCGGGCCAGCAGGCATGGCCTCCAGGATATCATGTAGCTGGTCTAAAGTGATATACTAGGAGGAGATAATCTGGCTGTGATTCAAATAATGGCAACAGCATTACATAAAGGAAAAAGAGCCAATCTATTTTTTCCCTAATACAGAATACATTACCAAAATACAATGAAATAAAACTCAGATTTAAGAAAAAAATTTCATCTAGTGAGAATTTCACATAAAAATAAACAAACCCTGAATGACTAGTGATGATCTCTAGTAATAGCCATAATACTCTGGACCTAAGAGGCTGTTTCCTAATAACATATATTCTGCTAGCAGAGCTGGAGATTCTGGCTTTATTGTGAATGCAGGATTTAGGAAAAATGACAGACCCACTTTAAGGTCCAGATCACAAGTATAGACAAACACGATGTACTTAAACAAAACACACAGACAATGATAATGTGTCATGTTTTAATTCAACATTCACAGCGCCGGAGGAAAAACTAAGTGAACCCTTGGATTTAATGACTGGTCAAACATCTTCTGGCTGCAATTACCTCAAACAATCACTTCCACCATTCCTCCTCACAGAGCTGCTTAAGCTCAGACATATTCTAAGGATTTTATTTTTTGAAATCATTCTGTAGTAGATGTACTTTGATGTTTAGGGTCATTGGCCATGTTACACAACTTCTACGGAGCTTCAGCAGGCTAACAGCAATCCTGACATTATCCTGTATGATACCTTTATAAGCTGTAAAGGCCCCGAGACAGCAAAGCAGCCCTAAATCATGATGCTCCCTCCACCGTACTGTGTGTTCTTCCCAAACAATTCAACCTTAGTTTCTTCAATCCACAAAATATTTTCCAGGAGCATTGTGGAGTGTCAAGGTGCTCTTTAGCAAACTTTAGGCTAACAGTGACTTAAAATTGGAGAGCAGTGACTTCCTCTGTCACTGTCTGCACATGATAGACTCATTAACAGAGACGTTATCCAGTCCCAATGATTCCTTCAAACCTTTAGCTGTTACTCTAGGGTTCTTTTTTACCTCATTGAGCATTCTGTGTTGTGCCCTTGGAGACATCTTGGCTGGGGTCCTCTTCAGGGGAGAGAAGCCACAGTACCAAACTGTCTCCATTTATGAACAATTTGTCTGGCTGTGGACTTGTGAATATGTAAACTCCTCGAGATTAATTTCTAACCCTTTCTAGCAGATTGTTGATTTGAAAAAATGTCTTTGTTGTGAGGCATGGTTCACATCAGCATCCAACACCCAACCCACATTGCCAATGTTTGAATGATGTATTCAATATGGACAAGGACAATACAATACTTTAAGGGTTAAAACAGATTGTTTGTCCATTATTGTAAGTTAGATGAAGATCATATCATATATCAAGACAAATGTATATGCTGGAAATTACAACGGGTTCATCTACATTTCTTGCCACTGTACATACAGTGTTTTCTAGCTGTTTCTGTCTAGGTACTGACAGACCATTTTGTGGGAGGAATGAGAAGTGTACCTCAGAGTCAGCAGTAAGATTTGCAGAAGAAAGGGAAGGGTGTGCAGGAACAAGAGGTGAAGAGCTGTACAAGCGCAGAACGTCAGAGAGGCACAGGTATTCCTGGAAGCAAGTTAAGGGGTAAGCCAAAGGCAGATAAAGAGAGAGAGAGAGAGGGACAGAGAGAGAGAATGAGACATACACAGAGAGAGAATAAAAGAAAGAGAGATGGATAGAAATATGCATCAGGCTTTTTTTCAATTTAAGCAGCAGCCAGAAAGCAACACAAATTCACACAACATACACCAACCCATACAGCACTCAACATCTTACACTTGGAGCCGTGCAGATTTTAAGTCTGCAGCAAGTAGTTAATAGTAACAGGCACCAAAGGCTATTCACTAAACAGCTTATATAGGAGTAACAAAGAAATGTAAAAATGTAATGTTACTGCAATGTAACTCCACACTGATTTTAGTGAATAAATCCCATTTGCAGGATTGCAAGCAGCATCAGTTTGGGACAATAAGCAGTCATTAGCCTTCAAGATGTCCTGTGTAGAGGTCAATTAGTAAGAATGCATCTGCAGTTTGGGAATTATGTCAAAATCTTCCCCTTCACCATTACTCCAGTTCATTTGCAATCAATTTTTTTGTGGCCTCCACACAATTCAATTTATCATTTGGGAAAAATGTCACAACCTTTTTTCGAAAAAAAAAAACCCCCTTCCTTCCTAAATGAATTATACAGTTTGGTTAAAGTATTACCGAAGCCCTTGTCTGTGTAGGTAGACATACGAACCCTGAATGCTTGATTAGAGGGTGAATGTCAGGTACTCCTTTGGCATGGCATTCTAACAAAATGCAATGGTTTGACAACGACCAGAAAACTGATGGAATTATTGTGTGGTGGCAATTATGATTTCACCTCTCTGAGAGCTGCAGACCCAGTGGAGAATCCCCGGCGCCCAGTCACAGCTTGGTATCGTCGTTCCAAATGAACCAACTTCTCCTTTTCCTATATAAGACAATGTCATAGGTTAAAGCAAGGAGAAGAATCTGAAGTGCCATTTCATGTTAATATGTGTAGTAATAGTATGTATCAGTACAGCGCTGGTTACCTTGTGTAGTTGCAGTAGTGCTGAACTCCTTTCCTGCCCGAGACGTTCAGAATCCTGTGCAGCCTGAATACGGATCTGATTTGCCTGGAGCTCCAAAGCAGCCAAGCGCTCCTGTTATACAGAATATTATTTAGTAATATAACTCTTTCAGAGTGACAGACTTGGATAATGCCTACTTTTTACAGATGTCTCAATATGCCACCATTCCAAGTTCCACATATCTTTTTTTCAACATAGGAAAGAAGAAAACACCCTCTAATCTCCTCATTGCACCTTTTTGTTTAATGTCTTTTTATTAAGGCTCTGCCCTTCCTCCAGAGTGTCATGTCCATGAATCTCACCTCAAACATTCTACAAGGTTACTCCTTCTGAATGACACCCAAAAGCCAATGTGCCATGTAAATATTGTATTTCTCCCTCACCTTCCTGTGGGCTATGCTCCTCTGACACTCTCCCTTGCTCTGTAATAATTGTTGAGTCCTGGTCTCACGTTCTTCCTCCAAACGGCTCTCCTTCTCTAGCTGCTGGAACTCCAGATCCTCAAACAGTTTCATCTGGGTATCCAGGTGCTCAGTTTCCTGGACAGCCGTAGAATAGATTTAGATGCCAAGGATGGGGCTCCAAAACACATGTGATACAAGTCACACAAAATAAAAGCAAGAACCACACAACGATACTGCACAGTCACCAGCCATGGAATAAAATACCCAGCAGGATACTAAAGTTACTAACCATAAAAAACATTCACCTAGCTATAAGAAGCTTGAGTACAGAGTTCCAGACCCACAGGAGAGCCATCAAGCACTAGTCTGCAGACTGTCAAGGATGTCAAAGAATACAGACAATCAGTTCGTACATGGCCAACAAAGAAGAGTTGGAGGCGTTCTGTCTCATAGGAAATATTTCCAAGTAGCGATTGAGGGCAGTATGGAAATTACATCCAATTTAACATCTAGAGAGTCAGAACAAGCAGACCATTTTGGGTAGGCTATGTGGCATTCTTGCCGTTCCCACCAACTACAAAAAGTAAAATTCTTAAGACTAGACTTTGTCTATACACCATAAAAACATATCAATGCTGCCCCATTTAATGTAGGGTGCACTATGCTATGGTTAGCGTGCATTCGCTCAGTTCGTGTCTGATGTCTGTATTCCTGAGTCATTTGACAGGGCTTCCCATTAACCTAAACGCCAACAATGATCCCACACCAATTCCTCTCCCAGTCACAGGATGGTAGACCATACCGCAAAAATTACAATCAGATGTCACACACGCTAACACCACCACAGATACCAAACACACACACCAATATCAATTGAGAAACAGAAGAAATACATACTTAAATGTTTAAAATGGCGTAATGCAGAGCGGAATCTTTGAAACACGATGATTGTTTTGATTCATCATATTTAACACACAGTATTTGTTCTTATTGTTGAATGAGGAAACTCTTTTGGTGTAGTACGCAGTGTTTTATCACACACACACATACTCAGGTTTACCAAATCCCATTGGGTAAGAGGTTAGTGAGTGTTAAGGGACAGTTATCAGTCAACATACAACATATGAACAAGCTTTGTCTGCAGAATCCCACGCACCCAGAGAATGAGACTTGTGTATTTGGTGGACAAAATACACAGCGGGTGTGCAAGGTGAAACACAGGCAGAGGGCAAGATGTAGTTGTTGTTGTCTTTGTGTACTGGGAAGTTATGATACAAGGAGCTGTTTATGTTTGATGGGGCATAGAGGAGGCAATGCAATGTTTAATAAGAGCAATAAGCTCCATGATGAACAAACAGATCATATATAACAATAATTTGGGGAAACTAAAGAACATTGTTTATGATGGCAGGGAAATATCTGTATTGGATAGTTAAAAGGCTGTGCACGAGGATAAACGTGCAAATGGAGTGTAAAAGGAGAGTGCTTTCAATGTACGATGGTGTAGAAAGCTGTCTATAAATGAGAGAGCCTTGTGCTAATAGAATAGTTTGTGGTTAGCAGGAGCTCTGCATGTGTGAGATCGAGAAAGAAGTCTGAAGGTACGGAGAGTAAGAGGTTTGGACGTAGACTGAGGCATGTACACATGTGCGTAATGAGGAGTGGTGTGTGACAAATAGCTGTGCCAGGGAGTGTCCGCTGGTGGCACACTGACCCGTTGGAGCTGGCACTGCACCTGCTCCCGCAGAGCCTCGGGGCAGTTATGGAGCTGCCTCTGCAGGTCGCGGTGAGAAAGCTGAACGCTCTGCATTTCCATCCTCTGCTGCTCCAGTTTTTCCCGTGCCTAAATTCCGAGGGAGTATCCAAAAGACAAAACGGGGAACAGGACACAGCACTGTAACCTCAGCCATGCACAGGCAGATTAAGTAAAAAAATTAAAAAAGAGAGAAAAGCAAAAGGCACAGAAGACAGGAGAGAGAGAGTGAGAGAGTGAGAGTGAGAGAGAGAGAGAGAGAGAGACAGAGAAAAAAAAAAAAGAGAGAAAGGGTCAGCCAAGAGGAGAAAACAGGACAGAAGAGGAAGTCATGAAAGATTATGTAAAGAAAAGGGTAATAATGGACTGGAAAATTTAAAAGAATGATAGAAAAAAAGGCGAAAGAAGGATGAGACACTGTGTCATTGCCATAGAAAAAATGCAGAGCATTAAGATATCCAGTAAAATTAACCCCTTCAGTGCCACAGGGGGCTGCAACAGATCACTGTACATACTGATTGTATTCCAATACAAAGTGATTCAAGCCCTAACTAGGAGTTGTGGTGGACTGAAATATTTCATCATCAATGACTTCACTAGGCATCACGATTTGCCAGCCATCACAAGTCACCCCTGAAGGAAGGGCAAACCCGGGCCGCGCAATGGAAAAGTTAAAACTTGGAGATTGGTAGAATTGCACCTTGGCATTTTTTTATCTTGTTTTGAAAGACAAGCACTCCTTCTTGAAGGAGAACATATACTGGTTAACGCTTTAAAATACATAGGTGTGACATGAGGATGAAACATTTCATTCCACCAGTGTGTATATATTATGTATATATGTTTGTATATGTTCAGCATGAGTGGGTCGATACTCAAGAGCTTTATACAGCAGAACACACTATAGTTCTGTTTCTATACATCTGTATACAGTAAGAGGGATTTAAAACATCAACATATAAATATTCTACACATATCACAATGTTAACAAGCAAAATATACTCAATGTTATCATACAGAACATTTTGTATGCAAAATTTAACATAGTAAAAAGTAGTCATTATACTGATGAATAGGTGGGTGAATTCATTGCATGGCCTCCCGGCATTAATATACAGCACAGCGTCTTACAGCATGCATAATGGACAAATGGAAGGGAGCATTAGTTTCGTTAGCGCTGGGGGTTAATGACAACAAATAGAACAAATTGATTGGCTTAAGGTCTGACCAATAGAATAGCTAACAAATACAATAAGACATTCAATTCACCTGTTCTATTTATAAGCACAGGTATGCATATCATTTTATATATCACCACTTTCAGCAGCTAATCTGATCATACTATGCCTCTTATTATTTATATAGCATCAATATATTCTGCAGAGCTGAACTATACAACATGAATCCTCAATATTACACCTCGAACGGTGTTTATAATGTAGTCAATGCATTTTATGTCTTCAATGACCTTCAAAGTTCTACTACCATGGAAGTTTGAGTCATGAATAGCCTTCAGTCTAAACGATCCAGACATCTTTCACAGCCTTAATTAGAATATATACCATTACGTATGTAATTTTATAGCATCCGAATACAGCAGTACGGAATATGATGTCGCTATATATAAAACAAATAATTTTGTCTAACTAGTAACATACATTTCGGTAAAATACAAGAACACTTATTTAGGTATAATCCAGATTTGGAACTAGAAAACTTTCCAGAAATTTACAGGCTAAATGGGGTAGTTGCCCAGGACTATAAACCGTCAGGGGCCACTGGCTAGTAAGCATAAGTGAATAACCAACAAACATTACTATTTGCCATGAGCTATTTAACACAAATATAAGTTCAATAAACACTACCGTAATAGCATGACAAGAACAAGGAGCCAGAGTTGGAGTTTCACTATTTCTAAATAGGAAAATAAATAGTCACAAGCATCTCTGGCAATGAAGGGGTTAAAACTGAACTGGTGCATTCCACAGCTGCTATCCCAGATAATCTAATTTGGTATTTAAAATACAAATACATATATTAAATAAACTAAACACCTTTCCTTAAATATTGAGAATGAAAGGGGGGGAGACAGAAACAGAATAGAGCTGGTTGTGAAGGTATCGGGTTTGAGATGGTCCTATCAGATGTTTGGTACCTTTTCCTTCTCTTTCTGGATGTCGTTCTCTAGAGTGGTCAGGCTGTCCTGCAGCTGCTGAACCATCCTCTGCTCTTGCTGCAGCTGGGAGAGCTCAGCTTCCCGTTCTCCCTGTAGGAGAGCATGTTCCATTTCCGCCTGTAAACAGAGAGGAGAAAGGAGTCTGAAAGACTCTGGAGGATATCCAACCTTACCGCTGACTTAATGCTTAGGAAAGTAACTCCCGCAATACTTCCTCCAACAAGAGACATCACGGTCCATACATTTGTTGCTGCTGTTGCTCACCTCTCTAGCGCTCTCCTGGAGCTGTCCCTCTAGTTCAGTCACTCTGCTCTTCAGCTGGTCTACACGGCTCAGCGTCTGTCTGCGCTGCTCCTCCAGGGTCAGCACGTCCATGTTATCTGTTGGTCCGCCATCCTCCTGCTAGGAAAGATCAAGGTATGCAAGACAAGTTAAATCTTGAAACAGGAAAAAGTGCTTCATAGCAACATTACACACTATTTACAACTTAAACCGACCCGTAATCCTACTCTATATTCAGATGTTCAAATTGAATGTCTCAGTCGTAAAGGACAACTGATGGCATCATATTTTTTAATACATTAATTTATGATAAAAGTACTTATAGCTTATATTTTGTTCAGTGTATTGATTTTATGTGATTCAATATTGAGAAATAAGGAATACTTATCAGTGCACAATGCCAGTCAGCAGCTACAAAGCCTGAATGAATATGAATAAAAAAAAGGAGGCTATCCTCTTGCCTCTTTACAAGTTAATGGTAAGATCTCACCTTTTTGCACAAGTATGGAATGAATGAGTATTTAAATGTTTGTGAATGAGTGTGTGTGTGATAGCATGGATGTGTAAGGGGGTGGGGGTGGTAGCATGGCATAGGGAGGCTGTAATCACACTACTATCATCCACAGGTTCCAGCATGTACTGGCTGCGTTGGCTTGATAGGAGTGTGATTGCTGTTAGCAGTTTATATATATATATATACCTCCAGAAATGCATTTTAACCCCCTATATGCCACTCAGCCCCATGATATGCCTTTTAACCCCCCTATATGCCAGAGTGGCATATAGGGGTATAAGGCATATCATGGGGCAGAGGGGCATATAGAGGGTTAAAAGGCATATCATAGGGCACAGTGGCATATAGGAGGGTATAAGATATTTCTGGAGGCAGAGTGGCATATAGAGGGTTAAAAGGCATATAATGGGGCAGAGTGGCAAATAGGGGGGTATAAGGCATTTCTGGGGGCAGAGTGGAAAGCCTGGGGGCAGATGTGCATAACTGGGGAGGGCAGGTTGGCAAATAAAAGGAAATAAAAAATATATATTTTTATCAATCGTAGCTTTTATTAAATATGAAAATTAGTTTACATGAATTAATATTTACTAGTAAAACTTTTTTCCTATAGGGTAGTCTTATATTCAGGCTTTTGTTTTTTTCCTAAATTAATATTTTGATTTTGGGGGGTCGTCGTATAATCGAGCAAATACGGTAATATTTCAGAGCTTCCTAATCCAAGGAGAAATCTGGTTGTCTTTTGGAGTCAATAAGGATCCCTCCCCCTAAGTGGCTAAATTCAAAATATAGCTAAATTGAGGTGGGGGGTTGCCTTCTCTTTTTAGATCAGAAGCAGGGAGGATAGGTAGGGTTTAACTTGACGGACAAACTATGGAATGTACATATCCAACGTAGAACTAAAAGAAAAACCAAAGGTACATTTCAGATGTATAGTGCCGTTACCTCTGTCCCTACGCACTCATCTGTACCTCTGTTATATGTAAAGCACTCAGCCTTTACACGCCCCGCAGAAGTTACCCCAGCCTCACCTCGTGCTGAGTACTCTCCGTGCTGCTGTTTTCTTCCCTTTGCATCTCCTCGTCATTCTGCTCTCCTCGCGCTCGCATTCTGTTCCCAGCGTTCTCCAGCACAGGGGTCCTACTGCTCTCCCATGACGGTCTCCGTGTGCGGAGAGATGCACTCGACTCCTCTGCGCCCCCAAGTGAGGGGAAGGCCCTTAGTTCATCCAAGTGAGGAGAGGACCCCGTTTCGTCAGTCTTGCTGTATTCGGCACACAGGTTTAAGATGGTCTCCAGCCTCTGGCGCTCCTGAAAATGAAAGAGTGAGGTATTAAATGACCAAGCAATTACACAAACTACATCACGGTATGGAAATGCAGGCCTCGCAGGTGTTAATGTTTAACTCTTGGCTTGTTTTTCTTCATTCTGGGTTATGGCATTGGAACATTATTATTCAAAACTGGTTTTAATTTTGCCTTACAGATTTCTTTAAGGAACTGTAGCAGAAGTCCTAAATCTGAGCACACAAAAGGTACAGGAAAGCTAACCCTCCCCCGACATTTACTTCCAGACCCATGACCCTGTGCCCTCTCAGGCGTAGACAGAATAAATAAGAAATGGTTAACATCTGGGAGATCTGAGCCAAGACAAAGACACAATAAGGGATTCGGAGAAAGTGAGACAAGCACAGACAGGGAGTTATTTCTGTGTGCGGTCATATAACCAGGAACAAAGAAACATACAAAGGTTTACATATATATACAGAACAGCAAGAGCAGAGCTGCTGTCTGCACACACGTCCCAGCAGTCCCGATGTGTCTGTCCTAACCGTTCACTACACAGAACCCCGGCTCAATGTGATCGGCCCCTCCTATACATATGCAAACACGGACACGTACTTCACACGGACACACCTGGCTTTATCAGTCTCACCTGTCGGCGCCCAACATGCTGCATTCTCTATGAAGGCACCCAAGAGGTTAAAGACGCCTCCTCACACATAACAGGCTGCAGGAGCTTAAAACACCTTCTGCGTTCCTGACTGCACACGTAGGAGCTCTATAGAACAGCTACTTATTCAGTCGTGTGCACCGGATCCGTGACATGTACAGAAATCATGCTATGTGACCAAAACGCAGATCCAGCTTCTGTGCCCTATATTGCCTGGGCTTTGGTAGGAAGTAACAGCCAGTGGGATAAAGCTTCTGCAAGCAATAATCTCAGACCCTGGCCGGGGCATGGTGCAGACATGGTCCCAGATTTTGGTCTCATATAGTGTAATTATTCCTTTACAGACTTTCCTTCATCATCTAGGATCTGCGCGATGCGGGACAGAACATGTAGAGTTAATAACATCCCCGTCCTAAACCGAATGCCCTTGACACCATGCCTCATTCTAACACTGAAAGCACCAACTGGCTCCACGTGAACACAGATGACAGGACAATGTGATAAGCATCTGATATTGCTGCCTTGCTGTGTATTAGTAAATGAAAAGGATATGTATTAACTAAACAATCATATGACGGTGGCGGTACCCCCAAACAGGGTGCGTGCGGAAAAGTCTCAGCAGAGCTGCTCGGCCCCCCTCTTTTCATTGAGATGACAATGTAGCGAGGAAAGAATGCATGTGTACAACGCTACGGAGTTTGATGGTGCTATACAAAACAATAAATAGTAATGACAATGTGAACATGGTGTGCATGCGCAGATGCCATTGGTACTATCCAAGTTTGTGATGCAGCCACCAGGATAATAAATGTTCACAAGCACAAGAAAAGCTGCTTGTTTAGCTAAAGAACAGCGACGGATGTCCTTGACGGTTATCCTAAAATATAGTTCATTATAATTAAGCACAAAATGTATCGGCTTAAAAAGGCTAAAAACTACGGCAAACTGCGCTGAATCCGCCATTTGTCTTCTAGAACAAACGGTTAGATTTAAAGACCAGCAGTGCAAGGAACATGAAATACGGCAGCCTGCGGAAGAAGAAACCAAAGCAGGCTCAGATTTGGTTTTATCTCCGAAAAAATGGTTTCCTTCGACAATAATTTGGTATCTCAGCGTAATTTATCGCCAGCGTCCAGGAGGTTAACCAAGCCTACTCTCATTAATAAGATTACATCGTTTGGATACAAAACCTGTTTAAATGGACTTGTTGCAATAAACCCATTATCATTAAATGTAAATAGTTTGCTTGGCTTTAATCTATTAAGCGATTATAAAGATAAGCGACACATAAGTGTGCAGCCGCCTCCTATCTGCATGTTACAAGATTTTACAAATCAATCACCAAGCGCTTCAAGGATAAAGAAACACTCACAAGTTCCAGCTCGCAGCATGCAGCGACGGCCGGATACCCGAACGAAGTATTAGGACGGGCGGGCTGTGCTAACCTGATGCCAAATGTATTCTGTACACGGATCCAAAACGCCATCTGCGGGTGGCCGGCACAGTGTACACGCGCCACTATAACCATCTTGGATTGGTGCGTTTTGAAACCTCATTTCTAAACTTGTTTCAACCTTACGCTCACCGCCATGGATCGCTCACCGCCATGGAGCGTGTGTCCTCTTCTCCTGTTTACACAAGAGGTAATGAAGGAGATCCTTCCCTGTACAGATCTACAAAGTTCCCTATTGTAAAACTCTCCACAACCAGGGATTATAACACAACCAATGCCACGCAGTAAAAAGCCTCGTGCGCACCAACGTACGAACTCAGAGGAGATCGCACTGAATCGGAAGCCAAAATAATGTTTCTGAATAGCCGCTTAACACCTTAAAATACACTGCACAGCCCTAATATTCAAACGGCACTATCAATTTATTTACCCCTTAAAATCTGCCACTGGACAAATCTCTATATATATAATATATAAAATCAATCTCACACCCTATGCTGTTCTTGTAAAATGGAACATTGTTGAAACATAGTACCTCGCTGCGGATTCCAGACTCCCTTTTGCTTCGGAGCGCACTGTGCGCTAAGGTCAGAAAGTAAAAATAAGCATCCTCTTGGAGTCTGAGTTGGAGTGCAGCTGCACATCCATTCGAAACACAGAGCCTTTGGAATATTCTCATAGGAGCAGCTGTGCGGAGCCTTCCCTGCAGCTGACTGCTTGGGAGGGTCCGGGGCTTTAACCACTTCGGCATACAACGGGAGGGATGGCCAGACCTAGACATAGTAGACGTGGAAGCACGTGTCTGCTCGTTTTTTTTGTGGTACGGTTGTATAGGCAGTAGGGGATCTGCTGGGTGAAGCAGTGTGTTGGTTACTAACCTGAAGTTCTCCGAAGTTGCCGAAAATTTAATTTGGAAGCTTTTTTGGCAATACACAGCATCCATATGGGATGTCAGACACCATTTGGTGCCCCTTTACTTATGTTTACAATGCAGCACCATTGCTGATAAGCTACAGAAAGCTTCCAGGTCATGAGGGCAGAAGTAAGAGAGGTCCAGGGGATATTGGGTGGGTGAGCATTTGTGTTAAACATAAAAGGTATATAAAAGGGCTTAATGTACTAAATATGTATTACTTACAAACGTAATGCTTGGTGGGGTTGTGGGAGACATCTCTTAAAGGTAACAGTCACACTAAAATACTTAATATCTCTCCAACAGTTCATGCTAGTTTTACGATGGAAATAAGTCTAATCTAAGGCAATAGAATGCTAATATTCCGCTAACATCAGTAAATCTGATGTCAGTTATTCAACCATAAACCATCAGGTATAATGTACATGTGGTGACCGAGATACTTGCATATATATATTGCATACATAATTCCAAAAGCTTGCAACAGAAAATGATCACGTATACTGTATGCTCGCTGAGCACTCACCAATCTCTCCATCTCCTGCTCTCTTAAACGTTCCTCTCGTTGTCTCCTGTGATAGTCCAACAGTTCTTCTTGGTTGTCGCTGATCTCACTGATGCTATTTTTTCTTTCTCTTGGTGCAGACATCTTTCTCTGTGTTCGTGGGCTTTGTGAAGGGGTACCAAGAGACCCCAGACTGTAGGCCGGAGTCAGCCGTCGGGGTGGCTCCTGGAAAGCAGATGGTGATGGGCTTCGTTCCCTCATTTGCCTTGTAGACAAATTATCCTCTGAGCCAGGAGAGCTGGCACTACCAATCCTACGTCGACCAATGGCGCGGGGACTGTCAGGCACTCTGGTAGGACTGTCGGGTACAGGTTTGGAAGAGCTTGTAGCCCCTCTCCTCGGCAGGGAGGGGCTAGGTGGGGGCAGCTCTCTCATGCTTTCCAGGTTTCTGCGTCCAAGCCGGGGACTTTCTGGAGGCAGGCTCCTTGCTGGTCCTGCTATCTGTCTGAAAGGGCTGGAAGGGCGATCTGTTATTTGGTGATGGAACTTGCTGCCCATTAGTGGACTGCTGGGCACACTGAGACCACCCATTCTACTTCCTGCCCCAGGACTCGGGGGACTAATCATTGATGTTCCTCCTGTGCTACGTGAAGAACGTAAGTCCAGGTTGCTTCCACCATAAGTGGGCACTGGACGTGGTAGGGAGTGACTAAAGCTGGACGTTCGGAGTGGCACCACTGGGGGAGCTGTGGGAGTGTTTGCATCTTGTCCTGGAGATGGGCTGGTAAGACTACTACCTGGTGATGACAATGGAGAAAGATATGTGTTGTCATAGCCAGAGCTGGAGGAAAGAGGACTAGTGGGTGGTGAAAGCAGGCAACGACGGCTCCCTCCATTAGATAAAGTGGAAAGCTGGTTAGAGGAAGGCTGGGAGGGCTTCCTGCCCAGAGTTGCTGGTCCCTCTAGAACTAATGAGTCCATAATATCTTGTAGATTTTTCTCAATAGAGCTTACGAGCGAGGTATGGGATGGGATGCTGCGTTGGTACCCGCCATCACGAGACCCATTCAGCAAAGACGTGGAAGAATCTGCACAGTAAAAGAGAAAGAGGATTGAGAGGTAATATGTACAGGGAGTGTGGAGCTCTGTAAAGTACTTACTAATATTAATTATGTTATTTTAACTGTTTTTTGTTTAGTGAAGGTCTGGCTGGTGTATATTTTAGATGTTGCAATAGGTCTCAAATTATTGGCCAGTCTAGAACATATAGAATTGTTGCTAATAGATCTTTCTTAACTCAATGTCTTGATTAAAAATATCACAATTCTTTTTAGGAATATATATATTTTTTAATTGAATTATCAAATGATACATGGATGAGAGTGTTGAACAATTAACCCTTTTGTTTCCCACTGCGGCCGTTACCTGCGGGATATGAGCCTGCTGAAGGGCTCCTCCCGGATGCAGGAATCATGGTTTTCATCCAGTGAGCTTCGGCCGGGTGGTTAAATCTCAGGAAGGTGGACTGACCCAGGCAGATCATGCACCCTGTTACAGGAATAGATAGGGTTAGGAAAAGAACAGGTCCATGACCAAAAGTGAATATAAATTGAAGAACTATCAGAACTATTTCTAGAACAGAGCCTGTTAGATGTTTTATTATTCCTCTGAGATATTTAACTTCATCACACATTGTAATACTTAAGTTAATTATTTGCAGCAATATACGCTAATAAATATGCTTGTATATAATGTTCTTGATAATGCAAAAAGCACTTAGAGCACATTTCCCGAGTCCTGGTTTGAACAAGACCCAAACGAGGACCAGACAGTGCAATTGATTCTGCTCACACCGTTCTAAACAGTGCCTTTAAAACAGAAACATTAAAATCATTCACAACGTTAAAACCGCAGTAATAGGATCAAAGCAAGCAAACATCCGAGCATCATCTTCAATGAAGTTATCAGTAATAAGTAATTACCAAGTCCAAAGCAGAACATCCAGTGTCACCTAACTCACAGAGAGGCAAACTGGGGGGCAAATTCTTGGCAGGCCAGTGCCTCCCACACACCTTTATTGCCACTTGTGGGGCAGAACCCATAGCTCGGAGTGCTGGACTCACACTCATTCGCTGCAAACATGTAAAGGTGTAGTGTATCAGAGCTAAGTGCAGCAGACGTCCACATGCACATCAATTAATGGCCCCTGGCCTTAAAGTGACAGTACCGATTTTAATCCCTATTCTGGCCCTGGATTTGCTGAGCATTATAAAGAATTGCAGGTGTGGTAAAGGTGTTCAGTCACTGTCCACAATCTCACATCATGCAATGTTTGCTGTTAGTACTGCAGGTCGGTCGCTTGCCACATCAGCTCTTTCAGAAATGAATTTAAACATATGTAAACCGTATGTTCCATGCTTTCAGATACACAAACTTCCTTTCTTTGAACTTCAGAGGGATAAAGTAACATATTTCAGAGATTCTGCCAAACGGGCTACATTGCGGCAAAGACAAAGGTGGAATTACCTTGTGGCTTTTATGCAATCCGGTGAATTCAATTATTCCCCCACAAATACTAACAGCCCCTTTTGTAATTTTAATTGCAACAACACTTGCCGTGGGCATTCTGGCATAAATTGTTACAAAGGCGCACCCCACCCGGCTCCCTCATCTGTTTCTGCATATAAATGAAGCTGGAGGCACATGAGGCGCATGAGTTGGGAGCCGCTCTCACAAAGTTGACTTTGCCGACTGTGTTTAAACGATGGTTTAAATAGACAAATATCTGCCAGCCACACACGACAAATGAAGTGGATCTTCAATAACTGAAAAAACTGTCTTAAAATATCACACAGTCGCAGACAGCCTGGTAACCGACACCATGCAAATAGTCCCAAGTGATCATCTGGCAAAACAAACGCAAGATTAAATCCAAATTCCACCTCAAAGATGTAATGGTGATAGTCTGAAGTACAAATATTTAGGAGGCATTCGTACACGGACCGACCATTCCGCTTCCAATGCCCTCGTTTGCCTGTAGCGTACGGACTGTTAGCTCTGGAGCAACCTGGAAAAATCCTTATTTTTGTTATTAAGCTGGGTACGGTGGAGGAAGAGGCAGCTTTCGCGAGATTCCGCATTCCTGTTTTAACCAGGTACCGCCAGCGTGTCCGCAAGGCTCATCCTATGATAATTAGGGAGCTGCCTAGGATGACTCCTTCATATGTTGGCAGCACGAGGAGGGGATGTCGGAGACGTAGTTCACGTGCTTGCAAAGTTATTTTTCCTTGCTGTTCTATATACTAAATAAACCTACGTGATGGGGCCTACAGATCTTGAACGTAAGCAATATGTACATATTAAAAACCCCAACCTAATGTGGATAATTCAGGGAAAGGTCCTTTAACTTTATTTTCTCAGGAGCTGCATGATGATTCCTCTCCGCTATGTTATCTCTGCACTGCCAAGTTGCTCGTTATTGTTGATCGGTTCAGGCAGCCTTTCTAGGATGGAGTGATGAGAAGGAAGACACCTCCACGCCAGGAAAGTGATCAGATAATGCTGGTTCTGCCACAGGCTGTCATCAGCTTCCACTCTGTAAATGTCTCACTGATTGGTTAGCAGACTTACAGCTATTATACGCTTAGCCCAAATAGCATTTGGAGCTATCAAGAAAAATGTTGTAATTCCAGTGACTGGAATGATCTTTTATGATATAATTTTAGAGAAATAAAAAAATACGAGTTGGTTTTCACGAGGGCCTAAAATTTCCAGAATATAATGAGGTCCGGTTTCGGTCAGAATGAAACCTGTTATTAAGCTTTTTGATCACAGGTTTATTTTAGTTTGGGATCCTTCAGCTCACACAAGCTGCTCTGAAAGGTTAGGTTTCATTTGCAGAATTTAATGTTACTTCTTAAGCAGAGATGAATTGCCTGCTGAGTCGGACGTCAGCCCCAGAAACACTGCTCCCTAATACTGCTGACATCATTAACACTCTTTGTCAGAATACCACTTTTTATGTCATTTACACGGCTTGTGTTGCTAATTAATGCACAGAGATGCTTATAATAAGCAGCTGAAGCCCCTGAGATGTTCCCTTAGGTAAGAGACACTATTATTTGATGTTGAGAAGATATGACCAACAGCAGACATAAGGTAATCATAAACGTGGATTCAATTACCGACAATATATGTATCGCTGCAAAGATCTGCAAAGTATCCGGTAGAATATAACAGAATAGGTATCAGGCGACACCAGCTCACGGTCAAGGTGAGGAATAATTCTGATGTAGCATTCTACTATTTTCAATTTAATAAGAATAATGAAGAATGAATATGTCAAAGCAGCAGTGATTGATATATTCCAATACAATGCCGGTTTTTCATAACACAGCATTATTACAGCAATATGACAACAGTCTGCCGTAAATACCTCGCCTACACAAATTGCAGAGCTTTATATCATTTTAAGATGTGTCTTTTTAGAAGTTAGAAACTCATTAAAGTTCACAGTACTACTTGGCTGCTTAAATTCTTTAGCACATTCAAGACAATGGACTCTAAATGCATCACTAACACAGCGAACGATACTGACAACCATAACTAACAGCATCACCGAACTGAACACCTACATCCCTACCTATCATCCCACCATGCATCAGATGTATACATCGGGTTGTACCCAACATGCACATCAACATGTTTGTAGCTCTTCATGTAACAACATCTACAGCAGATAAGACATGGTACATCTTATATATCAAGCCAGTTCAGTCACCGTAAATATGCATACATCAGGAACAACAGAGGAAGCCGGGATGGACTAAGGGAAGCATTGGGCTCCATCTAAAGAAAAGGGTGCTGCCAGGGTCAAGGATATCCAAACTTCTTAAATAGGACTCTGCCACCTATCATGTGCTACCTCCAGCGTTAAGGCTGAGGTTGATTAGCCATTGAACAGACACATCCATTGGTAGACGTAGAGCCTGTTGGCCAAGATAAAGAATATGGCCCCATACAGATTGTAATTCAGGGCATTATGGGGGAGTTTGTAATCTATATAATCTGAGGTGACGTGCCAGTCTTTCCACGCTGGCAGTGAATTCGTTATCTCAGGCAAGTACACACAAGCTTGTGAAAAGCATGCGTACATATGCAGAAACACGTGAGCTCGAAGGAATGTAATGACAAATGTGTACTAACCATTTTATTCCACCGCACGCTGAACCCAAAAGTCTGCTGAATGATTTCACATACAGGGTTAGACCACAGTTTAAATGCAATCTGCTTTTAAAAGCATTTTTCCTTAAAAGTTTACATTACTCTTCAAAAGTTTGGGGTCACCTAGAAATAACATGAAATAGATCAGAAATACCGTGCAGAGGTTGATGCTGTAAATGACTATTGCAGCTGATTTTTAATGGAATAACTTCATAGGCATACAGAGGCCCTTTATCACTCTCATCATTCCTGTGTTCCAATGGCCCTTTATCAATCTCATCACTCCTGTGTTCCAATGGCCCTTTATCACGCCCATCACTCCTGTGTTCCATTGGCACATTGAATTTGCTAATCCTAGATTAAAAGGACTAATTTTGCAATTGTGTTACAGCTAGAAATGTCCCCAGACTTGTGAACGTTAGAATATATTATTTACTTGCAGAACTATTTGGTACGAGTGAGCAATCCCATAACCTGTTGTTCTCATACTAACTAGTCCTAGCACAAAGAAACTGTTCAAACACATCTTTACTGAGTTAAAACACTTTTGTTTCAATAGCGTATGCAATCCATTTTGCTCAAGGTTTAGGCTATGAGAAGAGCCCCCACCTGGGCTGCAGCTGGATATGGATCTGGCTCCCGTCTCTACAGTCTTCCTGGGAAATCTGGCCACAGCAAACTGTAAGATTACGGCAAGGGTGTCCAACCTGCGGCCCTCCAGCTGCTGCACAACTACATCTCCCATACTCCTCAGCCAGCCCCTTAGGTGAAAGACCATTATGGTAGATGTAGTCCTGCAGCAGCTGGAGGGCCGCAGGTTGGACACCCCTGGATTACGGTGTTATTGCTGAGATGTCTACAAACACTGATGGGTTCTTCAAAGCTGAGGTTGCTTTGTTCTCATCTTGCCCTTGAAATCACCGAAGGATCTCTACAATCTCATAACCAAAGGAATTGTGACCTAGTTCCTGAATTAATCATTTCCAGATTTTGATGCAGCTCAAGGCTCAGTTGATTAACTGTAGTTCATAACGTGAGCTGTACTATTATTATCCATAGAATTATTTTCCCAAACCCTGAGGGACCAACATTAATGGGGAACTGGTAAAAACAAGGGTTTTAGCATCATTACATGTTTTCTAAAACTTATGTTAATTGATTTAGAGATGTTTGGTTTAAAAGTTCTGTTTTATTTATAGATGCAGACACCATAGCTGCCGACAGTTAGAAGTTTCTATGGATAGTCCTGCCAACTGCCTACAGGTTCTTTTCTTAGCATTCATGAGCTGTACACAGTGCTTCCCCTTCCACTGCAAGCAAGCTGATCAGACCGGCCTTTAAATAAAGCCCAATCCTAAACCTAGCTGCTATGGTAAAATACATTGAGCTTGTGGATGCTTTTAATATAAGACAAAGAAACCCAACTAAACACAAAATACAGTTCCCTACCTGGCCCTATTGGCCCTATATGAAGTAATTGCCCCTTCAATCAAATCAAATGAAAGGGAATGGCCTGAAGGTCTAAAAAACACAGTCATTGACAGCTTTAAGTCTGGAAAGGGTTACACAAAGCCATTCCTAAGGCTCTGGGACTCCAGTGAACCCCAGTGGGAGCCGTTATCTACAAACGGAGAAAACTTGGAACAATGTGAACCTTCCCAGAAGTTGTGGACCTACCAAAGTTCCTCCATAAGCACATCGATGACTCATCCAGGAGGTCCATGAACCGAGACTAACAGGTAAAGAACTGTAGGACTCGCATCAGTTAAGGTCTGCGTTAAGAGACTGTGCAGAAATGGCATCTATGGCAGAGTTACAAGGTGAAAACCACTGCTGACCAAAAGGAACACAGAGGCGTGTCTCACATTTTCTTTATCGCATTATCATTATCTTGATCGGAAACATTTAAATGTAACAAATATGAAAAAGTAAAAGAAATCCGGAGGAGCGCAAATACCTTTTCACATCAGAGGACAGAATAGGGGAATGGGAAAATGCTGACCAGGTTTTTGGCCATGATTCACACTAAACGGGTTTAATAACCTTACAACATTTCAGTGATCAAATATCCTGCATGTGCAAAGTCATTTCCTCTCTCTAATGGTGATCCCTACACCCCCTGAAATCCCCGCGTGTAGGGGATGTCTGATGTTATTTCTAGCTCGATTGAAAATACAGATCTATTTGGAAAGCTGGAGATCAATAGAATAAAGAATAGAATAAAGAATAACGTGTACTTAAATGTTATCATAGCCTCGAGTAAAGCAACGCTCGTTAAAGATTCATAGAGGGCAGCTGGGTAGGTAAGAATAGTAAACATGCCACATGCGGAACCTACTTCCAAAAATATAGTAAGCCTCTGCATTCCAAGCACGCTGGGACATAGAGGAAACAAATTGGCTTTACTCACTTAAAGAGACAGTCCAGTGCCCGACATTTAAGAGAGAGGTTATGTCATTTAGAGAAGAAAAAAAAGAAACAAAAAAAACATAAAAAATGATGTCCTCGGTGTTCATTCACTAATGCAGCCGAATCAGCTTCTTAAGTCGATGAGATGGTATGGCCCACCTCTGTCTGTCTATCTGTCTTTCTAAACATATCTATCTTTACATCTAGATATTGATAGCATTCCCCAACACGTCCAATGTGCAAATTGGGGACATCTACATTGGGACGTGGCCGGCTGTGTAGGCGACCCACCTACCTTTCCCAAAGAACCCCCTTTTAGTGCTTAGCTGGAGAACGTCTCACGGTGCCCATGTGGGGGCTGCGCTAGAGGTCTATGCTAGGGAAATCAGAGGATCTCCAACAACTGGCCACAGACGCAGAAAATCAGGCCTGTCCCGAGAAAACAAGGACTGTTGAGAGGTATTAAATAATTAAATTATATTGTTGCTCACTTTATGTTAGCATTCTTTAATCAAGCTTTTCATGCTTTCTGGAAATTGTCTTGGAAAGTTTGGATTGATTTTTTGACTTGATATTACCGAGTCTACATGTAGTCGTGTACGGAGCTCGATATGAAATAAGGCCGTGCTTATACATAAATAAGATTAAACACGGCTTTGGTTACGTCCTTTCCCTTTTACGCGATTAATGACACCTTCCCCAGCAGTTAAGCTGTAGCCCATTGTTCATTTTTAGAATCCGCCTGTCAGAGTCAGTGAAACCCTCCGCTAATTATAGGACAAGCACTCAGCCCTGTAACAGTCTGCGAGAACTGAGCATCTTACACCCAAAAGCCCACACAAGGCTTTTCTGCACGACTAGAACACGAAGTTTATTTATATGTATATTGTAACGGAACGGGGCAGTTAGGGACACATGACGTATTAACGGTATAACTCCCAGGGACTGGGGGCGTCCGATCTGCCTATTTGTGCATGTATATGTGAAGGATTACACGTAACTGTCAAACGCTACCACGTGTCCTCAGGTTTGTACCGTACAAAATACCTGTCTTGTGCAACAGTTTATTTAAGACACGGCTCAGCACACCCATGTCTCGGGGCTATGAAAATCCGAGCAGGGAGACACCCTTTGGAAGTAGAATTAGTTAAAGGAGCTTCCAAATGACATACCCGAGGAAATGTGATGTCACAGGAACGCAATGCTTCTGGTAATTAAGGGGAGAGAAAAACAATAACATTATCATTATTATTATTAATAATAATACCGTCTGCTTTGCCGGTTGTGGGTTGTAGTGAATACATATTCTTGCGGTTCACACAACTCCATGTAATTAATGTTACTCGCTCCCAATTTCTGCCATAACGCTATAATGATTTGCACGAAGCGTTACATGTGCCGCCAACGTGTATCATGCTTCAAAAAGAGCAGCAAGAATGATATGAGCCGGTTATAAGCTAAATACATTGTCATTAGTGCATAGCCCTGTGTACTGGTTTGGTGGCCCTGTGTACTGGTTTGGTGGCCCTGTAGTGATTGTGTCATGTTTTCTAGTTCTCTGCTACTTTGACCGGAAGTGAAGTCACATCTGGAAAGCAGCAGTAACGCTGACGAACACACACACTGCATGTACCGGGCAGACCAGTGCCGGTTATACCTAACACACACACCGGGGTGTCTTATAACACTTTACCGAGTCAGGCGGGTCTTAACGTGGACGATGCTGCTGCTGCCCGGACCTACAGGAGGCTGCCTGTGATTGGCACACATGGTACTATACTACACATTGTAGTTTACATTGTGCCTTTAACCATCTAAAAGCCATACCGGGGCCGCGCTATAAACATATCTCACAAACCCTCAGCTTCGGGTGCGACTCCCGTTCTCTGCAATGACTCACCCAAGATGAGCTAAGCCGTCCCGGCTGCGGGGTGTACCGGTACCTGGAAGTGCCGGGCTCTGCAGGGTGTGTGCTGGTACCGGCTTTATGAAGTCCTGTAGGCGCGCCGGTGTAGCAGTCCTTTGGGGGTGAGCTCCTCGGTGTATATGTATAAATATATATGTAGCGGTTCCAATGTTCGGGGTATTCGGTGGCTGTTCTCGCGGTGTCGGGGTCCCAGCCCCTGCCCTCGCACACCCCAGCCGCTGGTATATCCTCGCCGGTGTGAGTGCCGGTTCCGGCCGGGCGGGTTTAGCGTTGAGGAGCCGGTGCGGCCGGTGAGAGCTGGCACATGCGGTGGGTATCTTGTGCCAGGCTCAGTGACCTTCTTCTCTTTCTGCCCGATTCTCGGTCTTCTTCCTGCCTTTCCCCGTGTGTCTCAGCAGCTGGCTACCATTCAGGGGGAGGGGTCCTCTCGATAGTCGGTAACATTTACAACCAATGGAAGTATCCGTTGCTTCCCACCCCTGGAAGGGGCAGGAGAAGGGGTGGGGGTTTGCCACCAATCCCCCTTCCCTTACTGTGCTCCTCTAGCCGTCCCTCCCATGAATCTGGCTGGGTATGTGTCACAGTGACATCCTCTCCCGCTCTCTCCCACCCATTCCCTTTGTTTCTTTACCTCATCCCTTTATCTTTATATTCCGTGCCATCTTTATTTACCTCTCGCCAGTCTCCCACCCCCATTGTATTCTCTCACCCCCTCCTCACACACTTGTGTACATTATGTACCCTTTGCATTGTATTTTTCTTATCTTTACTGTCTGCTTTGCTTTTGGGCTCTTTCTTCTCTCTTCCCTTCTTTACTCTTACTCCCCCCATTACTTTGTCCACCCCTGCCCCAAGCCTGCTCTTTATCACTGCCGTCCAGCCGGCCCTCTGTTTGCTTTGTGATCTATGTGAATAACACAATATATATAATACCGTAATTGTAACAGAAAAAACAAAAGCTAATAGTAAAACACCGAGCGCTGCTTCTCCCAGGAAAAAACGATGTTTCATAAAGTATCATGAGGCTCGAAAACTGGTATTAATTTTCCTGTAATGTTACCACCCTGTGCATTCCCTCTTAACATCAATAATATGTTCCATGTGTGTTTGATGACATCAATGATATGTTCCATGTGTGTTTGATGACATCAATGATATCTTCTGTGTGTGTTTGATGACATCAATGATATCTTCTGTGTGTGTTTGATGACATCAATGATATGTTTCGCTGTGCGTTTGATGACATCAATGATATGTTTCGCTGTGTGTTTGATGACATCAATGATATGTTTCGCTGTGCGTTTGATGACATCAATGATATGTTTCGGTCTGTGTTGAGGGATAAATGTTTTGCCAAAAAAAATAACTTTGCCAACTATACAAGCGATGTTGTGTTGGGCAACAGGTAACAATTAGCAGTGAGTATATTATTAAACAGAAAATCTTGGTGCGCATGTGAATTGTATGATTATATTTATTTCCTATGCCATCACTTGTCTTAACACAATATGTTTACATCGTTTAATTCTGTAAACATCACTACATAGGTTTATGTACAGCATAGAATTGTACACTGCAGGATCTGGAGTGATGGCTCTCTTTTAAGTTTCCCGTGTTTAATGTTTTTGGGTAACATTGTTGGATTTCATCCATTAATATAAACCATTTATAGGGAAAAGCTAGCAAGATGGGGCAGTAGTACTTGGAATGTCAGATTTGAAGACTATGGTCCACTATTAACTGGAAATCTCATCAGCACCTTAACCGAGGGTCTGAAGAGCCAACTCACCAGGGGTACTCCTTCACCCTTAGCTGAAAGAACACTTTATGTCACCTAATTCTTTCGTTATTTAAACAATTTCAGCTGTCTTTGCTGGCTGAGGGTTATAGGCATCTCTTTCAGCATTCTAAGCTCACTTTTCCAGTCCCCCTTTAAGTCAGCTACTTTATTCATGGGGTAGTCTTATCAAGGCACATTGGTAGTTTTTCTCCAGTCTTCTGCATATATTGTTATTGTTTTTATATTTGTAGGGCAGTCCTACTTATCTCAGCAATATGATGGGAAATGAATGTCATGTCCTATGTAATAATGCAAACATTGGAGCTGCACCCACAGCCTTATCCCAGTAAAGCGGCAAAAACAAGTACATGGCGGGTGGGATAAATGCGTCATGCAACATAAATATGTTAGGAAAAGGAGCAGATTCTAATACTTTGGGTTAGGTTTTGAATAGCAGCTTTCCTTAATATGTAAGCAGATTTATGTAAAAAAGATTGCATCTGAAACATTTTTGTTTTTTTATCAGAAACCGACAACATGATTTTGATCATTTTCAGTTTAGTTCCTAAAAGTTGATTCTGGGCCAAATTGCGCTCGTACCTAGTTGAAATGTCCCATGTATCTGGGATGAGCATCAGTAACACAGATCCGGCACTATATTTTACTGCGCACCACGTGGTTTTGGCTTGAACTCTATTATGTGCATGCAGCTGAAACACAAAGGTAGGTTTTAGTATCTGGATCTCCAGCTTTTAAACCTTGGAATGGCATTTGACCCTCAAAGCTCTTTTTCTCACAGTCCATTGTGGAAATATTTTCTTGGATCCTCCTCCTGGCAACAAAGCAACTGTTAAAGTGGCCTTGAGACTTGTTTATGGACGTGTAAAACTAGTAGACTGTGGGGTGTCCGGGAAACTTTTTTAAATAGCTGAGACCCAGCTTATGGAGTCTTATAATTGTTTGACTGCGCTGTCAAATCCCATTGCCACTTTGTTGCCTGTTTTTATAACCTGATGGAAACAGCGTCTACGCTTCTGAATTACTCTGCTGATCATCATCACTCTTCATCTGCAGCCCTTTTATACCAACCCCTCCACTAGCTGCCCCTCTCTCAACCCTTAAAAATATTGTACATGTATATCTTCAACTACTCTTCTAACTGTCCCCTTCTCTGTTACGTCTTCCCACGCATGCCAGAATTTCAAGCAGCCCCTCTCCTTCTGTCCCATGTCTCCCCTACCTCTAATAGACTGTGATCCCGAAAGCACAGCATCCCTTTCTCCTTCTATACCAGTATGTTTAACATGTATTCATATTATTGATACTTTTTGTATTCTCACTTTTTGTCATATCAGAATCTGCCTGTTCTCTATAAAAAACAAATGCATATGGAGGGACCGCGTAAATTGCATTTGCCAGGGGGGGACCACGTGAATTGAAAGGGAAAACTAGGTTTTTCACATGGATTAAACAGTATATGGTGGCTGGAGTGTCCCTTTAAGTAAACTTCAAGTAGCTAATAAGGATCTTTTTATTTTTTAAAAATGGGAACTTATCACTCTCTCATATATTTTGACTTCTTCTGTTTGCATGTTGCTGTAATATGTATTACATCACTCTCTGTGCATGCACTCCTCTATTTCTCCCCATCGGTCGCTCTCTTACTTGTATTGCCTCTTTCTATTGTATTCCGTGCCTTACACACTCCATGTCTCTCTTGCAGTCTCCCCCACTCTGCCTTTCTCCTTTTCTCCCTCTGGTAATTATAGCTTTGCTAAGTGATGGTTATTCATAGTAACATGACAGTAAAATCCAGAATATTTCCGAAGCGTTTTCCTGTTCATGTAACCCTTCCCAGATGTATTCACCATTACCCCCTGCGCACAGAAATAATACTGACATACATAACTACAGGGGCCAACCTGTCTCAGCCTAGAATCCGCTTCCCGTACAAAAGCACAAGTGGAAAACAAAGAAAATTGATCCTGAAGCTATTTCCTCCTAACATACACCTTAACATGTGCCAGTAATGAGACAAGGAAAAACTATTTATATCATGACCCTTTTGAGATATATATATATATATATATATATTGGCAACAATTGTACCTTACATTTTACAGCACTATAAAGAGAAGCTGCAGAATGGAATGCTTCTCCAAAAGAGTCCGCTTGGATCCATTTATTCTTTACAAATTAATTGTAAATCGTTAGAAAACAATTCTCCTGAACAGTGCAAGCAAACAGTATCAGAACCAAACTAAATAAACTCTGAAAATTAGGAAGTGTCCGCTAATTGCGAGATAACAGCATCCTTAGTTGTTCAGAGGACCATTAACATGCACTTGTAGCTCACATATGTTTAGAATTAGCATTACCAAGCAGTAGCAGAATTAGCAATTAGGAGGTCGCAAACCCCCACCACCAACTGCTGGGAAGATGAGCTTAAGGGGTCCCAGTCCCTGTGGCCTAGAGTGAGACAGAATTTAGATCTCTCTTCTCTGCTACCAGTCCATTGATTCTTTAATGTGACTTCAACTTCAGGACTGCAAGGTTTGGTTGCATAGCCTTACATGTTCGGGTAGAATGCAGAGTACATGGTAGAAGTAAGAAAGTGTAGTGTCATCTCAGGCACAGACATCTTGCTCCTTCCCAGTAAGTCTATACAAGCATATTAAAGTACTAAACAAGGAGTGATAATGGTCTGGGGTTGTTTTTTTAAGGTTTGTGGCCCTTACTTTCAGTGAAGGGGAAAACACATTTTGGACAATGCTATGCTTCCAATTTCATGGGAACAGTTTGTGGAAAGCACTTTTCTATTCCAGCATGACTGTGTCCCAGCGCACAAAGAAAGGTCCATAAAGACATGGTTGGATGGGTTTGGTGTGGAAGAACTTGACTGGCCCACACAGAGCCCTGACCTCAACCCCATCGAACACCTTTAGGATGAACTGGAACAGAGCTTGGGGGCCAGACCTTCTCATCCAACATCAATGCCTGACCTCACAAATGCTCTACTGGATGAATGGGAAACAATTCCTACAGAAAACCCCCAACATCTTGTGGAAAGCCTTCCCAGAAGAGTGGAAGTGGGAGGTGGTGGGTGGGGGCAAACTACATGTCAATGTCTATGTATTTATAGTGCAATATCATCAAAGTTCCCGTTGGTAGAATGGCCAGGTGTCCCAAAACCTATGTCCATATAGTGTATCATGCGATATAAAAATACAACAAAATTAATAGATATTACCATTATTCATGTATCTATTTTTCAGAACCCTTCTCCTAATATACGCATCAGCTCATTTACCTTTTAGATACATACTGTTAAATATACATTTTTTCAATGAGTGTAATTCCTTGTTGATGGTCATTGGTTTAAATAGAAACTTTTTTGATTACCTGAATGACGAACACATACACATGCTAGTGTTTTTAGTTCTAAATACAGTGATAAAATGTTTAATCTTGGGACGTTCTAGGGAAAGTCATGCCCTCGGGACTTCCTACCATTAATAAATTGTAATTTGTCCACTATTTTCAAGCTTACATACAGATGGTAGACAAAGAGTTTCGAATGTGGGACAAAAGAAAATGAAATAACTTAAAACCATTGTTGGAGTGGCACTGAATTTTAATGGCACCGAATTTTAATGGCACCATTTATTTAATAGCAGCAAAAAAATGCCATTTTCCTTCGTTTTGCCTGATACAGATTTGCTTTGATAACAACGGCAGACAGACCATCTGCCTCAGATACCATTTGTATTAAGAGTTGTCTCAATATTTAGTATAGTCTGTCTCCTATTTATTAAGTTCTGCACAGTATAGTAATACCATGGCACATATGTCACAGTACCCTGGTGATACATTGAATCCCAAAATGTTACTATGATAACAAGCTGTTGGGAAATATATCGACACAA
Source organism: Spea bombifrons (assembly GCF_027358695.1). Lineage (NCBI taxonomy): Eukaryota > Metazoa > Chordata > Amphibia > Anura > Pelobatidae > Spea > Spea bombifrons. Next base: position 16,155,513 of record NC_071098.1, read on the forward strand.
ACTTACAAAATACTACATTTGCTTGGCCATCAATTTGACCCAGAAGAGACCCTAGGACATGGATTGTATTTAGGTTAAAGCACCAGATACATGGTACTCATGCAGTACCAGTACAAATGCAGTTATTAGATTAGTATAATTACAGTTATTCTTGGGAGGAATATAGCTCCTTAGTCAGTGGTTTAATAATTTTCAGCCCAGACACTGTTGCCCCACAGGGCAAGACCACAATAGGATATTTAAAAGCTCCTCGTGCTTTAAACGGCACATCTGCCTGTCTGGGTTAGCATGGAAGGCAGATGAAAGGTGACGCAGATTTAGGGAACAAACAGCCACAGGGGAGAAGTATTCAGAACAGTAGAGATTTAATGTACTTTTGTAATTAAAATAAATCCGTAAAAAAGACAGTATTTACTTCAAGCTTTTAGGACACCGAGATCCCTTCTTTAGGTATATAAATAGGCGCACTACTGAAAAGTCAGGGGCCTATAATTCAATTCAAGTTTAATAAGAATAAATAATAATTTATCTAAATTCTAAAAATAAAACAAGATCTAACTTAGAGAAATAGACCAACACATATTACACAAGTAAAACTTTTCACTAGTCAAATATCACACATCAAGTCCAAATGGAAGAATTGCAAAATACTTCATCTTGTGTTAATCCAATAAAAGGTATCTCTGGCTGCAGCCAATTGTATTCCCAATGACAAATAGCAACCAAGAATGCATTCATTTCATATACAGGTTATTGAGAATAAAATAATTCTGCAGAATTAAATATATAATATCAGTGTGTGATTATTATTCAAAAGGGATTCTAGATTTGTAAATTGCCCTATCATGAAAGGTAACCCATATTAACTTTCTTGATATAGAAAGTTTGCTACAAAAATAGGATATATAACAAAAACATATATTCATATCTACATATTAAAATGGGAAAGGGGGTACATACATTTACAGATCTAAGATACACAATGCTTCAGTTATCATGCAGTTCCACCTCATGGTATGGCTCCAGAGCTGAAATAGAATTCAGTCTTTCCATTTCCTGTTTAGAGCCATCCTGACCTCTCTTCCCAGCAGGGAACTGTCTGTCCTCCTCCCCTACACACCTCCTACCATGGATAAGTAGCCGCACCGTAATGTGTAATGGCTCCATGCTCAAGCAATCCCGAAGTTTGTCCTTGAGGTTTATTCACAAAACCACAGAGAGCTGAGCTGCAATTGGTATATTTCATCTGAATGACTAAACTATGTCTATTATGAAGGGCCAACCCCAGTGAGTCTCCTGCAAGAAGGGTTGAGCGGTCCTGCACAATGCATGGTTGAACTGGTGATATTTTTTTCACAGATTTAGGTATGCATTATGGAGGGCCAACCTAACCCTTTCTTGAAGAAGAAACTCTTCAGTTCAGCCATTATTATGTATAATCTCACCAACAAATGCACACCTAGGAACCCTCCGGGGCAGACTACCTGGATCTCTCCAATTTACAAGGGATGGCTTTGTGAAGTGGTGGCGCTACTCCCCGACTAATCCTCTTGAGCTGGAATCCTTCCTAGGAAGCTTTATGAAATGCTGCATATACATTTTGATCATGGCTTACTGTACCTTGCATCAAGCGGACAGGCTTTTTAACGGGTATCCCATCAATCGAGCAAGGATTCCCACATGGATATAGGGTAAGGATCCCCTGGATATTTTCAATATAACAGTGTTCAGCAACAACGCCAGGACCTTGAAGGGATATGTCTGTGGATCCATTGCCCAAGGTGGTCCTACCTGGGGTAAGATAAAGCGTATGAGAGGCAATCAAATGTGCGGTATGTAAAGCAAAATGTGTAACATCAAACCAGAACTGTAGCCAGCAATGAAACAAATAAAAGCTCCTTCTTCATGACGAAATCTGATGTGTTATAACACTACTCTATAACACAACAGCTGGAGTGCCAATGGTCTGCCATGCCATTGATGTCTTTTCACAATATATGAGAATATTTTTATGGAGGAGCAGGGTGGTCCCTATAACAGAGGACTGTTGTGTCACACCCTTTAGCATAAGTTAATTCAAACTGCCTATAGCTTGTAACTTCTAAAGTAATGTAAAGTAATAAGACAGCAGACACTAGTCCACCAATCAAAATTAATTTTAAAATATCTATCATCTTCACTGATAAAGGAGGTGACCATGTGAGGGTCCTGTGGAATTCCAAGCATGTTACGTTGATTAATTATATGCATTACATTTTCTTTTTGGAATCTATAGATGAGTCAGCTGGTGTAAAAAAATATAATATAATGTATGTAATGAATGGCTGCAACGTTGAGGAGCTATTCCCTCATAGCGAACACAACCACTTATGTTTCTATTATTTGTATATTAAGGGTCCTCCTCGTTTGTTTGAAAGTCTGGTCAATTCATAGCTCCCCAGCTGTTACGGAACCCACTTACTCCCATGTTGCTCTGAATTTGCCCCGTTTGTGGAGCTGATAACTGGTTTTCTTGACTTGTTCCTGTCTCATTCTCATCAAAAATTGTCCTGCATCTTTAGGTCAGCTGTTTATTAAGTTTAGAATAATTAAGTATGATGTGCGTAGGTGCTTTTATACGTACCTTCTTCCAGTGGTAGCAGAGTAATTGCAGTACTAAGCCTCCCGCTCCCTAGACTCACAAGATGTGGTTTCTCTGTCTGTACCTTCAGGCCCTTTCCGGTATCAATGAAATCCAATGGAGTGTGCTGCAGAACATAAAGTGACATCACGTTTAGGGCTGCAGCTAACGATTATTTTCATGATCGATTAGTTGGCCGATTATTTTTTCGATTAATCGTTTAATCGGATAAAAAAAAATGTACATTTTTCATTTATTTAAAATAATTTAATAAACAAACAGGATGTTAAAAACAAATGGCAGAATAAAAGTTTGATAAAAATGCATTTCTTGTTTTTGTTTCCCAACCTGCCCCCCAGTTATGCACATTTGAGCCCAGGCTTGCCACACTGCCTCCCACATATGCCACATACCCCATGATATGCCACTCTGCCATCCCCACATATGCCTTATATACCCTATATGCCTTATACACTCTGATATGTCACATACCCCCAGATATGCCACTCCGCCCACCCCACATATACCTTATATACCCTATATGCCACATACCCCCAGATATGCCACTCCGCCCTCCCACATATACCTTATATACCCTATATGCCACATACCCCCAGATATGCCACTCCGCCCTCCCCACATATGCCTTACATACCCTATATGCCACATACCTCCAGATATGCCACTCCGCCCTCCCCACATATGCCTTATATACCCTATATGCCTTATACCCCCAGATATGTCACCCTAAATTAACCCTAAAGACTCCATCAACCATAACTGCCCCTAAATTAACCCTAACTACCCCATCAACCATAACTGCACCTAAGTTAACCCTAATGACTCCATCAACCATAACTGCCCCTAAATTAACCCTAAACACCCCATCAACCATAACTGCTCCTAAATTAACCCTAAACACCCCATTAACCATAACTGCTCCTAAATTAACCCTACACCCCATTAACCATAACTGCCCCTATATGAACCCTACACCCCATTTACCATAACTGCCCCTAAATTAACCCCCACTTCCCCTAACTTTTAGCAGCCCAAATATTAATTTTATACTCACAGTAGCCGCGTGGATGCAAATGGGCGGGGCCAATCGGCAGTGACTGCAGGGAGGGACTGGGAGAAAGGAAGGGGCGGGGCCAATCGGCAGTGACTGCGGGGAGGGACTGGTAAGTAGTAACTGCTGTGAATCACACTGAAACGGATTATAAAACGAGGGATATTTTAGGGAGCATTTGCTCTGAAAAAACCCTCATTTTATAATCGATAAAAATCGATTCAACTAATCGATAATGAAATTTGTTGGCAAGGATTTTCATTATCGATTATTATCGATTAGTTGTTGCAGCCCTAATCACGTTAATGGATCACACATAACCTCAGCACAGCAAGTGCACTACTTATTTAAAAAGTATAATCAGTGAAACCACTCTTCATTTCATTTCTCAGGATTCCTCAGTAAAGACTGTATAGCAATCATCCGAATCGCAAAGTCCTTAGCGGACTCTGCCTGCCCCATGCTTTGGCGCTAATAGAGGTTGTTTACAATTGTCCAGATCTGTTATAAAGCTATAATTACAATAATCAGGGTGAGGCAGCAATAAACCTAATATGGTTGCAAGACTTCAGTTATCAGATACAGTGTAGCAGTGGTCATTTTCTAAATTAAGTGAAAATAAAACATGGTTAATATGTTGTGTACTGGTGTAAGGATGAGTCTCTGGGGTGATCCAACATGTGAAGTTTTATGTGCAAAAACGTGCTTGTAGAGATTAATAGCCTCCAGCTCTGCATCCTATGTACAGTTTTTGTGTGCAGAAGGTCGCCTATCACTTTACTATTGGAATTGGACGCAGAATACAGGAACCTTGCAGCTGATTTCATCAAAGAGTGAGCCTCTAATCAACTTATGTGTGATTTTTAAATACTGGTTTGCTGGATATTTGAACAGTATAAAAATAATGAATACTTTGTCATATGCATTATATATATTGGCAATTAACAGCTGATTTTCTAAACCAATTTTTCTGGGAATCCACAAAGCTTCCCTCTGCCTTTAGCCGCTAACATGTAGTATTGTGATCCCACTTTTTCTGGCTTTTAATAATCAGATTAGCTGTTGATAGCATTAATTGCATTGTTCTGTCTAAATCCAATTAACTAGAGCCAAATGCTAATTAAACTCTAGCCCTTATCTATTAATCCATTGCTCATCCATAATATTTATTCTATATTACAGTATATATTATAAAATGATATTCTAGCAATTGAAACCACTCCTTTTAATAAATGGCGTTTGTTCATCAACATATTATCTTCTTTGATCTTCAAATAGTTGAAAAAAATACAGTCAAAAGTGTTAACTTGTCCAACCACCGGGATGGGTCTTCAATTTATATTGTCTTGGGATGTTAATAAGCTCCAATTAACATTTTCTACAACAAGTAAAGGGTTCATAACGAAACTTGTACCTGAATGTGAGTGTGGGTTTTTCGGGAGGGACTTGGCACATCTCGACTCAGTGCTTTCATTGTGCCTTGAGCCTCAGGTTCAGAAAGGGGTCCCGTTTCAAAGTTATCCTGTCAAGAGGAAAGAGCATAAGGTCATTCCAGTAATAGAAAATAAGTGTTTCTAAATGCTGCAGGCAGAAGGGACTGCACTGATAAAACCCTCTCTGTTCACGGAAGGGATAGCAGACATGTCTAGAGAGGAGCCAATGCTAATTTTTACAGGGTCATACCAGGTTAATAGCCTGGTACAATAAGGTACACATATGCAACGGTAACAGTTCCATGAGAACTAATGCACGGCCACCAAGCTGAAAGGCAGGGGCCGTGTGTAGCAAGGATAAATTGCAATAAAGCAATCTGGAGGAGGGACCCAAACTGGTACCTTGCATAGTTCCCCATGGGATGTTGATCTGGTTCTGATACTACTTACCTATGTAATTATGTTTACATATTAAAATAAGCAATAGAAAAGAGAGCTTCATTTGCATTTCATTCTTTTTTTTCTCTCTCTCACATCACCCTCTTATACTCTCTCAAGCTGTCTCAGACTCTCTCTCTCTCAAAGTCTCCATACCTTCTCCGCCGATCGCTTCCATGTCCATGTTTCCTTTTCCGCAGCTCCGATTCTTCTCTTGTCTCTTCTTCTTCTTCTATACACTTTCTTCTTTCTTAGTCTGCTTCTGCTATCCACTTTGTTATCCTGACATCCTGGAGTGCTCCCATAACACGCTGGAGCCTTGGCGCACACCACAAGGACAAACCTCACCCCAGATTGCAGGAATGAGGAGAGGCTGTCCCCCTGGTGTGCACCGTAGGTCCCCCTTTTGCATAAGTACTCCGAGAGGCCAGGATAATGCAGACGGATTTGCGGATAAAGAGAAATGCAGAAATGCTTTTCTTTCTCTGTGAGGTCTGGATAATGCAGCGTATGGCAGAAAGAAGCAGACCAAGAAACAAGGCAGAAGAAGCCCAAAATGGGTTCAAAATTAAATTGAATGATTTTTGGTCCATGTGCACAAGTCTAATAATCAATAAATACTCAAATTACATGGATGCCATAGGGAAAGGTATCAAAAGTTCATTATGCATTATTATTCCTCCTTATTATGTTTTCTCTCACTTATTGTTAAATTACTGCTGTTGTACTTAGATGAAATAATGCTGACCTTGCCACAGGCTGCTGTCATCTCACCTTCCACAAAATTAACATTTAAACTAGATATCTATACAACTAATCTGTTTGATGTAGGAACACCTTTCCTGTTACTCTACACATTGTTGTGACATTTAGAGGTGTAGGACACTGTACTTTACTCATAATCAGCAAATATTCTGAACTTGTAGAACAGAGGGACATCCGGGGAGGAAATAGGGACAAACAGATTTTAGTCCAAAAGAGACAGCCTCTAAAGAGCGATACTTGGAAAGCATGGGGAAAAAGGAAATATGGCGAACAAACCTGCCTTTACAGGCATGTTGATACTTAGAAAAAGAAATCAAGAAAAAATGACAGACCAGATGGGCTGAAAGGATTTTATCTGTCCTTCTATCTTTTCTATGAGAGAGCGGGTAAACAGCCCCGAGACTACGTGGCAAGATATGGATATAGTTAGCTACACAGTTGGTTTTATTTTTGTGACGACACAGCACAAATTGAAGAAGAGACTGCGAAGAAGACTGAACAGTGCAGATGTACGAGTGGGATAAAAGTAAGGATATTGTGCCCAGATGAGTGTGGGGGTAGGGCACATCTTACACTAGAGTATGAGTGATGGTATTCATAGGGGAGGGGATCTCCAACTTGTAAACACAGGAATGTGCTCTGGAAGCAGGTCCCAAATGCAGATTTCCTGCCACATGTCTGAGACTAGGGAGGACATCCTCTGTACCACTATATATAGAAACTCGGGAACCTGTTTGTGTCACAGTCTGCCAAACCAGACCAATCTCTTCCTGGTAATGTTTCTTTCACCACCTCACAAACAAACATTCAGTGCAGGGCCTCTCAGTTGCTTGTATAGCATTCTCGCTCACTGGATAACAGTCTGGCAAAAGACAGCCTCACAGCAGGAAGTATTATTCATTAGAAGACAGTCTGACGCTGTACAGCTGTCTCACGCCAGCCAGGGGGTGGCACACAGAAACTCATACAGATACTCATAATCCCAGAAAATAAAATTGAAGGAAAGGTTTTATCATTTCTCAATGACTATGTAATAATATTTAAGTAAAGTTACCCCAACCTTCCCGGTCTTTTCAAAGACCCTGCAGTGCTGCTGTACCCCCTCCTTTTGCTGGTGCATTCCAGCTTGCTTTACAGCCATTGACGCCAATGGCAACGTAGTGCTGCTAGGGTCATCGTTGGAGCCACCATCAAGGTGGACATGCATTCGGATTGTGTGCTTCTATAAACATAATTTGCTTCATTGATCCCTGAAAATTCTACTTCTCTGCTCTATAAAGAGCTGCTTACTCTTTCTAGAATGGGCAGTCTGATATTGAGACAATACAGATATCTTATTTTTCTATGTTGCCCCAATATAAGGTATCAACTTTCGACCATAGGCTTCATATTCTCTTGGACCTATATGGCTATAGCTGTTTTCCTTACTAGAATTGGAAAGTGTATCAGGATTTTTATTATCCAAAGCATTGTAAGAGAGAGAGAGAAAGAGGTGAGGGACCTGCAACATGTGATGTTTGAAATTTGTCTCATAATCAGGCACTTATTGAAACCATAAACTAAAGGGTTGTTGTGTTCTTGTTGAGGAGAGGGAGCTGACATGATAGGGAAAGAAGACCATAATACATGAGAGGGGGACATGGCACCAGCTTTATATTCTGTTCCAGCTGTATCCTACAATTAACACTTAATTACAATGTAAGCCACTCCTAGGACATAATTAGTGTCAGTGAATCACCCCTCAAAATGAGGACATGAAGGGAGCTTCCCACGCACACAGTAAAAAAAAAACATAAAAAATAATACGGTATATGTGTATGTGCAAATTAGTATTTTTATACTACAGTATATGGTAATAACTTTTAATGGGCTAAAATTCTATTTTAACATAGTCCTTTCCAAGACATTATCAACAGTGTGTGGTGTTCACTGATCAAAAAAGTCTTGGATGGTTGAAAATTAAAAGAATGATGATGCCTAGGACATTTTTTAAAGATAAGTGAACCAAACTGTGTTGCTGATACTTGTTTTTTTTAACCGAACAGTGATTTTACTGAGGAAAGCTGCTATTTAAGCAGTGGCTTCTGCCCACTCCCTGGCAGGTGGCAATGCCGCATGTTCAGGCACTTGGGACGTACAAGCAGGCAAAGCCAAGCATCCCCGAAGAATGTTTCTTTGTCAATGCAGAGAGAGAATAATCGGCTAAAAGGATCAGTAATATAAAAAAGGTCATGACTGTCTTGTGTCCAACTCTGGCTTGCCCTGTTATATAGGACAGCTTGTATAAAATAAAGGAAGCATCGTATTACAGTGTGGTAATCCGACAGGAAACCTGTGTCCATGTTTAGTCTACAGTCTTAAGTACTGAAATAGAAAACCATCTTGATTTCAAATGTCTTTCTCGCTTGACTATCTTCCAGGGAACCCAAGCAGACCTAACGGATTGAACAGACTTCGATCCTAGCAGTAAAACATCTCTAGATTCCTTTGATCATAAAACCAAAAGCTTTACACATGAAACCACTAATCGTCTACCCGCCAACCCAATTCAACTAGTTGTGTGTGATGGAATGGGCATGATGGGAGTGGGAGCACTCGTGAGCATATACCTCAGTTCAGCATCAGACTGGCACATACACTAAAAGTGAAGTCAGGCTGCGTCCCCTGATTATGCCTTGATCAGAGTAATGCTGCGAATGTATGCATGCCCCACTAAGATTATTATCTGCTTTTATTGTCTTCCTCTGATCTGCACCTGATAAAAGGCCACGTTCTCCACCTTCTTTCTTGTTATCCCCCTTAACTACGTCGTGGCTGCTTCTTGGTGGGATACAAAGACTCACTAAAAGCGATATAACTTCCAGACAGCAGAAGGCAGCAGCAGAGCTTCCCTGTGACTCTAGAAGAGGGATAGCTGGCGACAACGGCTGTGGTTTAACCATTTGTGGAAGGTACAATTCCTGCACAACCATACCATAATAATCATACCTTGGGAAGCAACAGGTTTAACCTGGAGGTTCTGTGAGAAGTGCTGCTTCCCTGGGACTCTGAGCCAGTTTCTTCAATCTCAGGGCAGGAGAGAAGAGTTTCATCGTTCGAACACCCCATCTAGCTTTCACCCACTAGCATCTACTTCCTAGTTAAAGTCTGCAGCTAGCCATGCCCCTTGGCTGTAGCTGTACTAATAGAAGAGGAGGAAGCCCTGTTAGGTTAAACTATTAATTCCTTCGATGACATGCACTGAGCCACAAATACATTCCTAAAAAGCAACTGCATCCTGGTGCATAGTTATTTCATCTGCAATCAGTACTGTTCCGAACACATAATAGGAAGTATGAGGGGTTCGGACATGATACCTTCTTATGACTTGTAACACAGATTTCCTTTGGGGGACACAAGATGCAGCGAAAGCCATCGCTCAAACCCCCTTCCCTGACATTCCAACAGACACTCGTCCTCAAACAAAACACAAGCTGTGCAATATACCTACAAATTGTCAAAACATCTGGAAAAACACGCCCAGACAAAACAACATGATATACTCCAAAGAACCTTAATCATGTATAGCCACATATCATGCGTACACGTATGATCATAAAGAGTGAGACCATTAAACCAGTGAAATCAGCAACTAATTTTCAGAAGTATGACTCTGCACAGCCATTAACAATTTCCATCAAAACAACAAAAATATGACTATACCCCCATTTGTACCACCTTAAAAAAATAATGTAAAAATACTCAAAATCTAAAAGTAAAGTGTATTTAATTGTATTGCTTTAACCCTGTGAGTACTGAGCATCAGGGCCAGACCGTGATCACTTCCCTTTTGTACTTCGCCTTATTCATCAATGTGCAGTTTAACTATGAAACATATCACATGCTAAAAATGAAAAGACAATAAAACTGATTTTTCCAATGAATTCCTTATATATGTCAAATCAAAATAAAAAAAATAATAAATGTTTTTCAAAAGCCCAGAACCCTTAGTAAATGTCTCAAATATACAGTATTTGATTGCAAACAAATGCCTGTGTAGGTGACAGCACACTACATATTACAGTATAGGAACACATACAATCTGACTGAATGACACAATACTAAAGAAACACGCATCTAGTTATCACGTATATATTTCCACAAGTTTGGCACCCATTTGCACCTTTGGTGTACCTGCTTTTGTAGCCTTTTAACTCCCACCACATCCTCATTCCAACTGAGTGTCAAGGAAGTTATAGTTACATAAACGGTGCGCCCGGCTCGGGGGCATCTAAAGTTTTAGCTCATTACAGATGAAAAATCACCACTGGCGTATCAGTCTGCTCGACAGAACCAACAACTCCAGATGTACATTTTGGCCTTCATGGGCTTCATCCCTACGCCGCAGTTGGTGTCTCTCTGGACACACAGAGAGGTCCATGCCTGGACTTAACTTTACACTTGGTAGTTATTGTCCAGAAGAGCTCATCAGCCCTTTTATTACTTTTTAGTCTGATTACACTACCCATGTCATGCACACTTTTTATACAGTATATAATTCCTTGCTTCATTGCTAATAACTCAAAGAGAACTTTTAGATACCCAGAAGAGAAAAACATCATAAGATCAAGATGGTTAACTATTCCAGTACCAAAGCAAGTAGCCTAAACATGTACATAAACGCATGTAACATAGTACTTTATATATTTCTTGCCATTTGTTCAAGCTGTACTGTGTATTATTTTTTTCAGTTGTTGCGGATGAGTCTGTTTTTAGTTTTGCTTTGGACGGGGTAAGTGGGGGACTGAAACTCTCAAACCAAATGTTAGTCGAATAAAAAAGCTAAACAGCAAAACATATTGCATGTTTAAGTGCCTTCTCTAACGATACTATATATCATTCTCCTTTTTCTAGCCCTCCAATCATACTTCACTGCTGGATTCTCACTCACCTCAACTTGAACGCTCCCCTGATGCCAGCAGGATGGGGCAATTCTTTGACAGAGCTCAGTCAGAGAACCCCAGCACCGCTCCATATCTCCCCCAGTTGGGTGTGGGAAATCGATGAGCAGCTCACCATACCGATATCTTTAAACAGAGGTTTCCAAGTCTCCACGGCCTCAGATCTTACTCAATGGCCGAACATTTCAAATGGCCTCTCCCTGAGACCTGGCAGGATGTGGAGAGGGGAAGAAAGGGAGGAGAGGAAATATTCCTTGCTCAGGAAACTGGGGGTGGTTGTATCACAATGAAATGGAAGAAAAGTCATGCGGGGTACTAAGAGAAAACGTGGGGAAATACTATTTATACAGAAACATGGATTCAGACAGCAAATAAGATACCTTCCAGTTGAGGGAGTCGCGCATTTTTGCCTCCATCACAGTTGCACCGGTTTTACACTAGATGTGCCTTAATCTTATCAGTGTGCGGTTTGAAAATTCCTTTGGCACATTAAAGAAACTCTTTTTTTTTCGCTTCAGTGCAAATGGATAACGAAAGAGCCTTTTGTTTGAGGGAGTGCGGTGAAAAGTGCGGCCAAGACATTTTATATTATGACCTGTTGGTAGGTTTATAAATCTACAAAATTTACCCCCTTTTCAAGAGTCCTCAAAGGATAGGTGCGTAATATACCCAAGACCTTGAAACAAAAAAAGGCCTTACCTTTAAAACATGGTTGCAACGCTGCCTGCATCTGAGCGTCAGCAAACGACATCACGTCAGTCTGACGTCTCCATCAGTGTTCCCTCACTCCAAGCACACCGTCTGAGGGCCGGGATATGACGTCATTTCCCAGAGCGCAGATGCAAGCAGCGTGTGAGGACTGTGGGGGGAACAGAACAGAGCTCTCACTGTAACAATGAAGTACGGCAGGACCCCCTTATGGAAAGCCTTCCCCCTTATGGAAAGCTGTTATAGCTTAACTTTACATTAATACCCATGGTTTTGGAATGGGATGTTCAGGAAGCTCAAATAAGCGGGATGGTCAGGTGGCCACATGCTTTTTTTTCAATATAGTGTACAATACCACAAAATCTGTATAAATGTAGGTAGGTACAACAGTAATTAACAGTGAATACTGTAGAAGCATTTAATACCGCTTAGTGTAGGCTGTCCTGATATGAAAATAGGTACATAAAGGTATGTACTTTTTAGACATGGACTGACAAGATAAACCATTTGGCTCTTAGCTGACATTATGTACCAATAAATCATACCTCCCTAGTGCCCCTTTTTTCATAAGGACAGTCTCTTTTTGAACTAAATGCCTTTATCCATCTACCCTTGCTCTGATGCATCTCCGTTACAGTAGCTCAGAATGATTAGTGGTTATAAGTGTAGTTTCACATACATACATTTACATATACTCACACTCACATATACTGACACTTACTGTTTGTGGTACATGTACACACCTCTACAAAAACTCACACCATGTATCACACACATCTACATTTAGGACCCCTCCAAGCTTAACTACCTTTGTAGGCTCAGGAAGAGGCTTTTCCCTTCCAGTCCACAGCTGGTGACTTTCCCCCGTTTTGGGTATATCATTAACCCCTGGTTGACCTCTAGTGACTTGGAATTACTTTGGGCCTTGATTGGTATAACACTCTTGCATTGTTCTAGTATCCTTTTCTTGATTCTGTGCTTCTGACCCAGCTTGTTCTGACCAAATCCACTGCTTTACGGTTTGGTTTGATGTGGGAAAGGCTGAACTTGATGGACACATGGAGAGTGCCACATTTAAAGTCACCGAGCTCATCAGTGCAACCAATTCTACTGCCAAGGTTTGTCTTTAAAGATGACTACCTATGTGCTTGATTGTATACACCTGTTAGCAATGAGTAATGATTAGGATGGGTGTCCACATACTTTTGGGAGGAACTGCAAGCACATAGGGATTTTTCCTGTGTTTGAATGATAATTTTGTCAGACGCTTTCCAGCTGTGTTTCTTTACAGTGGAAAAAAAATCTTAGCAGGATGGGCCTGCCACACAAGACTTTCCCCACACACTCTCACACACATACACGGTCCTTCTGAATCTTCACTATAACTTGCCTTTCTAATTTCAAACATAACATTTTTATTCACCACTTTAAACTTGGCTTCTGATCCCGCTTATCAAGCATTTTGCATACGCATGAAAAAGCCTGTAAAGGACAAATAGTAGTGTGAGAGCAGCAGACTATGAAAGGCAGGGACTGTTGCGCTAGCCGGTTATGCAGGGAGTAATGCAAGACCTCGCATTTCCAGATGACATCACTTCATGCCTAGGTCCCAAGAAAAACACCAGGACAATATCTGTCTTCTGGTTGCCATGAATACAAATGGTTCCTAACATATACACATTACACACCATTCCTTCCCCTCCTCTTTAACAGTATCCTGTACTCCATGTAAGGAGAGAGACATAGCTTTCCTGGTTTGGTTAATTGGCTCTAAAGTAATTAAGGGCAGTGCCAGACACGGTAAAATCCCAAGGTGCAAGCAGAGTGTTAGTTTATCTAAATCTTTAGCCATATCAGAGACAGTTAAGTCAACGATATCGTTACATAACGTTATAGAAAAATGTATCCTGTTTTTACCAGATGGTGAACTGCATAACCACGCGGGAGGCTTAAAATCACCAAGCACTGCTGGTACTGTTGAAATGGCCAAAGAAGGACACCATTTAAAAGGTGTGTCTAGGGGGATCTTACAACATTAAACTATAGCTATTTCACTGTTTCTTGCTGCATGCTTACACCTGTTTGGTAGGCCTCGTATTACACATTTGTATTATTTGAGCCTGTGACTAGCTTAGTGCACCGACATTTTTTCTTTTCCCTGTTTGCACATATTTGAGGTTGTTGGCTCCTCATCAGTCTGGTTGCAGCTTGCTGTCCAGGGGTTAATAGGGAGGAGGTTTATTTGCACCTCCCCCAACACATTAATAAGGTTTTGGTAGCAGTATAAACTGCTTTGTGTCCACTATGTAGGAGGTGAGAGTAGGTTCTCACCCTATTGAGAGTGTGCCTTGACGTGGCGGGTGAGCTTAATTATGCTTTGGCCAATTCATATAACCAAAACCTCTCATTTATATTATGTTTATGTATTTGTTGCCAACTTTATTAGGGTAAGAAGCGCAGACAGTTTTTGTTTTTTGTATACATTGTACAGCCAATACACTGTTTCTTGCTGCATGCTTACACCTGTTTGGTAGGCCTCGTATTACACATTTGTATTATTTGAGCCTGTGACTAGCTTAGCGCACCGACATTTTTTCTTTTCCCTGATTAAACTATAGCTATTTGCTAGAAAAGGCATTTAGAAGAAAAGTTATACATTCTATCTTTTTTATTTTTTGTATTGATAAACATACAATACGTAGTCTTGTTTATATACATATTATAATTAGGGCTGTAGAACTCTGTGCTATACTCATATAGCATACCAAACTTCACATGTACAGAATGGAATTCTGGTCTCAAACAGGCAGTGGCGTATTTTGGCCTAGGCTGACCAGGCCTAGGGCCGCAAGTCCAAGCCAGCCCCTCTGCCATATAACAGTAAGCATATCGCCCTTCTGACTTCCCTACCGGCCCACTAATACTACTACGGTGGATGACTGTGCCATGTTGGCACACCCTCCATAGTTCATTTTCAACCGGCGTGGCATATCCTTAAATGTGGAGTATAACTTCTCTCATTATGTAGTGATCCAGATGATGGTACAGCTTGCCTTCAATCATTATATAGTAATCCAGACACAGACAGTGGTACAGCATGGCTCCTACCATTATATAGCAAGTCAGACACATACAGTAGTAAAAAACTATATACTGAGTCAGGCACTGATGGTGGTACAGTATGACTCCTATGACAAGATACAGAGCAAGAAATTGACAATGGTACAGCATAACTCCCATCACTATATACTGAGCCAGGCACTGATGGTGGTAAAGTATGACTCCTTTGACTATATATTGAGTGAGACATTGAATGTGGTACAGCATAACTCTCACCACTATATACTGAGCTGGGCACTGATGGTGGTACAGCATAAATCCCATAACTTTATACTGAGCTAGACATTGATGTTGCTACAGCATAACTCCCATCACTATATACGCAGACAGGCACTTTAGGTAGTTTATCATAATTACCATCATTATATACTGAGCCAAGCATTGAAGGTGGTATACCATAATTACCATCATGTCTGAGCCAGACATTGATGGTGGTACGGCATTACTCCCATCATCATAATTGTTGTTTGTATTTTGTTGCTTTTTCTCTCTCTCAGTCTTGCTTACGCTCTCTCATACTCTTACTCATGTTCTCTCACACACACACTCATGTTTTCTTACACTCACTCTCTCTCACATGCTCACTCTCTCAATGTCTTCTCAACTTCTCTGCCGACCACTTCCTTCTCCCTGTCTCCTTGACCTCAGACAGACCTCCTGCGAGTGTGACCGTGCACTCTTACACTCACTCTGTCACACTCTCCCATGCTCTCTCTCATTGTCTTCCTCCCTCCTCCGACAACCGCTGCTGTGTCCCTGCCTCCTTTTCCGCAGATGTGCTTCTTCTCTTGCCTCTTCTTGTTCTTCTGTATTCATTATTCTGTCTTTGTCCGCTTATCTCAGTATCAGCTCTGTTGACCAGGCCTACCAAAGTGTTTCCTCAAAAAGGCGGAACCTCTGAACATTTCCTCTTCCATGATTGGAGGAATGAGGGAGATAATGTCCACAAGCCTGGTCAATGGAGCTGATACTGTGGAGAAGTGGACGTAGAAAGAAGACAGAAGAACAAGAAAATACAGGAAAAGAAGCAGAGCGGGACTGTCCTGGGCGATCCAGGACACATAGTCACCTTAGGCTGTATGCAGTGATGTATCCTGGTCTAGGCAGAGGGGGACAGGATCAGGCCTAGGACACCCCAAATGTAAATACACCACTGGCTAGAGGATGGAATTTTAGAAATCTGTGCCAGGAGACACATTTCAGTATAAGAATACATCTGAAAGGAACATCCCTGTCTTTTTTTTATGTGATTGTTGCTTTTAAAATAGTTATACCAGTCGTATGAGGCTACCAAGTTTGAAGGGCGACACTTAACTCTACTGTCTATCTGCCCTCCCTCACTCCACATATTTAGTTTGTGTACAACCCCCTTTTCTCCCTTCCTCCTATCTCAGGTCTCCGACTGTTACAGGTTAAATCAGAAAATCTCAGAAATGTCAGGAATTCTGCCCAGCACAGACTTTATACTGGTGCCAGCATGGGGTGAAAGGAGGAGGAGGGACAGAAAGCAGAAAAGAGAAAGAAAGATATTCTGAAAAGATGTATCTAGCATAGGATACATTAAAAAGAAATAAAGCAATTAGAAGGAAAACTCTAATTCATTGTCATGATGATTAAGACTCTTCCACATACATAGAAAATGGCAGGAGAGGCAGGAGAGATGTAGTGTTCCACAGACTGAGAAAAGCATAGAACTAGTAACATGGAGTTAGAGGAGGCCATCGGGGTATTCGACACACAGAGGATGGAAGTGATTGTGGGTTTATTTGTGAAATAATGAGGGGTTTCCCATTGTTCTCACATCTGTGCTTATATGTCTCATGCAGCAACTATTCACACCCACTCAGTCTACTTAATGCAATGCAATCTACTCAACACAAATATGCAAGTAGCCAGTTTATGTCTACAGCGTCCACTGTAAAACATCAACAAAACAAAAAGCACAATATGAAAACCTAATGGTATTAAATCCTACTGTGAGACTATGGCCTCTATGGGCCTCAAGGAGTTAAACAGAGAGGGTTTCATTCAGCATGTATCTGGAAGTCTTATCTTTCCAGCCTTTCCATTATGATCTGTGTGGTGCCACTGTTCTGCAGAATAATAGATTGCTTGTCATACTGTAGTCTACAGTTTCCCAAATACCCCCAGAAAGAGCATGTTTTCTGTCCCTCCTCAAACAGGCAAATACACCGTTTCCAGTACTTGATCACTTGTGATTATCTGAGATCTTTAAAAAAAACGAAGGGTACCTGAAAAGGCTACATACATTCAGGTGGCAGAAAATGAAGACGCTGTAGTTCTTGTCTCTCCAGCCTTCTGTATAACCTAACATTACTTCACCGTAAACAAGTCCATGTGTAAGTAAGAGTCACAAGGTGCACAACAACTCCTGATAAACAATTATTTGTGTTATGCAAAGCAACGTTTAGTACGTTTAGTCAGGCAGCAGATGCAGAAAAAAAAATATATATATATATATATATACATATGCATAGTTTTGTTTTGAAGAACAAGGACAATAAGCCTACCCTTTAAATCATGGCAGACAGGAAACTTTATGGGCTTAGTGAATGAACACCCATAAATCAGCTGAATCATGTCATTGTGCTGCCCCCCTGGTGGCTGGGTTTAGGACCAAGGAAGAGAAGGAGGAATAATTTAACATCAATGAATTACAGCACACCGCTGCCAAAGAGCAAGATACGTCTACCTGTAAGACCTCAAGGTGGGACCTGTTGGTCAGGCTGGTTGGGGCTTAGGGATCAGGGCTGGGGATCAGGGCACATTTCCTCCATGGGAAACCAGGCTTATAATTATAAAAGGGAATAATTAATAAAGGGAATTAAACACCTTAGCATCTGGGGTGATATGACATCATTATACAAGTACATACAGTAACAATATAAACCACTTCCTAATGACCTGTTTATTAGTAGCACTGTACAAAGAGCACGAGGTCATCCAGCCAGACTTAAAGAAAATAAATCCCTTAAATATGAATATAACAGGCTCTAAAGACAAGATTAGTGAAAAGTTTGTTGATCCAGTGAGAAATCTGAATCGGGTTGCCATTTTGGAGTCATTAAGGAATTGTCCTTAATTGTTCTTGAGGCAAAATCGTTAGTTTTGAGGCTAAGTTGGGGCTAATGATGCATCTCATCATGTAATTTAGTGGTTAGAAATGCCAAACCAAACTTCACCAACTTAGTAGGTTTTTCTAATTCATGTGATTGTACATACATGTAGATTGCACATGGAGCCCGTTTACGGGACACCACACAATATCATACAAAAGTAGGAAAACATACGAATTGGTTAAATTCCATAATCATGCTAAAGAAACAAAATATAAGTAGAAAATACACAGTCCCACAAGCATGCCAACCATCCTGTACATCTGGGCCCCCTGCTACTTAGTGCTTAGAGTGTTTTATGGTGATTGAATTTCACAAAAGCAGAATGGGGTTTGGAGTAGAGTTTAGGTAATAGATATTATTTTATAAGTCAGCATGCATTGTTTGTTCAGGAGGCTGTCTGGGACAATGGCGAGTCCCTTTAATGTTAGCATGAGTAGGGAAAATGTGACATAAACACAGATGTAGATCAGTTTTCCACTACCATGGGCTTTTACAAATCGTAGCAGATAAACTATTCAAATCTTGAAGCCAGATGCAGTTTCCATAAAAGGCTGATGGAGATAATTCCATATTTGCTGTTGATGAAGGGAAATTCCTAAAATACTCCATTATTCATGCAGAGCCATTCCAACAGACTGACTGCTTAACAAGTAACAGAATAAAATAAACTTTTCAAAGTGCAAGAATCCTGTAAAATACGTATTGTAAAATATATTAAAAAAATACAAATGTTCTTCTATATCACACATCCCAGGTGATCTTAATAAACGAAGGTATACGCTGCATTAACCCCCTTTTAGCCTCCTTTAAACCTCGGCACTGTTTATTTTAGAAGGCTTTGTCTTAACAAAGAATGCGGGATAAACACACGCTCAGTTATAAAGGAATGTGCAAAATGTATCAGGTTTGACAATACCAGTGATCTCATTCAGTATTCTATACCTGAGGCACAATTAGGGTTGGGTTATCAAGATGAAAAGAAGGAAAATTAGGAAGAAGCCTTATTCTCTTGCGCACCTACCTATTCACCAGTAGGAATAACAGCCCACACTAATATAACATGATTTACCAAGCACACATAACACTGAGCGAGAAATTCAAATCAGCCACGGGAGTTAAGCAACTGTGGGTTTCCGGCAACCAAAAGCCTCATCTACAGGTTGTTTTTAAAAATGTGGCTAGTAATTCACCTCTGTGTTTTTCAAAATGAAAACATAATTAAAACTAATGCTTGGTAAAGTCTACTTAAGCTTTTTACTTTAGATGCGCTTTATGTGGTAACACAATCAGGGCATTGTGCAGGGGCAGGGGTGGCACCATTCAGCCAAGGGGCAAATCCAAGCCAGTGTGGTTTGGTTAACTGCATGTTCAATCTGCCCAGTCTTACACATATATGAACATAGAAATCCCATAAAAGGAGCACAGAAAAGTAACAGACGGGGTGTAAATGATTCCATTAAATGCTCATTATGTTAGACTCCCCTAGTGGCTATATGTGGAAATGCAGGTAAGATACAGAAAGGTTTCTGGTACTGGCCCAAAACGCTCAACTTAGATCACCCCAAGAAGCAATTGCCAGGAAAACATACCAAATAAATCTAGCTTTAGGTGCACAGCATGGGAAACACACCCCAGAGTCTTCCATTTATACACAACTTCATCCAGACACACCGATTGCCACGACATGGCATAGTACAGACTAAGGATCTCCCACGCAAGGAAATCATAAGATCCCACTAAGACTTTCCGCACACAATATTGTCTCCTTACAAAAAGAAAAGTACCGTATCCCCCACATACACATGCAGCCCTGAACCAGGGCACCTTACCTCCCGATCCTCCTGTGACAGGGCAGCCCCCCGGCCTCTCCTGCTCGCTCCCCCTCCCTGCACCACGTCTACACAGGAATCCAGGGGTAGGATGCAGGCAGCTGTGTGCAGACAGAGGACTTACTGTCCCATCTGGGCTGAGGGGCCTGTCCCTCCTACAGCTGGCTGCTAATGCCTCACCAATAGAAGGCAGGGAGAGGGGGTAGAAAGGCTGTCCTACCCTCCCCACCCATACAAGAACAAGGAGCAGTTTATAATTTCTGGAGCCACAAAACCGACACATATTTCAGTGGAAGGGCTTGGGGTGTGGAATGCTTATTGTTTGTAGTTTCTTGAAATATGTAAAGAGCAGTAGGATTAGTAATTTTGCTGCAGTATGATTATATATCAGTCAGAGCTGCATTACTGACTACTCAGGAAAAAAAACAGATAAGATGGAGCAGGGGCTAATATCCCCGACCCCCCTCTAGATTGTAAGCTCCTTTGAGCAGGGCCCTCCTCACCTGTTGTCTCTATTAGTCAATTTGTTATGTTACATACTACTTGTTATGCCCCGTCTACCCATTGTACAGCGCTACGGAATTTGATGGTGCTATATAGAACAATAAATAATAATAATAAATACTATAGTAGGTTGCATATTAAAGTACTCTGTGAGTAATGCCAACAAGCTCAGTTGGAGTATGGCCTGTCACTAATTCATAGCTTAAGCAGCCAATGAGTAGTTGAAAGTGCTCTTCCATTGAAATCAATGGGAACACAACAATTTAGGGTGACCTACACCTAGTCCATCCCTTCTACCTATCCTTCATGCTTTTGATCCAAAAGAAGGCAACCACCCCCCCTCTAATTTAGGGGGAACATTCCTTATGACTCAGACAATCTGATTTCTCTTGGACCAAGAAGCTCTAAATATTAACGGTTATTCCATTAATTGTAGACTTGTACGTTCTGCTTTCCTAAAATAATATCCAGACCCGTTTTGAAGGCATCCATTGTATTTATTAGCACCACATCTCTTGGCAGTGAATTCCATACCTTTATTGCCCTTACTGTAAAGTTGTGTATGAAATCTTTGCTCTTCCTGTCAGAGAGGATGACCTTTGGATATTTGTACATTTCTGTTAATGAACAGGTCACTGGAGATCTTTTTATATTTATATAATGTTATAATATCCCCTCTAAAACACCATTTTTCTTGCATAAATAGATGCAACGTGGTAGTACTTCCCAGGGAGATATCATTTAAAGTTGCATAGTTATTATGCCTAGCTTGCATTTGTCAGTATTGAACTTCAAGGTTAGACTAATTTTGCGTCATCAGCAAATACTCAGATTTGACTCACAATGCAACAATGGAGATCATTAATAAGCAAATTAAAAAAAGAGGATCCGTTCAGACTCCTGAGGTACTCCACTTAATATCTTGGTCCTGTGACTTCTCAACAGAATGCCCTTAATTGGACAAGACAAGACCTGTCACAAAACCATGCTGACTTCTTCTAATTATATTCTGATTCTTGAATGTATGCTTTTAGCAACCCTTCAAATAATTTCCCCACTACAGATGTAATTTACTGGCTGCAATTTTGATCCCTTTTTAAATATGGGCTCCTCATCTGCCTTGTGCCTGTCTATTGGCACTATACCTGAACTGAAAAAAATGCCTAAAGATCAAAAATAATGGTCTAGCCAGAATTATGATTAGCTCTTTAAGTACCCTTGGGTGTAAACCATCTGGCCCTGGATGAGGAGTTCCAAGTTTACCAGGGATTAAATCAATTCCAGGATACCTTTTTTCTTAATTCCAATTATTTTAGAATCAATAAATCTTAATCATAGGCATGTGACAGAACACATTCATTTACCCTAACGCACCCCCATAGCTCACCTGCAGACTTCTCTGGTCTGGTTACTGGACGAACGTCACTGGGGTCATCTAACGCCGGCACGCAGTTTACCACTGTGGTGTTTGCAGATTGTACACGGAAACTTTTTTTCCTGCTTACCCTGGGCGGAAAAAAGTTTCCACATACACAATGCGAGCCACTCAGTGGTAAGATGCGCATGTGTGTTAGGTGGCCTTAGGGAGATAAGTTCCTCATTGTTGGTTATTACCAGATCCAGACAGGCATCCATTCTGTTTGGGGGCTACTAATTGTGACATTAATATGTCATTTAGCAGGTTCAGAAACTAGATGTCCTACAATTCCAATCTATATCTGGGTAATTAAAATTTCCCATGATTAAAACTTTACCCAGATTTGCAGCCTTTTCAATTTGCAAAAAAAAAGATGATGCTTCCCACCAATGCTAATGTTTGGTGGCTTTTAGCATATACCTACAAGTAATGTGTGACCCTTTACATTACTACTAGAGTAATCATACACCCCTTTTTTAATACTGCTCTTTGGGGTGAATTTGGGGTTCACATATAAACTAATCTCCAAATATGTCCCTTCTAAAAAGTAACGTACATGAGCTGACCAGTCATGTGGATCATCCCACCATGTTTCTGTGATACCGACCAAATCATACTGTTCCTCGCTTACCAATATTTCTAGCCCACCCATTTTGGTGTCAAGCTGCTTGGAATTTCTAAGAGATTTAAGGTTACTAGCCATTTTTGGTTCATCGATTGACGAACACTTCATTACCACAGGTTTAATTTTAATTGTATGTACCTACTTATTGTCCATGCTAACCCCACCATTGCTGTTGCCCCCTTTTTCCTAGACCTTCTTTCCAATCTACTTTAACTACTTCTCCATTTCTATCTTTGCCCTCCCCAGAACCTAGTTTAAAAACTCCCCATCCCTCTAGCCATCCTCTCCACTAATAAACCAGTCCCTTCATCATTTAGGTGCAGTCCAACCCTGCTGTAGACTCTGTAGCCAACTGGTAAGTCTATCAAATGCTCCAAAAACCCCAAACCAATCCTTCTTACACCACTTTCTCAGCCATGCATTGAGCTCCCTAAGATCCCGCTGTCTTCCTGATGTAGCACTTAGTGCTGGTAATATTTCAGGAAATATTACCTTGGAGGTTGTTTTCTTAAGCTTCCCCAGCAATCTGTCTACCTGGTCATGCAGGCAGTGTTCAGCAGAGCCAGCACTGGGCCTGAGTGAAGGTAAGCACATCGCATGCAGGGAGAGGCATTCTGAAAAACCCAACCTCCTCACCATGCATTTGCAAAATGGAATACATACAATTTAAATGGACCATGCACCTATCATATGCATTAAAGTGCTTATGGTGGGTGGAATAAATAAATTGTGTAAAAATATTTTTTTATGGTAGTGTCCTGCTGCAAAAAGGGACGTTGTCAGCATTGATTGGAAGGATAATTTTGTCTTGGAGGGTATTTCCCAGGGAACGTGAATGAGATGAGATCAGAAAGGATGACTTTCTGTGTTTTTCAGCTATGGTCACAATTCCTAGACAATATATTCAACCATAGACCTGTGGGATCCTAAAAAGCACTCTGGTAATATGCCGGAATAGCTTCTTCTAACTAACCTGAAAGCTTTTTCATTTAGTGTATCAATCTCTTTGTGATGCTGACCATATTTTAGGCAACTATCCAACTTTAAATCAAGTCATATTTTGTCTTGATCTGCTATCTTGTGAAATATGCATCCCTCCTCCCTTTGATGTAACCTATGAAAGCATGCTGCCAGCTGTATGCTAGGCTTGGAAACCCATGTTTGATCTCATAGAAATGCGTGCAAAAATGTGACCTTTTAAAGACAGATATGCTTGCTTTGCATGCACAGACCTGCGGGTGATATTAGATAAGATGGAGTAGGAGAGTGGCCAGTTAACGGTATCATATCGCTTAGCAAACCTTATGTGCTTAATGCCGAGATTGGTACATTGCTGCATACAGTATTCTGTAGTGTGTCAATGGCCAGACACACATACAAGTAGTATTACACATTACAAACTAACAAAAAGTGCAGAGGATCCTGCTAGGAGATGCTTACATTCCAAAGAGGTAAACCTGATAACGTTGTGGGGATCAAACATTTAAATAAGAGAGATCCTCCACAACTGGCTGGAGGACACAGCGGTTTGTGGCTATGCTGTGGGACATAGCGAAGCTGTACCTAGGGCCCACTGGATTTGTGGTTAAGCTATTCTGATATATCGTTGTCATCACTGCAGACAGTTCCGTTAAAGTGCATCAAACTAATTGAGTCTGTGTAAGGCACTTACCTCAGGGACCCGGCATACAACGCCGCCGCGACACGAGGCAGCCGCACGCTCCCGCGGGCGCTTCATGAATATTTATGAGGCGGACCACCTCTTGGATTCCGCAGCGTCGATATGGCGACGGAAGACGCGGTTACGTTCCCGATGCCCAGGACCTCCCCAGCCTGGCTATTTAAAGCTCTCCTTCCGTGTTCCTTGACCTCTTGTATCCGGGCCCCGGCTTGCTATACAACCATCCTGACCTCTGGTATCCTGACCCTGGCTTGTTATCGACCACCCGTTACTTCTGGCATCCTGACTCGGCTTGTTACTCGACCACCTGTGCTTACGGTTACACAGCTAGAGTGCCCTGTTATCTACTCCAGGCCTCCCAGTACGTGTTCCGTGTTGAGCAACCGTGTTCAATTCCTGCAATACGGATTCCTTCCGGTAAAACGTACTACATATCTCACAGTCTGCTGATTTCCAGTGAAAGGGGCAGTGACCGGTTGTGCTATTCTTAACAGCCTTAATCTACCTGGCTACACGGAACCAAAATAGTTTTTTAAAATGACCTTTTCTTCATACCTCCTAAATGTCCCATTTTTTCAGGGGGCATTCCCAGTTTCCAGGCACTGTCGCACTGTCCTGCGTAGGTGCCTCACTGCCCTGCTTTTGTATACAGTGGGCATCATGCGTTAGTTTTAGAGATCTGTTTACATCCCCTGACTAACCCATGGAGCTGCAAAATCAATGTAAGTCTGTGCTGTTGCAAGACAGACTTCCATTGTAGCTCGTACTTGGCCTCCTGGCCACTCTCTGTATGGTGGATGGACTGTCTTACCGTGGCCTCAACGACTCCCACCTTTTGGCCCTCCCTACCCACATCCACATACTCAACACTGGTGTCCCAGTTTGGACAACTAAAGTGTTGGGAGCTATATTTCCTGTGCAGAATAATTTTTAATAGTTTGTCATCATCCATGGTAAGTGGCAACAGGCTTTATGGTGGATCATTTCCCCACATCTCCCAAGGAGCCTTGAGATGGACATTGGCGTTCCTGTAAAAATAATATACATTCCGTTGGCACTCATTAAGAACAATGCTTTACAAATTATCTGTTTAAATCTGCCCAAAAAGCAAACTATCTCAAGAGAACAAACATGGATTCTATGCGGACAGAATTTGTCATGCCTGTGAGATGTTTTTGGGAGGTTGAGTAAACCCTGACAGTCATCAGCAACATTTTAGAAAGATTTGTTAACAGGCAAAAAAATCCTGAAAGCCACACTTATTTTCCCGATGTGCCAGTGACAAAGATATATCCTGGAAAAAATATTCAGACATCCTGACAATTAGTTGCTCTACATTCTGCTTCACATTAGAGTTCACATTAAAACAATACAGATATCCGCACAGGCTGGCCTATTGAGATCCATATTGAGAGCATTAGGATGACCAATGTCTAATTGTCACACTTACCTCTTCGCTGCCGCACGCACGCGAGCAGTCTTCTTACTTCGGTACACCCCTTCGTTGCCGCACGATACCCCTTCAGTGCCGCACGCGCGCGTGCAGAAAACTGCTCGCGCGCGGCGGTTTTCCGGGGATCCTATTAACCCCTCCGATGCGGGTGGTCGAATGTCCGACCACCGGCATCGGGGACGGAGGTCCGGAGCTGGGAGTCTTGCTTCTGCCGGGCATCGTATTGTCCGACGGAGCAGTGACTCCCAGCATCTGGTACTTACCCGGGCTCGCTCTTCAGCCATTCCTCCTGCTTGTCCTGTAGGGGGAATGGCCAGTCTGCCTCAAAGGCGGGGTTCTGGGAGATCCTCCCGTGCTATTGGGTCACGGGCTGGGAGGCGGAGCTTGTAATTTTGGCGCCGGTTTTGAATACCCTGGATATGCTTTGTTTGGTACCCTGTTGTGGTCCTTGTTGCAGTTTTGATCCCTTGCGTTTGTGCTATTTGATATCTCTGGATTTTTGACCTTTTGCTCGCCTGACCACCCTTTGCCTGCCGATTTTGTACCATACCCGCTCCGTTGCTGACCCGGCTTGTTGGACTACCCGCTCCGTTGCTGACCCGGCTTGTTGGACTACCCGCTCCGTTGCTGACCCGGCTTGTTGGACTACCCGCTCCGTTGCTGACCCGGCTTGTTGGACTACCCGACTTCTCTAGTATATTGTACGTTTCTGTTTGGCATTGCTGTATTGGCTCCCTTCCGTATCTGCTGTTCATATCCTTGTACCCAACTCGTTCCTATATTATCCGCTTTCACCTAGCCTCCTCACTGTTGGGATCATCTAAGTCCCAGCTCCCGGTCACTAAGGGTTTCCTTTGGTGATAGGGTTCTGGGCAGAATAACTCCTGCGGTGGGCGCTATCGTGTCAGTGGTCGTGACACTAATGATGTTTGTCACTCAAGACTTAGTTGAAATAGGTTAGAATAAGCCACTTGTATTAATGTCATGAATTTGAAATTCATGACATTAATACATGTCTGTTACATCCCAGCACCAGTCTAGGTCTGGTTGCTAATCTCTTGGGTGCCACTAGACCATCATTCACCCTCATGGTTCACTGTTTGTTGACACGTTTATTTGCATTCACACTGTTAGACGCTTTTCCTTTTGATCCACACTCCCGTAACGCCATCTTGGCTGCAAAAGTTCTGTGGCTATGTGTTCTTGCCCAACTTCTCCTTTGTAATTCTTGGTGGTTTGTAGGTTGGTCTTCAAGTCTGCCAGTTAGTCAAGTCAAGAATGCCTTGCCCTTTACCCAAAATCTTTATTGTGGCTTTAAATATATATAAAAAAAAACACAAAGTGTCTAGTCTGTTTCTCTTGTGGCTGTTTTCTGTCCCTGTCTATGCATCTCAAAGAAAGATGGAAGTCCTGAGCTCACTTCTTGTCATGGAACACAGACATCATTCCAAACCCTACAATACAAATGTCTATTCCCATTATGAAATCAAGCAAACTCAAAAAACGCTGCCCAGTAAAAACATTTTTACAGTTCCTAAACCAGTACAACATTCTGCTGTTCTTCAAGAGAAAACAATCAGTAAATATAATCAATATAATATTGCACAAATAATAAGGGTACATTTTAAAGAAGATAATTACAGAAACATATGTAGCACAAAGCTGGAATGCCATGTACAACCCCAGGGAGAGGAGGTGGATGAGATGTCTCAGACTTTCCAGGATCACAAAACTGGAGGCGGTAAATGGAAAACTGAGACTGGTCAGAAGCCAGGCGAAGGACATAGAATGGTAAAATGTTCATGGATCGTTGTAGATTTGTGACATGTATCTAAATAGTACAGCTACAGCATATGTGATGTGATATGTGAAATAAATTGTAAATAATTGTAAAGATTACACATCAAACATTTACTTACTCCAGATCCATGTTAGAAGAGAAGGAAACATTCCTTGTTGAAAATAAATACATTAAATCAAAAGATACAATAAAAAGTCAATAATTAAAAATAAAAATACAGAGAACCCAGCATGTCAGCTTGACATCATTAGAGTTATAAAGGGATCCTTAGTCATGGCGCACTGCTCCCTGATGATGTGTTATTTTCCCAGTTTTTATATTTTAGTTCTATATTGTGTAATTTGCATATATGTATATATATATATATATATATATATATATATATATATATATATATATATATATATATATATATATATATATATACACATACACTTGCTGGCCACTTTATTAGGTACACCTGTTCAATTGCTTAACACAAATAGCTAATCAGCCAATCACAAGGCAGCAACTCAATGCATTTAGGCATGTAGCGTGGACAACTTGCTGAAGTTCCAGCTGAGCATCAGAATGGAGAAAAAAAAAACGGATTTAAGTGACTTTGAATGTGGCATGGTTGTTGGTGCCAGACAGGCTGGTCTGAGTATTTCAGAAACTGCTGTTCTACTGGGATTTTCATGCACAACCATCTCTAAGGTTTACAGAGAATTGTCCTAAAAAGAGAAAATATCCAGTGAGCGGCAGTTGCGTGGACGGAAATGCCTTGTTGATGTCAGAGGAGAATGGGCAGACTGGTTAGAGATAACAGAAAGGCAACAGTAACTCCAATAACCACTCGTTACAACCAAGGTATGCAGAATACCATCTCTGAACACACAACACATCAAACCATAAAGCAGATGGGCTACAGCAGCAGAAGACCACACCGGGTGACACTCCTGTCAGCTAAGAACAGGAAACCGAGGCTACAATAAGCACAGGCTCACCAAAATTGGGCAATGGAAGACTGGACGAACGTTGCCTGGTCTGATGAGCGTAAACAACATGAAGGCATGGATCCATCCTGCCCTGTATCAACGGTTCAGGCTGGTGGTGGTGGTGTAATGGTGTGGGGGACATTTTATTGGACCCCTTAGTACCAATTGAGCATCGTTTAAACGCAACAGCCTACTTGACTATTGTTGCTGAACAAGTCCATCCCTTTATGACCACAGTGTACCCATCCTCTGATAGCTACTTCCAGCAGAATAATGCAGCATGTCACAAAGCTCACATCATCTCAAACTGGTTTCTTGAGGTCACTGTACTCCAATGGCCTCCACAGTCACCAGATCTCAATCCAATATTTGGGATGTGGTGGAACGGAAGATTCTCATCACAGATGTGCAGCCGACAAATCTGCAGCAACTTTGTGATGCCATCATGTCCGTACGGACCCAAATATCTGAGGAATGTTTCCAGCACCTTGTAGAAAGTATGCCACGAAGAATGAAGGCAGTTCTGAAGGCAAAAGGGGGTCCAACCCTGTACTAGCAAGGTGTACCTAATAAAGTGGCCAGTGAGTATATATAATTGTGTATATATTTAAGATCATGGTTCAATGGTAAAAAAAAAAGAAAAATACTTTCATATGGGACTTCCCATATAGGTGGTCACCTCATGAAGGAGGTAATACATAAAATGTAATTCTGGAGCAAAGTCTGGTGATATAGCGGTGGCAATCAAAGGAATGGTCCAATCAGCAGTAATATTCCACTGGGCGCTAAGGTGGAAATAATACCTTCCTAACTTGGAACCTCCTTTTTAATGCATAATCCCCAAAATCTGTAAATGTGGTCATTTCTTTCTATGTAAGTAGCAGTGCATGTCACAGTCTGAGGTTGGGACCACAGTAAATAGAGGCTGTAAATAGAAAAAGCAACATGCTGACCTGCTGGCAACTGGAAGCTGTTCTTACACAAGTGTATAGTCGGACATCTTTTACATGTGGATAAATACATGGTGAAAACCGATCACAAGCTGACAATAAATGAATAAATACGTTTTATTTTTCTACATATTAGGCAATATTACAAATTTCTATTAGAGATTATAATTATCCAAAAATGCACTTGCATATTACTTAAGATGTATTGCCTGTAAAAGACAAGGAATATATTGAAATTGTAAAGGCAACAAACTAAACAAGTAAATGTTATAAAATATGCAGCCAGCTATCTAACAGAGCAGAACCCCAAAAAGAGAAAAATATCAATAGATTGTAATGTAGCAAAGTGCTTGGTCCTCTTCTCCTTCCGTACCAGCAGCTCTCCACACGTGTCCTGTTATAGTCACGTTTTGAATATAGTCAGTTTTTACATTATTGTTCATCTCCACTGCCCCCACTGTATCATTGCATCTTTATGAAATCTGCTGGTGCTCTATACAGAAATCTAATGTCTTTACAATTTAAACAATAAGCCGTTTCATAACATGGTAAGATAAAAGGGACACTGTCACATGAATTTGCTGGGACAGTCACGTTTTTGGGGTCCTGTCAGGTCAAGTTCGGCATAAAAACACTGCCTATGCACAATGCATAACTGTGCACAGGTAGCATTGCGCTCAAACTGTAAATGTGTGGGAGACACACACCGCCTAAATGCTGCTAAATGACACCGTGGGACAGAAGTAGGTGGAGTCACTCAGCGCTGCATAACACCACCTACCTTAGGCCCCACCCCTTTATGTGATATAGTGGCATCCACCATGTGTAATATTTTATAAGCAGTTTCTGTATGTATGGAGGATAGTAGTAACTTATTCAAGAAATGGGTAGCTTTAACCATATCCTTTGGCTCAAGGCCTGGAAAGCCTTTTTATTAAGTACTGGAGACCCAAAGAGGCCTGAACTGAGTGATACTGAGTAAATCCGTATAGTAATTGTGTTGAATGTGCTCTGCCACCATCAATGAGAATCAAAGGGTTCTCGGAGTCCTGTGGAAGAGATTGTTCTGTTGCCCTTGTGAGATAACTATGCAGTTGTAAACACGTAAACCATGGTTAGGATACTTACTTTTACATTGTTGCAGTGTAAAGACACATTTATTGGTGGCATCTAAGAAAGAGGTGCTCTTTGTAAGCCATCCATATACCTTGAAGGAATGGGGCTTGATCTGTATCTGCTGGGAGATCAGGCTTTCATTGCATAGATAACAATTTAAATATGGCATCAGAATAAATAAGCAAATAAACAGAGGGAAATACACAAAGCAACCAATCAGTAGAGGCAGGTCATCACACACCCTCAGGACAGGCATAAGATAACTCATAGGACAATGGCTTCCTCTTTCCTGGGGAGAACATCTATCTTCTCAATGCTATGGGGAAGGGCGACTGATCAGAGAAGCATCTTTCTTCTCCGTGTTATTCCATGGGGAATGGGCACAGGCACCCCAGCTCAACCTTTATTGTATGAGGGCACCTGATGCTGATCCTGGGACACTCCCCTCCCCCCACTGTGCACCAGCATTCCTATCATGCCTCCCCATCACACCCCCCGCTCCATGACACACACATAAAAAGATAAGTAAAAATATCGCAGTGAGGTCATTGCTAAGTAAACCCTCAAATGTGCCTACTAACTACCAGGCAACACACACTTACCTCTCTTAGGAGTATGTCTTAGGGAGCACTCATTCTTGCACACAGTCACTAATACGGGGTCACATGACATTGTGTAAAAATTTCTGGGAAATACAAAGTTAAGTCCTGGACTGCTTGCCAATGATTTACAGGACTGTTCAGTGTTTAAAAAGTGTTTTTTATAGTCACTAATATAGTTTCTAGTGTTATAAATGGTACATACATTGTGTCTTACATTATACTGTTTTTAATGTATAAAATTGTGTATTTAGAATTGAATTAAAACAAAGCAATAATACAACATTTTACATGCCTATGGTCAGCCGCATCTGTAATGCCAGATAGGCAGCAAGATGATTCATGACATACATTTAACTCCAGCGGATTACAAGGTGTCCAGTGACGTATTTTGGTCTAGGCTGACTAGACCTAGGCAGCTCCAGGTGGGGCGACTCCCTCTGATGAGGTGATCAGACTCCTTGTAGCACCCCTACGGTCAGTTAAAAGGGTCGAGTCTTAATGACACCCAGGGCCGGCCCAAAACATAATGCCGTCTGGGGCGAAGTTTAAAATGCCGCCCCCCCATCCCATTATCTACCTTTCCTCTGCCGCCTCCCCCCGTTATCTACCCATCCTCTGCCCCCCCGTTATCTACCCTTCCTCTGCCCCCCCGTTATCTACCCTTCCTCTGCCGCCCCGTTATCTACCCTTACTCCCCCCATTATCTACCCTTCCTCTCCCTCCCTATTATCTACCCTTACTCCCCCCCCCTCCTTTGTACTTACCCTTTAGCAGTCTTGCAGAGAGTCTCCCTGATCAGTCTCGGTGCCGGCTTGTAATGCTGAGCGCTGGAAATGACGTCATCTTCTGGCGCTCGACCTTAACAAGCCGGCACCGAGACTGAGCTAGAGGGCTCGCAGAGGAGAGAGAGAAAGGGGCGCCGAGCAGGTACTGACAACTTGGTAAGCGTAAACCACTCAGCGCCCCTCTCTCTCTTCCGCTTAAAAAAAAGGACAAAGTGCGGCCCTGATGACACCTGGGTGCAGCATTAAAAACCCTGCACATAATATCATGCAAACTCGCTGTAATACCAACTCGTTTTAACACCTTACACATGCATACTGTCCCCTCTACACCACTAACCCTAGGCTCACCCCTGACATTCTAACACACATAAACTCACTTTTACACCATACACTAACACGCACACATCCACACATCATACAGTAACACACATATGCTAACAGTATCCTCTCCTACATGTTAATCCCAGATACTACCACATGCACACACCCATGCAAACACCTTACAGTAATACACGCTCACTCTAACACCATACATTTACACATACATGCACACTCCTACACTATACACTTACATCTACACACACTGGCGTAACTTAGCGACCCCTTGTTCCTTTCTCCCTGTACCAGTTCAAACTTGTTTAGAAACGGCCCTTCTTTCCTGGACTGCGCCGGTGGTGACCCCGTGGTGAAACCGAGGCTGCTCGCACAGTGAGAGCTGCAGCAGCAGTGAGAAGTAAGTGGGGCGGGCAGGAGGTGGGATGTATGTATATGTGTTGCGTATATGTATGTATATGAGCATGGATGTGTAATTGTGTGTGTGTGTGAGCATGGATGTGCTGCTGTTGCCACCTTACTACTGTAGGGTCACATAATAAGTCTTTCATTGCTCCAATAGGAGCCTTGGTTGGGGTAAGCCTAGGGCATTGCTGACATTCCATACACCACTCAAACAAAAAGTGAAAATGCTACAACATTAGGCCACCTAAACAATGCACAAAAACAGGGAATGGTGAAAACAATAACATTTAACTGAACATTTAACTGAAAAACATTTTTTGTACACATGAAATCTTTTTATCCCATGATTTGCGTTACATTCTGGAATTGTTTTGCATATTCAAAAAGCTTTTAACTATATAACTCCCTGGACTATAGTATATCCTATATGGAGTATCCTACTGAACTACCATTTTTTTTTCTATTTTCTTTATGCACTTTTCTGGTAGAGTATGCATCTGGAGTGTAAGCACTACGCTTTTATACATTTTATTGCACAGCACTGCGCAATATGATGGCAGTATACAAATAAACAATAATAACATAGGCTGGAGCCTAGACAGGCACCAAGAGACATTTGAGATGAGGTGGCTCTGGATGGAAGGGTCTACGAGGTAGAGGTAAAATCTTTGGTAGTAAAGTTAGGAATATAAGGCAGCATCAGATAAAAGTTTTGGTTTTATTTTGTTTCAGATTAGTTTCTTTAAATAAAATCTGTTTTTTATACAGGCACTATGATGGTAAATGCCACATTTGCCCATGTGTTTTCACTATTTACTTGTCAACTCTGCCATTCAGACAAATATAACAGCCTAAAACACATAGGGCTTCCAATCCAGTCCTATACAACACACAGTTTTTTTAACGCAAACCCATAGAAGTAGCACTTAAAGGATCCAATCATAATGTAAATGCTGCCTACATTCCTTCTTACTCATTTTTACAAGTGGTTGCCATGTGCACTTCATATTGGCTGTCACAGCAGAAGCCACAAGATGGCGCTAAAGCACCACAGTAGTAACATGTCCAAAATTGATGCCTATTTGGCAAGCCCTGAAATGACTTCCTGTTGCCGTCAGCTCACAAGAGGAAACATTCACAGCAAACATAAGATGTCCAAGCCAACATTGTGTAGCAATAACTTATTGTTAACTAAAACAATATACACGTACACATACGTTCTTATACATGGTGGAATGTGAGTTTTTTGTGTGTTAAAGGTTAAGTGCCTTCACAGCTTGTATTATCCCTAAAATAATGCATACAACAGCTGCTGGTCCCTTTAACTTTCCGAGGACCCACTTGCAAATGCGTGGGTACTACAGTTTCTACAGAACGCATATTAACCACTTTATCCCTGGGGTTTTAATGACCTTAGGACCAGATTTGTTTGGTCATGTTTATCATGTTTCTTAAACCACGGTTCCCTTTTTCCATACATGATCAACTCACAAAAATTATACATAATTTTGTTTAGGAGAAGTAGGGCCTCTTTAAAAAATCGTAGAAAGACATAAAACATAGTATTAGTGATATTAGATTAAAAGAAATATACTAAAATAGAAAACAAATCAAATGTTTTGCAATTTTGCTAAAATTTCTGGCCCGACAATGGAGCCGAGTGGGGCAACTGCTCCAGGCAGCACTTTTGAAGGGGCGGCACTTTGCCGCCCCAAGCCCTTTTTTTTATTAAAGCGGAAGAGAGAGAGGGGCGCCGAGTGGTTTTCGCTTACCCGCTCGGTGCCCTTCTCTCTCTTCTCTGCGGCGAGTCTCCCTGTTCGGTCTTGGAGCTGGCTTGTAATGCTGAGCGCTGGGAGATGACGTCATTTCCGGCGCTCAGCTTTATAAGCCGGCACCGAGACCGAACAGGGAGACTCACTGCAGGACTGCCGAAAGGTAAGTACAACGTGTGGGGGGGGGAGTAGATTATAGTAAGGGTAGATAATGGGGGGGGCGGCATTTTAAACTTCGCCCAGGCGGCATTTTGTCTTGGGCCGGCCCTGGAGCCACAGCTAAACAATGGCCCAGTTTATGTTCAGCAACATCTCCTGTTCACAGTCATGTCCCACATGCATATTTGTGTATGTTCAGGCTCACTTGACATGCTCAATGGTCTTCATGCACCCCCTCTTTCTAGTCATTCTCCAACCCTGTCTTATTATTGGCTGGTGTCTGTGTTCTGCAATTGGTCTTCTGTTTTACTTTCCCTTTCTAATTAGCTCTCGACCCTCATTTGAACGTTTATGTATGATTATGTTCTTTTATTGCCTTTCCTGTGGTTTCAAACCGTGTGCGTCACCTCATTAAATAGTTCTCCCCTCCTAAGCAGCCTTGTATTTTCTGGGACCCTGGTGTAATTAAGACAACTCAGCCAGAGTTTTATTTAGGGCAAGGAACGGAGGAGAGAGAGGGGCACCGAGCAACCGCTCATCCACTTGTGCATTGATTTATGTGATGTCCCATGAGTGCAATCTGGGTGCTGGGGCAAGTGTGGATATATTTTGGGTGTTGAGAAAGTCCTGTAGTTATATTTGTGCAATCTGGGTACTGGGCAATCCTGTGGATGCAATCTGGGCAAATCCTTTAGAATTTAGCCTGGGCACTGGGCAAATCGTTTGGATTTGACTTGGGTGCTGGGGCAAGTCCTGTAGATGCAACCAGGGTACTGAGGCAAATCCTGTGTGTGCAACCTGGGTGCTGGGCAAGTCCTGTGTGTGCAAGTCCTGTGTGGTATGAATGTTCATATTCTTAATTGTGCATTCTGATGGACCAGCCCTTTAAAAATAACAAAGTTGGGAAAAGTTTGCTAGACTCTCTTGAGAACTCTGGCTCTGCAGGTACTGCATTCAATCATGCAAGTCAATGGAGCCCAGCTTTCTAATCTAAAATAATAAGAAAAAAATAGAAAAATGTAAAAATAATTTCCCTGTATGTCCCGGGCGTCGGGCACTAGACCCCGAATATAGGCCGCACCCCCACTTTAAAGTCTTAAAGTGGGGGAAAAAAGTGCGGCCTATATTCGAGCCAATACGGTATATATATATATAATATTTTTGTGAGCAAGTCCTAAAATTAGCATATTAGCTTAAAACAATTCTCGCATGGAAAGAGTTAAAATACTGGCATATTAAATGCCCATGGGGTGTCTACTTTTAAAAAATGTATGATTTGATGGGGTAAATTGAATTGGCCGGGTTCAACAATGTCCCAATTAACACGGGGGGAAGGATGGCCACACATCTAATTTCCAATTAGAAAAATGCACACGTACCAAATGTGGCCTTTTAGTTCCCCCCAAAAATGACAAACCCATGCATGTGGGTGTACTCAGGAGATGTTGCTGAACACATATTGGGGTGTTGTGTGACAGCGGCATATACCATGAGCTGTAAATTCATACATAAAGTAGGTGTGTGTGGGGGGGGGAAATACACACAAAAAATACTACTGCAAACTTTGAAAAAATGCTGGGGGTAAAATGTGTGCATGCAAAAAGTTAAAATACCAGCATTTAAAATACCCTGGGGTGTCTAGTTTTCAAAGATATATGGCTTTTCTGTAAGAGGCACTCATGTTACTCCTGACTTTCAATGTATCAATGAAACTGAATTGTCTGCAGTTATTTTGTAACATGCTTTGTCAATAAACAGTGTTAATACAAACAAAAATATATGGCTTTATTGGGCACACTGAAATGGCCCGGCTCAAAGATGTACCAAATAGGGCATGGGCAGTTGATCGCCAAACGCCAAAGTTAAACATTGAAAATGCGCATGCCCCAAATGTGGCCCTTTTGCCCCCAAACAGCCAGGCAAAATCATTCATGTGAGGTATCGCTGTACTCAGGAGATGCTGCTGAACACATATATGACAGTGACATATACCAGAACCTGTTTATTCATACCTGGAGTAAAATGTGTGTGAAAAAACAAATGCA
Organism: Spea bombifrons; assembly: GCF_027358695.1. Taxonomy (NCBI): domain Eukaryota; kingdom Metazoa; phylum Chordata; class Amphibia; order Anura; family Pelobatidae; genus Spea; species Spea bombifrons. Next base: position 16,192,203 of record NC_071098.1, read on the forward strand.
AAAAAAGGACTACCACAAAGTTTGACAAAGACTGGTGATAGATATGGTGCATGGAAAGAGTTAAAATACTGGCATTTGAAAATATATGATTTGATGGGGTAAATTGCATTGGCCGGCTTCAAAGATACCCGAAATGGCACATGGGGGAAGAATTACCAGATTTGGAAAAAATGGCTTTGAAATAGCAAAACACTACCTGTACTTATTGCCCCATAACGTGTAGAAAGAAGCAAAAAAACATAAAAACATTGGGTATTTCTAAACTCAGGACAAATGGTAGAATCTTTTTAGCAGGTTTTTTCATTACCTTTTATAGATGAGTAAAAGATTTTTCAACTGAAAGTTAGAAAAAGTCATTTTTTCAAAATGTTTCACCATATTTTATACTTTTTTTAATAGTAAATAATATGATACAATCAAAACAAAGAAAGCCCTTCTTGTCCTGAAAAAAACAATATATAACTTGTGTGGGTTCAGTAAACGGGAAAGAAGAAAATTACAGCTAAATACGAGCAGAGCAGAAATTTTAAAAATGGCCGTCACGAACGGTACAAAAAGTAAAATCAGCCTTTGTCACGAAGGGGTTAAATAAACGAAAAATTTGCATATTGTTTTTTTTACCCGATTAATCGGCCAACTAATCGATTATGAAAATAATCGTTAGTTGCAGCCCTATTAAACATAGAAACAGTTTACATGTGAATCAATATTTACTAGTAAAACGTTTTTTCCTATAGGGTAGTCTTACATTCAGACTTTTTCTTTTCTTCCTAAATAAATATTTGGAGGGTCATCTAAATTAATGTTCCAAAAAATTTTTTTGCGGGGGTGTCTTATAATCAGGGTGGTCTTATAATTGAGCAAATATGGTATTTGGTGAGGTTTCAGGGAAACTTTAGAAGATTTCATAACATCCATACATAGGAATGAATATACCGTATTTGCTCGATTATAAGACGAGTTTTTTTCCAGTGCAAATGCTCTGAATCGGGGTCGTCTTATAATCAGACCTCAACTAGGTCTGACTATGAGACTAAGATATATTACATAAGTTGATCAGCTTTCATGTGCAATTATTGTGTGCAATTTTTAAGGGTTACTACATTTTGTCTTTTCTTCTCACTCTATCAATAAAGTGAAAGCCACTTTCCTTTTTAATTTCTCGTTTTTCTTTGGGTGGAATTTTTTTATTGCAATTATTTCAGTTGTTACATTTATCACTGTGATGGGACAGATGTCTCCGGTGATCATCTTAATTGGGATTGCATCCCAAGCCTTCCTCGAGTGCTTTCAGCTGTTCTGCTATGGCTCTCTCCAGCTTTTCATTTTGGTACTTTAAGATGCTGAAAAACAACATTGAATATTTGTCACATTTATTTGTATTGCAATTGTTAATAAAACATCACATAATCTCACTGCCTGGTTCTCCCTCTTGAAACTACATTGAAAAGAGTTCATGTTCATTTACATTTTAAAGCTTATAAATTTGCTGTTACTTAGCTGCCCAAATAAATACATGTCTAGCCTGTGATGATTAAACATGACCAGATAATTAAGCCTGTTACTGATAGCCCAACAATACATCCCTTTTTATTATTTGCATGCAAATAGCACTTCCATGCATGTATGTATCTAGTCACGATAATAAGATATATTCATAGCGTATCCAATAGTATGAATAACTTCTCACAATCTCCAGAAACCTGGGATGAAGACAGAAACAAATTCCATAAAATGTACTCACCGTATTCCCACAGCAAATATTATAATCAAACAACTGAATACAGCCATACTGATCAGGAAGATGGATTGGGCCACATTCTCCACATTGGCATTAATGGAGGTCTGTGCCGTGCCTGGGGGCTTTCCTGGCCCTTTTAAAACTGCATGAAGAGAAGGAAAGAGAATCGATGAAATATACCGTATTTGCTCGATTATAAGACGAGGTTATTTTCAGAGCAAATGCTCTGAAAAATACCCCTCGTCTTATAATCGAGGTCGTCTTCTAATCAGACCTCAAAATGTCTGCTGGGCCATGCTACTTACCGGGCTTTGATTGCGAGCAGCAGGAGAACAAGAAGCTAGCAGCGTGTCACATAACTCTGCCTCCCCCCTCCTTCCTCTGGGGGCGGGGCCAGAGAAGTTGCACTCACAGCCGGGCCCCTGCAGAAGTCTTCGAGTGGGAGATCTGCAGTTCAGGTAAGGGGGTGGGGGAGGGTTTTTGTGATTAATGTGTGAAGTATGTGTGATTAATGGAATGAATGATTATTTAAATGTTTGTGAATGAGTGTGTGTTAGTATGGATGTGTAAGGGTGGTGGTGGTGGTAGCATGGCATAGGGAGGCTGTACTCACACTCCTATCATCCTCAGGTTCCAGCATGTACTGGCTGCCTTGGCTTGATAGGAGTGTGATTGCGGTTAGCAGATATATATATATATATATACCTCCAGAAATGCCTTTTAACCCCCTATATGTCACTCTGCCCCATGATATGCCTTTTAACCCCCTATATGCCACTCTGGACATTTCCGGAGGCAGAGTGGCATATAGAGGGTTAAAAGGCACATCATGGGGCAGAGTGGCAAATAGGGGGTATAAGGCATTTCTGGGGGCAGAGTGGCAACCCTGGGGGCAGATGTGCATAACTGGGGGGGCAGGTTGGCAAATAAAAGGAAATAAAAAAATATATATTTTTCTCAATCATAGCTTTTATTAAATATGAAAATATTGTTTACATGAATTAATATTTACTAGTAAAACTTTTTTTCCTATAGGGTAGTCTTATATTCAGGCTTTTTGTTTTTTTCCTAAATTAATATTTAGATTTTGGGGGGTCGTCTTATAATCAGGGTCGTCTTATAATCGAGCAAATACGGTACTTAGATGATGCATACCTGTTAAATGTCTCTACATCTTATATTGGGTAGAATAAGGCTCATTCACCACGTGGAAGATAATTGAACAATTAGTTACTGCATCTCAGTTGCTTTATACTCAAGAGATCTATTCAGTAACTGAGAAGTGGCAGCTGAGTCTGAGTATCAAGTCCTGATAAACTGTTACTCCTTACTTACAGCTAACAAGTATCAGCTCAGTAGCTTGTGAGTCATATTAATCAATTGATATCTCACTCTTTAGTAAATGGACCCACATGTAGCAATATCTATGGACATGAGGTTCATTGATATATCTCACTGGTAAGATCAATATATAGTGGTGTATGGGAAATAGAATAATATGGAATGTGGAAATAAATGAAATGTGGAAATAAATGAAAGTGTTTCACTTTCGTGATTTACTACCTAAAATGGGAAATGGTGATAAACAGTAATATGCAGTAACTTCATTACCTTTACTGTATTAAGTGTGCATGCTACTAATTCCCTCGTGTCACACTACTCTTTTACCAAGCCCCTAAGTCGCGTTTTTATCATTTGTGCCCCAGAAAAGCTCTGCCTTTAATGTGGCAAAATAAAATATTTTTGCTCACAGGAAACTGAGTGCTTTTACCAGTGGTATTTTTGACAAGCATTCCATGAACTGTAGTTATAAACCAAATTACTTCTCATGTTATTTACAGTTTAACGTGGAGTAACACGGTGCTCTGATAATATTTGGTGTCAAATTTTCTTCCCAGGTTAAAGAGATTTGCTTTTAAATCTGCAATTCACAGATTTTTTTCTGTGTTTCCGTGAAATATGTATTCTAGTTGTGAAATGTTTTATAAGGTCTTGTTGGTTCCACCACATTGATGTGCCAATTTAAACTACAATCAAGTAGTAGGTCTTGACCTTCGATTATCTCTGTAGACCGATCTAAAATGAATAATTTAGGGATGAGCATATTCTGCATTTAAGGAGATACATGTATAATGAATACGTGTACCACATGATTGAGTAGAGTTTTGTAGGCAAAGTACTTAAACTTCCACTGAAGCTATTGAATCATTTTCCTACCAAGACTGGATATTTTCATTTGATACTGTGTGAGGAGCAGAACATTTACCTTTACATTGGCTATGACCTCCCATGCACGGTACCTTTACCTCTTCACAGTTCTTACAGCTTGTGAGAGTTTGGATCATCAAGCCTGCAGAAAAAAACCATTTATAAAATCAATTCAATGATGGCTGATATGAAGAACATTCTGAGTGATATAGATCTGTTCTGGTGACGGCACCTCTAAAATGTTGCTGTTCCCAGATAAGGGAACCCATTAGTAGTTGTTGATCTGTTTCCATTCTAGGGGCTTCTGTTGATTACAATATATTGCTTCTCTCCTTAGCAAAGTAAGACTTATCTTAACCTCTCAGTGGCCACTCTCTTAACAGCACCTCTCGGCTGCTCCATTGGACTATCCTCTTTCCCATTATTGCTAAATACATTTCTGATTTCTCTTTCACCCATTAACACTCATACTCTCTATCCCCTGGGATTTGGACACAAAGTATTTGGAGAATCATTCAAGTGCTGAACAATTGGACCCATAATGTTGATGAGTATTGTCATTTGTTGTCATAATTAAAGTAATTTAGAAAGACACTTACCACATGCTTTATCTCCTAAAACAGAACAAAACAGAATAAGAAAATGAACATATAATCTCATGATTTGCTATTTAACAATAAAAATCCAAACAGAATTATTTTTACATTGTATGCTATTTCACATTAAATTACTTGTGGAAATAAATGATTGTATTTGTTTCTTTTTTTTGTTTTAGACATCAGAGTTATAGATTTAGTAAACCTATGTGGATACTTACTAACTAAGACATTTCCATAGCATTCCTGGATTAAGAACAGCTCAATGAACAAATAGTAGTTTGGGAAATTTGGAATTTTCACATTTTGGAAAGGAATTTGGAAAAATATCAATTTTGTAGCCCAACAAGGTAAAAGTGCCACACTGCTACAAGGTCTTCGGAAGATGTTGCTGTAATGTTGTTAATGTTTATCTCTATAAAGATTTTTAATTAAGAAACTGATATCTGGATATAATTTCTTCATTTATTAAGTTCCTGATTTATTAAATGTAGTCATTGTTTTAAGCCATTTGTGACATGGTTATATTTTGGATGAAAAAAAAATATATAGACGTTTAGAAACTTTAAATTGTGCTTACCTTTCAGATTAGGACAGGACCCCGAAAACAAAGATAACATCATTAATGCCTCTTCTGTAAAGTCTATTTGCATGCATTCAATTTATTTCGGTCAATTGAACTATTCGAGTCATCCATAAAGCTTGCAACCAATGCCCTGCCAAATAACTGCAAAGACTGCTTTCTATCTATCCCTAGGATTCTATCCAAGACCTACACCCAGGGCCACCACTCGGAGAGCACATATCTCCACTCAAAAAAGGAATGTCTGCTTTGCGGTGGGAACGTGGCAGAGCCTGAGAATGTGATTATATGGGTTTGGGTGGGAGCTGAGCTGTGGCTAAAATCATTATTCCTCATAAACACATAAATCAGTATAATTCCACAGGTGGTCTGTTGCCCAACTACTTATGTAACAAGAAAAAACACAAAATGTGAAAATAAATACCCATATACTGAGCATAAACGTGATGAACTATATAGAAATGAATACTGAACTAACAGTGATCTCTTTACACATAATGCAAAAAACACCAAACATCTAATCTAAAGAATAATCCTCATTATTGTGAATGTTCTATTGGTTTATCACCTGCAAAGCTACATTCCAAATCTAATATTAAAACATTAGTTATTTAGGTTTCCAAAGAGATTGTGTGTCTGAAATGTTTACTTACTTTCCGAGAGGAACTGGGTAAAGATGGCACTGAAGTTCACTCTGAGATGTTTCAAACTGGCATCGATTGTGTTCATGTAGTGAGTTCCTACCAAAAGAAAAGAGTTTTGTTACGGGCCAAATACATACATTTCCCACCCATTCTGTGATCGTCGGGATGCAGGGGTAACCATATACTTTACAATATCCTTTATTCATGTTTAGAATATCGGGTAGGTGAAGACTAAACTATTTGTCTCCTTTGGAGGAAATAGAGTGGAAAGTAACTGTTAGAACACTATTTTTAATGACGTTCTACGATGAATCCCCGACCTGCTGCCGATCTTAAGATCTGCTGTACAGAAGTAAAGTTGATTTGAGTCGTTGAACGAGCATCTGCCAGCCCAACGGCACTAATCCATTTTTTGAATATATCCCTGGTGTTATGGCTCTATCACTGCACTTCTTTTTTGTAACAATATTCAATACATACGTTTTTATATCTGGCTACTGGAGATAAAGGGGTTAATAACATGGAATATATCAAATACCGTATTTTTCGCTCCATAAGACGCAGTTTTTTTCCTCCCAAAGTAGGATGAAAAATCAGCCGCGTCTTATGGAGCGAAGATGCAGGCAGGGAGGGGGGGGCATATACTCACCAAAAGCGCACCGGGTGCCGCTCATCAGGGGGTGCCAACTTGCCGGCACCCCTCCAGAGACGGACAGTAATGTCCGCCGCTGGAGGAGCAGGCTTGCAAGAGAGCGGTATCGGAGGTCTTTAACAGACCTCCGGCTCCCTTGAGTGATTTTAAGCCGGTTCCCTTGCGATCCGCGCGGCAACTGCTGCTGTGGGCGCGGCTTCAGTGCCGCCGGGATCTGACAACAAACCCCGGCGGCACTGAAGCCGCGCCCACAGTGCCCTCTGACCCGGAAGAAGACAGAAGAAGAGGAGCGAAGAGGAGGATTGCTGTAAGAAGAAGACTGCTGTAAGAAGAAAAGAGGTAGAAAAGAAGGTAGGAAATCATTCAGTAAGACTGAGTGACAGTGAGAGTGGATTGGTATGTGTGGAATCTGTGGATTGGTATATGTGTGGATTGGTATGTGTGGAATCTGTGGATTGGTATATGTGTGGATTGGTATGTGTGGAATCTGTGGATTGGTAATGATGGTTCTTAATGCTGCTGTTGGCTATTGTTCATGTTAAGTTATTCAGTTATTGTAATAAATATTTTAGCCCATTTTTTAGCTCAAAATATTTTTTCCTTTTTTTTCTCCTCTAAAATCTAGGTGCGTCTTATCAGCAGGTGCGTCTTATAGAGCGAAAAATACGGTAAATACCTTCAGCGACTGAGGCACCGATTGTCTGCACAGGATTGTCAAGTTGTTCAACCATTTGGGAAATAGCAAGTTTATCTGAAAAACAAATTGTTAAAGTCATGAAATTGAATTACTGCATTTTAAACCATTTAGACCTGATTTTCTCCAGGAATAATCGACCCACTGAGTGCAGCGGCATCATAAAAAATCACCATTTGCATATGTCAAGAAATGTCAAGTTTTACGTTTTGTAATCCTTTCAAGTTTTATACTAGATTGAAGAGGATTTTCCACCCTTATATTGTCATTGGTGTTGGCACAGCTAGAATTAGGACATATTGCACCTGAGCTGAACCTCAGGTGCAATCGAATATAAGACAAGGTTTTACTCAGAGAAAATACTCTTGTATTTGAGGTCGTCTTATAATCGGACCTCAAATAGAGTTATGACTAGACTTGCACATTCGTCTTCGGGCGAACATGAAAACGAGCACGAAGAGGCCGTTTTTTGGTTCGTTCCGAAGACACGCCGAAGAGAATACAGTGCCGGCAAAACGTAGGAGAAGACGAAGACTCACAACCATGAAGAATCGAAGATTCTTCGTGATCGTCTTCGTTTTTGCCGCGCAGCCGCCAAAATTTCAAACAGGAGTGAGCTGATCTCGTCTGTCCAATCAGCTCACTCTTGTGACGTCACGCTAAGGGTCTCGTCCAATGCCTGTGCTGCTGTTTTTTTAATTCTGAAGGCGCCTTTATAAGACCAGAGCTTGCCTGAGAGATCCATTCATTTTTCGCTGTGACTGCTTTGGCAACACTGCTGTGCTGCATCCGAGCGTTACAGAGAGATTGTTCTGTTCTGTGTGAGACTGGTAAGCCTTAGCCTGCCATTTCTCACAGTGTACTTCATCCTCACTTCAGTGCTACTTAATATAATTAATAATAATAATTTGATTAATTTAATTTTTTTTATTTAATTTGTCATCAACTGTAGTGTAAGTGCTGTTGAGTTGACAGTGCACCCAGTGCCTCAGTGGCACTGGGGTGCCCTTGCCCTGGGCTGGCACTAGTGCCTATTGCCTGTCCTGCTTAAATAAATTAAATAGAATTTATAAATAATAATTTAATAGAATCTATAATTTAATAGTTCATTATTATATATATATATATTTGTCAGTCATATATATATATATTCTATAGTATACTAGTGTAGCGTGTACTGTAGACATTCATCTACTAGTGTCTAATTTAAAATCAGTAATATTAATTAATATAATTAATAATTGAATTCATTATAAACTTATATATATATTTGTCAGTTATAGTTAGTAATAGTATACTAGTGTAGAGTGTACTGTAGACATTCAAGACATCTACTAGTGTCTAATCTAAAATCAGTAATATTAATAATTCTATAATTCTTTCTTGTCTTAATAGTTAATTAAATTAGCTATAAATAAAAGTAATAATATTAATTAATTACTACTAGCGTATAGTTCAGCTAATCTTATTAGTACTGGTGCTGCAGCTCTATAGTTTGTGCTTTGTTTTAGCAACAGTAAGAGACCAAGTCAATTTTTCTTAATTAATCTTTCATTTTATTTCATTTGTTTTGCTCACCTCAGTCCATCAGTGAAGTGAACTTGTTGGGCTAGTGAGTGCAGCCGCATAAATGCTGTGTTTTTTTTTGATCAGCAAGCAGTGACGTTAACTGTTTTGCAAAGATTTTCTCATTTATTTTACATTTTATTTCAATTTTATTAAAAGTACCCTTAGTGTTTTGCTCACCTCAGTCCATCAGTGAAGTGAACTTGTTGGGCTAGTGAGTGCAGCAAGCAGTGAAGCTAACTGTTTTGCTGTGACATTTTATTTTATTTCTAATTCTTTTCAAGAAAAATTGACTGTGACGAGCTGTACTAAACAAAGCTTCAAGCTACTAGCTGTAGTACTAAAATAATTCTAATCTTCTTTAATCTTAATCTATAATATATTATAAATAATAATATTCTAATTCATAATCTATAATATAAGTAATTCTAATTCTAAATTCTAATTCATAATCTATATTCTTCTATCTATAATACATAATATATATAAGTAAATTAGTTCTAATCTATTAATATTATATAACTTAATATTAATTAATAAATCATATACTGAATCTGATTTAACCTCACTTTAGCTTAGTGGGTTTGAGAGCGTCTGCCTAGAGGTAGACTTATAGTAAGGAAATATAGCTTTAGGCTAGCATAGTGGTAGGCTAAGCTCTTAGGCCCGTGTAAATTCAAATTAAAAATAAAATACTGCTAGTTATTAAATAGTTAATCTTGAGTTAATAATTTAAATAACTTTAGGATTTTGGCAGATTGCACACAGCACAGTGCAGTAGTGCATAGTTTTACTTTTTAAGCAGTAGCACTGAAGAGAACTTCCTCTAATTTTTTTGTCTTTAATTCCTCCTTTTGGGACTAAGGAGGGACAAGCTCCATCTACCACCACCACCACCACCACCACCAGCACCACCACCAGCACCACCACCAGTTCTAAGATGCAGCCTTTGCGTCAGTCTAGTCGGCCAAGTAGGCCAAGCTCTCGCTTATCATTTGGGGAAGCATTGCTTGAAGGATCATCAAGTAAAGGAAAGGCACCAAAAGCAGGCAGTAGTAGTGCGGCTAGGCCCACAAGCTCTATGGTTTTTTACGGAAAGCCTAAAGCACCAGAAGCACGTTCAAAGTTAAAGGGTAGCACAAGTAGTACCAGCCCAGTGACTAAAAAGAAGTGCCTTTTGCCCAAAGCAGCATCTTCCCCATCCACCAGCAGCATGCAAGGTACCAAGCAGAGCGAAATTAGCAGCAAGACTCAGAGGGGTCCCAAACCAAAGCGATCTCATTCCTTTGTAGGGAAAACCACCACCACCCCCACCTCTACCGCCTCTACCACCACTAGTGCTGCGCCTACTGTTCCCACTGGTACCGCCACGCCATGTCCTCCTAGTACCTCTAGCAAGCCACCAAGTCCTTACAAAATTTTTGTAAAGACAGTTAGAGAGAGGACTACACATAGTGGAACTCCACCTAGCGAGGTAGCAGAGGAGCCTGAGACTGAGAGGCCAAGTGCAGAGTCTATTCTTCCTGCTCGCACTACTACTAGTCACGAGTCTCACGACGATATCAGTCTTAGCTCCAGCCTAGCAGGAATTCCATTCGATCTGGCTAATGAAGAGCTAGACTATGAGCCAGAGGAAGTAGTGGAGATGAGTGGTCAGGAATCAGATTCCTCAGGGAGCAGTGTCCAAATGACTAGTGCACAATTTTCCCCTGAGCCTCCACCTTCTCCGCTACGATCATCACCATCACCACCACCAGCAGCAGCAGCAAAACCTAGCAAATCTAAAGCAATTAGCAGTCCCACTATGGCCAGTACTGTTACCACCAGTCCCACCACCACTAGTTCTGCCTCTGTTCATCCACCCCGAGCAGTAAGAGCAGCACCCAAGGCACACTCCAAGGCTATGCGCGCCCCAATTTGGGAGCACTTTGAAAATGTTGAAGAAGGGCGCTATGGAAAGTGCAAACATTGTGGGAAGCTAATAAGCAGAGGGAAAGTGTCTGGCCATTTTACCAGTGCTAGCATGAAGCATCACCTCAGCACTCAACACAACGCTGTGATATTGGGGAAAGATGCAGAGGTAAAACTTAGTGCAGGCAGCATAGCTGGTGGCCGTGGAAAAACCCCAACAGCTTCTTCTTCTGAGCCAATAGCAGCAGCAGCAGCAGCAGCAGCAACTAGTGCTGGCAGCCAGAGACCAATTTGTGGCATTCCAATCCAAAAGGTCAATGCCCAAACAGCAGGCCAATAAAGTAACGCGACTGATTGGTCAGTTCATTGCTGTTGGAGGGGCATCCTTCTCTATGATCGAAGGGGAGCCTTTCAAACAATTGATGGCGGCTGTGGCTCCACAATATACAGTTCCGTCACGTTCCACTTTCAGCAGGAACATTGTCCCCTCATTGTATCGGTCCTGTGTTGCAGCAGTGAAAGAGGAGCTTTCCAAGGCTGCTGGTCAGTCTGTTCATTTCACTACAGATTTGTGGAGTGCACCTAGCGGCCAGCATGCCTTTCTTTCTTTGACAGCACACTGGTGGCAGCCCGGTGTGTCTAAGGAAGCTGCTGCAGCAGGCTACCGATCTTTCCTTCTCCATGCAGAAGTGATGGATGAAAAGCACACTTCCCAAAACATTCTGCATGCGATGAGGAAAATGTTTAGCCTTTGGGTGGGAGCAGAGGCGGGCACCAATGTTGAAGTTGGTTTTGTGGTAACTGACGGAGGTGCCAATATGGTGAAAGCGCTGCGAGATGGTCATATTGTTGGTGTGCGCTGTGCAGCCCACATCATCCATCTTGTAGTGAAGGCAGCAATGTCAGAAGGAACTAATGTGGCAGCAGTAGTTCTGTCCCGCTGCAGAAAGATCGCTGGGCACTTTCACCATAGTGTTAAGGCTAGCCAACTTTTGAGGGAAGAGCAAGAGAGGTCAGGTCTTCCCGTACACTGCCTACGTCAGGATGTCAGTACACGGTGGAACTCCACGTTAGACATGCTCGAGAGGATTTTGGAGCAGCAGAGGGCAATCCATAATCTTGCCTCAGAGCATAATATTGGGATTACCTCTCCATTGAATAGGGAGGATTGGACAGTGATCGCCCAGCTAGTGGCAGTCCTTAAACCATTCAGGGATGCCACCGAAAATTTAAGCTCAAACACTGCCAGTCTGGCCCAGGTAATCCCAGTGTTCTCCCATCTAGGCAGCAAGATGGATGTGTTCCTTGGAAACCGTGAGGCTGTTCAAGGTGGCACTCTACATCCTGACGTAGCAGCCATAGTCAGGAAGCTGAAGGATCTGCTAAAAGTACACCTTCGCAAACGAATGGAAGAGAGTCCCGAAATGATGCTAGCGTGCCTTTGCGATCCAAGAATTAAGGGAAAGCTAGCTTTGAAATTTAATGTTCTCAGTAGCTACCGGGAGCAATTGGTCAACAAGGTGCGTGACTGGCAGCGTTAAATGGGAATGCTGTCCGAGGAGGGAGAGGTGCAGGAGGAGGAAGAGATGATGTGGTCTGCTACTCCTAGCAGCAGCATCAGCAGCAGTGCCACAAGCAGTACAACACAGCTGAGTGGAGCAGCTGCGTTTTGGGAAGAGGCACTTGGGAGTATAGTTGGACCATCTGACAGAGCTAGCAGCAGAAAGAAGAGTAGTGCTGCTGAAATGGTCAAACTTTACCTCTGTGAAGTTCCTTCTGCGCCTAATGTTGATCCTCTTAGCTACTGGGATGAAAAGAAGAGTGTGTGGCCTGCACTCTCATGGGTTGCGCAGCAGCTACTATCATGTCCGCCAACCACTGTTCAAAGTGAGCGCGTGTTTTCTATGACTGGAAACATACTGAGTCCACAGCGCTCACGCATGGCACCTCATCTGATGGAGCAGATTGCCTTCCTTAAATTCAATCTGCCCAAGTTGGGTTACCCAGCTCTTAGCTTGGAAAGTTAATTTTTTTTATCTGTAATGTTTAAGGTAGTTTCTCCCCCTGGTTGCACGTGTTTGCGGTGTGGCAACGTCTGCTACCTCCGCCGGTGTAGCCAATTTACGCTAGGGTCTAGTGTCTGAGTTCTGGAAGTCCGCTCCCAAACGCCATGGACTGACAGACTTTCATGCTTTGCCCTGGGGTGAAACAGGTGAGCGGGTCGTCAATTGCCCACTCATTCACCTTTTTCCTTTTCCAACGGTGCTGCTGGTGGTGGTGCCAGCATCTTTTGCCAGTTCGCTTCCTGGCTGAAATCATGCCTCAAATGTCCCTAATGGAGAGGGTAGTTTCTCCCCCTGGTTGCACTTGCTGCAGTGTGGCAATGCCTGCTACCTCCGCCGGTGTAGCCAATTTACGCTAGGGCCTAGTGTCTGAGTTCTGGAAGTCTGCTCCCAAACGCCAAGGACTGACAGTCTTTGGATGCTTTGCCCTGGGGTGAAACAGGTGAGCGGGTCGTCAATTGCCCACTCATTCGCCTTTTCCAATGCTGCTGCTGCTGGTGGTGCCAGCGTCTCTTCTCTGCCAGTTCGCTTCCTGGCTAGTGTCATGCCTTAAATGTCCCTAATGGAGAGGGTAGTTTCTCCCCCCCTGGTTGCACTTGCTGCGGTGTGGCAACGCCTGCTACCTCCGCCAATGTAGCCAGCTTACGCTAGGGCCTTGTGTCTGAGTTCTGGAAGTCCGCTCCCAAACGCCAAGGACTGACAGTTTTTGGATGCTTTGCCCTGGGGTGAAACAGGTGAGCGGGTCGTCAATTGCCCACTCATTCGCCTTTTCCAATGCTGCTGCTGCTGCTGCTGGTGGTGGTGCCAGCGTCTCTTCTCTGCCAGTTCGCTTCCTGGCTAGTGTCATGCCTTAAATGTCCCTAATGGAGAGGGTAGTTTCTCCCCCCTGGTTGCACTTGCTGCGGTGTGGCAATGCCTGCTACCTCCGCCGGTGTAGCCAATTTACGCTAGGGCCTTGTGTCTGAGTTCTGGAAATCCACTCCCAAACGCCAAGGACTGACAGCGTTTGGATGCTTTGCTCTGGGGTGAAACAGGTGAGCGGGTCGTCAATTGCCCACTCATTCGCCTTTTCCAATGCTGCTGCTGCTGGTGGTGCCAGCGTCTCTTCTCTGCCAGTTCGCTTCCTGGCTAGTGTCATGCCTCAAATGTCCCTTATGGTAAGGGCAGTTTCTCCCCCCTGGTTGCACTTGCTGCGGTGTGGCAACGCGTGCTATATCCGCCAATGTAGCCAGCTTACGCTAGGGCCTTGTGTCTGAGCTCTGGAAGTCCGCTCCCAAACGCCAAGGACTGACAGTCTTTGGATGCTTTGCCCTGGGGTGAAACAGGTGAGCGGGTCGTCAATTGCCCACTCATGCGCCTTTTCCAATGCTGCTGCTGCTGCTGCTGCTGGTGGTGCCAGCGTCTCTTCTCTGCCAGTTCGCTTCCTGGCTAGTGTCATGCCTCAAATGTCCCTTATGGTAAGGGCAGTTTCTCCCCCCTGGTTGCACTTGCTGTGGTGTGGCAACGCCTGCTACCTCCGCCAATGTAGCCAGCTTACGCTAGGGCCTTGTGTCTGAGCTCTGGAAGTCCGCTCCCAAACGCCAAGGACTGACAGTGTTTGGATGCTTTGCTCTGGGGTGAAACAGGTGAGTGGGTCGCCAATTGCCCACTCATTCGCCTTTCCCAATTCTGCTGCTGCTGCTGGTGGTGGTGCCAGTGTCTCTTCTCTGCCAGTTCGCTTCCTGGCTAGTGTCATGCCTCAAATGTCCCTTATGGTAAGGGCAGTTTCTCCCCCCTGGTTGCACTTGCTGCGGTGTGGCAACGCCTGCTACCTCCGCCGGTGTAGCCAATTTACGCTAGGGCCTTGTGTCTGAGCTCTGGAAGTCCGCTCCCAAACGCCAAGGACTGACAGTGTTTGGATGCTTTGCTCTGGGGTGAAACAGGTGAGTGGGTCGCCAATTGCCCACTCATTCGCCTTTCCCAATTCTGCTGCTGCTGCTGCTGGTGGTGGTGCCAGTGTCTCTTCTCTACCAGTTCGCTTCCCTTCCTGGCTAGTGTCATGAATCAAATGTCCCTAATGGTAAGGGCAGTTTCTCCCCTCTGGCTGCGTCTGTTTGCGGTGTGGCAACGCCTGCTACCTCCGCCGGAGTGGCCAGCTTACGCTAGGGCCTTGTGTCTGAGCTCTGGAAGTCCGCTGCCAAACGTCTAGGACTGACAGTGTTTGGGTGCTTTGCCCTGGGGTGAAACAGGTGAGTGGGTCGCCAATTGCCCACTCATTCGCCTTTCCCATTTTTCAATGCTGCTGCTGGTGGTGGTGGTGCCAGCATCTCTTCTCTGCCAGTTCACTTCCTGGCTAGTGTCATGCCCAAAATGTCCCTAGTGGTAAGGGCAGTTTCTCCCCTCTGGCTGCGTCTGTTTGCGGTGTGGCAACGCCTGCTACCTCCGCCGGAGTGGCCAGCTTACGCTAGGGCCTTGTGTCTGAGCTCTGGAAGTCTGCTGCCAAACGTCTAAGACTGACAGTGTTTGGGTGCTTTGCCCTGGGGTGAAACAGGTGAGTGGGTCGCCAATTGCCCACTCATTCGCCTTTCCCAATTCTGCTGCTGCTGGTGCCAGTGTCTCTTCGATGCCAGTTTGCTTCCTGGCTAGTGTCATGCCTCAAATGTCCCTAATGGTAAGCAGTGGCGTCTCCAGCTTTCATATTTAGGGGGGGTACATGGGGGGCCAGGGACCAAAGTAGGGGGGCCAATTATAAAATGGTACATATACACTATATATATATATATATATATATATATATACACGTTAGACGTGCATTTTTAACTACATAATATGCACTTATTACCCCCTGCTTCCGATATATATTAATATTAGCTCCTGCTGCTGATATATATTAATATTAGACCCTGCTGCCGGTATATATTATTAGTCCCGGCTTCCGATATATATTAATATTAGCCCCTGCTGCCAATATATATAAATATTAAACCCTGCTGTCAATATATAAATATTAGACCCTGCTGCCAATATATAAATAAATATTAGCCCCTGCTGCCAATACATATATATACATATATATAAACATTAGACCCTGTTGCCAATATATTTTATAGTGAAAAAATTGGACCCTACCCAAGCATTTCCTTGGGTCCTGCTCAGCGCTCCCTTGCATGCAATCACTCCCTCCGCTACCACACCGAAAAAAATATATTTGCCACACTGACTGCAGATCGGGAGAAGACAGTGAGAGTCAGTCCTGCACCGTGACAGTGAGAGGTCCTCTCTCCTGTAATCATCCCCAGAGTCCCTTTGTCCCCTCATTCACTAAACCATACCGCTCTTTTACTTACACCCTGTAGTTCAGGTATAGATCAAATAAACAACACATGGAAACAACACATGCAACTGAATTAGACAAAAAAAACCCTGTATTTGCATGTATACATAAATAATGTATGGAAACATAGCAGATACAGATCAACAGAATTATACACACTATTTGACATCCAAACAACTATAAATCATTTTTATCACATTATTAAAATCCCAGAAATCAAAAAAGTTAAAAGGCCCAAATAAATTAAGATTAGACATAATGGAATCAAACATTTGCTACTGCAAAAAATTTTAGATGAAAAAGTCCAGTTTTATTCAGCGCAACAAAACAGTGATAGCATTATTCTTAACAATATTAATGCATTAATGCATCACAACCCTCTTAGCACTGCATCACCAAATGAACAAATGAACACCTCATTACAGATAACACAATGCATGCAGCTGCATATAACTAAGCTGAGTACCACTTGGTCTGTGAAGGCCTGTGAAACCAAAGGGGAATAGCGTCCTGTATAATGAAATCAAGAACTGAGTTTCACAAACTCTGAACCAACATCTACGTTTCCTTTTAATAATATATTCAGACTGAAATAAGAGTAAATAACACAAAACCTTTACTTTTCCTCTCACTGATTTCTAGGCCTAGAAAGTTTTGTCCTCTGAAGTGACCACAAAATCTGGATAAATACAAATTACAAAGTTCTATTTAACCCTCTACAGCAAGTAAAGTGCCAGGAAACAGATGACCAAACACATATCAGGACAGGCTCTGCCACACTGACTCCCAAACACATACACCAGGACAGGCTCTGCTGCCACATGGACCCCCACACCAGGATGGGATAACCTACTAATATTATTAAGTATATACTACTACTAGTATAAAAATGCTTTCCACATTGCTCTGTTTGTGTGTATTGCCCCTTGTGTATTTGTGCCCCCCCAGCCACCCTCCTTTGTGCATTTTTGCTATACACCCTTGTGTATTGATTTATTTGATGCCCCCAGCCAGCCCCCCTCCCTTGTGTATTGATTTATTTGATGCCCCCAGCCAGCCCCCCTCCCTTGTGTATTGATTTATTTGATGCCCCAAGCCTGCCCCCCTCCCTTGTGTATTGATGCACCAACCCCTTGTAATGGTTATTATAATGGCCCCCATACAAATGTGTATTAACCCCCCCTGATGTGTAATTATGTCCCCAGCCTGCCAGCCACCATCTTTATGTATTTTATTTTCCCAAGGCAGCCCCCCCCCTTGTTAATGTGCCACCTCCAGTGAGATCTGGTGTACTTGCTCTAGTGCACTGCTCCTTGCTCTTACTTAGAGCAAATAACACAAATATTAAATAATGGCATTTTTAACCCAAACATATTTAATGGGGGTTCTCCTTTTAATTTCAAATGACATTTGAAGACCCTCAACTATTTTTATAAAATGAAATAATTACTTTTTTGAAGTCTTCGTTTTTCCGCCTTAACACCGCTGCTCTTGCTCTCCTACCGCGTGCTCCCTGTCATAGAGCATCAGTTCCGAAAGTGCCCGCCCCCTTGTGCATCACGGTGCATCTTCAAATGGGCGGGACGAAGAGCCTCAGCGATTGGCAAGCCATTAAACGGCCGGCTGCTGACAGTTTCAAAGCGGTTTTAAAACCGAAGCGGTTTTAAAACCGCTTCGGTTTTAAAACCGCTTTGAAACTGTCAGCCGCATCGGCTGCAATTTCAGCTCAGACAGTTTCAAAGCGGCTGTAAAACCGCTTCGGTTTTACAACCGCTTTGAAACTGTCTGAGCTGAAATTGCAGCCGATGCGGCTGACAGTTTCAAAGCGGTTTTAAAACCGAAGCGGTTTTAAAACCGAAGCGGTTTTACAGCCGCTTTGAAACTGTCTGAGCTGAAATTGCAGCTGATGCGGCTGACAGTTTCAAAGCGGCTGTAAAACCGAAGCGGTTTTAAAACCGCTTCGGTTTTAAAACCGCTTTGAAACTGTCAGCCGCATGGGCTGCAATATCAGCTCAATCTGCCGGCACACCGGGAAATGTCCCGGTCTCCCGGCGGTGGGCCGGGTCAAAGCGGCATCGCATTTCAATTGGGGGGGCACACTGGGGGGCACAGCATAATGTAGGGGGGGCCATGGCCCCCTCTGGCCCCCCCCTGCCGACGCCACTGATGGTAAGGGCAGTTTCTCCCCCCTGGCTGCCTCTGTCTGCGGTGTGGCAACGCCTGCTACCTCCGCCGGAGTGGCCAGCTTACGCTAGGGCCTAGTGTCTGAGCTCTGGAAGTCTGCTGCCAAACGTCTAAGACTGACAGTGTTTGGGTGCTTTGCCCTGGGGTGAAACAGGTGAGTGGGTCGCCAATTGCCCACTCATTCGCCTTTCCCATTTTTCAATGCTGCTGCTGGTGGTGGTGGTGCCAGCATCTCTTCTCTGCCAGTTCGCTTCCTGGCTAGTGTCATGCCCAAAATGTCCCTAGTGGTAAGGGCAGTTTCTCCCCCCTGGCTGCCTCTGTCTGCGGTGTGGCAACGCCTGCTACCTCCGCCGGAGTGGCCAGCTTACGCTAGGGCCTAGTGTCTGAGCTCTGGAAGTCTGCTGCCAAACGTCTAAGACTGACAGTGTTTGGGTGCTTTGCCCTGGGGTGAAACAGGTGAGTGGGTCGCCAATTGCCCACTCATTCGCCTTTCCCATTTTTCAATGCTGCTGCTGGTGGTGGTGGTGCCAGCATCTCTTCTCTGCCAGTTCGCTTCCTGGCTAGAGTCATGCCCAAAATGTCCCTAGTGGTAAGGGCAGTTTCTCCCCTCTGGCTGCGTCTGTTTGCGGTGTGGCAACGCCTGCTACCTCCGCCGGAGTGGCCAGCTTACGCTAGGGCCTAGTGTCTGAGCTCTGGAAGTCTGCTGCCAAACGTCTAAGACTGACAGTGTTTGGGTGCTTTGCCCTGGGGTGAAACAGGTGAGTGGGTCGCCAATTGCCCACTCATTCGCCTTTCCCATTTTTCAATGCTGCTGCTGGTGGTGGTGGTGCCAGCATCTCTTCTCTGCCAGTTCGCTTCCTGGCTAGAGTCATGCCCAAAATGTCCCTAGTGGTAAGGGCAGTTTCTCCCCTCTGGCTGCGTCTGTTTGCGGTGTGGCAACGCCTGCTACCTCCGCCGGAGTGGCCAGCTTACGCTAGGGCCTAGTGTCTGAGCTCTGGAAGTCTGCTGCCAAACGTCTAAGACTGACAGTGTTTGGGTGCTTTGCCCTGGGGTGAAACAGGTGAGTGGGTCGCCAATTGCCCACTCATTCGCCTTTCCCATTTTTCAATGCTGCTGCTGGTGGTGGTGGTGCCAGCATCTCTTCTCTGCCAGTTCGCTTCCTGGCTAGAGTCATGCCCAAAATGTCCCTAGTGGTAAGGGCAGTTTCTCCCCTCTGGCTGCGTCTGTTTGCGGTGTGGCAACGCCTGCTACCTCCACCGGAGTGGCCAGCTTACGCTAGGGCCTTGTGTCTGAGCTCTGGAAGTCCGCTGCCAAACGTCTAGGACTGACAGTGTTTGGATGCTTTGCTCTGGGGTGAAACAGGTGAGTGGGTCGCCAATTGCCCACTCATTCGCCTTTTCCATTTCTTTTTCCATTTCCATTTCATTATTTTCCTTCTGATACACAACCAACCAACCAAACATAACACACACAACAACACAAATAACACAGTGACATAACACATAACACACATAACACATATAACACAGTGACAAGTGACAACACACATAACACACATAACACATACACGTACAATGCACAAATCACAAGGACCTTTCCTCTTGTTATTTGTCCTGGCCTTCATTTCTACACTCACTAGCATTAACGCTATAACTCACACTTCATACTATAACATTTTTCCATCCACATACCTGCCAACAGACCCAACTTTTTCAGGGACAGTCCTGCTTTTTTCCAGTCCTGTCCCATCTAATTTAGCTAAACTAGGTATGCAAATACACGTTGGTATTTATAGCTCGGTAGGTAGCACTAGTATAAACATTAAATAAATATAATAAAGTACTAAATAATAAATCTAACTTTAAAATACATTTAAATAAACCCCTAATTTTTTTTAAAAAAAACCATTAAAATTAAAATTAAATTATTATTTAGACATAATACATCTTTAACCAAAGCAGTGCACTGCTACTAATCTTAAACATAACCGTACATTAACCCTAAGCTATTTTTTAGTTCTTGTCCAACATTTTTCCATCCGCATACCTGCCAACACACCCAAGATTTTGGTGGACAGTCCTGCTTTTTTCCAGTCCTGTCCAGTAAAAGTTGGGTTGTTGCAAAGTATGCCATTGTAAATAGGTAGCAAATGTTAGGCATGTATTACAAGTGGTCCAAAATCAATTTAAAAATGTAAAATAATCCCTATTCTTTTATTAAACATCTATGGATGTGTGATTGTGTATGATAAACGGAGGCCAAGTTCCTTGGAGCATTTGTCTCTAGGTCATTTTGTGTACAGTACACCTCAGTACGTGTGTGCAACTCTATTGGTCGTTTCGGCAGGGGGCTGGCCTGCCATCAACAAATGAAGTGCGTTCTGCAATTCACTAGTTGATGCCAGACCAGCCCCCTGCCGAAACGACCAATAGAGTTGCACACACGTTCCTTCACGGCAGCTGCTGCTGCTCCGATGTGTTGTTAACCCCGTATTAACCCCTGCTAGGCAACCGGGAAGGAAGCGAAGATTAAACGAGCACGAAGAATGTCCGCGAATATTCGCCCGAAGAGAAGACAGGAACGGGCGAATATTCGCGGAATACGAAGGTTTTTTTCCCCCCGAAGACGAGCACGAAGACGAACACGAAGAGCCCCCTGGTGCCCAAGTCTAGTTATGACTATATGACTAAGATCCAGATCCCCCACAGCGCTGCAGGGGACCTGGATCTTCCACTCTGGCAACCTCTGCTGCTGCCGTCACTTCCGCTGAGGCATTTCTGGGGCAGAGTGGCATATAAGGGGTATAAGGCATATCAGGGAGGCAGAGTTGCATATAGGGGGTATAAGGCATATCTGGGGTGCAGAGTGGCATATCAGAAAGGTAGAGTGGTATATAGGGGTGTATAAGGGATTTGTGAGGCAGAGTGGCATACAAGGGGGTATAAGGCATATCTAGGGGCAGAGTGGCATATAGGGGGTATAAGGCATTTTTGGGGGCAGAGTGACATATAAGGGGGCATAGGCCATATCTCAAGGGCAGAATGGCAAGCCTGGGGGCAGATGTGCATACCTGGCAGGCAGGTTGGCAAATAAATGGAAATAAAAACAAAAATGCATTTATTCAATCATAGTTTTTAATAAACATAGAAAGATAGTTTACATGTGAATTATTATTTACTAGTAAAACTTGTTTCCTATAGGGTAGTCATATATTCAGGGTTTTCTGTTTTTTCCTAAATTAATATTCAAATTGTGGGGGGTTGTCTTATAATCGAGCAAATATGGTAATCTTTTATCATATAAATAAGTGTATAATGAATTTTGCTCATTTTAACCTCTGAAGGACAGAGCTGTTTTTTTTATTTTTATTCGTGACAATGTCTTAACATGTCCGAAGAGTTTGTGTTTAGCTGTAATTTTCTTCTCTCTCATTTAATATACATAAATTATATACCATTAATTTAATCATATCATCTGATACAGATCACTGGATATCTCACACCCTAACACATGATCATTATCATGAACACCATGAGCGAGCAGTATTGGGGGAAAGGCAGAACAGAAACATGTTTCATGAACATCCATGTCTGCACTGCTAATAACTATGTTTGAAACATGTGCTAACTATTTGTGGACTGCACAGCTGGTGTAAATAGGATAAAATACCAAAACTACTTCCATTAAGTTGCCCTGATTTAAAAACCAGCCTATATTTAGATATGCTTTTCATTTATTTTAAGTTTTCTACATTTTTAGGTTTTATTTTATATTTTTTGTTATTTATTTTGTGACCTTAAATCTAACCTTAACCCCATCTAATTCCCAATGAATATACACAACACTAACTACCCAATAGATAAGAATATATATAAATATTTAACATGCTAACATGTTTCCAAAATGCGGGTTATGAAAAGAGACAGGAGAGTCCATGAATCATCACAGGGTTAGCTGATCAAGGAATTAAGGAAAACTTTGTGTGACTTTCATACTACTTCTCCAACAGTTTAGAACGCTGCAGAACAACGTGTCAAGATGAGTCTTTCTCTCCCTGATTGATGGATCAGTTCAGAGGTGATTCATGGTTTCATAAAGGAAGCAATTACCGTATTTGCTCGATGATAAGAAAAGGTTTTTTTTCAGAGCAAATGCTCTTATAATCGGGGTCGTCTTGTAATCAGACCTCAAATCGAGGTCTGACTATGAGACTAAGATCCAGATCCCCCACAGCGCTGCAGGGGACCTGGATTCTCCTGTCTTATCCCCCCCCACCACTTAACACCCCCCCAAACTTACCGGTGCTCAGGGGAGGGCTGGCAGCCTAAGGCCTGGGGGGCAAGTCACGTGAAGTGGCTCCGCCCCCTCGCACTCACCTTTCACCCCTCACCTTTCAGACTGCTGGAAAACTTACCTAAATGGCCGCTGGGTGCTGATGCCACCAGCCGGAGCTACTTTAATCCTTTTTTTTATTTATTTAATATGCCGGATCGGCTTGCCATATTAAAAATAAATAAATAAAGTATTAAAGTAGCGCCGGCCGGCAGCATCAGCACCCAGCGGCCGTTTAGATTCGATTTCCAACAATCTGATGGCCGCATAGTGATGGGAGCAGCGTGAGGGATGAAAGGTGAGTGCGAGGGGGCGGAGCTTTCACCCCTCACGCTGCTCCCATCACTTGGCGGCCATCGCATATGGCCGCTGGGTGCTGATGCCGCCGGCCGGCGCTGCTTTAACACTATTTTTTTTTCATTTAATAGCTGATCCGGCTTGCCATATTAAATTTTAAAAAAAGTATTAAAGTAGCGCCGGCCGGCGGCATCAGCACCCAGCAGCCGTTTAGTTTAGATTCCGGTCGGCCTGGGGGGCAATTGCCCCCCTGCCCCCCGGGCCAGCCCGCCCCTGCCGGTGCTCTCTGACACTCGGGAAAGGTCTGCGCGATGGATGCAGTCAACCCCCGCTGCTAACCGCTGCAGCGGAAGTTGCCTACGCGAATCGCGTACATGCTTACCCGCTGCCGCAACTACACAGCAGGGAGTCGGAAGCACCGGTAAGTGTGTGTGGAGGGGAGTGTTAAATGGGGGGCATAAGGCATTTCTGGAGGCAGAGTGCTCTATGAAATGCCTTTTAACCTCCTTAATGCCACCCTGCCTCCAGAAATGCCTTTAACCCTCTATACGCCACTCTGCCTCCTGAAATACCTTATACCTCCCTATATTCCACTCTGCCTCATGGGGCAACAGTGCCATATAGGAGTGGCAAGCCTGGGGGCAGATGTGCATAACCGGGGGCAGGTTGGAAAATAAAAGGAAATAAAAACAAAAAATATATATTTTTCTCAATCATAGCTTTTATTAAAAAAATAGTTTACATGAATTAACATTTACTAGAAAAACTTTTTTCCTGTAGGGTCGTCTGACATTCAGGCTTTTTCATTTTTTCCTAAATTAATATTCAGATTTTGGGGGGTCGTCTTATAATCAGGGTCATCTTATAATCGAGCAAATACAGTAAAATATATACCGTATTGGCTCGGATATAGGCCGCACCCTAAAAGTTTGGTGCTTTTTTAAAGAAATTTTTTTTTTCTTTAAAAAAGCACCAAAAAACATGCTGCCACTCTGTCCTCTCCCCCCCCCGAGATATGCTGCCACTCTGTCCTCCCCCTCCGAGATATGCTGCCACTCTGTCCTCTCCCCCTCCCCGAGATATGCTGCCACTCTGTCCTCACCCCCCTCGAGATACGCTGCCACTCTGTCCTCCCCCCGCTCGAGATACGCTGCCACTCTGCCCCCCCCGAGATATGCTGCCACTCTGTCCTCACCCCCCTCGAGATACGCTGCCACTCTGTCCTCCCCCCCCTCGAGATACGCTGCCACTCTGTCCTCCCCCCCCTCGAGATACGCTGCCACTCTGTCCTCCCCCCCCCCCCCGAGATATGCTGCCACTCTGTCCTCCCCCCCCCCTACTTACCAGAGCAGACTCCCGGGTGTCTTACGGGGCCGGAGGGGGACATCTATGCACATCGTGTATACAACTCCCGGTGCCGGCACTCAGCGGAAGTGCCGGTACCGGAAGTTGTATACGCGTATTGCGTAGATGTCTTCCGCCGGCCCTGCAAGACCCGGGAGTCTGCCCTGGTAAGTCGGGGGGGTTAGAATGCATCGTGCGCACGTTCACCGGCAACGGCGCATCGCCGCTGCCGGTGAACGTCCGTGCGATGCGCTTAGACAACCTCCCGTGCCGGTACTCCCCCCCGTGGAAAGTGCCGGCAGGGGAGGCTGTCTGAGCGTATCAGACAGGAGGATGCAGGTCCCCTGCACCGCTGCGGGGGATCTGTATCCTAACCCCGCTGCCTGCCCGGCGCCCGGGACTGCATGTCCCGGGCGTCGGGCGCTAGACCCCGAATATAGGCCGCACCCCCACGTTAAAGACTTAAAGTGGGGGAAAAAAGTGCGGCCTATATTCGGGCCAATACGGTATATAAAACACAAAATATTTTGCAATCTTATAGTAAGTTTGTATATTTTGCAGGTACTTAGGTTCTATGAATGACATTGGGAAGTGGTTTACAGAAGTTAATGTTAGCAAGGTATTTTGGTTGTAGGGTTGGAGTTTTTTAGATTATTTTATGTATATGATATCAGTTGGAGCTGAAATAAACTTCCCTCTTGTTTTCTTACAATAAAAATCATGTTTTTGTTTTGAAAACATGATGAATGCTTTATACATGCATCTGTAATCTTGACTCAATCTGGAAAACAATTGGTTAATTGTGTTTTTATTCATTTAATTACTTTATCCTTATCATCTTTATTGTTCTTATGCCTGTTAATTAACAACTCTAACTTATATACTTATATAACGTATACAACTTGCAGTGCCGGTACTTCCGCCGTGGGAAGCGCCGGCACGGAAGATTGTTAAAGCGCATCGCGCAGACGTTCACCGGCGAGCGTGTCAGGGTCCACTTTTTCACTGCCTGAACCATGGCTTTCATACCTGTGGTATATAAATCTGCTACATTAGTGGCCACCCTCCGCCCTCTGGAGCACTCAGAACCCAATTACCAGGATCAGGTGTACCTTATTACCTGAGTTGAGCTCTAGTCAATACATCCAGCTGTGCCTTGTTTCTGGGATTGAATCCCGGCTACTTCATCCAGCTCTGCCCTTCAGTCAGGGCCTTTGCCCAAGACTGGATGGCCTGAAGGATAGACGGAGCCCTGGCCAAGTGTATCAAGATTGGTGGTTTCCAATTAACATCATAAAAGCAGAATAAATTTGAGAAACACCTACATTTTTTGTTATTGTTTCCTTCATGTTGTATAACTACAGGTACAATTGTTGACAGATCGCTCTACATGGCTATGGCCTCACAACAGAGCTTCTGCTTTTTAGACGTCATACACAGATTGCGTATTGTAATTTATGGAGACAAACCTGTGCTTCTGGCCACCACTTTTGCTGGAACTTCTATGACTGAGCACCAGAAGGTCATGTGACACCAGTGCTCGATCATAGAAGCCCCAGTCGAAGTGCCGGTAGTAACGGAGGATGTCTGCGTGCATCGCACAGACTTCTATGACTGAGCACCAGAAGGTCAAGTGATACCAGTGCTCGATTAGTTGTATCGATTTTATTGAATATAAGAGGGTTTTTTCAGAGCAAATGCTCCCTAAAATACCCCTCAAATAGAGGTTGGATAATAACACTAAGATCCAGACATCCTCCGCTACTGTCCTCAACTTCCGCCTGGGCTTCTATGATGGAGCACCAGCGTGACATAGAAGCCCCAGCGGAAGTACCAGCGGCAGAGGTTACCTGCGCACATTGTGCAACGTTCGCCGGATGCCAGAGAGGAGGATCCCTCGCAGTGCTGCGGGGGACCTGTATCCTCCTCTCCAGCAGCAGGTAGAGGTCTGTCCGATGCACGCAGACAACTTCCGCTACTGCTGCCACTTCCACTGGGGCTTCTATGATGGAGTGCTGGCGTTACACGACCTTCCTGTGCTCAGTCATAGAAGTTCCAGCGAAAGTGCCGTTCCGCAGCAGAGGTTTGTCTACGCGCATCGCGCAGATGATCAATGGCTGCCCCTCCTAGACACCAAGGAATCTGGAGAACAGGGGGGTAAGTCTGGGGGGCAGAGTGGCATATCAGGGGGTATAAGGCATATTTGGGGGCACAGTGGCATATAGGGGTATAAGGCATATCTGGGGGGCACAGTTGCATATCGGGGCAGAGTGGCACATAAGGCATTTTTGGGGAAGGCAGAGTGGTATATCTGGGGTATAAGGCATACCAGAGGGCCCTATGGCATATAGAGGGGTGTGAGGCATGTCTGGGGGCAGAGGGGCATATCTGGGAGATATAAGGCATACAGGGAGTATAAGGAATATCTGGGAGGCAGTGTGGCAAGCCTGGGCTTAAATGTGCATAACTGGGGAGGGGCAGGTTGGGAAATAAAAACAAGAAATTATTTTTTCTCAAAGTTTTCTTATTCAGCTGTTCGTTTTTAACATCCAGTTTTTTAATTAAATAATTTAAAACATTTACATTATTTTTATATCCGATTAATTGAAAAAATAATCGATTATGAAAATAATCAGTTGCAGCCCTAGTGCAGTCTTCCCCCCTTCTGACCCTAGTCCCTTTGTTCCTTGATTCACTAAGCCATACCTCTCTTTTACTTACTCCCTATAAGTAAACAAAAAAACAACACACGAAAGAACATAAAAACTCTGTATTTGCAGGTATACATAATGTATGGAAACATAGCATAGCAGGTATAGATCATCAGAACACACAAACACCAGCTTTGCAGGCATAGAACAATTGGAATATATTTGGTGTTATTGCTCTCACACTCTCTCATACTGGCCACTGGAATGTCAACATGGCACCTCATGGCAAAGAACTCTCTGAGGATCTGAAAAAAAAGAATTGTTGCTCTACATAAAGATGGCCCAGGCTATAAGAAGATTGCCAAGACCCTGAAACTGAGCTGCAGTACGGTGGGCAAGACCATACAGCGGTTTCACAGGACAGGTTCCACTCAGAACAGGCCTCACCATGGTCGACCGAAGAAGTTGAGAGCACGTGCTCAGCATCATATCCAGAGTTTGTCTTTGGGAAATAGACGTATGAGTTCTGCCAGCATTGCTGCAGAGGTTGGAGGGGTGGGGGATCAGCCTGTCAGTGCTCAGACGATACGCTGCACACTGCATCAAATTGGTCTGCATGGCTGCCATCCAAGAAGAAAGCCTCTTCTAAAGATGATGCACAAGAAAGCCTGCAAACAGTTTGCTGAAGACAAGCAGACTAAGGACATGGATTACTGGAACCATGTCCTGTGGTCCGACGAGACCAAGATAAACTTCAGATGGTGTCAAGCGTGTGTGGCAGCAACCAGGTGAGAACTACAAAGCCAAGTGTGTCTTGCCTACAGTCAAGCATGGTGGTGGGAGTGTCACAGTCTGGGCCTGCATGAGTGCTGCCGGCACCGGGGAGCAACAATTCATTGAGGGAACCATGAATGCCAACATGTACTGCGACATACTGAAGCAGAGCATGATCCCCTCTCTTCGGAGACTGGGCTGCAGGCCAGTATTCCAACATGATAACGACCCCAAACACACCTCCAAGACGACCACTGCCTTGCTAAAGAAGCTGAGGGTAAAGGTGATGGACTGGCCAAGCATGTTTTCAGACCTAAATCCTATTGAGCATCTGCGGGGCATCCTCAAACAGAAGGTGGGGTAGCACAAGGTCTCTTAACTTCCACCAGCTCCATGATGTTGTCATGGAGGAGTGGAAGAGGACTCCAGTCGCAGCTCTGATGAACTCCATGCCCAAGAGGGTTAAGGCAGTGCTGCAAAATAATGGTGGACACACAAAATATTGGCCCAGTTTGGACATTTCCACTTAGGGGTGTACTCTTGTTACCAAGGTTTAGACATTAATGGCTGTGTATTATTTTGAGGGGACATGAAATTTACACTGTTGTCACATGAAAAGATATTTACAAAAATGTGTATTCACTTTTGTGAGATACTGTAAATATTAATGGACACAAATCAGCTGCTCCTGTATTCACTTGGCATTAATACAATACTACAGGAAGAGCCCACCTTTTTTTGCATTTTTCTTGGCATTTAAATAACTTTAAACATTTAGTCACTTTATTTCTGGGTGTTTAGGATCTCAATAAGTGAATATAGTGTAAATCCCATTTGCCTTGTGGATATCCAGGTCTGTTTTCAAAAGGGAAGAAAACCTGTTGCGTTCTATACAAAAAGTATTGTTGCATATAGAAAAACTGTTTCACCTGTGGGCCTGGAGATCCAGACATTTTATTTTTCCCCAGAGGAAAGGATGGAGGCGTCAAACACTTTTTTCAGGCTCATCTCTTTCACAGCTGACTACAATTAAGCTAGAGTGTCTATTTTAACAGCTACTGTGGGCTAGCACGGGTTTTTTAGGATTACAGGTGCTCCCAAGTAGTTTGGGAGTGAACGCTATTTTATTGAGTGCAATCTGTTTCATAGTGGGTGAGATTTTCTGAAGAATCCTGGATGGATGGCGCTCCGTGTCTTCATAAACCGAATAAAAACTGTTCCTTTGCGACTCCACTAACCTCTAACCAATTAGATTCTGTTGTAATTCTGATGAACTTTCGCCAAAGCACGCCTTTTGTTGCGGAACTGCTGGTTTTCCCAGGGCCGTTTATGTGTTTTATTTGTGGAAGTAAATTACCTGATTCATATAGCCAATTTCAAGAGGTCAGGGTCCATGTTTATAAAGCATACCACATCTCACTGCAGAAGACAGCACTGGAGACCACTAATGTTCCAACTTAAATCTCAACTTTGATTTATTTACTGGATTACAGAGCAGTATTTCTGTGTACTATGGAATGTGCGGATCCTCTATGCAATTATATTGGGTTACAAAAACAAACAAAAAAAACCTGACCCCTTAATTCATACCCCTGCCCACAAATCTTCAGGTGTCCCCACATCTTTCCTTTCATGACACAATCCATCCCTATTCCCATCCAAACATTAAATGGGAAAATTTACTTTAACGATGACCAAAGCAGGACGATTAGATTAATCCAGAAATCTGTTAACATGACTTTGGATATATATATTATTCATATTTCCAATGAATGTATCTGACAATATTGAGATATAGGCTGGGGGGGCAAGAAAAAACCTCTACCTGGCCATAAACATATGTAAATCCACTGCCCCATTATCAAAAAAGGGGAACGATATATCGGAGCAAGACCGAAAACTGAATGTGGATTCCCCCTCAAGGGAAGAAAGGGACAAAATCTGTCAAAACAAATCTGTGTATATTTTTCTGTCTGCTGTAAGGATTAGAGCCTTCAGAGGTTTTATCCAAAATCTCAAAAAGAAAGGATAGTTTGCAATGGACTGACTCTGTAGACTTGTTACAGGATTTCATATTTGTCCACCACAAAAGAAGTCTCAGTGGAGAACCTCACAGGGCTGTTACCATCCACCTGGGCCACTTTGGTCACCTACGGAAATAAAATAGGAAGACAATAACAGCTGTAAAACACACATTAAAGTAGTATATGATCATAAACAGCAATCCTGCTGTGAGTCACCTACACAGCTTTTAGTACAATCAACTTTAGGGCTGCAACAGCTAATCGATAAAATCGATAATGAAATTAGTTGGCAACAATTTTCATTATCGATTAGTTGAATCGATTTTTATCGATTATAAAATTAGGGTTTTTTCAGAGCAAATGTGACTCACGTTTCAGTGTGACTCACAGCAGCAGTTCCTACTTAACAGTCCCTCCCTGCAATCACTGCCGGAGAAAGAAAGGGGCAGGGCCAAACGGCAGTGACCGGGAGGAAGAAAGGGATGGGGCAAAATGACTGGCTCCACCCATTTCCTGTAGCACCCACATGGCTGTGACATCTAACTGCAAGTATAAAATTTATATTTGGGCTTAAAGTTAGTGGAGGTGGGGGTTAATTTAGTGGTAGTTATAGTTGATGGGGTCTTCAGGGTTAATTTAAGGGCAGTTGTGGTTAATGGGGTCTTCTCGTCAGGATTAATTTAATGCTGAGTACTGAGGGTTAATTTAATTAATTTAATAAGGTTAACTTAAGCTGCAGTTAGAGGTAAAGGGGGCAAACTGGGCGGCAGTGTGGCATGTCTGGGCGGGCAGTGTGCCTCAAATGTGCATAACTGGGGCAGGTTGGGAAATAAAAAGAAATTCATTTTTATAAAAAGTTTTTTTTATTCTGCCGTTTTTAACATCCTACGTTACTTTATTAAATTATTTTAAATAAAATTAAAAATGTACATTTATCTGATTAATCGAAAAAAATAGATCGGCCAACTAATCGATTATGAAAATAATAGTTATTTGCAGCCCTAATCAACTTAATCAAAACTACTAGTCACTTTGCCTTTTCATAATCACAAATAGTGGAGCAAAATCAGAAAACCCAGTATTGGAATTAACACCAAGCACTGAATTATAATGGGTGTAAAGGGACCAATAGCGGATTGGTCCCTTTTACATTTTTGTTTGGTAGCACCCCCCATTTGCATTAGACTTTTTAGAAGGGATGCATTGGTTCTAAAAATAATTAAAAAAAAAACACACACAAAGCTCACCTGTAAACTACAGTAATTCTTCTTGGACACAAAGGACACATTTACAGGGAAGAAATCATTGGGGTGTCCAGCAATACTGAACTCAAGGCTTCCAGTCTTGTTTTTGGAGTCAATGACTGGCAGAGTCCATTCCAGTGTGTTCCTCCGGCTGTCATGGTGGTAATCTCCATCTATGTCCCCAATCACTGGAGACCCAACTCCTGGTCTGAAGCAAGAAAACGAACCAATATGAAACTGGGACACAAACATGCATACATGACAGGGGGAAACATATAGAGCATTGCCCACAGGACATGCATATTCTAATAAAGTAGCTCTATAAAAGAAGGCTGGGAAGAGACCAAACTTTAACCACATGGTAAAAGCGAGATAGTGGTATTAATTTTACGACATAGCCGATCGGGGAGGGGGATCTACAGGATGAGCAGACCAAGATATATAGGGAAATTTGCACTAAATGAAACAAGGTCTAAGAATATCATACCAAAAGCATTGTGACACTTATGGCTTTGGCTGCAGATAGCGTATAACACACTAGGTTGGACATACTTTAAAGATTACTTACGGTAAGGGGATAGTAATGACTACATCATTCAGCTCCAGCCTTTCCTCTTGTAACTCGTACTCTATGTTTACATCACAGCCGTTCCCACTTTCAGATGGCCAACAGTTAACTGATGTGAGGAGAGAGACAAATATACATTTACATCAAAGCCATAAATGGATTTTTTTTAAAATTTATAGATATAGGTTTTACATAGCTTGATAGGCAAAGACAAAACTAGAAATCTGCCAAAATGTGTAGCTGCAACATTACATGAGATAGTTATGTTATTATACCTATGGTATCAAAACAAAGACATAAGGGAATTGCCTATCTTTCTTGCCAGGCAGGTTCTATCCATTCCTGGCAGCAAGATAACCCTTCATAAACAAGTGGAATATAAACCACTTCCAACCACTGGCACTTATGGCTGTTCTGAAGGACAGATGATGCTCAGCCAGCTGCTTGGAAACTGTAACTTATAGCTATAGAGCCAACAAGGTGACCACTGCTACAGGACTGCCGGAACTTCAATCCCAATTCAGTCCCAGGGCAATTTCTCCATTTTCTGCTGTCGGTTTAGCAATCATCATCTTTTCCTGTGAATAGTGTACCCATGTAAACGATATATTGGGAGACATAGAGCTCTCTTTTGATACCATACTTAGATTAGCTGAAAATTTAGAATTAGAAAAAAAAAAAAAAAAAAGAAACCAAGCTATTTTTTTTTTTTTAATTTTCCATCTGAATCCTCACAAAATTAGGCTAAGTGATTGAAAATCCCCTCCAAGTTGATGAATTCTGGTGTACTGATTTCAGAAATACCTAATTTATATAGGATTTTCCATACTTTCCCAGCACTTATATGGAACATACTATACGCTGTACATTATTTGTAGAATTTTTATGCTTATGGCTTACTGGGTTTGGGGTGTGTGAACAGGGATGTTGAATAGATGTGTTAGGGCAATGGGATGTGTCACAATGACATCACTTAGCTCACAATTTTTTATTTTTTTTTATTGTATTTTTTTTTTTTAAATCACTAAGTTTTTTTTTTCTCCGTTTTGTTTTTCAGCATGGGAGGAGGGTGAGAAACATTGTTTCTCACTCTCCTCCCCGCCATCCCCCTGCACCGATCACACTGTGTCTGCGGGGGATATCCGATGACCTTCTGGGTGACGTCAGCAGCGACGCAACCTGGAAGGGAATACCAGATCGTGCGATCGGCATTAAAAAAAATGTAACAGTTTTCCGGCTTTCGATCGGGCAGCAGAAATCCGGCGATGCTGGCTTCTGCTGTCAGGGGGGAGTCCAGGCTGCAAGTAGAGCAGGACGTACCGGTACGTCCATAGGGGACTGGAGGGGTTAAACACCAGCTTGATGGGTAAACGTGCTCAAATGATCACTCCACCCATCATATTCACTTTAACGCATATGGTAGCTGTGTGGATCCCTTTTGCAAAAGCATGGGGGGATTCTGCGGAATTCCCCAAATACATTAGTCTCTTTCTACGCCATGTGCCACACCCTAGCTAAACACCTTGCAGGAGATAGGTCACATCACCCTGCATATGATATATACTGGATTTACATCCAGTCAGCCCCAACTTGGTAAATGTTGTGTTGAGGTGTATGTTCAGACACCAGTGTGTGTTGATTTTTAAGTTTCAATCAGCCCATTAGCTGCAAAAATAGTCAGGCCGTGGAGGAGAAGGGCTGCTGCAGGGCAGCCTCTTCTGTGTGAAGTAAGCGCCTAATTATTATTTTCAATTTTGAAGGAAAGCATATTAAGGTATTCAGAGTACTTTAATATGCATTCTTCTAATCATTTAAAATCATGAATCAAGGAGCACCAAAATTGACAAACCAGGACTTATCTAGTAAGTATTTTATAATCTATTTTACTTATTACCACAAAACCTTAGAATATTCTATATCGCACTCACTGGTGAGAGGAATGAAGGCCTCATCTGTCGTCTGAAGTCTCCATTTTAGCACTCCAACATCATTATTGAGGGGAAACGATTTTTCTGCATTTTTCAGTCCAATCACAGAATCGGTTGTGAACAGTTTTTTATCCACATTGGGATGAGTCTGCAGAGAGAAGGCATACAATGTGTTTAAATAAAAAAAAGATTGCCTCGATCTGCCTGGAAGAAACGTATTACCAAAAGCAAAAAACAGTTCTATTTTCTTCTGTCACAATACTCAAAAATAAAAAAAAAACAATCTGAAAAAATTCTCATGAGAAAACACTAATGAAAGCATCATCCTCCAACTCACCTGCAGTTGGACACCCTTCTTGTCTTCATTATCAATGTGAACACGAATCCGCCCAAACTTGTCATCTGTTACCCTGAGCATGATGAGTCCATGGACTTCCATATTCTGTAGTCCACCATCCCGACTGCATGTGAGGGAAATCTTTTCCTCGATCTTCAAATGGACGCTGTGAGTAGTTGGGTAAAGTTAAACAAGCAAAACATCTGTGACATTCTACTTCTCCGCTCGTGTATAACAAATAATGGAGAAAGCAGACATCTGAAAAGAACATTTACAGTCTTGGACCTCATATTTTGGTAAGCATTACTTCTGGTTGTTTGTATTTTACTGACCTCTCCATATTGACAGGAGGTGTAAGCACTTTGGCTACTTCTGACGGACGCTTGCCAGAAGAAGGAGTGACAATTGTTTCGCCTTCAGATTTGAGTTTGTCCACAAAGTTATCCACCTCTTTCCCCTTGGCCCCAAGCTTCAGGGCTTTGCTAGGACCAGATGACCTAAAAGTGAAAGCAGAAAAATTAATATACGCGTCTTCAGATGACCGCTTTACAAGTATCATAAGCAAATATAAATTTCTTCCTTCTTATACCTTGATGGAACAGGAACAGTTTTTGTCTTTTCTGGTTCCATAATGGTCTCTGTAATAAGAGCTGCTGCATTGCTGGAAACCGACGAACTGCCCGAGCTTCCAAACCCTCCAAATCCTGGAGCTTTTTTGCCATGACGCTCGGCATCCCTCCTAGCCTGCTGAAGCTCCTTTGCCTTGCGTCTCATTTCTGCCTTCGCTTCACGCTCCTGGGTCTGTTAGAAGTCACAATAGTCACACTGTATTACAGATCAGGACATCCTTATCTAGTTTAGATACAGCTGTCTGGATTTTTACTCTTTATTTAGTACCAATGCCTACCACAAAATATTTGAACAGCATCTTATGGCTGAACAACCAGTCTCACCTCTCTGACTGCTCTGAACACCTTCTCCTCATGAGAGTCCATCTCGGTGAATGTCCTGATCTGGGCCAAGTTCACATTCTCTCTGTATCCAAGCGCAACAATCTCATCAAATGCAAATATCAGATCAAAGCAATGGTCTGAGATTTCATTTTCCTCCAGAGCTCTGCAGTATTCAGGGATCTAAGGAAAAGTGTACTTTGGATTACTAAGCAATGGTTTATCAATATAATATATGTATATAACAAATTCCATTCCTGGAACAACAATTTTTTGACTTTTTGTGGAATACTTCCATGATGGAAGACACCTTGCAGATACAACGATACTTACCACGCGCGAGAAAAGCCGGAGTGTTTCCAAGTCCTCAAGGATGTTACTGTTTTTGGTGGTGATGAGGACCATGTAAAGTTTTTCCATGGGCTGGTAAACATAGCGCACACTGTCTGTTTCTACAAACGTGTGCTGCTTCCCTGTGTTCATCAGCTTAGGGAATGCAGCCAACAGACCTTCAATTCTTGTGCGGGTCATTTCCACAAACTGCCGTGAAACTATGGCCTTTCCAGCCTTCGTGCAGACTGCTGCGGCCAGCAGCACCTGAATTGGGATGCAAAGGTTACAAGGGTTAATTAAAAGTCTCTTGAACGTCTTGTAAATGCTTTTCTTATTTAAGTTTAAATTATGATATTTACATTAAGGCGGCAAACGTGATAACATCTTAAAGCAAGACCAAAGACAAAGTAGTTTAATATACAGCAGGCAAAGAACTGACAGAGAGATGAGTAGTTCTGATGCGTCAATGGATTCTGCAGGGTTTGTTTCTTACATAAAGGAGCTCAGATGTGAACAG
The DNA here is from genome assembly GCF_027358695.1 of Spea bombifrons. Lineage (NCBI taxonomy): Eukaryota > Metazoa > Chordata > Amphibia > Anura > Pelobatidae > Spea > Spea bombifrons. The sequence continues at coordinate 16,227,657 of NC_071098.1, forward strand.
AAAGCTTTAGATCTGATAGGTAAAATATGCTTGTGTCTTTATATATCCCCCCTGTCCATTCCCCATGACGGCCGTGCTTTAATTTGCAGACTAAAGCCAATTTAAGAAAAGCTAAGTGTCATTAAACATATCACTGCGCTGCAGAATAGAATATGATGGCACGATGTATCAAATAGATACTTATATATTTTTCCTTCTGTGTAATGACGCGCTACAGCAGGTACTGACTGATTTCGTGTAGCTAATCTCAAGTGCAGAGATCAAGGTCCAAATTTAAGGTCAAACAGATGGGCATCCAGTCCAACAGCATAGAGGAAGATAAAAACGAGGGTGAAACGTAAGGTATTAATATAAGCAGAGCAATAATTTAAATACCATGTTTAAAAAGAACACCCCACTGAGTTCTCATTTTAGGACAATAAGATTATATCCTTTTGGATTATTTTCTAGATACATTTTAAGTAACTGTGCGAGAGCTTCCATCTACAGGAACTCCTCCTCATGGGCAGAAACAAAGGAATCAAACTCTTACGAGTCAATGATCTAACCAGATGGACACACACAAGTGGTTAGCTAACCCTGTAGCGAGATTAGTCCATTATCCCAGCTTTTCCCATCAACAACATGCACTTCATCCCTGATTATTTCTTTTGTATTCCTTCTCCAATTGGGTGTTTGCACTGTCAGGTGACATGGAGCCTGTTCCGATTGGATCCCTCGTATCCTTGCTCCCATTGGGTTCCTGTATTACTAGGTGGCACAGGGAGCCCATTAAGTAGGCACTATGGTAGCTACCCAAGTAATGTGCCAGTCTTACTGTGATCTCAGCTGTTATTCCAGATTTGTTACCTTGGCTACCGTTTACAATTTAACTTCCTACTCTTCTTGAAGTTTGGTTATTGCTGTACCTGTTATGGCCTCAGCTTGGAAATGGACTGCAAGTCTTTCTGCTCTTTCTGCTATGCCTCATATTATACATTTGTATTATTTGAGCCTGAGACTAGCTTAGCGCACCGACAATTTTTCTTTTCCCTCTTTTGGCTATGCCACTACAGCCTTAACCCAGATGGCCTATGGACTATTCCCACATAGACAAAAGGATGTTCAAAAAGGATGTTCCAGGGCCAAGACTGAATAGTGTCTAGTAGGCAGTTACAACAGCAATCAAGGTACCTGGAGGGAAAACGCTTTATCGCAGGTGAAAACCCTACCAACGACTTTGAATGTCATTTTTCTAGTTAAGTTTCATTTTCTTGAACCGCATATTACTGACATAGCCGGCATTATGCAAATAAACCATAAAACGGCTGGTTTAGGTTCGTATAGAATACTTATAAACCTAGCTGCAGTCGGATGTATTATATGGGATTTTAGTCATCCAAGTTCCTCCTCTTTTCTGTTTTTGGCGCAAGCATATGATGATGGGAAATTATAATGGAAAATGTATTATTGCAAATATCCTTAAACAGCGAAGCTTTAAAAAAATGTTTAATGACTAAAGACTGCGTAAAAATAACATTAAAGTTTCACGTATTATACCATAATTTATTATTTTCTGTTTAAGATTTGTACATTTACTTTACATAACTTTTATAAAAGATGTGTGTGTATATATATAAATATATTTTTGATTTTATGAACATAACCAAGGTAAATTAACCGTTTAAAAGACTATTTTAAACCATAGCTCTTGTTTAAAATGAGATTACTTATTGTGAAAGCACACAGCAAGTCCCATCACAAAGAGGGACTGAATTAGGTCGGCCGACCTATAACCATCCAGGAATAGATACCTTGCAATGTTTCAGAGCCGTCAGATCCGCAGAAACCCACAAGTTGTTTACAACTAAAACTTCAGCGGTTTCATTTTAAGCAAACCATCTCCTTGTGAACGGTTAGGCCCAGGGCCCGGCGGAGAGCCCCGGATTACGCCCAGGGCCCGGCGGAGAGCCCCGGATTACGCCCAGGGCCCGGCGGAGAGCCCCGGATTACGCCCAGGGCCCGGCGGAGAGCCCCGGATTACGCCCAGGGCCCGGCGGAGAGCCCCGGATTACGCCCAGGGCCCGGCGGAGAGCCCCGGATTACGCCCAGGGCCCGGCGGAGAGCCCCGGATTACGCCCAGGGCCCGGCGGAGAGCCCCGGATTACGCCCAGGGCCCGGCGGAGAGCCCCGGATCTCCAACACAAAATCAGCACAGGTTAAATCATACAGCCCATGGGGCATTTGCTCAGTGTGACAATTGCCCAGGCCTGTGTAAATAGCAATTCTGTAGTAGAAAATTTAGCCCAGTGTTAATTGTACAGTTTACTCATGTTATTCTGTAAATACTCTTTATGACATCTATTACGTTAGCAAATGGTGTTTTATCTAACTACTATGGGTCTAAACTGAGCTCTTTTACAGGCAGTTGCCTGTCACAGTAAAGTCTGGCTTTTTGATGGAATCCCAAGCGCCACCTCGTCTAACACTATATAATTTGTGTACATTGAATTTAATAAATCCGGTCACAGCGCTGTGACATGTCCAACTTTTTGTTCCACATAAGTTGCAAGGTGGTGCTAATTTTACCCCCTCCATCAACGCACAAACGATTCAAAATTTACCATGGAGTCCTATTTCTTTAAAGGAATGGGTCTGAGTGGAAATAAATGCTGTTTGACTATTATCTGTTAAAAGGCTTACTATAATTACAAATATATACCATACACTCACAGTGGCCCTTGGAACCCCCTTTACTAAGTCAAGTTTACCTGTAGGAAGCAAAGTGATTCTGGATTCCTCCGTCACACAAGAAACCTGACATCCCTTCCTTTAGGTAGCTTGCAAAACTGGCTAAAAACGCACTTAACTGCCAAATTAACGATGCTGGAATTCCAGCAAACATGATGTGTTATTTCTTCCCTCCAAACATGAATATATTAATAATTCACAATTTTCTCTTCATACTGGAAATGATATGCATGTACAAAGCATTTCTACTACATATCATTGCACAACTTTCAGGTCCTGTGGAGCCATCACAACAGGGGACGGTGAATATGAAGAACACAATTAAAAGGGACAGTAAGATTTGCACATTAAGATGCGTCGGTACCGAAGGAGAAGAGCTCAAACGATTACCGGTAATAGACATCCGATCGACCTATAAATCAAACCGCGTATAGCGATGTATATTTAGTGACATGAGGCGCTTTGAAGCGCAGAATGCCACATAAAGCTGCTGCCGAGGTCCTGCTCCGACAACAGCCAAGTATCGGTCTTCATCAGCGAGGCATTTTTAGATGGATTAGACCATCACATTCAGCAACATTCAAAATGAATACAAAAACCTCCTAAAACACACACAGCGGTCGCTTGGTAAACTGGTCACAAGAGGGAACCGAGTACACGGAGTTTATATGCAACATACATGTGGTAAACATACCAGGAACACGGTGATTTGTTCCCGATGTGTGGCACGTTAGCATTTATTCAATAAAAGGAGAGTTGGCAGGAAAGCGGCAGTTTTAACTCTTAAATTGCAAAGGCTTGAGCCGGCCCTGTATAACGTATAATTCAATGTAAAGGGAGACTGTATAAATCTCACTAGTTAAAGTATATATCAGACAGGGCAGGCAAGCTCCTCTTGCAGCAGAAGCCCGTTGGGATAGAGGGATGTATAGCGAGGGCAAGGAGCTGAAACACAACTCTCCCTTCGGTGAATAAAGCATGCAGGTTGCCGTGTACGGACGTGTCACTTCCAGTGCCAGCTGGCTCCTTACCGCAGTTATACTCCTGGGGCCCGGCTGACATTCTCAGGGAGCCGTGTGTCAGTGAATCGTGTTCAGGGTTATCTAGCACCGAACTACACGGTGATCCAGCCCCACGATCAGTTCCTTGTTGTGACATAAGCTAGTTTCGCCATTGTCACTTCCTCGCGTGATTCTCATTGGGGTTACAAATACCGGCAGACTCCAGGTTAGGCGCCCTCCCTATACAGCGAGTCCAATCAGCCGGTGCCGTCAAGTCTCTGCCGCTGTGTTCAGACTCCCTCCCTGTCAGTGAGCCCACCGGTGCGTATCAGGCCTTACCGTACACAACCATGTAACAAAACTCACGGTTATCTTCAGTCTTCCACAACCCCCTCTATGCAAAGAGCCGAATACTCACCATGATTATAACTGTCGTGAAGCGGGCGACGGGCCTTCCTCGTAACTTGGATTGTGTCGGTTTTCCGCACAATATGGCCACTCCGGAGCCACGTCTCAACAGGAAACGACGCGAGATCCGGGGTTGGAGGGGCGGGCGTTCTGTCAGCGTTAGCGGCCAGAGACGCCATCTTTCTTTGTGCTAAATGCCCTTAGTTCGCCTATGAGCACAACTGGAGGTTACTGAGTCACGAGTTATGTTATTTTCATTAACACTTAATACTCTCCCCATAATTTAACAAAAGCAGGCCGACTAAATAATCCAGACCTCCAGCCGCGCATTACTATATTCCCTTCAACAGTTAACAATTCGAATGTGTAACCGAGAGCCTCGGAAAATGGATTTATTTGCACTTCAACAAATGCTGGATAATTGTTAGCAAGTAACCCATACACTGCTATACTTCTTTAAAACGCCGTAACACACGTCACACAACGCTTTTCTCTCCAGGTATACTGAACGGTAGTTGGCGCTAATAACGTAGGGAGTTGTCAGGAAGTAGTTCCCTGTCTTTTAATTAACTTTTCTCTCTATGGTTTTATGACTGGCGTGTCATACCGAGGGTCGTGTCAGTGAATATGTGCCTTGAGGCCGGATGTGACGTATTCTATGTCAACCTTCGAATCGGAAGTCTTCGTCGCTATGGCTTAGGCGGCGGAAGTGTGACCATGGTTACCATGGTAATGCCGCATTGGGTGTTTGGAAGACTAATCTAAGCTGGAATAGAGGTAACGGTAGTCGGTGTGTCTATTTTCGTCAGATAGGCGGGCAGGAGAATGATGGAGGAGTCAGAGGGGCTGAAGGTAACTGCATTGTTTTGCACCCGGGAATGTAACGCAGAATGGGAGAAATGGAAAGCCACGTAGTGAGAATTGTAGGTGGCATAGTATATTGGTTAGCGTCCTAGGAGGGCACCGCAGTTGAATGTTGCATAATATAGGGAAGACATATTTACTAATTCGGGTCCTTTGGAAGCAGGGTTGGGTTTATTGGAGGGCACTTTTAGAACATTTGCTCATTTGCAGGTGTAAGGAAAGATGAGTCTGTCACGAAGCAAAGTACAGTGCCATGGAGATGTTAAAAGCTCTGGTCATTCGTCACCCTCCCCCTCACGTGCGAAAAGCACTATGTAGCCCCCGCTCAGGCTCAAAGCAGCCTCTAAAGAGAAATCTATTGGGGGTTCATATGCGAGCTGTGAGTTCTGTGTCAGTGCGCACTCACACAATCGCAAATACCTGATGTTCCTTACTAACTTGCTTAGTGTGGAAACAGGCGATGTTCGTGGGCCGCTGAGAGGCCAGTAACCAAGCGGTGTTTTGCATTAGAATGTCTGGTTTTCACCGAGATCTTGACACGGTTTGCTTTTCACTGAAAGATTTGGCGTTATTGACCTTCCAGTGAAACCAATGTGTAGTTCTCTTTAGGAAATAGCATATTACTATTGTATGACTTGCCCCAGCAACAACCAGAGGCACATTTTTATTTTGGTGGGCAGAGGTTTAATAAGATTATGTAGGTAACTCCCTGCCCAAGTATTCTGAGCTATACCATGGTTAGAAAGATTGCATCATAAAACTGGCTATCATAAGACACTAGCGCGATATGTAATGTAATGCTGGCCAGCGTAGGGTTGACAAATTTACTGACACGATGTGCTTTGCAGACGCGGTTTGTTCAGAACCAGCCATACGACGAGAGCCTTGAGATCAACGATTCAGAAGAGGTTGCAAGTTTGTACTCTCCAACCCCCAGGAATTCAGGTAAAGATGGACACTGTATAGAAAGTTCAGCGACCTGGGGAATGAAGTATGCCACAATATACATTAATATGAATCATTTGATAGCAGGTCTTAACCATTCTGCAAATCTTGTGTGTCCTTTTTTTGCTCTGAGAAAAAAATAGTAGCATTATAGATAGGGTAGCCCATGCGTATTTGAATCACTTCTGCTGGAAGCTTGTTTCACTTATTTACCGCTCTTTCTGTGAATTAAACTTCTTTACATTGCATATAAGCCACTAACCCTCTAGTTTTAGGTTATGACCTCTTATGCTAAAATGTGTCCTCGTTATATATATATATATATTTATATATATATATATATATATATATATATATATATATATACACACACACGCACACTATCACTTCTGCATGAATGAGAGCAGGAGGATAACAATTTGCCTTATTCCACCACACTTGTTACTTTCAAGACTTTTTGTAATATCACTAATAAAAAATAACTTGTCCCGGTATGTATTACTGAGGCACCCCACTATTTACAAGACCTTTCTCTGAATACTCGCTATTAACTACAGCATTCTCTCCCCTGTCTCTAAGGTAATACCTTATCCACTGAACTGTTTTAATATCAAAACTCAAGTTCTGCAAAATCTTCTATAAAGCAGAGTGAAAATTCCATGTTGAAATCTTGAAATGCTATATGTACTGCCCCCCATTTTATTATTGTAATTTTTAAATGTGGTTTAGATAGAATATATAATATTCAATTGATTTTAACGTTATGGTAGATTATTATACATCAGCACTTTATCAATTAAAACATTATTTCCAATACAGGTATACTGTTTCCAAATTAGCCTACTCCACAGATACTATGGGACAATGACCCCATTGCTTTAATATTTACACTTGATATCCACGAAGCATCCTTGTACTTAAATTCGGTTTTGTATTTAACTCTACTGGAGAGATTGACTACTCTTCCCAAAAGTACAAAACATTTCTTTTGTGCTTTATTTTTATTAATATAAGCACAATTCTTAATATTTTGCTTCCTTTTCAGTTCCTTCTAAGCCCAGGACAGGCAGAAACAGAGAAATGCCCGACCCCAATGTAACTAGTGAAGAAGAAGATAGTACCATGGTAACTATTCATTGGCCTTTTTTTGAGACTTTGTAATATAGGCATCATGTAAATCCTGCTCTGTTTATGTCTCTCTATCTTTGAGTACAGATGTTGTCCTGTTTTCAGAAATGTTTAAATGGTCAAGTGCCACAAGCATGTCTGTGCATGCACACCACAGCCCATAACATCCTTGTGTATGATGTTACGCCAAGTATATGAATTGTACACATTTTTGTATGCTGCTATGTTTGTACTTATGCATGTGTTGCTGTGGGAATTGCTCTGCATTCCAAATGTATTGTGCCTGTGTACAAGTTATTGAGGACAGTTCCCCCTGTACCTGTGGTTTAATCCATAGCTGTGAAAGTGATTTTGTAGCTATCATCTTCCTGGTAGTAATTTGTAAAATGTTCATCCAGTTAAGAGATTAAAGAACCCTAAACCCTTTTAATAAAGAAATGTTTTTCAATTTAAATTTTGCCCTCTTAGATGCAGGTCATGACTAGTAGGTTGTGCAATAGCCTGTGGCATTTAATAGAGTAATTGTTAAACTAAATATTCTGTAGATGGTAAATAAATGTAAACTATTAAATTTTTACTCTATTTTTATTATGCCCAGGATGGGAAGAAGAAGAAAAAAGTGCAAGGAAACCTTGGTGACGGACGAATTGTCCCTGCACAAGGACTGACAGATGATGATGATGATAATGATGACTCTGAGGATTCAGATGATGATGATGATGATGATGAAGAGGATGATGAAGAAGAACATGAAACCTCCAATGCTGGGTGAGAGGATAAGCCCATGCTAAAATACAACTAGAAACACACACTAAATAAACTAAAATAAAGAATAAGGCTGTCCTTTAATCCCTTAGCAGCCATTGACATGCAAGGCACATCACATAAAAACAGGCAGTTAAGGACCATTGACGTGCCTGGCACGTCATGCGGTTGAAAGAGCTTCAGAAGTGTTCAATGATCGCTTCCTTCACTCAGCTGGTGTTGCTGAAGTGCCTTGGTATTGAGGCATCCAGTAACACACAAAAAAAACAGGGCGTTGTGTGATCGATTGTATTTCTTTTTTTTTGCATAATGAAATTGCTGCTGCGAACTTTGACAAAGGCTGGTGGTAGAATTAGTGAATGGAAAGTGTTAAAATACTACCATTTCAGTGTCTAGTTTAAATAAAATATATGGTTGGGGTAAATTAAATCAGCCAGTTTCAAATACACCCCAAATAGGGCATGGGAGCAAAATGTGCGTGTCTCAAATGTGGCCTTTTAGCCCCCAAACAACCTGAGAATATTAGAATCTATTTAGCAGGGTTTTCTATTAGATTTTTTTTCTGAGTGATGCACCCGATTCTTTGTTTTTTTGTACAGTTATGATCCAGCAGATTTTGAGCATCTCCCAGTAACATCAGAAATCAAGGAGTTGTTCCAATATATTACCAGGTGAGTGTGTCGGAAGGGATTGACACATGTAGACGCCATGCCTTGTTGCAGCTCCCGCATGCTCCCTTACAACACCAGTATTGAGAGGTGGGTGTTGGGGGCAAGGCGTGCTGTGGCCATAACCACTTATGGGATGGAATCCTCTCACCTCTGAGGCCAGCCCCACCCCTGGCACGATAATTCTAAGGAGTTGTGGCATTTTCTTTTTCATTTAAACATCTTGTTGACCTGTATGGGTGAATAGACCAATATATATTTTTAGAGGAACGTGTTGTGTTTATCTATAGGAATTTTGGGGTTTTTTATTAGCATTTTATTTGTGAAGTCGCATAATTTAATTAATTATTAATTTAATTTGCAGTGATGTTCATGGATTATTTTGTATTCCTCAGATATACTCCACAGACCATAGAACTGGACCACAGATTGAAGCCTTTCATCCCAGATTTTATTCCAGCTGTTGGGGACATTGATGCTTTTTTAAAGGTGCATCCATTACAAAACAGAATAAACCTGTTAAGGGTGTTTCTTTCCCTTTTCTGAAGATTATTATTACTTTGTTTAACATATCCATGAAATGCATGGTATGATAGCTTACACCATGAGTTCTTATAATCACAGGAAGAGCAGCCGTTTTGTGCAAAATGAAGGATGCACATTGAAGTATGTAGTTTGGTTTTTTTTTGCAGTGAGAATAGGGGATTCATCTATAATTTCTAAATGTACAATGCACAAATTATATATATATATATATATATATATATATAGCAAGGTTCTTATTATTTTGAATGTTCTAAAAGTCCATTTCACCATCTACAGGTGCCACGACCAGATGGGAAGCCAGATAATCTTGGCCTTTTGACGCTGGATGAACCTTCAACAAAGCAGTCCGATCCTACTGTCATGGCTCTTTGGTTGACAGAGAATTCCAAACAGCATGGTGTCACAGTAAGTGAAAAAGCACATGACATTATGGAAGTAGAGTGAGAATGTGTGTGTGAGAAAGTAGTGGTAGCTGGCTTATCTATATTTTGTGGAGCCTGGCTCATTGCTGCCTCTCCCACTGTCTCCATTTCATACAGCAGCAGATTAAAGTGAAAAGTCTGGAAAATGCAGAAAGGAACAGTAAAGCCATTGACACCTGGATAGAGAGTATCAGCGAACTTCATCGTTCCAAGCCTCCAGCTACTGTGCACTACACTCGGTGAGTGCTGGGTCATCAACACTTTTCAGAAATCATTGTTCTTTACTGAGTTACATTGAGGAAGAGCACAATTCATCCTTAAAAGGGCTGAGGTGGTCCTGGATAATGCATAGTTCAATCTGTGAGGTTATTTTCAACAATTTACACATATTTACCATGCATTTTACAGGGCAAGTCACACTTTTCTTGCAGAAGCAGCTCGCTTGGGTAGGCCTTTCACAGTGCATAGTACTACCATTGAGTTAAAATTGAGTTAAAATCTTGCAACTCCCACTTTATTCAATAAATTGTTGAATTTAATGCAACTTTCTTTAGATATACATGTGTGAGGTTGGTATTTACATGAACTAATGTTTCTTAAGTATTCAATTTAAGAAAGTGGGGAAAGTTCAGAGAAAGACAACCAACTATATAAAATGTAATTCTAGAAAAGCCCATCCACCCTGAATTGTAGTTGAAAGCCTCCTAATTCAGTGTACCATATTTTTATTGTCTTCAGCTGCTTAGACTTAACTACTATCTGCTAAACCAGGGGTAGGCAAACTTTGGCTTTCCTGATGTTGTGGACTACATCTCCCATAATGCTCTTACAGTCATAATGCTGGCAAAGCATCAAGGGAAATGTAGTCCACAACATCTGGAGAGCCGAAGTTTGCCTACCCCGGTGCTAAACTATTTTATCTAGACCTAATGTTTTATTGCAGTTTTCTTGCCAGAAATATTTTTCATCATTCCCGGTATTTAGTGCAATCCTTGTTTCTTCTTCTTCCCCAAACTATTTTATATGCCAGAATCTCATCGATGCATCAAAATAATCCTGTTACTTTAATTTAAATGTTAACATCCAAAATATTTTTTCATGGATTTATTATCTGGATGCACATTATCTTTAACACAGGCCAATGCCAGAGGTAGACACGCTAATGCAAGAATGGCCACCTGAGTTTGAAGAGCTGCTCGGGAAGGTATTTAAACCCCATTCTGCCACTATTTGAAACTACTGCAAGTGATTTCTTCAATTTTAGCATAAGTTTTTTTTTTTTTTTTTTCCTTTCAGGTTAGTCTTCCTACCGCTGATTTAGATTGTGATCTACCCACATACATTGACTTGATCTGTGGTATGTATTTTTCACCTTATTGCCCCTGATCAAAACAGCACATGACAATGTAAAAGAAGTGCATACACAGCAATGTTAAACCGTACTCTTACTTGTACCTAGAAGTCTTTTCATGAGCTTAGTTCAACATTGTCGATTAGTTTGTGAATTGGAATACCGTATTTCCTCGGACAAGACAAGGTTTTTTCTTAAAACAAAACAAAAAATCCGTCTTGTATTCGAGGTCGGACTATAAGACTAAAATCCTGATCCCCTGCAGCACTGAGAACTGAATCCTCCTCTCTGGCAGCTGATGGACGTTTGCACAGTGCCCGCGGACAACCTCCACTGCTCCCAGACACTACTGCCAGGGCTTCTATGACAGAGCACCGGCGTGACATGACCTTCTGGTGCTCCACCATAGAAGCCCCAGTGGGAGTACCGGCCAGCAGCGGAGGTTGTCTGCGGGCATAGTGCAGATGTTCACCGGTTGCCAGAGAGGAGGATCCCCCATGGCGCTGCAGGAGACCCGGATCCTCCTCTCTGGCAGCCGGTGAACATCTGTGCGATGCGTACAGACAGCCTCCGCTGGGCTTCTATGACGGAGCACCGGTGTGACAGGCAGCAGCAGAGGTTGTCTACAGGCATCGGGCAGACATTCACCGGCTGCCCCCACTGGACACCAGGGAGTCTGAAGCACGGGGGACAAGTCTTGGGATGGATTGGTATGTCTGGGGGGACAGAGTGGCATATAGGTGTATATCAGGGAGGCAAAGTGGCAAATAAGTGGTATAAGGCATATCTGGGAGGCAGATATGCATAACTGGGGGGGGGGCAGGTTGGCAAATAAAAGGAAATAAAAACAAATGCATTTTTCTCAATCAGTTTTTATTAAATATGAAAAAATAGTTTACATGTGAATTAATATTCACTATTAAATTTTTTTTCCTATAGGGTAGTCTTATATTCAGGCTTTTTCTCTAAATTTTCAAGTTTTTAATAAGACTAAGAAAAGAGAATAACTTATCTGTGCTTTTATGCAGGTATCCTGGATATCCCGGTTTACAAAAGTAGGATACAGTCTTTGCATGTGCTGTTCTCTCTCTATTCAGAGTTTAAGAATTCCCAGGTCAGTAAACAAATCTTGTGAAAATGGTTAGGTCATGGTTGCCTAGCAACCATATATAAAATCCTTCAATACTGAAAGAAATGTATTAATAATAATATTATATAGTCTGGAGATGCACCATGTGAGATGGGCCTGGCAGATACGTTTCAGTCATTTCCTTATAGCATAAACACAACAAACTCTATTAGATAGGGCATCAGATTATTCCACTAGACCCATCTTCTCCATGAAGCATTGTTCTGAAGAACTACGAAGCCTGGGGAACTCAGGCTTATCAAAATCTGTATTTTATTATGTCATTTCCTATTATTTCATTTTCATGTTCGCTGCCAATTTCATTGCACACCCAAGAAGTCAGAATTCAGATAAACCAATTAAAGTTTAAGCTCTTCTGTAATTTGACTGAAATGTACCGTGAGGTTTATTCTTAAAAAAATAAAAAAAAAAATAAAAAAATAAATGGAGTTGACATGAGAGGGTTCAGGGCCATCCCTGGCAGATCTCACACTGTTTTTGGTACAGAAGCACATGGAGGCCTTTATAGCATAAAGTGAAGTGGCTGAGAAAAATAACTTGAGTATTCACTAACATTTATGCTGCAAAGGTCGTCAGGGTCCCATCTTAGATCACTGTGCAGTGTGCTGACAGCGGCTTCCAGTTACTGAATTTCCTGTGCAGGAAATAGCGCTGAACATGGTAAAGTATCAATGTTGCGATGGTTTGACAAACATGGCTTTCAGTATGTTGACATAATACTTCACACACCGATGGGTATTTTTATTGAAATTGTTTTTATCTAACCTACCTTGGCTTTGTCTATTTTGGCTGTTGTCCAAATGCATGCCTTAAACTCAAATCAGACAGAAATTACACTGGAATCATCTGGTCTGGGCAGGAATTGGGGACACAGAAAATGTGATGTTTGTGTTACTTATACATTAGGTATAAGGTATATTAGGAAAAATGTATAGATACTGCCTAATATTGTTAACAATCCGAAGTATAGGCTTATATGTTTAACCTTGTGACTTGTTTTTGTAGCATTTCAAAGCCTTAGCAGAGGGGAAGAAGGAAAGGAGCTCTTCTGGAAACACAGTACCACACAGTGGAGACACGGAAGGCCTCCAATTCAGCTGAACGTGTCCTCGCCCTTCTCTATAGATCACCCATAATATGGCACTTTTGCAAGGAATCACTCAAACGCTGTGTTTTTTACTAGAAGAAGCTGAAACACAGCAGTGAATATAACAGTACAGGTTTTACTGTCACCTTTAAGGAAAGGGTTAAAGTTTTTTTCCTGCAGCCTATTGCATTTTTTTTACTATTATATTTGAGCATTATACCACTTTAATAAATCTCCATTTTGACAAATACTTTGGAAATGCTTGAGTTAGCGTTTCTCATACCATCATTCAAATGGTATCATTAAAGAGCAGATGGCTACAAAGACATGGTATGAAGAAGTTTCTCAGAAGGAATCTCGTTTTATGGTACAGAGTTGTAGTATTTCAGTATTAAAAAAAAATCATTATCCATAATGCTGCATACTAAAGTTAATTTGGTTGAGAGAAAAAAAAAAAAAGACAACAAAGTTCACCTATTCCTACATGTTTATTTGTTGAAATATAAATTCCTTTTATATGACCTCTTTTTAATTGCTCTAGTTGGTCATTTGTGTTTTTTTCCTTAATGCTTATTAATTGTTGGGGTACAGAATATATACATCTTAAGCTTTATTTTGCATTACCACTTTAAACCATGATTTAACTTCACTAGCAGTTGTAAAGTTGAAGTAATAAGATGTTTGGGAATTTTAGGATCAAGTGGACAGATCAGGTAATTCTTAAAAAAATTAACTGGCGATACATCAAGTTCCCTGCAACATGCAGATAGAATGTAATAACCGATACATGTAGCTCACGTTGCCATTGTATTCATAATGCTGTCAATGGCAACAAAGTCAGTCACTCATGCAGTGTAATGAAGCCCAATGCCCCGTTTCAAGGTGAAATCCAAAAAGAGCGGTTATTGCCGCAGGAATGGATGCCTCTGAACTCTTGTGAAGCCTTCAACATCTTTGTTATTGCATATTAGGAGTGGAATGACATCCTAATACATGCAGTGTCCCAAGAAATCATACAGAAGGGTTAGTTCCATCGGTATTGCTTATGGTTTTAATTCTGATCAAATGGAGGAGAAAAAATATGGGAGGAGAGATAAGTGTAAGGGAAAGGAAATCAGAGCCAGATTTCATCGCTGCTCACGCTGGGTGCTTTATAAATATAGCCCACTAGTGGAAAACGATCAAAGCCTAAAAAGAAGAGAGACGAGGAAGATAAGTGGGAAGCGGCCATAATTATTGACAACACATGGAAACAAGATGGATTAAGCGTAAAACATTAAGCGCTGCACACTGCTGAACAATAAAAAACATCACACGTCAAGCAACATAAAATTAAATATCTAAATATTCTGTATTTTAAGCAATGTGTCATTTGTAATAGCAGATGCTGTATTCCAACAAAAAAATAATTTGCATGTAAAAAACATTGCATAGGAGTAATTGCTGATATCTACATTGCTTACCGTTTCCAGACAAGATTCTACAATGCGCAGACACATCTTCCTGCGTTTCTCCTGCCGAAACATCCTGTCCTGTGGGAAGGATGATGGATTCATAACATGTCAAAAGAAAGGCATGGAACTGGGCAACCTGAATATCTCCATTAGTTTACGACAACAAATTGTGTTCAACTGATCTAAGGACATTTGTGATGCCATTTTTGTAGACTGACATCCATAGAGTAACCTGTCAGATAATATTTCAGACCTCAGAGAACCCTTCTTACATCTAGAGAAGGGACCTGTAGGGTCCAGAAAATATATGTGACTCTTGCTCTTTGACTATTGGTCCACTAGAAGGATTCATAAAACTATTTTCTTTGGGACCAACACAGCAATATCCATATTTGTGTCCACTTTAATGCACCGGTTTGTCTTATCAATTCTAGTTTTGACATATCCCTTGAACATATGTATTCTATGGAGTGCTGCGTAAGGGAGCTCGATTCCATTGTCGCCAAAACAGAACTGACGATAACGGTTGTGTGTCAACGCGCAGAATTGTTACAAGCTATCACTAGTACTGTGTGATAAAATGTCTTCTCCGCTAGCTATACACCCATAGAAACCAATGCTATTCTATACACTAAAGATAACACGGGATACATTGATACATTTCTGGCATTCAGAAAGCAAATCTACATACATGTAACATGACCAAAGACATTGCACTGGTATACGATTACATAAATAACACATGCATGCACTACAACAAGACAGAAATGCCAACACAGAATATGCGTGCCAATAAAAAAAAAAAAACAATAAAAAAAAACTGTGTGCATTTAGTGTGTACAATACGTGTAAAAGTTTGTGTTTGTCAAATGGAATTTAAATATAAATTAAACCTTTCTTAATAGTAAACCTCTCTTGCTCACCCTGTAATGTAACTTGATTAAAAATCATACCCTGGCAGGGCATACATGATTATAATTTAGATTTGCAACATTAATGTGCTTTTATTGGCTGCATTTATTCTGATTGATTTATTGCATAATCGTACAAGTTGTTTGTGTCTCATGAGTAAGACTTGACCACCAGATATTGTCATTATTGACTGAAGTGGGTAATGAGATGATTAAAATAGAATGGTCAGACTAAAATCGTTCATTTACTGAACAACGTGCTTAACATAAAGAAGAACATTTTCAGGCCAATAATAGAATAGAGCCCCCAGTCGCTTGGCCCCCAGTCGCCCAGTTTAACAAGATTTTCTTAAGCAGATCAAGAATACCCCATTAACACACATTTGCTTTACACACTGGTGTGCACAGCTTGGAAATCCACTTGTTAAATGGACCCATGACCCAAATATAAAGCTATAAGTGGTTAATATAGACACCAATAAAGGTTGTTGCAGGAAAAGAGACATTATGTTTTTGAAATAGGGGCAGATATACCTATATGTTGGGATCGAAGGTCATTTAGCTGGAGGTTGGATGGCAGAGACATGTGTTCTCGAGGAAGACAACTGTTGTTCAGCTTCATATTATTAGACGTGCTGTGGATAAAGAGAAAATACATGGAGAGCTCCATATACAATGTCTTGTCCAACCTCAACTCAGTAAAACTTAAAATCCTAAATATAAATTTGCATAAATGCTGATGTTTTACTAATCTAGAGTTTCAGTGCCCAGCAAGCTCCCATTTGCACAAATCTTTTAGATCAATATTATACAAATATACATATATTTCCATATATATACACACTGTATGTCTGTGTGTTGTGCCAATTTGATTAAAATTATTCCCCTAAATGTTTAAATGAAAGCCTAATATCAATAGTTAGCTAGGGAATTATACATAACTCCGTGACGTGGCATTTCCACACCTAATTAAGGGAAGTTGAGTAAGAATTCTCACCTGAGGGTCAGATGATTTCTCACACCATCTACAAAAAGGATGAAAATATTTATAATTTATCTAATTGACACTATCCTTTTTATGTTTCTCTTATCACTACTCTTCAATGTGGTTTATTTCACAATTTGCCAATCTTACAAATAAAGCCACTTATACACCCTGAGCAGCCCTTGTTTAGCGTTGTATCGGCCGCATGCTCTTTGCCGGGACCTCAGCTATACTTTCACTCACTTGTTTAGCCTCCTTACATATAAACACCCACAAAGCACACCTTTAACACCCGTCATGTTACATTTTACTCACATTCCTTCTTTTTCTTCCTTAGTAAGAAGCAGCAGATGAGGGAATTCACCAATATTATTCCAGCAATCACTCCAGCCGCGCCCACAACAAATGCCATGAGTGGTAGTTCAATTCGGGTGGCGAGGACACCTATCATGCCATATGTTAATGTTAAAGGTAATGAATACACAGGAGTGAATAAGGGAGTGGGTGAGACATAGAAGTGTTAGATGGAGGAATGTGGAGTTTGACAGCCACTCACCCATTGCTGTTACAGATGATCTGCCGACCTGATTGTCCTCCGTACTGACCTTGACCTTGAGGCTTCCATTACCTTCCATATTACGCGTGTCAAGCAGGAGCAGGCGAGTGGCGTTTAGAGTGAGTCTCCCATCCTGGTCTCTGAGAGTAAAGCTCGAGGGAGGCTGTGTTCGGATGACAAGGAGGAGGAGTAGAGAGTGTGCAGGGGCATGCCTAGTATTACCAGCGGTGTCCGCAGGGACTGTGGTGGAAACAATTAAAAGTTCATTATGGGAAGGAAATCACACTCCTTTCACAATGTCTTTGAACTACGGAAAAACATGCACACAAACAGCGTCCATCAATGCTGCAGCCCAATCAGTCACAGGATTGTAAAGTTCTATGAGGAATCAATCTTAGGCTGAGATGTGCTCTTTCCTGAAGCCCGTTAACAGATGCGTGCACCTTAATAGGTTTTCAGCGCTACTCAGTTCTTGTATTTCCCTCTCCTAGTAACTGTCCCTTCTAGTTTGGGTTACTCTTTGGACTAGTTCTGAATATATTTGACACCTCTCTCACTTTCCTTTAAGTCTTGCCCTGTCCAACACCTGATGTACCTATGCCAACTCCAAGTGGCCCCCATACAGAAGGTGTGTACTTTACCATTGCAATCACTGGGAAAGAGGATACTGGGGTGAAGACTTATCTCACATACTCCTGTATGTACCTACATCTCAGCACATAGGATTCCATTTACCCAGCTCGGTTAGATAATCCAGTATAGATTATTATGTTTTCTATTCACACGAGACAAGGTTCCTCTTAGCACCAAATGCCAGAGACTGCCTACAGAGTAATCTTAGTGGCATTTGTACACTCAATGAAGTCTTCTCAAAGTAGACAGCGCTATCTTTCCTACAAGGCACGACTGGTAGCTTCAGAGTGCTTACCCATTCAAAGGTGCCTGACTTAAGTTTTCATAGATGGCCCAGAAAGTAGGCTGACTCACTGGCTAATCAAATCTATCGATTTAGATAAAATCTCCATGAAATCCCTGTTCCTGACAACTTAGAGTTTGCCCTGGTTGAAAGTACAATTTTTAGGCTGAACATGGTCCTTCTCCAGCATTAGTTGGATGGATACTGTTACCCGGGCCTTTTTTATACAGCTTTGTGAAACCAAGGTTCAGTCTCTTAGTTGCCCCTGCAGGGCTATCCCGAGCACACTACACACCAAATAACATTTTCTTTACTCACAGTGCACACTCAGCAATTCTTCTCTTTGTGATGTATCATTGCAGTTATCACCTATACTTTCTGTAAGGGTGAGTATACTGGAACTGCCAGAAGAAACTGGTAACAGAAATGGGGGCTCTCTGCCTACATTTGCCCTTTGCTTCACCCCATTTAAGTACCATGTTAGAGAGGACCCTAGCCCCTCACAGGCCACTCCTTCAGTTTCATCATTTTGAAGGGGTTCTCCAACTCCTGGAACACACAGACAGCAGAATATATTTTAGCTGAGTTTGCCTGGGCACATAAAGCATTGTGTAGCGACTCCCCAAGTCATAGCCCAAAGGCCAGTCACTTACCTCTCTGCATCAGCTGATGAACAAGCAGCAAGGATACACGGAGCAGCATTCTGCCCGGGGCAATTAAATCAGTCAGAGACCATAGCTGGCAGTGCTGGCACAAAGGAAAGCAAAAGATACCAATCTGGCTTTAGCACAATAGTGAATACAACTGGTGAATAAGGTGAGCAGTGAAAATGGATTTTACTTTTACATCAACCAGCAGAATATAAATTAAAGGGGTTTATTCACCAAGAGGGCAGCTGTTTCACTTTCTTGACTTCACTATAGATTATGAAGGTCCATCCCCAGTGATCTTCTACAGTGATCTGATCCACGTAGACATTTCTCTATTCTCCTTACATTTTGTATAATTGTACCTTATACAGGACCAGTTCATGCCTTTTCCATGGAGAAAGGAAGCAGTGTTGGCCCTCCAAAATGAACTCTAATAACTCTCTCCCTTTGGTGAACAAACCTCAAACAATATTGAAAGAAATTTGACATGCTCCTTTTTTCTCCATTAAAGACAGAGCCCTTCCTACCTTGTATTCAGGATTTCACCCCTGCTGTACCCCCTCTCTGGAATTCCCTACCCATCAGACTTTCTCCCTCATACCCAAACTTCAAAAGCTCTCTAAAAACTCGCTTTTTTAAAGCATACAACCTTTCCTCCCTACGCTCAACCAGCATGTTAATCAAACCATCAGAACAATCAACGACCCCCAACAGTTTGTCCCCCATTCCCTCGACAACCCCCATTCAAATCGACGAGCCCCGACAGATCGTCCCCCATTCCATCGACGAGCCCCGACAGATCGTCCCCCATTCCATCGACGAGCCCCGACAGATCGTCCCCCATTCCATCGACGAGCCCCGGCAGATCATCCCCCATTCCATCGACGAGCCCCGGCAGATCGTCCCCCATTCCATCGACGAGCCCCGACAGATCGTTCCCCCATTCCATCGACGAGCCCCGACAGATCGTTCCCCCATTCCATCGACGACCCCCGACAGATCGTTCCCCTATTCCATCGACGAGCCCCGACAGATCGTTCCCCCATTCCATCGACGAGCCCCGACAGATCGTTCCCCCATTCCATCGACGAGCCCCGACAGATCGTCCCTGATTCAATCAACAAACACCTATACAAACAGTCCTACAGTTTCTCAAACAACCTCTAGATTGTAAGCTCACAAGAGCAGGGCACTCTTTTTCCTTTGTACTTGAACCTGCTTGTAGAAATCCTGAATCTTTGGACATGCCCATCAGACATGACATTAGGTCTCTATACATCAACAACCCATCAATCTTCATGGAAATTCACCACCCTTGTAATGGACACTTTTCCACTCCAATTCTAATCCTTCTTCTTATCACATGAGCAGTGCAATAAAATCGGCACTGGTTAACTATTGGTATATAGGGCTGCAACAACTAATCAATAATAATAGATAATGAAAATAGCTGCCAACGAATATAATAAAATTAGGTTTTTTTCAGAGCAAAAAAAATACCCCTAGTTTTATAATCCTACCTCAAATAGATGTCGCATTATAACACTAAGATCCAGATCCCCCGCCGCGCTGGGGAGTGTCTGTGTGATGCAGACAACCTCCGCTACTGTCCTCCACTTCCGACGTGATCTACCATAGAAGCCCCGGCGGAAGTATCGTCCAGCACAGCGGAGGTGGTCTGCGCGCATTGTGCAACGTTCGCCAGTTGCCAGAGAGGATGTGCGCAGACAACCTCCGCTACAACCGGCACTTCCACTGGGGCTTCTATTGGCATATCAGGGGGCAGAGTGGCTTATCTTGGGGGGGGTGAGTGGCATATCTGGGGGTATAAGGCAAAATTGGGGAGGACTGGGGGTATAAGGCATACTGAGGTATAAGTTATATCAGGGGGCACAGTGGCATTTTCAGGGGGTATAAGGCATATAGGGTATATAGGGCATATGTGGGGGGGCAGAGTGGCATATCTGGGGGTATGTGGCATATGTGGGGAGGGGCAGAGTGGCCTATCTGGGGGTATGTGGCATATGTGGGAGGGGCAGAGTCGCATATATGGGGGTATGTGGCATATGTGGGAGGGGCAGAGTGGCATATATGGGGGTATGTGGCATATCTGGGAGGCAATGTAACAAGCCTGGGCTCAAATGTGCATAACTGGGGGGGGCAGGTTGGGAAATAAAAACAAGAAAGGTATTTTTCTCAAAGTTTTTTATTCTGCTGTTTGTTTATTATTATAAATAAATGAAAAATGTACATTTATTTTTTATCCGATTTTATCGAAATAAATTATCTGCCAACTAATCGATTATGAAAATAATCGTTAGTTGCAGCCCTATTGGTATATTGATACAGCTCAATGATAAGATGTCACATTTTGCTTCCATCTCATCATTGAGCTGTATCAATATACCAATAGTTAACCAATGCCGATTTTATTGCGCTGCTTAGCATTGGGCTGCGTTCCAACAAAGCCTGGTGCCTTTCCGCTCCATACCATCTCTATCCACGGGATTTATTGTAAGAAAGGCTTCACAGGAGACCAGTGATAGAGCAGTTACATTATACGCTACCATACTCTCTTTATATTTACCGCCAATATGAACAAGCACACTGTAAGCTTTGAAAAGCAAGATACACAATAGATGTATCATACATGTTACCCTTAATGCTATATTCTCCCTAATTAATTGATTTAGCCATGGAATCTGCTGGTGCTCTATAAATAAAACATAATAATGATAATGCTTGCGGGTTCTTTTGCTGATACTGACAGTGTCGGTATATTTACTACACCGTCCCACCAGGAACATGTTGGACCCCATCTCATCTCCTACAGGTATGTAAACGTGGGGGAGGGGTAGTATTGGTCAGGGTGTCCCCTAGACCGTTATTCACCGCTCACTGGGAATATCAGGTTGCCCCATCAAGAAAGTTAGTTTAGTCTCCATCAGTATATCTATTATGTCAACACTACTGACTTTCAATGTGATGTCATATGGCATCAATCATCCTGGCAGTATCCATCTTACCAGCCTTTTCTCATAGAGAGGGACCATGCCCCTTTAAATTCTGTTCCATTATGTTTCAACCGGCTTGTCTATGTGTCGTGGAGAAGGGTGCGTAAAACAGCACTGTATAGCTATATTCCGCATTGCTCCCTGCATGTCTCTGTTTGGCTTACCTTAGGGGTTATACTGCAGGGGGTGGTTTTCTCCCTCCTGATTCCTAAGCAGGATGCATGAGAGTCCCGGCTGCATTACTTAAGCTGATGTTTGATGGTTTCGTCTGTCCCAGTGACCGATCCCATATAGGCTGCAGGAGGCTTGCATTCACCCCATAGCTGCACCTGCAGCGCCAGCAACTACTCAGGACTGATCAGCCTCTGCAGTAACATTGCAAGCGGCCAGCAGGCGTGGCTAATCGATTATCGGCGGTCTCATATACGTTGCGGGGAAATGCGGGAATTTACGGTCAAGTGCCCTGTTGTTAGCTCCGTGCACGCAGGCCCTGGAAAGCCCTCTGAGTGGGTCTTTTTACTAACTTTGCAATTTTTACTTCTAGCGACAGGGTGCAGAACTTGTGGTACTGCCAGGACAATAAAGGTTTATACATATTTTGTGAGGAAACTAAAACAGACTACGTTCTATTCCGGTGTATCTGCTACATTTAGTACATATCAGCATGTTATGTGTGGTAATTGCGCTACTTTTATCAGACAACTTTCACCATTTTGAGCTGAAAATGTGATTTGTCAGTAGAGCTGTGTAATGTATAAGTCATAGGGTGAAGAAACCTCACTGATTCAACTATACATTACCCATGGCCATCCAATCCCTTCCTGTAGCAGAAGGTCACTTTATAATATATAGCGAAGACAAGGAGCTGAAACACAACTCTCTGTTTAGTGAGTGCGTTAAAATACAAGTGGTGAATATATCTGTACAACCTATACCTACTGAATCCACGGTGACAATGGATGCGCACGCTTTTGTTTAATCCAGTCTCATGCCAAAAAAGATCCTACTAACAAAACATTAAAACATTACCGTTGGCGGGGAGAGGAACCTTATGATTTTTCGAGGTTAATGTTTCATCCTCGAGCTTCCTCGTGGACCTGTGAAAGTCGCAGGCAATGATCTCTGCTCTCCGTCAAAATGCAAACTGTATGCAGTGTATTACTGTTTTAATATGAACTAGTCTTATACTTTTATAACCCAAAACAATCATATCCGATGAAACTTGACTCAACTGATGAGATGGCTCATACTATAAAGATCAGGTAATAAATTCAGAATAAATGTAACAGTGGAATGGGGTACTTTTATTACCATAAAATAATGTCATTAGCGTACACAAGTACAAATTCACCATCATTTTGGTGCTGTATTGAGATATATTATTATTATTATTGCTATATAAACATTCATTATGTGACTATGTCAGTAGAAGGCAAGGGTTTCCTTTAGTGAGTTCTTTTAAGCACAGTATGTTGTTCCGTTACTACTTATTTCTAGAATCGTTTCATTACAGAAACTAACATTTCCCTATATTCAATAACAACAAGCCCCTAGTTGAGCTACAAAGACCAACTGTGCTTAGCCTCCGATCTAAACCCCTGCTTTTGTGATTACAACGTTTACAAAGTGATTTTTATCTCTTCACCAAAAATTGCCCCTTAGTCATGGCTGTCTTTAATATATGTGCTTCTGCCCAGTGCCCAAGCTAACCTTAGGGTCCACAACAGCTACCCCTTGGGCCCCCTTAACAACTGTGAGCTGCCAAAAGGAGGGCTATTTCACCACAGGTCATGGGCCGCTGGCTGCAGGTATAGTTGGACTGGGGCTATTAACGGTGTACCCTGCCCTCTGCGGCTAGTTTTGGCATCTCTGGCTGTTTGGTTCGCTCAGATTCTGTATCATATCCCTCAGCATTCTATTGCAGAGTGCAGCATATGGATTCAGCTGGACCAGCAGCCGTTTGGCAAATTCACTGCCCAACTCAGCTGCTCTTTGGAGATCTTTCCTTGATTCCTCTTCTTGACCTTGAAGGCGCAAAACAAGCCCCCTCTGAACTAGGGCCTGTTGTCCCACAAAGCCTTGACCCTCGCTCAGCTCCACAGCAATGTTTAGGTCCCGTAGTGCACCTTGAGTTTGGAAAAATGAAGATGTTACTAAATATTTTTTTTAATTTTCTTAAACATGGTGATACTAATTGTAAAAATCAGTAATTTAATTAAGAATTAAATAACAAGCAAGTCATGCAACACTTTGTTTTCTCTTCATTGCTCCTATGTAAAGGAAGAACAAGTAGTCTTTCAGTGGAAATGCTGCTCCGTTGCTATACCCATGCTGGACATTTAAGGTCTAGGTCTGACCTTTAGGTGTGATGTACTAAGGAATTCATGAGCTGGGTTATGGGGGAACAACGTGTGTGTGCAAGCTCTCAGAACTCACTAATTAATTCAACCTATTCCAGGCTGCTTTCTTAATTTTCCCGTGTATAGATGATTTGACATTAATTTAAAATGTGCTAACATTCTATGACCAGATAGAGGACATAATAGGTAAAGGAACAAAGGCATCTCTAAACAAACAACCCTTTTCCCATATGATAAATTGTTTAAGATACCAAATTTAAATGTTTACGATTTATGATATTATTCTGCACGGCATAAATTCTGCATACCTCTCAATTGAGCTGACTCAACAAACGACTTCACTGCCACGCTTTTGGGGGCAGTGGGGATCATGAGACATTTAGGGACATCAGAGGATCTCCCTTGACTGGCCCGCTGAGTTGTAAAAGCGACTGAGGTCTGTGCTCTTGAAGCAGATTTGCTATCAGAACTTCTTAGTCTAATCACCATGATGTCACATACCTCTGCCCACTTTATATGCATGATATGTGATGTTACAACTCATAATATGCCCTTACTAATTTTATTTGCTTGGTGAATTATATCATGCCATATTACCACATAAATGGTGTAGCATATACAGAACTTTCAGGAAACTGGTTGGGCGAGTACCTCTGTCACAACCATGAAAGCCAAATTAGTACCTTAAGCCATTATTCACCAAGAACCAGGACTCACCAATAATGTCCCCCTTTAGTCTCAGGGTCTGAGCTCTATTGTTGTAGGCAGATGCTCGTTCAGGGAGCAGTGAAATTGCTTCATTAAACCTCTGCAGTGCTGTCTCTGCATCCCCAGACTCTGCTGCCTCCACTCCTTGTTTCTCCAGAATTTGAACCTGCTCAAGAAGCTCAGGAGGAAACTTTCTATCTGTAAAATAACAGATGGACACCCACAAAAAAGAAATATAACTTATATATATATTTATATAACACCTGTAGCGCAAAGTAGAAACGTAGGGCACCAGAGAACATGATAGGGCCGGGATTTAGCAGCAGCTTTGGTGTTTTTCACTTATACATTGCTCATTTTGGTCGTTTTTCAATGTTTAAGCATGTCTCAGCCAAAGTGGTTTAGACTGCTCTACCTCTATCCGGTCCCATTCTCTCTGGCAGCTGCTCCTTCACAGGCACATAGTGGACAGAGACACAGTTTGCATGCTGCAGACACAAGAGTGATGGTATGTTAAGCATTATGGGAAAGTGAGTACTTAACAACTGGAGTGCCAAAGGGTAGCTGTTTTATCATTATGGATTGCTACTGTAGCTGATGTGGAATGCACCTCTCTTGATTCTCATCCATTTGGTTGGTTGGCTGAACATCATGGTAAATGTAATATAAGCACTTTGCATGCCAAATCTTACCCACAACTGCTGGAAAAGTACCAAGTGTCCTATTTTGTTTCCAAACCATCATGTTCCTTTTTTACTACTCCTCTTTTTTGTAATACCTCAGGATGTTTGCTGCACACAACAGAGCTCGCTACAGTACACAGCATTAACCCCTTAACGTCCATTGCCGGGTCAGGCACGTTACGCAAAACGGTCACTTAACGACCTATGACGTGCCTGACACGTCATGAGTCTTAAACAAGCTTAAACGGTGTTGCTGTAATGCCTTGATGTCGAGGCATTCAGCAACACCAAGATCGGCATCATGGGCCACGTCTGGCCCCTCCCGTGGGCGTCAACATCCGCCATACACTGTATCACTGCAGACGCCCGTTTTAAAAGTTTAGGAGGCGATCAACGATCACCTCCTAAACTTCAATGGTGTTGCTGAAATGCCTCGATTCAGGCATTCAGCGACACCACTTACCCTAGGACGCGCTGTGACTGCTCCGCAGAGCGGTCACAACCGCCACTGCGTGTGACTTCGCCAACCGCAAGATGGCGGCCACCCTGTAAAAAAAATAAAGTTGAAAAAGTTCGCTAGTTTGTCTCCAGACCCTCAAGAGAACTCTGGCTCCACTTGCAGGTTGAATACAGGTACTGCATTCAACCATACAAGTCAATGTCCAGCTTTGTAATCACTATGTGATTAGTAAAATATTAAAAAAAAAAAGCTTTAAAAAAAATGGTAGCATTTCAAAATCAGAGGAACCATCCAGTTCCACCAAAATGTAAAAAAGAAGTCCAAAAAGAATAAAATAAAAAAATAAAGATTATTATTATGAGCAAGTGCTAAAATTAGCGCTGTATTTTCCCAAAAATCCTGACATGGAAAAATTTAAATAAAAGCATTTCAAATACCCAAGGAGTGTCTAATTTAAAAAAATGAAGTGGCCGGACTCAAAGATAGGGCATAGTCACAGACTGACCAAAATGGGGGAAAAAAAGCGCACTTCCAAAATGTGGCATTTTAACCCAAACACCAGACAAACCCATGCATGTGGGGTATGACTGTACTCAGGAGATGTTGCTGACCACACATTGGGGTGTTGTTTGATAGTGACGTATACCTGGAGCTATAAATTTATACCCAAAGTACAATTTGTGTGAAAAAAATACCAAAAAAAATACTACCATGTGGCAAAGGCTGGTGGTAGAATCTCATGCATGGAAAGGGTTAAATACTACCAATTTAAATACCTTGGGGTGTCTAGTTTTCAAAAATATATGGTTTGATGGGGTAAATTGTAGTGGCGGGGGTTAAAGATAGGGCATAGGCACAGACTGACCAAATTAGGGGAAAAAAGCACAATTCCCAAATGTGGCCTTTTAACCCCAAACAGCAGCCAAACCCATGCATGGGTGGTATCACTGTACTCGTGAGATGTTGTTGAACACATATTGGGGTGTTGTTTTATAGTGACTTATACCTGGAGCTATAAATTTATACCCAAAGTACAATTTGTGTGAAAAAAATACCAAAAAAATACTACCACAAAGTGTGGCAAGGGCTGGTGGTAGAATCTCATGCATGGAAAGGGACCAGATGTAAAAAGGTTCCAAGTTAAAAAATGTGCACTTCCTAAATGTGGCGTTTTACCTCCCAAACAACCCAACAAACCCACGCATGGGGTTGCTGAACACATATTGGGGTGTTGTTTGATAGTGACGTATACCACGAGCTGTAAATCCATACCTGAAGCGCAATTTTAGTGATAAAAATAAATTACTACGACAAAGTTTGACAAAGACTGGTGGTAGAATTAGTGCATGGAAAGAGTTAAAATTCTAGCATTTGAAATACCCTGGGGTGTCTAGTTTTCAAAAATATATGATCTGATGGGGTAAATTGCGTTGGCCGGCTTCAAAGATACCTGAAATGGCACATGGGGGGAGGAATTACCAGATTGGGAAAAAATGGTTTTGAAATAGCAAAACGCTATTTGTACTTATTGCTCCATAACGTGCAGAAAAAAGCAAAAAAAAACATAAAAAACATTGGGTATTTCTAAACTCAGGACAAATAGTAGAATCTATTTAGTAAGTTTTTTCATTAGCTTTTTTGGATGAGTAAAAGATTCTTTGGGTAAAAGTTATAAAATGTGGGGTTTTTTTACATTTTTCACCATATTTTATTATTTTTTTATGGAAAATTAGATAATATGATCAAATCTGAAGAAAGTCCTTCTTGTCCTGAAAAAAACAATATATAATTTGTGTGGGTTCACTAAATGAGTGAGGAGAAAATTACATCTAAACACGAGTGCCGCAAAAGTGTTAAAACAGCCGCGGTCCCAATGGTACAAAAGGTAAAACACAGCCTGGTCCTTAAGGGGTTAACTTGTCTTGACTGCAACTCCATGATGTTGAGCAGCAACATTGCTGGTAGATTACTGTTGGAATAGTAGCCAGTAGATGTACATCTGGCTTTGTGTGGAGGCTAAACTAAGGCTGCGATACAAACACTAACTTCTGTTGACTGCATTTGCAATAAAATTCAGTCAGCCATATTGCTAGTGGGACTTCATGGGAGTTGTAATTATACTGTATTGGGGTTGTGGTGGCAGACAGACTACACAGTAGCTGTTTTGTTGTTGGCTACAACTGATAATCCCCATACTATTGATGATGTCTTTTTCTACTGTCTAGTCTCCACACTCCAACTGGTGGCATGGGGAGTCTGCTTAATAAAAATAAAAATAATCCCTGGGTCTCCTGGGATACACAATTCAGCACTTAAACCACAGCCTTCCAGCAAACATAACATTGGTTGTGGAAGACATACTTTGAGAGACAAGTGATCTGAGTATTAAAGTGCCATTAATAAATGTGTGTAAGTTTTTGCTGATATGCATTTGCCCTTGGCATAAGGGTATAATGGACCTTTATGCCTCTATTAGAGAAGGCTGTGTAGCAACACTAGCCAAGTGCCTCAATCAGATCTCAGTAAACTGGCCTAAAACACATCTGACAACACAATGAACGCTATCCAGTCCTGTAAAAACATACAATCACCAAAAAGGGCTTCTTAGAAACCAAGCACAAAAAACATAGAATGCTCCCAAAGAGATTATAAACCTAGTGTCCTTGTTATTCATGAAAATTGAGGGGTTTCATTATAATTGTAGTTAATCACTTTGTTGAATTATAATGGTGGTTAAGAACTACGTTCGGTGTAAAGAAGAACAACGAGTCGTGGAAGTGATGGTATTGCCTCACAGAGCCGTGATCTCAGCACCATCGCGTCTGTCTGGGATTACATGAAGAGAAGCAACTGACGCTGCCTAAAGTCAGATAATAACTGTGATTAGTTCTCCAGGATGTTTGGAATAACCAACCTGCTGAGTCGCTTAAACTGTGTGTAAGTGTACCTAGAGGAATTGATGCCACTTTGAAGGCAAAGGGGGGTCACACCAAATATTGATTTAATTTAGATTTTAATTTTGTTTGCTCACTTTGCATTTTTTTAAGTGATACAAGTAACCTATTAGCATGAAATATTTTTGAAAGCATTCATTTTTTCACACCTGCCTAAAACTTTTGCAAAGTACTGTATATATTATACATATATACACACTACCTTAAAAATTACTTGTTTTTGAAAGAAAAGCAAATTTTGTCCATTAAAATAATATGAAATGGATCTTTGTTGATTATGTCCTATCAACAACCACCACTCCTGTGTTCCAATGGTACATTGTGTTTGCTAATCATTAGAAAACCCTTTTCCAATTATGTTACAGCTAGAAGATTCATTGTTTTCCATGAACACAGCTAAGTGATTCCAACCTTGATGTCCTCTGATGACCTTCCGGGTGACGTCAGCAGTGAAGCGACCCGGAAAGGGAAGGCCCAATTGCGCAATTGTGCATTTCAGAATGCCCGATCGTGCCGGAAGCTGTAACATGACATCGGGCAGCAGAAAGCCAAAGATGCCGGCTTCTGCTGTCAGGGGGAAGTCCAGGCTGTCAAACGTCAACCTCATCTCCAGTGTAGCGGCAGGGATGTGTCCCTGCCGCTGCAAGAAGGGCAGGACGTACCTGGGATTCTTGGGATGTGTTTTTTGGACGTACCGGTACTTCCATAGGGGACAGAAGGGGTTAAGGAGAACCATCCATCGAGCTCATCACTCTAGGGAACCCCCTGTGACCGCTTGTTCCTGTCTCCTTGTGCTGGGTCAGTGCAGACAACAAGGGCCCTTTTCTAAACCATTTTGAACCGACATGGGGAACACAGTGGGGTCATTACATTACAAAGGAGGTACGGGCGGTAGGGGATATGTATGTTTGTATGTATGTGGGCATGGATATCTATGTATAAGTGTATGGGAGCATGGATGTCTATGTATAAGTATATGTGGTAATGGATGTCTATGTACAAGTATATGCAAGCGCAGATGTTTGTGTTTGTGTGTTAGTGAGTATGAGTAAGAGTGTGTGTTAGCATGTGTACACACATTTGTGTAGGTGTGTTTACATATGTGTGCCAGATTTATTGTTGGAGGGGGCACAGACAAGCTGTTTAGGGACAAAGATGACACACATATGCTGTTTGGAGGGTTAGGGTGGCACTGATAAGCTGCTTGAGGGCAAAGGTCGCCCATGTTACTTGCCTTTGGGGCCCAGGGCAATTTTTGCATCAGGTCCCTGTGGTTTCTAGTTACTCCCCTGACTGAAGTGTTCCTTTAAATGGAAGCCATTACCAATATAACATTTAGCATCATAAAGTTATTGAAACAAACTTGTTTTCCCGTCAGTTTATTTGTTTTGGACAATTTTAGTTTAAAATTAAGGGGTCATTTTACAGCACAGAAAATGAAATCTGTGGCAAAAGGTGACCGAACAATATGTCTTCATCCCCTTCCCTTCCACACAATTGGAACTGAATAACTGCACCAAAGTAATTTAACAAAAACAGAGAAATTGCTTAGTAGAAATAACTAATAGGAATACTGAGATCATGAATTTAAAACGTTTGCTCCCATAATCCTACAGCGTTTTAACAAATCTACTTTAAAAGTAAAATGATATAAAATATTTGTGCAAGACTCACCAGAATCCTCGTGCCCTTCTCTATTGTCTATGTTCTGCTCTTCTAAATCCCAAAACGGAGCATTGGGATTAAATATTGCATGCAGTACTGCTAGATCATTTGGTGTACCCATAATGGCAGTTACCAAACCGTGCAGAACCAGAATGTCCTAGATGTGATGAAATACATAGCCTGCGTGCAACCTTATCTAACATAACCTCTGGGAGGGACAGTGCCAACCAATTACAATGAGGGGTGGATGTGGCTTTTGACCAGATGCGCTCACATCTGTTCCATTAAACACAAACAGGAAAAGACGGTAACAGTACAGGAACATCAGTAAATTGAAGACACACTGTGTTTTCCATAAAATCTTGCTGCAAAAGCAAATTTCAGAGGCAAGAATTTCTGCATAAACTGCTGTATTAGAGTAGTTTATGTTATGCCTGTTATACAGAAGCTGGAATTCAAAAATGCATTACTGCTGTAATGGAATAATCGATAATAAAAGATAATCGATGGATTTATCTGTTTGCCTTTGGAAAGTTTGAATGTTCCATTCAGTGGACATATGCCTTTTTGGGTTTACTATATATAAAAATATCTAATTCTATAATTGGGTATTTCCTACGGCTATCAAAATGCTTATGCTGCAAAGAAATTTTTAAAAAATCTTATGGTAGAACTAACTTGGAAACAAATATATGGGTGTATTACAATATGCTTAGGACTAGATTTGTTTTTCTCGTTTTTATTATATGCTTGTTAAAGCATGATTCACACTTTCCATATTTGATGAATCTGCACAAATTATACACCATTTTGTTCAGGAGAAGTAGGGCCTTCTTTTAAAATGATACAAATACATAAAACATAGCAATCGACAGTGATAATAGATTTTAAAAACATATAGTAAAATAAAAATCTTTTTTTTGCCATTTTACTCAAGATTGCTTCTAAACTGCGGTTGCCACAGCTGAACAATGACTCAATTTATGTTCATTAACATCTCATGATTACAGTCACACCCACCTACATATTTTTTATGTTCAAGAGGCCCTCTTGAACATTTATGCTTTACATATTACCATATATAAGGTATTGGCATACCTGGAAACTCTCTGGAAATGGGGGTGTTTCCCTCGATGTCAGCAGGAACGCCCACTGACATAAGCAGGTACACCCACAACATAAGCCAGAACGCCTCCAAAGTCGGCGGGACCGCCCACTGATGTGGTCAGGACCGCCCACTGACATCAGCAGGACCGCACGCTGATTTCAGCAGGACCGTCAATGGGCGGTCGTGGCCGTGTTCTGCAAGGTAGCAATTTTTTTTTACAATTTTTATATATTTTATCATTTTCCCTTTTTGTTTTTGCACAGTGCTGTACGACTCACTTCGGGGACCTCTCATACATTTTTTATTTTTTGGATAATACTCTTGTCGCTCAGGGTCCTGATGTCAGATCGAGTCTTTTTTTTTTTTTTAACATAATATCCTGGAACCCTGAGCTCTCCATTGGTACCTCTGGATCACTCTAAATAGGACTCTTTGTCGGGTGGGCATTGCTGGCCATAGAATTGTAAGGAGGCGCCGGGATGTCTGGTAGTCGATAGGATTACACTCCTGATCCAATTATGTTGTGCGTAAAAATATCTGTGCTGTTCACAATAAAGTTAGTTCTTGTTATTGGGGTAAGTCTCGGTGCAGTCCTTGTCAGGACGATAAACCACTGTATTGCTATGCTAAGGTATACCACAGTGCCATCGAGATTCTTGAGAAACGGTGATCCTGCTGTCTTCGACGCACGTTCCACCTGCCGATTGAAGTCTTGTATTCCCGGTGGCTATGGGGAGAAGGAAGTAACGTGTGGATGGTGTAGCCAGTCGGGGTACAGGTCATTCCCGTCTGCAATATCGAGCATCTTTCTTATGAATGTTTTATTCCATAAGGCTCTATTTTGGTGGATTTGTGTATTTTAAATGTATGAAATATAGAATATAAAATATGTAGGGTAGCACACAATCACATGTTCACTTAGCCTATCTTAACAAGTTCCTTTTTTCAATTACTGAATGGTTGTCAGATAAGTGGAGCAGCAGAGGGGTTCAGGTCGGAAGGACCTTTTCTAAACAATTTTGAACCAGTACGAGGCAACAGGAACAGTTACACCACTGTGCTCATCGATTTGGGCACAGGGAAATACCACAAGGGACCACAATTATTCGACACGATACCACCCGATTCTATGGTTCAAAGTAAGAAACAGACAGAAGGAGCAGGGGTATTGAAATGGACTGGATCATGAAGCAACTCTGTAAAGTTTATAACAATATCTTCGCTGTGACAAACCTGCCGAAAGTAAGCTGACATCCTTCCTCATCATTGAGTTTACATATTTCAGCCACACTTTTTGCTAACAGATTTATAAAATCAAACCACAGATGGAGTCATCTCCATGGACGAACATGAGGAGCGCAAAGGTGGTACTTCAGTAGGATCCATTGTACTGACAGTTTGTATCTATGTAGATGGCATCGGTTTAGAATCCACTTCGAAACATCCCATGTTACAGATGGCTAGGGCTGCAACAACTAATCGATAAAATCGATAATGAAAATCATTGCCAACAAATTTCATTAATCGATTAGTTGAATCTATTTTATCGAACATAAGATAAGGGTTTTTTCCAGAGCAAACGCTCTGAAAAATACCCTTCGTTTTATAATCTGACCTCAAATAGAGGTCGGATAATACCACTAAGATTCAGATCCCCCGCAGCGCTGCAGGGGACCTGGATCCTCCTCTCTGACAGCCGGCGGCCGTCTGTGCAATGCGCGCAGACATCCCCCGCTACTGTCCTACACTTCCGCCGGGGCTTCTATGATGGGGCACCAGCGTGACATGACCTTCTGGTGCTCTACCATAG
The DNA here is from genome assembly GCF_027358695.1 of Spea bombifrons. Classification (NCBI taxonomy): domain Eukaryota; kingdom Metazoa; phylum Chordata; class Amphibia; order Anura; family Pelobatidae; genus Spea; species Spea bombifrons. The sequence goes on from NC_071098.1 coordinate 16,260,956, forward strand.
AAACCCCTGCAGAAGTACCAGCGGCGGAGGTTGTCTGCGCGCATCACAGAACTTTCGCCGGTTGCCAGAGAGGTGGATCCTCCGCAGCACTGCAGTGGACCTGGATCCTCCTCTCTGGCAGCCGGTTGGCGTCTGTGCGATGCGCGCAGACAACCTCCACTACTGCCGGCACTTCCACTGGGGCTTCTATGATGGAGGGCCAGCATCACATGACCTTCTGGTGCTCAGCCATATAAGCTCCAGGGATATAAAGCATATCAGGGGGGCAGAGTGGCATATCTGGGGTATAAGGCATATCAGAGGGCACTATGGTATATAAGGTGGTATAAGGCACATCTGGGGGGCAGAGGGGTATATGGCTTATCTGGGGACAGTGGAGTGGCATATCAAGGGGTATAATGCATATCAGATGGCACAGTGGCATATCTTGGGGGGTATAAGGCATATCTGTGAGTGAGTGCATCACAACTACATATGTACATCTACTTCATATATAATAATGTGCAGCTCTCAAGCATCTGAAGTCTATCATATGTAGCTTTTATATTAAGCACGTTTGGCCACTCCTGCTTTAGAGGCTGTAGGCATTAGCCAGACTATGATGCAAAGTTTGATGAAGAACAACAACTTAAAGCAATGAACAAAAAAATATTTTATTATTATTATTAAGCACTTTCATATGACTAAAAATAAGCCATACTTGAAAGGAGACAATGTCCTGCAATCCATGTCAATTGAAATATTGAGTGAAGGAGTCTTCTTTGTGCAGTAAGCTATACAGTCCCAGCAGGAGGAGTGCAGATTGCCAAAAGAGAAAGATGTTTCTACATATCGAACATCAGTTCCATTAGTGCTAGGGAAAAGAAAAAAAAAAGTTAAGCATTCCATCAACAGTCCATAAAACTATTTTGCCAGCTCTTTTGTTTCTGTCCTACCTGCTCACTACTTCCCGTTCTGGGCTGGAAAGTTTTGAACCCAGCTTGTAACATTTCAACTCACAGCAGAAAGTTCTAGTCCCCAATCAGCCATAACTTTACAACCACTGACAAGTGAAGTGAATAACACTGATGATCTTGTTATCATGGCACCTGTAAGTGGGTGGGATATACGAGGCAGCAGGCCCGGACTGGGACAAAAAATAGGCCCAGGCATTTAAGCCTGAGCAGCCCATATTTATTTATTTATTTATTTATTGTTAAAACCCACCCTTCATGTACCACCTCTGCATTTAATCATTCACACAAATCATTAACACATTCATTAATGCAGTCTCACAAATCATTCAAGCAATTCATCCTCACATGAATTCATTAATTGTCATACGCATTCACACAATTCATCCACACATTTATTCATTCATTCTCATACGCATTCACACTACCCCCTCTCTTCATCTTATCTGCCCCTTTTCACTATGTAACCCCCTTCCCCACTTCTCAATATGTAGCGCCTCTATCTATCCCCTCCCCCTTTCTCACTATCTAACCCCCCCTCTGCCCCTTCTCACTGCACCCCCCTCCCTCACCCTACTTACCTTGTTGCCGAAGCAAGCAGCAACTGCGACCGCGCCTGTGGCTGGGCAGGATTGACTTAGGGGCTAATGGAGCTGCAGCTCCAGGCCCCCACCTTAAAATAGGCCCACTCAGGACCGGACTGACTGGTACTATATGGCCGCATTAACGCAGAGCCCCTTAAGCCCGCCGCAACTACCCCCTCCTATCTACCCTCTCCCTCTTTGAAGTTCACTTACCTTTCAGGAGTCCTGCGGTGGGGGTGCAAGGCCTCTGCCTCCCAGATCTGCCACTGTATGGAACAGTATAGAGTGATGGGAGTTATGATGTACTTTTAGAGCATAATTAGATCATGAAAAAAGACATTGGAAATGGTACAGCATAACACCTCACTCTCACGCATTTACCAATCCACACATATATACCAATCCACACATATATACCAATCCACACACATATACCAATCCACACACATATACTAATCCACACGTATATCAATCCACACATATATACCAATCCTCACATATATACCAATCCACACACATATATACCAATCCACACATACACACCAATCCACACGTATATCAATCCACACATATATACCAATCCACACATACACTAATCCACACATACACTAATCCACACGTATACCAATCCACACATATATACCAATCCACACACATATACCAATCCACACACATATACCAATCCACACATACACTAATCCACACGTATATCAATCCACACATATATACCAATCCACACACATACCAATCCACACACATACCAATCCACACATATACACCAATCCACTCTCACTTAATGCTTTCCTACCTTTCCTTTCTTCTTTCAGCTTCTTTTCCTCTTCTTCAGTTCTTCTGTCTTCTCTGTCTTCTTCCGGGTCAGAGGGCACGGACAGCGGTGGGCTCGGCTTCAGTGCTGTGCGCCGGGATCTGACAAACCCCGGCGCACAGCAGCTGTTGCCGCGCGGATCACAAGGGAGCGGTATCGGAGGTCTTTAACAGACCTCCGGCTCCCTTGAGTGATTTTAAGCCGGGTTGAACCCGGCTTAAAATCACTCAAGGGAACCGGAGGTCTGTCAAAGACCTCCGATACCGCTCCCTTGCGAGCCTGCTCCTCCAGCGGCGGACATTACTGTCAGTCTCTGGAGGGGTGCCGGGTGCCGCAAGTTGGCGGCACCCAGTGCGGACCGCCCCCCGCCGCCGACCCCTGGAGGGTGGTCGCACACCCCAAAGGTCGGCCCTGCCCTAAGGGGCCGGGAAGCCCCCACCAGGGCCGGCCTTAGGGGTCTGCGGCTGTACAGGGTTTAAATTAAAACATCGGGGTTTTTTTTTTTCAACTGAAAAAAACTTTATTTAACATGGAGGATGTTAAATAAAGTTAAAAAAACCCCCGATGTTTTAATTTAAACCCTGTGCGGCCGCAGACCCGTAAGGCCGGCCTTGGTGGGGACTTCCCGGCCCCTTAGAGTGGCGGACCCGGTAGCAGTTGCGGCGGGCTTAAGGGGCAGGTGCCCCTTATGCCCTGCGTTAATGCGGCCGTAGGTAGGGTAGGGGCCTGGAGCTGCAGCTCCATCAGCCCCTAAGTCAGTGCGGCCCTGCCGTGGCCCGGCCCACCGGGCAAATGCCCGGTGTGCCCGATGGCCAGTCCGGGCCTGCGAGGCAGCAAGTTAACATTTCATCCCCTAAGATGATGTGTTAGAAGCAGGACAAGCTTAAGGATCTGAGCAAATTTGACAAGGGTCGAATTCTGAAAAAGTTAATGCTTGTTCTGATAGAAAGGTGTCAGAACACACAGTGCATCGCAGATTGTTGTGTACGAGGCCGCGTAGCCGCAGACCAGTCAGGGTGCCCATGCTGACCCCTGTCAACTGCCAAAAGCGCCTACAATAGGCACGTGAGCATAAGAACTGGGCCACGGAGCAATGGAAGGTGGCCTGGACTGATGAATCACGTTTTCTTTTAAGTCACATGGATGACCAGGTGTGTCGCTTACCTAGAGAACACATGGCACCAGGATGCATCCATGAAGGCCCCACCTTGCAACATACAAGATCTGCTGCCAACGTCTTGGTGCCAGATACCACAGCAAACCTTCAGAGGTCTAGAGGAGTCCATGCCTCGACAGGCCAGGGCTGTTTTGCCAGCAAAAGGGGGACCCACACAATATTAGGCAGGTGGTCATAATGTTATGGCTGATCAGTGTATAGTTACTATAATTCAGCTGTTTTTTTGTCTCCCTGAGCTGGTAGTGGGGAGAGTTAAGATTTTTAGAGAAAGTTCTTTATACACGGCACACATACACATGAATAAGTGGTAGTCACAGTCCATTAGATAAAGTTTTAAAGCCTAATAGACAGGGGGACTTGAAGGACCAAGTTACATATTTAGTGACAATCATTTTGTAATTTCTTCTAACCATATGGTAATTCTCGTCCCGCTTTCCAACCTTAAACATTCTATTCAGAGGGACAACCTAACGTATCCTGCATCGACTATGATGGCCGAATCTTAGGCCCAACCCAGCCAAATACTCTCACCTGGATTGTTCATACTTCTACGCAACACTCGTAGTAGCTCATCAGACAACGCATGCATTTCTGTATAGAATTTCCTTCTCCCCTGGCGTGTTAGTTTCCATAGGCAAGAACGGCGATTTCCATCGGCACACACCCACCCTGAGCTTTTCTCAAAACTACTGCTGAAGCAAAGGTTATGTCGGACTGTGTTCTTCCAACCATCTGGAGCAACCCGGAAAAATGGAAAGTGTTCCCTATTACAACAACAAAGAAGTTACATTGTGCAACACATGTTCCTTCCAAAGCTAAAACTGCTTACATTTGACATTTTATTTTGCTATAAAAAATGAAATAGGAATACTGATCACATACTGAGCATGTATGTTGTGACAAAATATAAGTTGTATAACAACATTTGTGTTTCGGTGCAACATGGCACTAGGTCTTATTCCTGTAAGAAATCCACCACATAAAGAAGCCCACATTTGATATTGTAAAATAATAATATAGGTATTTCAGGTCCACATCGTACTCACCTGACAAAGCTATAGATTTGCTGCACATTTAAACTGCCCTCCTTGCTATTCTGCAGGGCTAGCGAAATCAGATTACAATAATTGATGGGGGGCCTGGGCCAAGAGTCCAGCTGAGTCAGGCCTCTCTGAATCCTCAGTTTTTTACTTGGAAACTTTACTTGTTTGAGTGGAGGTTGGCAGGCAACAAAAGAGTCTTCATCATCTGTATACTGTGGAAGGAAGCGATAAACTTCTGAAAGAGGCACTATAATAAAAGCTATTGTTAACTATAAAAACCACAGTAAATAGGCGAATTAGTTTTTGGGATCCAGCATATAAGCCGCTGACCCGTGTCCTATGGTCTGTTTAAGCAGGTGATGTATGAACTTTAAGGACATTTGTATAGTAAAAAGAACACATCACAATTTCAGGTCTATGTTCTTGTCCCGTTCATTACCAAATCTTGGGAGAGGAATGCTGCAGGAGGTGTTCCCTAGCAAATGAGATTTCGTTGGGTCTGGGGTTGCTGACCAACTCTGTACAGCTGACCGCACTATGTAATAAACTAGTTTAATGGCAGTATCCTACAATGGGCCTCTTTAAAAAACATTCTACTTTCATTAATGTGGCTTTGGTTGACTTTAATATAAGGCATTACCAGCTCACTGTAGGAAGTTTGAGCTTCTTCCTCTGAATCCTCCATGGTGGAATAGTCTATTCCAGGGGCTGCCTGGATGGGAGAAGACAATGTGGTTGTTGTAGGAGGTTCAGGAGGCAAATTGGTAATCCTCTCTGGACTTGGCATCACCAGGTTTGGGTTCACAATAAGCCACAAGCTGGGGCAGAAGCTCTCCTCTGGATAACATTAAAAAGATGCACATATAAAAGTTATAAGGGGCTGTATATAAAGATTTCAGCATATCCAGCTGCACCTTACTGTAGCCCTTAAATCATGCTTACAATTGCAGAACCCCACATATGTTTTCACACACAGCATGAGAGACCCAAAGTCAAGGGCCCCTCTGGCTTTTAGGCTTCTAATCAAGTTTATTCAATGAATGAAGATTTGGCAGAAGAGTTGTGGTTTCCCATTCCTCACTCCACAACTCGTTATAAAAAGGGCCCTGCATAATGCATCATTGAATGGTTGAGGATACTTTGAACTAATCTCCCTCATTTAACTATACTTTATAAAAGGCAGTAGAAGCTCACTAGGACTGGACCTTCATAGTGAATTGAGGGAGGTGCAACCACAACAAAAGTTTTAATTCGCCAATGAAAAAGTAGATTTGTCTTACAGAATTTTCTCTGCACTATAAACTGCCATCCCAGTATAATTCCTTTGAATTAAAAAAATGCATAGTTCATATCAGTGAGGTGAATTTCAAGGACTCGCTGATTGAAATATACTTTATACTGGGTCACTGAATTTTATTACCGAGGTTACCCTTTCTTAATGTACAGCTAAGTGTCACATGTTGCTGCAACGACCTGGCAAACTTGGTTTCGTTGAATAAATCTCAAAGTCTATCTCAACTGTGTTTTACTTGCCCATATAGAAGGTATAATAGTCTAATGGGCATGAGGCTTTAATGTTTCCTTTGCAAAGTCTCTTCCACTATCATTTTAGACATAGTTGTCTTACCTTACCAAAGAACATCCCAAGGCTGGTCCACAAGAGCTCTCCCTCTCCTGGTACTTATGGAAGGCAGTAAAGGGCTAGGGCTGAGTTGGATAGCTCAGGCTATCCACTTATCAGGACAGGGCTAGCTGGAGTGGCAGATCAGGAGTGTGTGGCACTGTTTGACAGTGGCCAGTCCAGGTACTCTCCTCCAGTCTGGTACCGATAACCATAAGTTAATTAAGAGAAGAAAGTGAAGGGGCAAGTGGTGGAGAATTCAACGGCTGCTACAATGGGAGTTACATATAAGCAATGAAAAGGAAAACAAAGCATGCAAAGTTACCAGTTGTGAAGCTGATCTAGAATAAAATTTAGCAAATGAAAGTTTTGCTGTTGCAGCAGGAATTTGTTGTCCAAATTTAGTACAGTATCTATGGTGCTAATTAATTTATGGCCAACTCTGATTGCTGTCATCTCTACGTTATCAGATTTTTAAAATGTTTTAATTATATCCTATTTGCATTCAATTAAAATACATTAAAGCCCATGGACAACAGACAATAGCTGGTTGAAATTTTCAGTGCTTGGACACACGTAATCAGATTTTTTTTAGCCTACAGTGAAGGTACTACGTAGTGACTCACCAACTGTGTTAACCAAATACAGGTCCTCACGGAAACCTTGACTTGTCATTATTTAAAGATACTCTTGGCTCACCGGAATTGCGGCAGGGATATCAACCATAACATACTGTTAGCAAAATCACCAAAGGAGTTTGTTCCAGAGTGTTTGATCCGGAGAATCTGGCCCTCACCCTGAGATTGGGCTAAAAACCCTTGGCACCCTTGGCATAATTGACCCAAACACTTGGGAATTGAAATACACCAATTTCTTCAAATCCAGGAGAGATGGCTTCAGTCAAAGTTGTGGCTTAGCACTTTATGTAAATCCCCTTGACCACTGCCTAGTTTATGCTGTATCCATTTAGGACCCATGCTCCTTAGTCTGCCACACCATCGAAAGAAGAGGTTTCTGATGGCCTAAGAAATTGTGACTAAATCTGTATGTTAGCCCAATAGCAAGGTATATTTTCCAACTGAAAAAACGCACACACACTCAATGGGCTGTATTGTTATCTACATTACCAGTCCTATGTTTATATGCATCTTATATGGGGACCACTTGGCTTCAACTCTGCAACAGTATCATAGATCATTGAAAACTGTCGTACAGCCACATTTTTACAAGATTGTTTTATACTGTAATTACTCAGGCTGTCCTCTTACCCTGAAGAAGTCCATCTTCTGATCTACAAGGAGATAGCTCACTGCTGTACTGCCGCCTCAGAGAGTAAAGGTTTACTTTGTCGTCCACACCTGCTAGACAATAAATACAAATTATAAAAGTACTGTAGCAACATAGGCCATAGTCCCATAGCCCTGTCCCGAGATCCAGTTACAAAGTCATCTCCTCCTGTGGTGACAGGTGCTTATAAATTCAAGATTTGCATACATGGTTGCAGTTATGCAAGCTTATGACATTTTACTAGGTTCTAAGGATAGGATAACAGAGCTACAGAATCTTGCTAAGGGCCAAACAGCCGCTCTACAAGATTTAAACCGGAGGCACATAGCTAGATCAGCCAATGAAGTAGCTATGGACATGAGTTTAGAATGAGCCTTAAGTATCACAAATGTATAAGAACCTTTGGTAACATACACCTCCTGGATACGCTGTACTACTCATTGATCTCTGGGAAACTTTAAACCCTTTCCAGATTCCTGCAAAACTTAGTTAACAAGTTAGTAGATATTTGGAATTGATCAGTCCTATCAAAGTAAATTGAGATCTTCTAACATCCAAGGAATGTTGCTCAGTCTCTCGCATTCTTAGGTTGCAGACAAAAAGGATGGTAAAATAAATATCCGGATTGACTTGAAAAGAAGAACTTTTTAGAATGAATCCAGGATCCTTTAAATGGAGCATGGGAAGACAGGGCTTAAAAAATGGTACAAACTCTCCGAGTAGATGTAATTGAAGCCAAAAAACAAACAAAAAAAAAAAAAAAACCACCACCAAGAACGCAAAGGGAGGTCTATTGAAAAGGCTCAAATTGAGGCATCGTAAGGCGTTTCAGCACCAAAGTTAAGACTCATGGCTTGTCACTGCAGCATCTGGAAGATCTATGCGCTTCTTAGGCCTTTGAAGGACAAAAAAGGAGCTTGACTTAAACGTAGGAGGATTCTTGCATTCAGGTAACCAGTATTTACATTTATTGCCTTAAAGATGCTCCAAAAAGTTTTCTTGAAGCAAAAGCCACAAGAAGATCCGCTATTTCCCTGGAGGACAGTACACTCTTTGCTGATCCTATGCGTCATGGTGCTGGATAGTCCGACCGACTACCTCCGCTGACTTGTGCTCCCTTAGCCTGGGACACACACTCTTTCCCCGGTTTCCCAGTCACTAGCCGAGACTCAGTGTAGGGTATAACCATACGAAGACTGATTTATTTTTCACACACAGCACTGGATATATCCAGCAAGACACACATTAACATAAAAAAAGATATCGGGATACAAACCGCCCCCTTAATCTGCCTCCCAGATAACATTATATAGGCGACGTGATAAATCTACTCTGCTATATGAGAACAGGGCCATGGGCTGACTTGATAGATGGCAAGTGGTTGATTTACTTGCTAAACAAAGCATGAAGCAGGTCCGTGAAATGCTGTCCTGTAAATGGATGGCTCAGTCACCATAATGCAACAAATGTACATTTAGTATAGAACAAAGTAACATACAATAATACTTTTTCATCCAACACAATGTTTGATTAAATAACCGTTTATTACTTAGAGCTCTTCTCAGCCCAACAGTAACAGCATCCCAACATACATACAACCAACCTAAGCTCTTCCCACTCGAGGATATCACTCAAAAGAGAATACAGTTATATGACTGCATACTGCATGTAACTGGTTTATTATCCAAAACACCACAAATCCAGTGTAGATTTTAAACTCAATTTCCTACTCTCTGAAAATAAGTTACAATTTCAAAGCCCTTGTGAGGTTAGAATAGTATATAAAAAGGTGCTGGTTGATTTCCAAGACAGGCCAATTTCTTTAGAAGGGGTATGCACACACGCAAACACACTTTTTTTCTACTAAACATTTCCTGATGATTAAACAAAGATATAGATAATACCATATTCTTCACAAACTAAATGGTTCAACAATGAAGCCGTATATTCTTCCTGCAAAATCAAGTGTTAAAGGAGATAAATTGTCACAAGCAAAGTAACTTACCACCAAAGTACTGATCAATTGTTATAGACTGCTTAAGCTCCTCCACCATATCCCAATCCTCTAAACCCACCGAAAGATGAAGTTTTTCAAATGGTGCTCTGTTTGAAAATCGTAAATACATGTTTGCTAATAATGTCCAGACCTCCATGTATCAGCAAACCTCATAAGAACAACTAGATTTACACTTTTAGTCCAATGTATCACCACCCTCCTTTTTGCAATTAAGGAGTCAAGTTTGAGGCCATGTTAATAGGTTATTAACCCACGTATAGCCTGAAGCTAATAGTAAAATGTGTTTTACAAAGTTTTGAAACAACTTCATAACATATCAAACAAAAGCCAGATTGTAATAATGCGATTTTAATAATAAGGCATCTTAAAAAAATGGCATTTAAGGAAGCAAAATTAAATACATTTCATACTGAATATAAAGTTTTGGCAATGTGTTGCACCACTGGGTTAAATTATCTAATTAAGCACCATTGGGAACAGCAGAGAAGTATTTGATCATGTCCTTAAATCAGTCTAAAGCATTGGTTTGTAGCACAATACCTAAATGACTAATTTAATCAGAATAATCCTAAAGTACCATCCAACAAATAATCTGTCATCTGTTGCCCACCTGGGGCTAAACAGTGTTAATCACTTCCCTGAGGACTGGAATTGTATAATCCAGAACAAAATCTGATAGAATCTGTTAGTTTATGGGATACAACTTTATTACTGATATTCAAGGCTTCACGACCTTGTGATTTTATAACAAACAGAAAGCTCATATTATGCAATATCCTTAATTACTGTAACCCATTTGCTTCTTACCGTCCTCTTTCTTTGCTGCTTCCATATCATATAAGTATACATTTCTGGCTTACACGATATTTTTTTTATTAAATTGTCATCTGATTTTTATTATAGTGAGTTAATTTTTTACTCTGGGGCTGACCTAGGGAAGTGCCCCTAGCCACCTCCTCCTTCGTGTTATGTTTTATACCCAAGATATGCCACTCTGCCCCCAAATATGCTACTCTGCCCCCCAAATATGCCACTCTGCCCCGATATGCCTTATAACCCCCTATATGCCACTGTGCCCCTGATATGCCTTATAACCCCCTATATGCCACTGGGCCCATGATGTGCCACTCTGCCCCCCCTGATATGCCTTCTACCCCCAGATGCTCCAGACTCCTTGGTGTCTCGTGGGGCAGCCGGTGAGCGTCTGTACGATGCGTGTAGACAACGTCTGCTGCTGACCGGCACTTTCGCAGGAGCTTCTATGACTGAGCACGGGAAGGTCATGTGACGCTGGTGCTCCATCATAGAAGCCCCAGTGGAAGTGCCGGCAGTAGCGGAGGTTGTCTGCGCACATCGCGCAGACGCAGGGGCGTAACTAGAAACCTCAGGGCCCCGGTGCGAGAATCTATTAAGGGCCCAGGGCCCCCCCACCCCCACCCCATCTATCCCCTTCTCACAATCTCCCCTCTCCCTCCCTACCTCCTTCTCACAGTCTCCCCTCTCCCTCCCTACCCCCCTTCTCACAGTCTCCCCTCTCCCTCCCTACCCCCTTCTCACAATCTCCCCTCTCCCTCCCTAAACCCCCTTCTCACAATCTACCCTCCCTACCCCCCCTTCTCACAATCTACCCACTCCCTCCCTACCCCCCTTCTCACGATCTACCCACTCCCTCCCTACCCCCCCTCTCACAATCTACCCACTCCCTCCCTACGCCCCTTCTCACGATCTACCCACTCCCTCCCTACCCCCCCTTCTCACGATCTACCCACTCCCTCCCTACCCCCCCTTTGTAGGTCACTTACCGTCAACTCCTGTGTTGGGAGGGTGAGGCATTTGTCTCGGGTGCCGGCTCTTCACTGCTGAGCGCCGGCATATGACGTCAGTGTGAAGCGCCGGCACCCGAGACAAACGCCTCACGCTCCCAACACTGCACTCTGTGCAGCGCTGAGGCAGGCGGCGGCGGCGGCGAGCAGCCGGGGCGGTAGCGGCGGGGAGCAGAGGCATCCTGGATTTCTGTCAGTCGGGGGCCCAAGAGTTGCCGAGCAGTCGTTTTCAGCAACCGCTCGGCACCCCTTGGGCCCCCCTGACTGGCAGAACTCCAGGGCCTGGTCGCAGTCGCGACCCCTGCGACCCCGGGAGTTCCGCCACTGCGCAGACGCCCACTGGCTGCCAGAGAGGAGGATACAGGTCTCCTGCGACGCTGCGGCAGATCCTCCCCTCTGGCAGCCAGCGAACGTTGCGCAATGCACGCAGACAATCTACGTTGCTACTGGCCGGTACTTCCGCTGGGGCTCACAGATACTCATTAATTCCCAAAATCACGCATACCCGTTCATACATCCTCCCCCACCGCCTTACCTGAACTGCAGATCAATTATAGGCCGCAATTTTTCTCCCACTTAAAGTGGCGGTGCGGCCTATAATCGGGGTTTAGCATTATTTGTATCGCCCAGCAGGTTTTTTTTTTTCTTTTTCATTTAGCCCTCCTACGGGCAAACAGCAGGGTGAGCAGCGCCAGAGATCCTCCTCTCTGGCCGCCGGTGGACGTCTGTGCGATGCAGACAACCCAGTTGCTGCCGGCACTTCCGCCGGGGCTTCTATGAAGGAGCGCCGGTGTTACATGACCTTCCGGTGCTCCACCACAGAAACTCCAGCAGAAGTATTGGCCATCGGCAGCGGAAGTTGTCTGAGCGCATCGCGCAGACTTTCCCGGGCTGCCAGAGATGACCTGTATCCTCCTCTCTGGCAGCCAGGGAACGTCTGCTCAACGCGCGCAGACAACTTCCGCTGCTGCTGGCACTTCCACTGGGCCTTCTATGACGGAGCGCCGGCATAGAAGCCACGGGAGATGTGACTTGCAGCAGCAGAGGTTGTCTACGAGCATCGTGCAGACGTACACCGGCTGCCCCCACTAGACACCAGGAAGTCTGGGGATGCATTGGTAAGTTGGTGGGGTCAGAGTGGCATATCTGGGGGCATAAAACATATCAGGAGGCAGAGTGTCATATCAGGGGAGCAGAGTGGCATAGGGGAGCAGAGTGTCATATCTGGGGGGGGCAGAGTGTCATATCAGGGGCCATAAAGTATATCAGGGGAGCAGAGTGGCATAGGGGAACAGAGTGGCATATCGGGGGGGCATAAAGCATATCTGGGGAGCAGAGTGTCATATTTGGGGGACAGAGTGTCATATTAGGGGGCATAAGGTATATCAGGGGAGCAGAGTGTCATATCTGCCTGAGTGTGTGTGTGAGAGACTGCCTGAATATGTGTGTGTCAGGCTGCCTGAATATGTGTGTGTGAGACTGTCTGAATCTGTGTGTGGGGGGGAGACTGCCTGAGTCTCTGTGTGCATGAGACTGCCTGAGTCTGTGTGTGTGAGAGAGACTGCCTGAGTCTCTGTGTGCGTAAGACTGTCTGAGTCTGTGTGTGTGAGAGAGACTGCCTGAGTCTGTGTGTGTGAGACTGCCTGAGTCTGTGTGTGTGTGTGAGAGACTGCCTGAGTCTGTGTGTATGTGTGTGTGTGAGAGAAACCGCCTGAGTCTGTGTGTGTGAGAGAGAGACTGCCTGAGTCTCTGTGTGAGAGAGACTGCCTGAGTCTCTGTGTGAGAGAGACTGCCTGAGTCTGTGTGTGTGAGAGAGACTGCCTGAGTCTGTGTGTGTGAGAGAGAGAGACTGCCTGAGTCTCTGTGTGTGTGAGACTGCCTGAATCTCTCTGTGTGTGTGTGTGAGACTACCTGAGTCTGTGTGTGAGGTTTTTATTTTTTAGTAAGAATGCTCTGAAGTGGTTACTAAAAAATTGAATCCCACTACCGGGTAAAACTATAAAAGTGTGTTTTTCCCCATTTTGTTTATATTTTTGTACTACATGATGGTTTATCTATATGTAAAAAAGTTAAAAGAAAATGCTCTACTTGATCTGGAGAAAAAGCAATAGATATTTTGTGGGGTTAGACTAAATAAGGGCTAGAGGCACTAAAAGAAAAATCCCTTTAGTCCTTTTGTAGTATAACAAAATACCTCTAGTTATAAGGGGTTAAACACATTTTCAAGTTGTGATTTATTCTGGCTAGATGCCATCGATAACAGTAGGGAATAGCACACAATGCAGAAGAAACGAAACTTAGCTGTTTGGGTAGAATCGTTCTGGTCTAGATCTTACAAAAGAGTGAAATGAAACAAGATGAGGACCTTAGCTCTGAGTTTCGTTTCATGGAGCAGTCAGCATAGTATATAAAGCGCGGCTGAGTTTCATCACTGCAGAGGAAGCCGGCTAAGGATAGAGGAGCTATGAATTTAAACACTTGCCCGAGAATATGGTAAGAAAATGTATCTTTATTCTGGGAAAAGTGAGCGCAGGCTATTGCATATTAGTCAACAACAGAAATAAAATAAACAGAATTGTATGAAGACAATAAAGCAGATCAGTCACTTTTTATTAAAAGTCTATATTTTGAAATTCAGTACACTAAGTAAACCCATGTAATGATGGTTATATAATAACTTTCTGGGCATCTGCATGATATTTCCTCCGTAGTTACTGGTCTTTACCTTAACCTTAAGTATTTGATTGTCGACTGGTTCCGGCAGCCTTTGTGAAGGTGGTGGGGGAAATAACTTCAAGACAGGAAATTGATAATATTTGCACAAATTTCAATTGCACCCTGAAATATACGGTTGCCACATACACCCCCAGTTAAAGGGAAACAGGGGACCCTAGTGTTCACACAGAGAAGGATTAGGTTTTGGGGTTTTGGGGTCTGGACAGAAAAACTGTTATTTTATTTATTTTCACATTTGTTTGCACTGTTCCCAGCGCAGTAAAGCTCACGATCCGTTTGGGGATCTCTCTTACATTGTTTTTTGTCAGTGATGTCATGCGATCAGTGGGCAGGAAGGGGGATATGATCTCCCATGTAGCAGGGATTGTTTCTTAACCCCTTAATAACGAGTTGCTTACTCATAGTACACTTTGGGACAATGGCTATTTTTCAGTGTTGCTGTTTAGCTGTAATTTTCTTCTTTCTCATTTTGTGCTCCCACACATATTATATATTGGTTTTTTTTCAGGACAAACAGGGCTTTCTTTAGATACCATTCTTTTTATCATATAATCTAATTTACTATAAAAATGATAAAATATGGTGATTTTTTGTTAAAAAAAGGACTTTCTCACTTTTATTTGACAAACTTGTACTCGTCTGCAAATACTAATGAAAAAAACCTGCTAAATAGATTCTACTATTTGTCCTGAGTTTAGAAATACCCAATGTTCTTACGTTTTTTTTGCTTTTTTCTGCACGTTATTGGGTAATAATTACAAGTAGCGTTTTGCTATTTCAAAACCATTTTTCCTGAAATCTGGTCATTCTGCCTCATGTGCAATTTGGGTATCTTTGAAGCTGGACAATGCAAATTACCCCATCAAACCATATATTTTTGAACAGAGCCGGCCTTAAGTGTTCTGGCGCCCTGTGCGGACTACTCCTCTGGTGCCCCTTCTCACTACCCCCTCCTCTGCCCCTTCTCACTACCCCTCCTCTGCCCCTTCTCACTATCCCCCCCTTCTCACTATCCCCCCTCTGCCCCTTCTCACTATCCTCCTCCTCTGCCCCTTCTCACTATCCCCCCGCCCCTTCTCACTATCCCCCGCCCCTTCTCACTATCCCCTCCCCTGCCCCTTCTCACTATCCCCCCTGCCCCTTCTTACTATCTACTCCCTCTCCCTACTTCTCATTATCCTCACTTACCTTGTTGCCGGGCACCCTCCTAATCTAAAATTACCCCACCCCTAACCATAAATTAACCCTAAAGACCCCATTAACAATAACTGCCCCTGAATTAACCCTAAATAGCCCATTAACCATAACTGCCCCTAAATTAACCCTAAAGACCCCATCAACCATAACTGCCCCTAAATTAACCACCACCTCCCCTAACTTTCAGCAGCCCAAATATTAAGTTTATACTTACTGTTAGATAAGTTGCTGAGCAGTGTGGATGCTAAAAGTAAAGGGGCGGGGCCAATCATCAGTGTGACTGCAGGGAGGGACTGGGAAGCAGAAAGAGGCGGGCCAATCATCAGTGTGACTGCAGGGAGGGACTGGGAAGTAGTAACTGCTGTGGAGGCGTCCGATGGGCGTTTGGGGGGTGTTTTTTGCCGCCCCCTGAAATGTGCCACCCAAGGCAGTTGCCTTGTCTGCCCTGTGGCAGATACCGCCCTGCCCTAGATCCACATTAAATGCCAGTGGCCACAGGTCTGACCATTTTTCCAGTCACTGAGGCATGCCAGCAACACCGATTATCCTCAGGAACCGATTGCCGATCGCTTCCTAAGCACTGTTTTAGCCGGCCACCATTTTTTTCGGAGGAGGACTTTCCCCCCATGATTTATGGCCAGCCTCACTTGTGAGGCTTCTGTGGATCCTGCAAAGCCGCCGATTGCGGCGATGCAGGTATTAAACAGCTTTGTCACCAATGCAGTGCATCGAGACCCCATACATGTATGGGCTTTGGCGTGAAGGGGTTAATGAGCATATTTCACAGAGGTTGCTGGAAATAAAGAAAGCAGATTTTTTTTAATTTAGAAAATGTTTGGCAAATGTGTGTGTCATATATGTGCAGTTTGCATGGCCACCACTCCCAAAGCGGACTCCGCTGCTATCGAATCTGCTGTGGCCTCTAGCTCCGGATCTTTTGGAGATCTAGCAATGCCACTTTGAAAAAGTCTCAGGTTTTTTGGTCACAAAACACCCTCAGTAAAGAAGAGGTTAATTTGAACTTTCACAAACGACATACCGTCAAAACAATTATAGCATTCAACAAACAAAACTCACAAGCTATAGGTAGCTCTAGTAATGCGTACCCATGTTATGTGTCATTGGTATTGCATCAATAATCTGTGTTTCTGTTTTCAGACTCAAAGAACACTCAGGGAATAATACAATAAATAATGGGTAAGTTACATTACTTTGTTTTTATATACCTATACAGAGGATGTGTACCCATCCCACTAGTAATATAAATAAAAGTATGTAATACTGTATTACAATTTTGTGCAATTTTGCAATTTGGGCACCTATTCTAAAGAAGGATATTATAGCACAGGAAAAGTTACAGAGGCGGGCTACAACATTAATAAATAGAACACTATAGTTATGAAGAAAGGTTAACTAATTTAAATCTGTATAGTTTAGAAAAACGTCGCCTCAGAGAGGATATGATAGCATTATATAAATATATTCGGGGTTAATACAAACCTATTCATAAACAGGACTATGCATAGAACACGTGGTCACGCATTTAGACTGGAAGAAAGGAGATTTAGTTTAAAGCAGAGGAAAGGGTTTTTTACAGTAAGGACAATAAGGATATGGAATTCTCTGCCTGCAGAGGTAGTTTTATCAGAGTCTGTATCAGACATTTAAACAGCAATTGGATGAATACTTGCAAAAACATAATATTCAGGGATATACCGGTAATTTTTAAATCAGCTTCTTAATCCAAGAAGAGATTTGACTGCTATTCTGGGGTCAACAAGGATTTTTGTTCCCCCTAGTTTGTTGCAAAATTGGATTAACAGCTATTAACAGATATGGGAAAGGCTGAACTGAACTTTTTCAGCCTATATAACTATGTAACTATGTAATATGGAAATACTATTATGCCCTTGGTTTTAAGTGCCTTAAAGTGAGCTGCTGCATACAACCCCTTCACTTTCCATTTATTACAGTAACTTTACAAAAGTTCTCTTAGATACGTCTATTAAAAAAACATTCTCTGTGCAGATTTTTTCCAAAGGGCGCCACCATTCTTGGTGCAGTTGCAAAACATTTTGCGAAAATACCCAGATGGGGGGCAGATCCTGAAAGTAAGTCTGAATGTTATTGTCCGACTCTAGCACCTGCTTAACTGTACTAGATAATCCAAACATTTGTTTATGATCAAGTAATTTCTGGGTGTATTAATTGTTAATACTGGTAAAATGTTTAGTAATGGTGAGAAGATGACCATGTTTAATTTTTCATCCCAGAAGTTTCCTCTCTTAGGGACTTCCATAACCTGTACTGCTCCACCGACGTAATACCACAATTCTACACCTGCCTTGCATTTGGACATTGAGCATGTTGATTTAACGGTGGTCGTCACGGGTGGTTGGGATAGTTGCAGTGAGAACATCAGTTTGGTTGGTGAGCCATTACTAGAGCTCTTGGTGCCTGGGGCAAGGTCAGAGTGTCACTTCTGAAAGTGGAATGGGGAATAGGGTACTGGCTCAATCATGCATCTTGCCTCATAGCACTTTGGGATAGCTGCCACTAGTGCCTCAAGTTGAGACTGTCTATTTGCTGATGAAATGTTGAAATTATATATTTGGTTCATTTATTAATATAGGATTTAAAAAGTTTCCCCAAAGCATGCCAGACATCAGTGAAGAAATGGCTGCCATAAAAGTATCAGAATTACCCTAGTTGAATACCTCCAGTTGTCTACTGTTTGTGAAAATATATTTGATGGGGGTTGTGACGGGAAGCCCTGTACCCCGACTGGGTACCTCCGTCAATAGCTGCTTCCTAAAACTGTACACGGCACACGCTAAAGCACCGACTCTCCAGTTACCCAAATCAATAGCCGAAGCTTAATGCAGGGTGACATACAAGAACTGTTTATTCAGAGTGACACACAGGGTTTTTATACAGACATAAATGAATTTTCAACATAGTGGAATACAATTGGGGAGGGATGGGGAAAAACAACATATTAGTGCACCATGGGGGGTCAGTCGTTAAACAGATTCATTGAAACAATAGCTGGTTTCATCCAGACATAACCCCCTCAGCACGTGATAATATACTTCTGGGGGTAGCTGAAAACAGGGGGTGACACAGGATAAAGTTATGACATACAATAAATAATTTCAAAACATCATCTGTGTTGGCAAAGAACAGGACCAATCCAAAATCAATATCAGCTCCACAGTCCTCCGAGCCTCTAATATTTAGGAAATATGGAAAAACCTGTACAAGGGGAAAAATCAGTAAAAACTGACCCCATGTACCTACCCACAGAAGTCCTGATGAAAGTCAAATAAAGACTGAAATGTTGACCTGCAAAAGAGGAATCTGTATTTATTGGAAAAAGACCTAGAGTGCCGGTAACTATCTATAGACTGTGTACACACAGAAGTCTTTACAAGGCCAGGGCCCATAGTCAATAGGGAGGAGGCTGGCTTTTAGGCCTCTCCAGGGGCCCCGGTGATAGAGGGTTTCCATCCAAAATAGGACTGAAAATTTCAAATTTGAACTGAACTGAAATGCACATGTTTCAGTTTTGGCCCAATAGCGGCCCCTAAAACATGTCTGACCTATGCATGTGAGGCATCACTGTACTTGGGGGATGTTGGTGAACACAAATTGGTGTTTTTTCTGCAGTTTCACATATTCTATACAAAATCCAATACAAAATTTAAATCAATATAGCAATATATGCAAAATAAACCACAAGTTAGAGCCCTGCGCGGGACTGTTTTTTTAATCCTGCTCCCGCCTGCTCCCGCTGAATTTGTGACCATTACCGCCCGCTCCGGCAATGTGTGTGTTCCAATCCTGCCCGCTCCCGCCACATATGTGTCCAATCCTGCCCGCTCCTGTCACATATATGTCCAATCCCGCCCGCTCCCGCAACATGTGTCTAATCCTGCCCGCTCCTGCCACATATGTGTCCAATCCTGCCCGCTCCCGCCACATATGTGTCCAATCCCGCCCGCTCCCGCAACATGTGTCTAATCCTGCCCGCTCCTGCCACATATATGTCCAATCCTGCCCACTCCCGCCAGATATGTGCCCAATCCCGCCTGCTCCCGCAACATATTTGTCCAATCCCGCCCGCTCCCGCAACATATGTGTCCAATCCTGCCCGCTCCCGCAACATATTTGTCCAATCCCGCCCGCTCCCGCAACATATGTGTCCAATCCCGCCCACCCCCTTTCCTGCAGATTTCCCGCACACTCTCGCAAGGCTGCCTTCGCGCTGCTCCTTCACAGCGTCTCTTTTCTTGTTCCACCCAGGAACCCAGCGGAGTCACGTGAATTTACGTCACTTCACATGACTCCGCTGGGTTCCTGGGCGAAACAAGAGAAGAGACGCTGTGAGGGAGCAACGCGAAGGCAGCCTTCCAGGAGTGCAGGGGATTACTGGGACCCGCAGGTACATTGTCTGACCACCCGCAATATCCGAAAAACCGACCGTGCCCGCAAGGTTTTTGGCGGGACCCACATCCCAATGCAGCCCTCTACCACAAGCACAAAAAAATACTTTTGGCAAAAGTATACCTGGGATGTTAACTTTTAACATGATTTTATGGGGTGGTTTTGATATCTGTGACCACTATTGCAGTCCCACCATGCCATATTTTGAAAAACATGATGTGCACCTTGAAATATTTCCAAAATATATACATTTTATACAATTTATATAAAACAACATAAAATGTGTGTGGTGTGTGGTGAAATCGCAGTTGAAGAAAGACACAGCAAAAACACGAAAACTGCTCTGGTCCTTCAGTGCAAACATAGTAAAATAATCCTGGTCCTAAAGAGGTGAAATGCTTTTTCTAAAAGTATTATGTCATAATGTTAGAGACACTTCAGTGCCACATGCAGCATTATCCAGGGAAAAACACATATCAAATCACCTATCAAAGTAGTGTCCATCATCTATGTTCTATGTAGTTGGCAAAACAAAGTCCAGAGTGCCAACCAAGAGGCTGCCAGCCGACTCAACGTGTATGTACAACCACATCTATAGGCTACATTAATTAACGGGGTGGGGACTTAAAAAAAATACATTTTTACATTATATCGTGTTATGGGATGGATGGTGTGTCATTAAGTAGATCTCTAATAATACCTTAAGTTGTCTTGAAAAAAGTTCCGATTTTCCTACAATAACAGAAAAACATGCCCTGACCACTGGACTCAATGGATAACAATAAAAAAGGCTGAACGGGATAATACTCCACTTTGGGAGAATCTGCAGCAATATAGCTTGTTGCGTTATTTCGTGTCAATCTTGGCTGCTTGAAGGAGCAGTGGCAGGAAAGTGTTCCTATTGAAATGAATGGGGATACCTTCTGGCATCTTGTTAGACCCCCTGGATCTCTTGTGTAAGCCAGAGCTAGACCTGATCAGAATATAACACGTGTTTGGCCGAAGGACCTGAGACCAATGCAATAGGGCTAGTTAGAACGATGGATAAATCCCTCCAAGCATTTGCAAAGAGGACAGTGTTCAAATTATTTAAAGGAGACACTCATCTATCAAAGGCATTAAAGCGAATACGACAGTTTCAGTTTCACGTTACATTTCTAATCTATCGTTAATAGCATCTTATGTTATTTATTTTTAGTATTTTATACAATTAATTTAAAAAAATCACGATACTATGATTAATTTATAGGAATTGCTTCAGAATGCAGATGATGCCAAAGCCAGTGAAGTCATTTTTGTTTATGATGAAAGACACTATGGCACTGAAAAGCTTTATTCAAAAGAACTTTGCAGCATCCAAGGTAATGTATGGAGGTTACAATTAACATTATTCAAAATGTGACGTTTGAAACTTTGAATGTAAAAAGTGTTTCTAAAAGCCAATAGAAATTCCAAAAGTAAAACATTTGCTCCAAAAATCTCCAGATTCAGTACCTCCTGTACTTCAGTTAAATACAGTTGAGCATACTGTGAACTACTTTTCATTAACGAGCAATTAGTCAAGGTTAATAACTATAAAGGAAAGGGATCTGTGCTAAACATTATGCAGGGCTATTGACAGGTGAGTTGTCAGGGGTAGTCAGTAGTGATGTCCGGATCATGAACGAATCGTTCATTTGATCCGGTTCTTTTTAGTGATCCGGATGAATCGGTTCACTAGACTGAACGATTCATTTGTAGCGGTTCAGTCTGTGAATCATGCAGCTGTAACCTGATCCTAGAGCTGTGAGTGATCTGCAGAGCACTCAGACACAGACTCTGGGGTCAGGTTACAGCTCATTAATTCACAGAGGAACGATGACTCATAGAGTCAGAGAGTCGTTCAAAGAGTCGAATGATCCGAAGAGTCGAATGAACCGAAGAGTCGAATGAACCGAAGAGTCGAATGAACCGAAGAGTCGAATGAACCGAAGAGTCGAATGATTCGAATCTTACAGGGATCCGGATCTTACAAGGATCCGAATCTTACAGAGATTCGAATCATTCAGAGAATATTACTGATACCATACTTTTATAAATAAATACATTAATAATGTTCACACTGCCCCCAGGATTTAGATTCCCCTGAGTTTGCCCCCATTTACCTATAACTGCACCTACAGTTAACTTTATTAAATTAATTAAATTAACCCTCAGTCATCAGCATAAAATTAACCCTTATACCCCATCAACCATAACTGCCCCTGAAATTAACCGTAAAGATCCCATTAACCATAACGGCCCCTGAAATTAACCCTAAAGACCCCATTAACCATAACGGCCCCTAAAATTAACCCTAAATACTCCATTAACCATAACTGCCCCTAAATTAATTGCATACCAGATAAATTACCTAATAAATTGGTATGGTTGATGGGGTCTTTAGTGTTAATTTAGGGGCAGTTATGCTTAATGGGGTGTTTAGGGATAATTTAGGGGCAGTTATGCTTAATGGGGTCTTTAGTGTTAATTTAGGGGCAGTTATGCTTAATGAGGTGTTTAGGGTTAATTTGGGGCAGTTATGCTTAATGGGGTCTTTAGTGTTAATTTAGGGGCAGTTGTGCTTAATGAGGTGTTTAGGGTTAATATGGGGGTAGTTATGCTTAATGGGGTCTTTAGTGTTAATTTTGGGGCAGTTATGCTTAATGAGGTGTTTAGGGTTAATTTGGGGGCAGTTATGCTTAACGGGGTGTTTAGGGTTAATTTAGGGGCAGTTATGCTTAATGGGGTGTTTAGGGTTAATTTGGGGCAGTTATGCTTAATGGGGTGTTAAGGGTTAATTTTAGGGGCAGTCATGGTTGATGGGGTGTTAAGGGTTAATTTAAGGGGCAGTCATGGTTGATGGGGTGATTAGGGTTAATTTAATGGTGAGGGTTAATTTAATTAATTTAAAAAAGTTAGCTTAAGGTGCAGTTGCAGGTAAAGGGGAATGTAAATCCTGGGGGCAGTGATTATTAATGTATTATTTATAACAGTATGGTGATATTCTCTGAATGATTAGAATGCCAATGAAAGCAGAAAGTCGTTCAAAGATCCGGATCTTACAATGATCCGGATCTTACAATGATCTGGATCTTACAATGATCCGGATCTTACAGTGATCCGGATCACTGTAAGATTCGGATCCCTGTAAGATCCGAATCTTTGAACGACTCTCTGCCTTCATTGACATCACTGGAGGCAGGGGGGAGGAGTAATAATGAAAGGGGCGGGGCCAATCGTTAGTATGCCTGCACGGAGTTACTGGAAAACAGTAACTCCGTGCAGGCACACTGAGTGATCCGAAGATCCGGATCATGAATCGGATCATTTCAGTGAACGAATCGAAATGATCCGATTCACTTTAATGATCCGAACTTCCCATCACTAGTAGTCAGTAGAAGAATAACCTAACATTTCTCACTGAAAATCTTCCCAGGTGTCCCTGAGGCAGAGCCAGTTGCTCCACTGATCCCCCATTAAAATGTACTGCCACCTCAGGTAGTTAGGAAGCATCATCAGCCCCAAACCACTTAGTGGGATGCCATATGCTCCAAATTATGCCTGTTAACCAAGGTATTTAAGTGATAAAGATTTCGATGACATCTGGGTAAGAAAGGATTTAACGTTTCCTCTCAATACCAGTTTAAAGAAAAAATACTCATTAGTGGACTGGTAAAAAAGTATTTTACTTAATGAACAGTTAGGATATGTAGGATATACAAACAGAAAACCAACAGCCATTTTAAGGTCCTCCCCTTTATTCATAATGCACCTTAGTTATAGATGTAACATGCCCCTCTGCTCCCCAGATATGCTTTATCCCCCCTAGATATGATTTATGCCCCTCTAGATATGCCACTCAGCCCCCAGATATTCCACTCAGCTCCCCTGATATACTTTATGCGCCCCTGATATACTTTATGCGCCCCTGATATGCTTTATGCTCTCATATATACCACTCTGCTCCCTAGATATGCAACTCTGCCCCCCCACACTTACCAATATATCCCCAGACTCCCTGATGTCTAGCAGCTGGTAGACGTCTGCGCAATGCGTCTAGACAACCTCTGCTGCTGCTCGCCACTTCCGCCGGGGCTCCTATGCAGGCGCTCCGTCATAGAAGCAACGGTGGAAGTGCCAGCAGCAGCAGAGGTGGTCTGAGCGCATCGCACAGACGTCCACCAGCTGCCCCCACAGAGGGAAGGATACATGTCCCCTGCAGCGCTGCGGGGAATCTGGATCCTAACCCTGCTTCTTACCCGCAGCAGGGATAAATGAAAAAGAAAAAAACACCGCCTGGGACTGCATGTCCTGGGCGTCGGGCGATATGAATTGCGCACCCCTGCGCTAAACCCTGATTATAGGCCGCATCCCCACTTTAAAGATGTAAAGTGGGAGGGAAAAGTGTGGCCTATAATCGCGCAAATGCGGTATACCTTTATTGGTGCCCATGTCTTTAGCTGAAGGTGATCCCTTTTATTGGGCCAATCTACAACTAAAGACCCAAAAATGAATTTTAGGAGACTCTAATGTAGAGATATTACTGTCCATAACGTAACATTTTTTTTAAACGTGTGTGTAACTTTCTTTCTTAAACTAGGTCCTGCTCTTTTGGCTTATAACAATGAAGTGTTTACTGAAAGTGATTGGGATGGAATCCAGAAGCCAGGAAACAGCATCAAACGCAAGGATCCAAATACCGTTGGGAGATTTGGGCTAGGCTTCAACTCTGTGTATCACATTACAGGTATGTGTCATATTAAACATATACTCGTTCACTTCCCACTAGCTGCTTCCGGGGAGAAATGTATTCCCTAACTGTTCCTTTTACAGATAACTGGATCATATTAAACTGTCTTCTATTATTAACAGACTTTCCATTTTGTAAAATAAATGCAAACTGAGCACAAAGTAATGCAGATTTTTCAAACATATAGTTTCAGTCTATTTTAAGAAAAAAACATTTACACAATTTAAAACAAATATCATACACATTTACCTGGCATTATAACAATCTTTTAAGCTATTACTTACATTCAGTTGTATTAAAACATAAAAAGTGTGATAAACAGCTTTTCTTCATAGCTTCTACCTTTTTAGATGATCAAATTATTAAGGCACTATATTTTTTATCACATTTTAAGAGGAGGTATTTGGAAAACACAGGCTTCTAACTTTAACTTTCTTCTTTTTATTTCTTGCTAATTCACAGACCACCCCGCCATATTCAGTGGTAAAAATATTGGTATTCTGGACCCACAGGAAATTATATTCCGCAGAGGGGGCTTCTTGTGGAACCTAGAAAGAAGCCAGCAGTTTGAAGAGCAGTTGGAAGACCAGTTCAATCCCTTTCGGGCTGTCTTGGAAGCCATTGGGCGAGGTTCTTGGAATGACATTCTAAACAATGGCTTTTTTAAGGGGACAGTTTTTCGGTTCCCATTTAGACTTGCACCCTCTGAAATTTCTGACAATATCTATACTTCCGAGAGAGTTCAAGAGCTTTTTGATTCTTTTATTAGCGATTCTAGCATCAGTCTTCTTTTCCTTCGTCATGTTACTACTGTATCTCTAAAGAGAATTGGGAGTGATGGAGTGGTAACACATCTAATTACAGTTACTGTATCCACGGAAAGCTTGGAGGAAGCTGTTACTGCTGACTTGACCACAGGAACACATGTGAAAGTCACGTCTCTGAAAAGCTCTGAAAAAGAAGAAAAATTCAAGTGGCTCGTGACAACCAACACAGTTCATGGGAATCTCTTTCCTGAACTTGTGGAGCTGAGTAAGAAGTTATATAACAAGCCGTCTCTTGATCTGGCATTTCCTTTGACAGAAGAAGGCATTGCTTCATTTGGGGGTCGTCTGTGTTGTGTTCTGCCACTTCCTGATAAAGAGGAAAACCAAACTGGACTCCCAGTAATCATTAATGGTTGCTTTGACCTATCTGATGACAGAAGAAGCATTAAGTGGATAGAAGTTGATCAGCAGCATGACGAAGCTGCTATATGGAACAATATTCTTATAGAAAAGTTGCTACCGGTTGTCTATAAATGTACAGTCAAAAATGTAATGACCCTAGTCATGTTATGCAAAGTGACAGCTGAGGTGGCTTATGGCATTTGGCCAGACCCATGTAAGACGCAGCACAAAGGGAAATGGCATAGTGTTACAAGAGAACTCTCCATATCACTGATGAATGAGAAAATACTGCAGACTGCTGATAAAGCATGCTGGGTAGCTGCAACTGAAGCCATATTTTTGTTTGCTAAGGATGAAAACATGCAAAAATGTTTAGAGGATCTTCTTTTGTTACTAAAAAAACCCCTTGTGAAGGTTCCAGGACATGTCCACAGAACCCTTATGTTGTGTGAAAATGCTAATGCAAAGCTGAACATCGTGTCCCCTACATTTATTAGAAAGCTCTTGCATACCACTGATTGGAGTGACTTTCCAAATGAAAAAAAAATGTTGCTCCTAGAATATGTAATCAGTGATGGGCAATACAGTGACTTATTAAATCTAAAACTTCTGCCTCTGTCTGACGGGACCTTCATAGAGTTTCAGAACACAGATAATGATGGAGTGGCATACATTGATAGCCAGTATTTTCCAAGGTAAGTCATAAAATTCTTCATCTTTCAATACGACCATTTTTAAAAAAAATGTCTTTATTAATCGGGAAAGTGTTATCAGATATATCAGTAACAACGTGCATTACGACATCAATCATCATTACAAGTAACACAATCCATGGAATGGAAAGCAATAAGCGACATTAAGACGACCATTTTTAATCTATAAATGATATGCAGTAGCATGGAATCATCAAACTTCAAGTGATACATGACTTAGACTTAAAGGTATTTCTTGCATTGCATACACATACTGTTTAAATGGCAGAGATATTATATAACAAATAAATATCATCTTGTATTGAGGTATATACAGAGACGGCTGGACCAAGTTGGACCCCATTTGTGGTGGGGCTAATGCGATGTGGTCACACAATGAGGTCTCATTGAGTAAGGATGTTTGGTTGTAAGTGTGTGTTAGAGTGAGTATGTAAATGTGCGCATGCTTTTTACTGTAGTGGGACTAAGGGTTCAAAGGGCTCTGTTTTACATGCCAGGCCAGAAGATGCCAGTCCTCTCCAGAATACATAGTGTAATCTCAAAAATGTCCTATATTTTTGGAAGGTGAAAAGTCAATTTTAAAGATAACATTTAGGAAAGGCACATTGGAACAAAGTAATATGCTCCTAGACCAGCGCTCAAGCCTTTCCATTAGCATAAACATTTATTGAAAATAATAGAGGTGGGTCAAGCCACAACTGAGCCAGATGTCAACAGTCATTTATTCTGGCCTATGGTGGTGTCAGAACCAGGGGGTCAGGTTGCCTTACTACTCAATGGGCTGGTTACAATGGGAATCTCCGATCTCCCCAAGTGGACTCTTTACATTATGGTATAGTCCGTCGAGTCACACAGCATTAAAAGCCTCTGTGTGGCTTTAAGACATTGAGTGCTGGGATATGATGTCATATTTCACTTTGTAGTGAGGGAGGTGGTCTCGGAGAGGATTGCTGGGTGTACTGCACTAGGTTAAGCCTAAGAGAGCACCCAAGTTAAATCCTGGATCTCAGGAGGAGGAGTTTGAGCAAACTAAACTCAGACTTGCACTTGCGCACTTTGATGAGCTGGACAGCGTTCGCTGGTTGTTCCAGCTATAAATTGTATTTTTTTGGGGGATACTTTAAGCATTGTTTTTTTGGGGTGTTTGGGGATTTCTTTCTCAGAGTTAATTATGTAACCATAGCTACCTATTTCCATTTTTACATGGAGTATTCTAGTTTATCCAATGGGGTAGTGGCAGAGTGGTGGAAGCTACCGATTGAGACCCCTTAGAGGCTAAATAAATAATGTAATAATATTAGAATAAATATAATAAACAGGAATACACACCTTGCAAGAAAAACAAAGAATATTTTATATCCAACACAGCTACCCTTTAAGTGCTTATGTATATCATATCATGGTTTTTACTCCAAAAAGCCTGACAAAGTTAAATGACACTTCTGGTCTGGTAGTATTGCATGTATAAAGGCTGGCAATTCAATTCATGCAACAATTCAATCATTATGCCAATTAAATAGCAGTTTTATGCATGGTACCTGTCGTGTTTTTCATGTATGTCATCAGTATTCTTTAGAAGGGAGAAATCCTTTGTTGGGTTTTCAACAGGGATTAAGGTTGTCTGTGATATGCCTTACTTATGCATAGTGGTCACTCTTTGCTACACTGACATAAACCCACTAACCTCTCTTAACCATGAGTGTGAACTCAAACACACATAACCATGCTCAGCTGCACCAGCATACATTCAAGCACACATACCACTTATTCTAATGCACATGATGCACTCAAACACACACATCACACTTCTCGTGACACCAATTTCTGGCCTTGATAAATCACTTCTATTATCTTCAATAATGTTATGAAAGTCAGAGACAAAGACTATGACGTGGCAGATGTTTTTTCAATACACATGGTCATGTCTCTAGTAATATTTAAACACAAAATGAGTAATATAACCTTTCCAATTCTCTGGAGGAATGGAAGGCAAATAAACCATTACTTATTTGTGTATTTTATGACTTTATATTATCATAAATAAAATAGTTACATACAACATTTTTGAGCAATTGTACTTATGAATTACCAAACAGAGGCTATAACAATTGTCAATAAATATATTTGACTAGGACTTTGTTGCCTGGAATCACAAGCAGATTTATACCAGAAGATCTATCGTGTGACATGCTTGATCATCTAAAGACCATTGGTTCAAAACGTAAGTATTTTCAATAGCACTTTTCATAGGGCTGTTGGTTTAAGAAGTGTTTCCAAACACATGAACCTGGAAACAAGCCATGGTTTAAGTAGGTCAAGATACGCCCCATTTAAAGAGATAAAAAACTTTTTATCATTATATCATTATGAATTAATCATTTTAATTACTTACCCTCAGCACATGCTTCTCAGCAAAATGCTATTCTATTGCAAACACTGACAAAATAAGATTCTCCCCTTATCTGTTGCCTGTAAATGTAAAAAATAATTCAAGGATAATGCCATTGAATATAAAGAATATCTATAGACATAATTACTCTATATTTTATAAATAATTAATACTCGTGGACTCAATTCTCAGTTATCCTTCAAGTTTACTGTGTTTAACATTCTGCATAGTAAAAAGGTTAACATATATTAGGAATTAATTATCTGAAACCTTCCCCCCCCCAGGAATTTACAAGAATCTTGTGTGCCTTGATGAAGAGGTTGTATGCAAAGCCTTAAATGAAGCTCTTCCCAAAACATGGCACGGAGGTGACAATGTTGTTACTTGGCATCCAAGAGATCCAACTCACCCACCAGTGGAATGGCTTTCTACATTCTGGGCTTTCTTACAAAGATCTGACAACATTTTAGATGTCTTGGAACACCAACCACTTATTCCATTAGACAGCGTCACAGAAAATTCTACAGACATTCAGCTTGCAAGGTTAAAAAAGAATACCACTTTGCTGTTTCAAGAGAAAGACGCCTATGTTCTTAATAACTGTCTTACAACGATACTCAAGAAGGTTGGCTGCATCATAGTAGCACAGGAAAACCCATGGCTGTGGCACAAAAACCTTCAGCTGTACATTTTGTTGCCCACACCAAATAATATTTTAAAGACATTTTCCAATTTAAATGTAGCACAGATTGTACAAGTATTTTCTTATTTACCTAAAGAACACATTGATATTTTTTGTGACTACATTGCTCAAGCGTTCTCCTTTACTATCCAGGAACAGAACATTTTACACCAACTACCCATATTTTGTTCTGCAAATAACATTAAATTCTCTGGCTCTCGAATGGTACCAGCCTATAGTCTAAGAGCAGTGGACAAATGCACTATCCCACCTGTGCCCGAAAATCTAGTGTTTCCAGATGTGCTAATAAGGTGTAGAGATGAAACGGATCGTAGGCTTCTACAACAAATGAAGATCTCTTTGCTGAATGCATCCGATGTGGCTTTACTGATAGTTCAAGCTATTCAACATGGTTCATATAATACCTATGAAAGCCACGCACACGATGCAATGCTGTGGATTTTACGAAATGGGCAAATTCTTTTTGCTCAGAACAATAATCTAAGCCGTGTGTGCAAAAATCTTAATTTTATCCCTTGCAATGGGAAGCTTACCCAGGCATCTCTTCTTTTTGATCCTAAAGTAGAATTATTTCAAGAATTGCTTGAGCCAGAGAATTTTCCACCATCAACTTATAATGAAGATGCTGTGTTGATGTCATTGAGGGCATTGGGACTAAAGTATTCTATTGAGAATCTCGCACCAAGTTATATTCTTCAGATTGCTAATAGCATAAACAAAGAGCAAGATCATGTATTGAAAATGAAGAAAGCAAAAGCTATTGTCAAAGTCTGCAACACTGGGAATGTTTTATCACAATTTAACAGAACGGATTTAAATAAACTCTGCAATATTGCATGGGTCCCAGTGAACTCTTCTAATTCACAGACTGTGTTCAGTCAGCCAAGCGAGCTGAGAAATATGACCTACAGCAACATAGTGGAGTTTTCAATGCATTTAACAAGTGAATTTAATGAAGCAGCAAGCCGGATTCTTGGCTTGGATGACCTACCACCTCCTGAAAAAGTAGTAGAACATCTAAAGATTCTTAGTGAAAATTGCCATAACATTGACCACTACTCCTTGTATAGGAAATTGCATGACATTTACAAATACATTGGGGACCATTGTGAGCAGTTTCACGATAATCTTTTAAACATGCTCATTTGGAACGGAGAGGGTTTCTCTCGGCCAAATGAAATTGTCTTGTTCTATCCAGAAGGTTTAGATCTAAGTTCCAATGTGAAAAAAGTTCCAGAAAATTTTCTAATTTACAAACACCTTTTCACTAAATGTGGTGTTCGCAGTACTTTATCAGCCAGTGAGGTGATTGAGATACTTTATACCCTAAAACATAACATTGAGACCAGAAACTCTCCACCTGGCACAGCTAAGGAATTAAAACTGGCAATATCCATCTTGGATTGGATGAAAACAAATTCTGTTCATGGATCAGGTGACCTCCCCATCCCAATACAAACTGACAAATCTGGATTTCAATTGAAAGCACTGTCTACTAGTTTGTTTTGTGACATGGACAAGATGCATTTCAATAACCCTTCTGCTAATTACATGGACTATCACGTTGTTCATGAAGAGGTTTCCCCAGCAACAGCCAGGTTTCTAAACATTCAGCTTTTGAGCACAAAAGTACTAATGCCTGAATATTTTGAGCCATGGGGACCCTCTGAATCCATCACTCTGCGAATTAAAAATATATTGAGAGAGTACAGTGAACATGTGGAAATTTTTAAAGAGATTATCCAAAATGCAGATGATGCAAATTCTTCCATCTGTGAATTTTTAGTGGATATGAGACAAAATTCTAATTCACGGCAAAGTTTGATAGACCCGGACATGGCCAACTGTCACGGGCCAGCACTTTGGTGTTACAACAACAGCAAGTTTACAGACAATGATTTTCTCAACATCACCCGTGTAGGGGCAGCCACTAAGGAAGCTAAACTGTCAAAGATTGGAAAATTTGGCTTAGGTTTTAATACAGTCTACCATATCACAGATGCTCCCTCAATTATGAGTGGTTCACATGTTGTAATTTTTGACCCAAACATTAACCACATGAAAAAGCACATTCCAAATGGTAACAACCCTGGAATCAAACTTAACCTCCAAAACAATCCCGAAGTTCTCCAAATATTTCCTGATCAGTTTCAACCATTTTCCAATGTTTTTGGCTGTGAGCTTAACCAGCCATTTAACTTTGAGGGGACTCTAATCCGCCTGCCTTTCCGGACAGAAACAGAAGCTGAAGTTTCACAAATATGTCAACAGTTTTTCAATGAGGAGCAAATTGAAGGTTTTTTGGAAACCTTTGAAAATGTAGCTGACATTCTGCTGATTTTCTTGAAAAATGTTCAAAGAGTAACATTAAGTTTTCTTCAAGAAAACACCTGCCCGAAAGAACAAACACAACGCATTAAAGTTCAAAGAGAACGAGGGAAAATACTAGAGGTACCTCAACATTCTCCGCTCCAGAAAAAGCAAATAGATGTATCAAAAACTTTAGGGGTATCTATGAATGATGTTATGGGGCCAGACATAATCAAATTTATAGTGCAAACAGAGGTGTCAACTGAAGAAAAACATTACCTGATACAACCCAGCCTTGGCATCAAAGGGTCTTTTCAGATGTTCAGTGAGAGTCGCAAAACAAAATTTTCCCTTCCTGTTGCAGGAGTTGCCCTTCCACTAAAGAAAAATCATTGCACAAATAAATGGGCCCCTGATTTGCTGGACTTTAATGGGATGGTTTTCTGTTTCTTGCCCCTTCCCATTTCCTCTGGGTTTCCTTTCCACCTAAATGGATCTTTCTCTGTTATGTCTAATCGAAAGAGCTTGTGGGATACAACAGAAAAGGGTGAATGGAACAAAACACTGCTCTGTGACGCAGTCTTGGTTGCTTTGATAATGGCTTTATCACAACTACAAATACTACAGCAGAACGGGACTATAGAGGACTATCAGTATTACACATTTTGGCCTGACATCGCAAAAGTCAAGAGCCAGTTCACCGCAGCAGTGAAAGCTTTTTACCAAGCTGTGGCATTTGGATTTGCAAATGAGCTTCCTTCTCTCTTCAGCAATGGCCAACAACATTGCACTGTAAAACATGCTTGCTTTCTGCAGTTAGAGAATACTAAGGATAAAAGAATCGGAAAACTTGCTAAAAAAGTATTTAGCTCAGTCCTACAGAAACCATATCTAGCAGTATCACTTCCAGAATGGGTTAAAAAGGGTTTCACCAGCAGTGACTGTTTTAAAACACTACTCGTTAATTCATTTAATTGGGAAAGATTTTACAGAGAGATTGTTTTTGAAAATCTTCACCTCCTAGATACAGAAGATAGAAATGCTCTCATTCTTCATGCCATCGATATGCAAAACAAACAGATAGATGATCTGCTGTTATCAAAGCCTTGTATCCCATCATCCTTACAAGGAAGGTTACAGTTTATTGTAAAACTGGTGCATCCAGAAGGCAAAGCGTCATTATTGTATTGTAAAGAGGAGGGCCGCTTTCCCCAGGGAGCTGGTTTCTTGAAACCCGAGAGAATGTCACGCTTACAGATGATGGGTATGTTAAAGGATACCCTTCCTATGGCAGAGCTAATGGAGAGAGCCTGCAGGATTAAGGATGTGTGGAAACATGATAGAAACACAGGAGTAAAACAGATAGGCTGTGTGTTGGACCTATTAAATGATCTACTTCACCAATCTACGAGCAATGTATCTCAGAAAGAGTTCAGAAACATAACTTTTCTTCCTGCTACCTCTCCCGAAAGTTGGTGTGATGAGATGCAAAAAATTGATCTGTTGAAATCAACAGACGTTTACCATTACAAGTTCAAGGATCTTATCAGCATGATCAAATCAGTTCTCAGCCCACAGCACATTGAGAATTTCAGTAAGGTCTCTGACACAGTATTCTCCTTTTTAGGCCTTGATCAGCCCCCTACTTCTGAAATGGTGCTTTCGCAACTGCTGCAAATTTACCGCATATCCAACTTGATAGACAAAAGACGATGTTTTCAGATTGCAAAAACTTGTTACATGTATTTAAATAAACTGATACAAAAACAACCAAATGAAGCAGCTCACATAAGAAAGAAAATAGACAAAAAACACTTCGTTTATGTTGATCATGATTTTGCTTCATTGGATTCTGTTGCACGAAAATTGCCTTTCGATGCTTCCCCTTATCTGTATAAATTGCCAAAAGAGTATGAAGAGTTCAGTAGCCTATGGAATTGTGTTGAGCTGAGCGAAGAATTTTCGGTCAAGACGTATACCGCTGCCCTGAAAAAGATGGCTACGAAACATAAGAAAAACCCCCTCCCTAGTGATGACATGAGGGTAGCTGTAAGTATAATAACTCATTGTGGAATGTTAATTAATGACTCTGCCGATTCATGTGGCTTAACTTTCCAGAAAATGTTTATACCGGATCAACAAGGTGTATTGCAGCACCTTGATAAAATTTACTTCAATGATACCCCATGGCTTCCTTGCGACAAAGACTTCCAATATTGCCACGATCTTATTTCACGTCGTGTGGCTTTAAAATTGGGGATAAAAACAAAGATTCATCATACCTTGCAAAGAATGAAAGTTTCTGATCTGTCTCTTTGGGTTTCAAAGTTTGGAGCAAAGGAGGACCTAACCACACGTATCAAGAACATTATAAGTGAATACTCAGCAAAAAAGGACATATTGAAGGAACTTATTCAGAATGCTGATGATTCAGAGGCTACAGAGATTCACTTTGTGCTGGATAGCAGGACACACCAAGCAGTGAGTACATTTGGGTTAGATTGGAATCCACTGCAAGGACCGGCTCTGTGCATTTACAACAACAAGACATTTGCCTCTAAAGATATTGATGGGATTCAGATGCTTGGTATAGGTGGCAAAGGAGATCGTTTGGACAAAACTGGAAAATTTGGACTTGGTTTCAATGCTGTTTACCATATAACTGACTGCCCTTCCTTCGTGACTGAAGATCTCCTCATGTGTATCTTTGACCCTAATTGTACCTTTTTGCCAACTGCTGATTCTGACAGTCCAGGGGGGATGTTCAAGCTAGGTCACGAATTCAAGGAAACATTTAAAGATGTTTATAATACTTTTCTTCCTGGCATGTTTGACCTTGACAAGGGAACAATTTTTCGCTTGCCTCTAAGAATGGCAAACACAGTAGGAAAATCCAGGATTGCTACTCACACAACCTCTTTAGAGGACATCAGAGAATTGTGCCGGGAATTAGAAGATGACGCAGAAAGCATGATACTGTTTTTGAATAACATTAAAAAAATTACTTTCTCTGAAATTTCACACACAGGGGACATGGAGGAAATACTTTCTATTTCATCTGAAATAGACCCTTCTTCTGAAGACGACATTTCTACTTTTCAACAAAAACTATCCCATCTTGGCAAGGATTACAAACACGTGTTTGACGCTATTCCGCTCAGCGTATCTTATGAAGTAAAAATAGTATGTGGTTCCAAGAAGCCAACACATTGGCTTATTGCTAAACAAATTGGTATTGACGGAGAAAATATGGTTGCTGATCTACATAGCATTTATGAGAGCTTGGATGAAATTGTTGTCCCACACGGTGCTGTGGCTGTAAGGCTCAATCATTCAATTAAAGGTAGGGCGTTCTGTACTTTGCCACTTCCTATGGAGACGGGACTCCCTGTGCACATCAGTGGAAACTTTCTAGTGGATTCTGCACGTAGGGACATCTGCAAGGAGGATGGCGAAAGTCCAAAGACCAAATGGAATAAGTTTCTACTTTCAAGTATCATACCCCCCGTGTATGTAAACCTTCTCAGATGCCTAAGAAAATACATGACTAAAGGAAGAGAAACGCTTGTTTTTAAAATACTTTCCTCATTTGAAATTCATTTTTTAAATGATTTTATGAGTTACTTTCCTAGGGTTACAAAAAGTGTTCCCACTTTGTGGCAAGCTATGGTACACCAGGTTTACAGGACTATCGTGGAAAAACAAGAAAAGCTTATTCCAGTATACAGGGTGCAGATAACAAAGGCACAAACCTTCTACAAACATGAATATGACCAGATGACAGTACATGTGGAGTGGTCAAACATTGGTCATGGGGTCATCACGCAAGAGCCACATTTTCTAAATGACTCTAAAGGAATGACTGAAAATAAGAACCTGATCATTGTTTTAAATTTAATCAACATGAAGCTGGCATATAATAGCAACTCCACATCCATATTTTCAGAGCTCAGAGCTGCTGGTGTACAGGTTCTGGAACTAAGCCCTAAAACATTGTGTAATTTCCTAAGAAAAGTCCCACTACATTCAAAAGGAAAAAGCCTACCCATGCATGTTGCCGAAACCCTCCTCAAAACAGAAGAAAATTGCAAAATACTTTTTGAGTATTGCTGTAGAGTAGGCTTTAGCCATAAAGCAACAGTTGATCTGCAAGGTGCACCCCTCTTGGTAACTGAAGACGACATTCTACAAATATTTGACAGAGATAAAAAGAAATATTATTCACAATTCAGTCTGCTGTTCCCAAGATGCAAACACCTATTTGCAAAGCACTGCACAAGGTACACCGATAAACTAATTGAATGTGGATTCCTAAAACTGTTAAGTATCCAAGATGCTGAATGTTTCATAAAACAACATCTAAATGAGACATATCATATCTCTCCTGGAAATTCTGGTGCATGGCCTACACTGCCTGACGATGACAAAGACTGGTTTAAAACACTATGGATGTTCTTTGAAAGTGCGATACTGAGCAAAGCCAAAACGGAAGAGTCTATAAAAACATTTAAAGAAGTTCTTTCTTTATTTAATGACTGGACCATTCTACCAGCTTATAATCAAAAGCACGGCAACAGAACAGAACTTCTTCCTCTTGTGAATCTCAAAAGTACTTTATGTGGCCAATCTGATATAGCGCCATTGCTTTTTAAAATGGGATTCCCCAAATTAAATTATTCCATGATACCCTTGGAACTCATTTCTTTTATCTCACCGTACTGCATGAATACAGAAGATGCTTATTTAGTACTGGAGCAACTATATTCGAAAAAAAGAGATCTTGATTGGAATGAATTTAATGACCTTGAAGTTTTCAATATTCTGAGTTTTTTCTTAAAAGGTTTAAAAGTGTCAGACAACAAGAAGGACTTTTTACACAAACTTCAAGCTTTACCTTTATTTGAGAACTTCCAAGGGAAAAGGCAATGTTTAAATATGTATCAAAAGATCTTTATTCTTGACAGCATGAATCTGGTGGAGTTCAAAAGACTTTTTGAGCTAGATCCAAAAGCAATTTTCCTTAAGAATAATTTTCTCAATAAAGACTTATCTACATTCATGCACATCCCTTTACTCAATGAAGTAAAATTTTTAACTGAATTTATTCTCCCCCACTTGCCATCCATCCATGAAGAGGAATACCTGCAAGTTTTAAAACTAATTCTGAAAATACAACACTGTCCAGAATACATTGAAAGAAAACCAGTCGTTACAAATGCTCTAAAACCACTAAAGGTAATAAAAAACAGACAAGGCACACTTTGTCAGATCTCACAATTTTATGACCATCAATCTAAATTATTCTCTATTTTGGGATTTGAGTCAAGATTTATCCCTGATAAGTTAATTGAGGAGTTCCAAAAATATGGATATGCATTTCAGTTTCATTCTTTGTTACTGGACCTTGGCATGAAGCACCAGCTTACAGAAGAAGACATCATTACAACGGCAACCAAAATTGAAATGGATTCAAAAGGTAACTGCTCATTAAACTCACTGATTTTAAAGGTGGAAAGTCTGTTTAATTACTTGTTATCTATGAATGCAGAGGAACTTAGCACTGATTTTACAAATAGACTGGGAAGAATCAAATTCATTTTCCTAATGGATGTTGACGACAAGTTAAAGAGCTTTCTTCCTCCATATTCAAAGAATACCACCACAGTTGCACTTAAAGGGTCATTGTTGAATTTAAATAAACAATATGAAAAATTAACCTGGACTTCAACTGCCTTGATAAATCCTCAGAAACACCTTCAACCTGAAGAGATGAACGTTTTAGCTAAATGTGGCGTTGTCTTCAAGCCTCCAGTGGACCTAGTGGTTCAGAATATTAAAAATGTTTGCAGAGCTTCTTGTGAAAGCATTCAATTACAAGAAACGAGAAGGCATGTCCTCCAACAATCTTATGCTTTCCTACAGGTCAATGACTCTTTTGATGCTACCATGCTTGCTGATGTGCCCTTCATTTTGGTAGATGACAAAGACTTGTCAGAATCATCAAAGGTTGTTTTAAATCTCTCAAATGAAAACCATTTCCGACCTTACCTGTTCAAGTTGCCTCCATCCCTTGCAGGCTTTTACAATCTCTTTGAGAGGATCGGCGTACAGGCTGAGGCTACTGTTTTTCACTATGCACAGGTGCTTTCAACAATCTTTGAAGATACTACGCACAAGGAAAGCCTACATGGTAACCTGAAAAAAACTGTTTTGGCTGCTACAAAAAATCTTTTTCATCTCCTAGAAGAGGGAAAAACAAAAGACCTCCAAAATATCGAGACACTCTATCTTCTAGCTACTGATGGAAAGCTATATGATTCTTCCACCCTTGTATTTAACAACTGCCCATCTCACAAGTTAACATGCCAAGTAAGCAATACATTTATGTTTTTTAGCTTTCAGCACATGGAATTTGTCACCCCTGACCTAGACAAACAGGAACAGCTTATCAAATGTTTACCAGTGGCTATGCGTCCTCAATTACTTTCAGCGATTACAGTAGAAACTATCAAAGTCAGCTCGGAAGACTTTTGCACGTTTGGAGAAAGCTGTCCAGTTAAGAAACAGTTAAAGGATCTTTTTGTTTCCCCAGTGTTTCACAAGGCTCTTGTTTCTCTTTTGCGGAGTCAGTTGGATGGAAAACTGCCAGAAAATGTGGAATCTACAAAGTTTAGCACTATGTTTATAAACATAGATGTAATATGCTGTTGTAAACTTACTACTCAGCTTATTTATGAACGAAAGCCATTGGAAGGAACACATTTGCGTAAACCTGTTTTTATCCCCCAAAATAGTGAAAAGAAATGTACAATCTACATTGATCATGATTCTGTAACCTGCAAGACATCGCAAATTCGTGTACTCTCTTACCTTGCTCGAGAACTTAACAGGCTAATGGATTACATGTTTACACAAAGATCAATAACAATTTTTATGGAAATATTACATTGTGAGAATCCAGATGAAATAGTTGCTGTCCTTAAGGACAATCATATATGGAATAACAATACTGAACAATATGAAAGTTATTTTCCAAACCCAGGAGAACAAGTTCCTACTGAATGGTATGATGCTTTAGATATGAGCATTTTGAATAGTTTCAAAGTGGGTGACTATGTGGGTTACATGCATTCCTCAGAAGCAGGCTGTTACCAATATGCAATAATAATAGATGAACTGGAACCCAAAGAATATGATGACTGTGAATTAAAAATGTACCGCATCAAGCTTGGCGAAGATTACTTTGTCGATGTTAGCATATTTGATTTGTATCAATTCAAAAGAAACCATAGTCACAATAGTACAGCACTGGTATTGGTTGAGAATCCAAGCCAACAAGAAGCAAATAATGATAAATGGTATGACGCATCCTTGGAAGAGATTAAAAAAGAGATTGACATGTGCCTGCAACAAATACGGCACCTGCCCGAGGATGAACAAAAAAAAGCCATC
Source organism: Spea bombifrons (assembly GCF_027358695.1). Classification (NCBI taxonomy): domain Eukaryota; kingdom Metazoa; phylum Chordata; class Amphibia; order Anura; family Pelobatidae; genus Spea; species Spea bombifrons. The sequence continues at coordinate 16,300,173 of NC_071098.1, forward strand.
AGACGTCTTTATCTTAAATATCACCCAGATAAGAACATTGAGCAAAAGGAACTTTCAAATGAAATTTGCAAGTACCTGCAACAGAAGATCCAAGAAATTAAAGAAGGCAAAAAAATGAGCAGCGGAGCTTCAGCGGCTTACCAACCCAACTTTTCCAGTGGCTTTTCAGGGTGCTGGGCAAAGTGGAACAGAGAAGCTTCGGCCCACAGGACACACCGACAAAAATTTTCACAGAGGACCAAACGTGACTACAACTTCTGGGAATACTACAAAAGCAGTACCAAGCCTAATAGGCAGGAAGCTCAGAGATGGTTGAAGCAAGCTGAGTGTGATCTCAGAGCTGCAGAACATGATGTTGGGCATCACCATACTGAATGGGTGTTTTATAAAGCGCATCAAGCTGTAAAGAAAGCTTTATTTGCAGCACAATATATGAAACATGGAAAAATTGAAACACGTGAAAACAGCAGCATTGGACTTTTAGCAGATGTTGTGTCCACTTACTGTAGCAGTCTTCACAGCATTAGCAAAACTGTTTTACAGATGCAAAAAAAGGGAGTAGACGAGCAGAAAACCCAGTATCCAAATTTTCACGCGTGGCCTGGCATTCCTAATGATAGTATGCCATCAGGAAAGGAAGCGGAGGTCATTGAGCTTGCCACGGTTATTCTGCAGAAAATAAAGAATTATATTCATTGATTGGAAAATCTTTATAATCTTTCATTTGAAAATTATTTGAAAAATATTTTAGCTTCATTATCTGTTAAAATCTAATGCAAACAATTGCATTTATTTCAAAATATTAATACATATTTCCATAACATAAAAACACAAAGAATGATTTGAATTGATTTGATTGCAATTTGTGCTTCATGAGATATACTCTAATAAATGTAGAAAAATATTCTGCTTACATAAAATATATTTATAGCTATCTTTGTACCTAACCAATTATGTTTAATATTAGCTGCACAATTTAAAATGGCATTTATTTTCATTATGTTTTATCTTACAGATGACCAAATGTAATTTTCCAGTATTAATAAAAATCTAAAACTAAACACAAGTCTGTAATTTGCCTACTTAATTTTACTTTCTTTATTTATAATAAAGTATGGTTGAGCCCCATACTTTTGCTATTTTGTGACATATTCTTCCTCATATGTTGGGAACCCAAGAGTATACAAATACCCTTTTGGGACTGATGGTTACTGTTCAGAGCTTTTCTGGAAGTCTCCCACAAAAGTCTGGCATACTTGTGAAAATATATATATATTTTAAAACTGTGTTTGTATAGCGTATTATGTCATGTAACCCTTTATTTTCAGTGTGCCTACCCCAGAGGCGTACCTAGAGTATTTGGCACCTGGGGTGGATCCTGTATGTGGCACCCCCCCCCGCATACACACACTTTAAAACTGCATAGCAGACATTGAAGCTGGTACAGCATAACATCTATCACTATATACTGAGGCAAACATTGACCATGGTACATTACTGTCCATCTCTGGAGGGGTGCCAGCGTGTTGGTTAGCTTATGCATGTGGGGTATTTCTGTAATATGGAGATCCAGCTGAATACATTTTCATTGCAAATGAGACATAGGCCTCTCAAAATAAAAGTTGAACATTAGAAAATGGAATGGGTGTGTTGCTTTTTGTGCTTCATAACTTCTCAAAACCATAAATAAAACATACTCATGTGGGGTATTCAAAGTCAAGACACTTACATTAGGATATTTTGGTCAAATAAACTAGTTTAGGGTCAGTTACGATTGTTGCAAATAGTTTCATTATTTTAATGTAGTATCCATACTAAATGTTAGATTATTCATTTTATTCATTTAAAATAAACCTCTATCTGTTCTTGAACAATCTATAATGTGTGTGTGGGTACATGAAAGTGTGATCCAACATGGTTTTGTCTCGGCATTGTCCACAAAGTCCTCCAGGTATCTTCTCGGGGGGACAGTACATAAGGTTGGCAAGTGTGCTGGACAGTAGAGTGGAAGCAGTTTAGGGAGATGTTCCAGTACAACAACTGCCTGTTTTTCCCTTGTCAAAACAGCTTTACTAGTTTGTTAAGGTATGTTATTACAGACATTCTTCTTAAATGACTACATAGCCCACCTCCGAGCCTTGCAGATTACAGCTAAAGTAGGTGCGTGGCCAATCTAAAAACCATCTTGACTAATTACTGCTCCCAGGCCACCTGGGCTAGGCTTGCGTGCACAAAGAAATATTTAGAGAAAGAAAGAGCGGTCAGGATTCGTACCTTCCGAATACTTCTATCCAGCTGCTGCAGAGAAGGAGCAAGTCGGTACTATCTTATATTTTAGAATGCTCAGGCCACTGCATCCCACCAGGTGCCCCAAGTCCTGGAGTTTCCAGTCTATATTGAGCCTTTTAACAAAAAAGAGCTGAAAACATGTCAATACAAAATGACTGATGTCATTCCCTTCTTCCTAATGGGTCCCTTTTCAGCATCTGTTCTATGTAGCTGTTCTCTCAGGTTGCTTTGTGAAGACTGGTGCAACCATCTCTGTCACTGCCTCCTCACATTCGAGGTACCCTCAATATATTAGAAGTCATCCTTTGAGGCACCTGTAGGAAAGTATGTGGTGTTGCCGAAGTGTTCCTTTAGTTGTAAAGGGTCATCCTATGCTACCTAAATCTTGCTCTGCTTAGTGGGATGCACAATAAGCAACTTTTGCTGACCTGGAATTGATGATTCTCCGCTCTCCAATTGTACCACAGCTGCCTGGTTTAATTTGACCAAAGATTTTCATTGACTATCCATATGAATCGAATTTTTGCCTAAACTATAGCTATAATGCTTTCACTTACACACATTTTCCCTCCAAATAATCATGTAACGGAGGGGTTGAGAAATTTGCTTTGGATCTAGTAGCCAGCTTTTTTATTTCTTCCTCGATCATGGTTTTATTTTCCTGGAGCCTGGGGTTTGTCGAGCCTTGCCATACACTAACATACAGTTACACACTATAACACTATACAGTAACAGACATATCGGGTACTTTATGCTTTCCTACGGGGCGTGGTGTAGCAGGTGCCATGACGGTCGCAGCGGGGTCATGTAATGCACGGCACTTGACTCACCACGCCCGTACAGGAAAGCAAAGGGTGCCGAATTCATGATGAAAGCCCTGCAAAACCCTGAGCTCCAGGAAGTGGTTTCTAGTTGCCATGGCGACCTGGTACCCGGGCTTTGCCAAGCCCTGGTTTAACAGGTCTAATTGGTCCTTTTTACGGTTTCAGGCTATATAGCTGCTCACAAGGAGATTCCTGAGGCACCTCCATAAACATACAAGAAGTGTCTTAATCGATTTTCACACCTTGAAATTCTTACTTACTCAAAATGGTTAATGCCTGGCTGAAAGCACACTTCGCACCCTATTTGTAGGCAATCACCCTTTTGGGCCTGGCTGGAAATACATAGGTTTTATATAAGGGAGTGGACCCTATGTATCCATACTGTAATGTAAATGCCTTATTGGATTTTAACCCCTTGAAATCCTCGATGACTCATTCAGGTGGTTAATACCTGGGTGAATAGAAGTGTTGATGCACAATTTATGGGCAAAAAACCCTTTTGGGCCAGGCTGGAAACCCGTGGAATTTATGTAGGGGAGTAGACCCTCTATATCCATGTTAGGTAATCAGATCAATGGTTATCAATCAAATCAAAATGGTTAAAAACTTGGTGGGTAGCACAGTTGGCACCCATGTGATTGTAAGGATATGAACCAAGACCAATAAACCAGCATTCACATAAACCTTTAATAGGAAAAAATAAGACACTGACAACTTTGTATTGGATAAACAGGCCGTGGTCTTTTATTTAGCTTACAATGTATCATTAACCCCTTCGCGACCTTTGCCGGTTCAGGACCGTCATAACAAGAAGGTCACTAAATGACCTTTGACGGTCCTGAACCGTCAAAAAATTAAATAAGCTTAGAAAGTGATCAAGGATCACTTTCTTCGCTTAAACGGCCTTGCTGCAATGCCTCGATGTCGAGGCATTCAGCAAGGCTGAGATCGGCATCGGGGGCCATGTCTGGCCCCTCCCCGGGGCGTCAACAGCCGCCATACATTGTATGGCGGCGGACGCCCGTTTTAAAAGCGTTTAGGAGGCGATCAACGATCGCCTCCTAAACTTAAATGGTGTCGCTGGAATGCCTCGATCAGGAGGCATCCAGCGACACCAAACACTTACCTCTAGGTGGGCTGTGACCGCTCCGGAGAGCGGTCACAGCCGCCGCTGCCGGTGATCTTCGCCATCAAGCAAGATGGCGGCGGCCCGGGAAATGAAACAATAGAGACGAAAAAGTTCGCTAGAGGGTCTCCAGACCCTCTAGAGAACTGGCTCCACTTGCTGGTTGAATACAGGTACTGCATTCAACCATGCAAGTCAATGGAGCCCAGCTTTCTAATCACTATGAATATATTAGTAAAATATTCAAAAAAAAAATAAAAAGTGGAAAAAAAATAAAAAAAATGTGCTAACATTTAAAAATAATTATGCAGTGATGTCACTAGATGAACCATCCAGTACCAGCAAAATGTGTAAAAAAAAAATATAAAAAAAGTATTAAAAAAATAAAATAAAATTAAAAAATAAAGTTTATTATTTTGAGCAAGTGCTAAAATTTCTCAAAAATCTCAACAAAGAGTTAAAATAAAAGCACTTCAAATACCCAAGGGGTGTCTAATATATAAAAAAAATGGCTGATGGGGTAAATTGGAGTGGCCTAGCTCAAAGATAGGGCATAGGTGCAGACTGACCAAAATGGAGAAAAAAAGCGCACTTCCCAAACGTGGCATTTTAAATCTGAAACAACCCGACAAACCCATGCATGTCGGGTATCACTGCACTCAGGGGATGTTCCTGAACACACATTGGGGGGGGTGTTTGACAGTGGCATATACCAGAACCTGTATATCTATAACTAAAGTACAATTTGTGTGAAAAAAAATAAAAAAAAATACTATTACAAAGTTTAGTTCTATAATTGGTGCATGGAAAGGGTTAAAATAACAGCATTTGGAATACCCTGGGGTGTCTAGTTTTCAAAAATATATGGTTTGAATGGGTTAAATTGAGTTAACCGGCTTCAAAGATATTCCAAAGAGGAGAGGGAGGCACAATGACCAAATGACCACCTGAATTACGCATGCCCCAAAAGTAGCCTTTTACCAGCCAAACAATCTGACAAACCCATGCATGTGGGGTATCGCTGTACTCAGGAGATGTTGCTGAACACATATTGGGGTGTTGTTTGACAGTGACATATACCAGAACCTGTATATCTATAACTAAAGTACAATTTGTGTGGAAAAAAAAATAAAAAAAATTACTATTACAAAGTTTGACAAAGTGTAGTTGTATAATTGGTGCATGGAAAGGGTTAAAATAACAGCATTTGGAATACCCTGGGGTGTCTAGTTTTCAAAAATATATGGTTTGAGGGGGTTAAATTGAGTTAACCGGCTTCAAAGATGTTCCAAAGAGGAGATGGAGGCAGACTGAGCAGATTTGTTAAAAAAGATTTGGAAATCATAAAACGCTGCTTGTACTTATTGCCCTATAACTTACAAAAAACAGCAAAAAAACATAAAAACATTGGGTATTTCTAAACTCAGGACAAGTAGTAGAATCTATTTAGCTAGTTTTTTTACTTGCTTTTTTAGGTGAGTAAAAGATTTTTCAAATAAAAGTCATAAAATGTGTTTTTTTTCAATTTTTCACCATGTTTTTTTTATTTTTTTTATAGTAAATAAGATGATACGATCAAAATAATGGTATCTGAAGAAAGCCCATCTTGCCCTGAAAAAACCAATATATAACTTATGTGGGTACACTAAATGGGTGAGGAGAAAATTACAGCTGAACACAAGCACCACAAAAGTGTCAAAACAGCCTCGGTCCCACAGGGTACAAAACGAAAAATGAGCCCGGTCCTTAAGGGGTTAATAAACTACTTACATCAACAAAAACTTTGTAACCATAGAAAAGCACTCTTGGCCCAAGCCCCAGAGTGCAACCATAATTAACTACTTAAAGACCATCCGCCGTAAAGCCAGGACAGTCAAATACAACCGGTTCTCCCCCTTTCTATTTCTTTTTTAAAAGGGGCAACCTTAACCCAATAAAAGCCACGACAAAAATATAATTTAATTGGGGGGGGCACCTTAGAAGAAGTTCCTCTATCTTCTTACCCTTGGCTCTCCCGCTATGCTGATGCACACAGGTGCTTTTTATAAGGAGAATTCCCGCCCTTTGTGCAGCACGTGACCCCCTCAAGTGCAAGGCAATCAAAAGCGCGGTAAACTAAGTGGCTCAAGACACCCTCGAGCGCAAAAGGCGCGGCCAACTAAGCGGCGCAAGCGCAGCTAGAAACTTCTACCCTTTTTTTTAAAGTAACTCCTGACCTTTACATGACCCCACTATCCCCACAACCACATGGTTGGGGAGGGGAGAGAGAGTGTGTGTTTGTATGCATGTATACATACATACATATATATATATATATATATATATATATATATATATACACACATACCCGCAGCCAGCTATGTATATTGAGTTTATATATATATATATATATATATATATATATATATATATATATATGTGTGTGTGTGTGTATGTGTGATAAAACAGCGCTCACCACCGGGAGATGGAAGTTTCGCTTCTTTATCTGTGATCCATATTTCAAATGATGCGTACCCAGCGGCCCCGGGCAGCCTCAGGATAGGCCTGTGAAGGATAAAAATGAAGTGTACGAAGTGTGAGTGGCAAAGTGATTTTGCACAACCAACAGCAGGGGACCCCAAGCCGACGGGCAAGAGATTTTCTCAGGTACCGCGCTCCGGCCGCCAGGCTTCTGAGGATTTACGCCTTTAATGGCGGATTTTATGTGAATTTAGTTTAAGGCAGCCAGGAGGACTGATGTACTTTGAAACAGACAGTCTGTGTTTGAATCTAGTGTACGTATTGTGCAATAAAGGAACGGTTGAGACTAGTTCCTATCCGGTAGAAGGACCATGTCCTTTACAGGGATAGGAAATAGCTTGCTCAGTGTGTGTGGGCTATTTTCTATCCAGCAACATTACCTTTTGCCCCCTAGTGGTCAGGTCCTGTACAGGGATAGGAACTATCCAACTCATGTAAAGAGAGCTAGTTTCTAACCCTGTAAAGGACCTTTTGCTCCATTGTGGCCAGGTCCCGTTAAAGGATAGGAACTAGATGGTTCATGGTGAGAAATCTAGTTACCATCCATCTTAAGGACCCTTATCTCTCCAGCTCACACAGGTCCCTCAAAGGGATAGGAACTAGACGGTTTATAGTGAGAAATCTAGTTTCCATCCAGCTAAAGGACTTTTATACCTTCAGCTCACACAGGTCCTTTACAAGGATAACAATCCCTAGTTCCTATACTGCGAAGGGACTCATATCTCCAGCTCGCACAGGTCCCTTACAGGGATAGAAACTAGACGGTTTATAGTAGACTTGGGCACCAGGGGGCTCTTCGTGTTCGTCTTCGTGCTCGTCTTCGGCAAAAAAAAACAACTTCGTATTCCGCGAATATTCGCCTGGTCCTGTCTTCTCTTCGGGCGTATATTCGCGGACATTCTTCGTGTTCGGGTTTTCTTCGTTTTCCCCGGTTAAGGGGTTAAAACGGGGTTAAAGCCGCTCTGGGGCCAGGAGTTTAAATGTCCGTATGAGCAACTCTATTGGTCGTCAGCAGGCGGCTCGTCTGCCATTGGTTGATGGCAGACGAGCCCCCTGCTGGCGACCAATAGGGTCGCTCGTACAGACTGTTATACTCCTGGTGCCGTAATTGTTCGGCAGATCCCGCTGGTCTCCCTGTTCTATCATTTATTAACTGATCGAACAGGGAGACCAGCGGGATCTGCTGGGTAAGTTGCAGCATTGGGATTTTAAAAGTCTGCACGAGCGACTCTGTTGGTCGCTCGTGCAGACTTTTAAAACCCCAATGCTAGAACTTACCCGGCACATCCCACTGGTCTCCCTCCCTGTTCAATTAATTAAATGTCCGTACGAGCGAACAATAAAGTCGCCCGTACGGACATTTAACTATCTGAACAGGGAGGGAGATCAGTGGCATCTGCAGGGTAAGTTGCAGCATTGAGGTTTTAAAACCCCAATGCTGCAACTTGCCCTGCCGATGCCACTGGTCTTTAACTAATTGAACAGGGAGGGAGACCGATGCCACTGGTCTCCCTCCCTGTTCAATTAGTTAGTCCGTGCGGGGTTAAATGTCCGTACGAGCGACCAATAAAGTCGCTCGTACGGACATTTAACTCTGTACAGGGAGGGAGACCAGTGGCATCGGCAGGGTAAGTTGCAGCATTGGGGTTTTAAAACCCCAATGCTGCAACTTGCCCTGCCGATGCCACTGGTCTTTAACTAATTGAACAGGGAGGGAGACCGATGCCACTGGTCTCCCTCCCTGTTCAATTAGTTAGTCCGTGCGGGGTTAAATGTCCGTACGAGCGACCACGTTCTCTCTCCCTCTCGAGGCGAACGCACGCTCTCTCTCTCAGCGCGCGCTCTCTCTCTCTCGGCGCGCTCTCTCTCTCGGCACGCGCCCGCGCTCTCTCTCTCGGCATGCGCACACGCTCTCTCTCCCTCTCGAGGCGAACGCACGCTCTCTCTCTCGGCACGTGCACGTTCTCTCTCCCTCTCGAGGCGAATGCACGCTCTCTCTCTCAGCGCGCGCTCTCTCGGCGCGCTCTCTCTCTCTCTCGGAGCGCACCCTCTCTCTCTCTCCCTCGAGACGAGCGCTCTCTCTCTCTCCCGAGACGAGCGCTCTCTCTCTCTCTCCCTCGAGACGAGCGCGCTCTCTCTCTCCCTCGAGACGAGCGCGCTCTCTCTCTCCCTCGAGACGAGCGCGCTCTCTCTCTCCCTCGAGACGAGCGCGCTCTCTCTCTCCCTCGAGACGAGCGTGCTCTCTCTCCCTCGAGGCGAGCGCTCTCTCTCCCTCGAGGCGAGCGCTCTCTCTCCCTCGAGGCGAGCGCTCTCTCTCCCTCGAGGCGAGCGCTCTCTCTCCCTCGAGGCGAGCGCTCTCTCTCCCTCGAGGCGAGCGCACGCTCTCTCTCTCTCCCTCGAGGCGAGCGCACGCTCTCCCTCCCTCGAGGCGAGCGCACGCTCTCTCTCTCCCTCCCTCGAGGCGAGCGCACGCTCTCTCTCTCCCTCGAGGCGAGCGCACGCTCTCTCTCTCTCTCCCTCGAGGCGAGCGCACGCTCTATCTCAGAGAGAGAGAGACGCACTTACTGGCACAGAGAGAGAGAAACACTCACTATCACAGAGAGAGAGACACTCACTGGCACAGAGAGAGAGCCCATTTTTAGTCATTTGCACGTCCCGCGCTGCTGCTTCTTCCTCTTCCTGTAGTTCTTTGTACCACACTCACTGGCACAGAGAGAGACACACACACTCACTGGCACAGAGAGAGAGAGACACACACACACACACACACTCACTGACACACAGAGAGAGAGAGACACTCACTGGCACAGAGAGAGAGAGACACTCACTGGCACACAGAGAGAGAGAGACACTCACTGGCACACAGAGAGAGAGAGACACTCACTGGCACAGAGAGAGAGACGCGCTCACGGGCACAGAGAGAGAGACGCGCTCACGGGCACAGAGAGAGAGACGCTCTCACGGGCACAGAGAGAGAGACGCTCTCACGGGCACAGAGAGAGAGAGACGCTCTCACGGGCACAGAGAGAGAGAGACGCTCTCACGGGCACAGAGAGAGAGAGACGCTCTCACGGGCACAGAGAGGGAGAGACGCTCTCACGGGCACAGAGAGGGAGAGACGCTCTCACGGGCACAGAGAGGGAGAGACGCTCTCACGGGCACAGAGAGGGAGAGACGCTCTCACGGGCACAGAGAGAGAGAGAGACGCTCTCACGGGCACAGAGAGAGAGAGAGACGCTCTCACGGGCACAGAGAGAGAGAGACGCTCTCACGGGCACAGAGAGAGAGAGACGCTCTCACGGGCACAGAGAGAGAGAGACGCTCTCACGGGCACAGAGAGAGAGAGACGCTCTCACGGGCACAGAGAGAGACGCTCTCACGGGCACAGAGAGAGACGCTCTCACGGGCACAGAGAGAGACGCTCTCACGGGCACAGAGAGAGACGCTCTCACGGGCACAGAGAGAGACGCTCGATGGCACAGAGAGAGACACTCGATGGCACAGAGAGAGACACTCGATGGCACAGAGAGAGACACTCGATGGCACAGAGAGAGAGAGACACTCGATGGCACAGAGAGAGAGAGACACTCGATGGCACAGAGAGAGAGAGAGAGAGACACTCGATGGCACAGAGAGAGAGAGAGACAGACACTCGATGGCACAGAGAGAGAAAGAGACTCAATGGCACAGAGAGAGAGAGAGAGACACTCGATGGCACAGAGAGCTCTCACGGGCACAGAGAGAGACACTCGATGGCACAGAGAGAGACACTCGATGGCAGAGAGAGACACTCGATGGCACAGAGAGAGACACTCGATGGCACAGAGAGAGACACTCGATGGCACAGAGAGAGACACTCGATGGCACAGAGAGAGACACTCGATGGCACAGAGAGAGACACTCGATGGCACAGAGAGAGAGACACTCGATGGCACAGAGAGAGAGACACTCGATGGCACTGAGAGAGAGACACTCGATGGCACTGAGAGAGAGACACTCGATGGCACTGAGAGAGAGACACTCGATGGCACTGAGAGACACTCGATGGCACTGAGAGAGAGACACTCGATGGCACAGAGAGAGAGAGAGAGAGAGAGAGAGAGACACACTCGATGGCACAGAGAGAGAGAGAGAGACACTCGATGGCACAGAGAGAGAGAGACACTCGATGGCACAGAGACTGAGAGAGAGACACTCACTGGCACAGAGAGAGAGACACTCACTGGCACAGAGAGAGAGAGACACTGGCACTGAGAGAGAGACAGAGAGAGACACTCACTGGCACTGAGAGAGAGACAGAGAGAGACACTGGCACACAGAGAGAGAGACAGAGAGAGACACTCACTGGCACACAGAGAGAGAGACAGAGAGAGACACTCACTGGCACACAGAGAGGGACACACTCACTGGCACACAGAGAGAGACACACTCACTGGCACACAGAGAGAGACACAGAGAGACACACTCACTGGCACACAGAGAGAGACACACTCACTGGCACACAGAGAGAGACACACTCACTGGCACACAGAGAGAGACACACTCACTGGCACACAGAGAGAGACACACTCACTGGCACACAGAGAGAGACACACTCACTGGCACACAGAGAGAGACACACTCACTGGCACACAGAGAGAGACACACTCACTGGCACACAGAGAGAGAGAGACACAATCACTGGCACAGAGACAGAGTGAGAGAGAGACTCACTGTGAATTATTTCACAGATTCAAGTTTCCTTCTGCCTCCATGATATTCTGTATTTTCAGTACTTCTGTTAAAACTGCATCCTCACATCCCACGTTATTGAAAAAGAAACAGCACCCAGCGCAGCTCAGCTCATTTGTAGTAATTTGCACTTCCCGCGCTGCTGCTGCTGCTACAAAAGTTCTTTGTACCATGTGACCAAACAGTCACATGGTCTGCTGACATCACCAGAGTCCTTCTACTGGGTAGGAACTAGCCGCTACCATAAAGGAACTAAGCCGTCAGGTTTGTGCCTTCTCGGGCGGAAGAGGCGGCATTAGACGGCCGGCTCAGGGATGCGGCAGTTTCTTAGACACTAAGCGCCTCGATTCCTCCGCGGTGAGTATGCGAAGTTACTGCGAACTTTGCTGTGGTGCCCGGCTGTTGTGATTTTTGTAAGGGTCATTTCCGCGCTGCGTTGCTATACTGTGATTGGCTAACGAGCCTGTCAGTTTTGTGGTGGGCAAGGTCTACAGGAAGTGGCTACAGCGCTGAACAGAAAACGTGCAAGAAATGAAACCCGAATAGTGCTTTAGAAGCTCGGTAACTAAGCGACGTGTGTCATGGGCTGTGGCACTCGGTTACTAGAACCATACCGGCTGGTGTTAATGAACCGTGATACGTACGGGCTGTTGTATAGTGGTTGGCATGCATGTAACCTTGTGTGTTTCGGTTCTCCGCGCGTCACTCGGCGGGAAGCTGTGTTTTTTTCCGCACCGTTTTGCAGACTTTTAATACCTTTTGAAAGGTGTCGGTTTCCGCTTATTGTAGTTGCGTTTGAATGGTTTTATAGCGGAGTATTGCGGGGTCAGCGCAGGAGTTTCCGCTCTCCTTCCGCCCGACCCCCTGACATTACCTCCCGGTCATACAAGCACAGAAACGTAGGCTTTACGGCACGTGTGGGCTGCCTGTTTTCGCCGATGTAGAGAGACTGCGTTTAATCAGTTCCTGGTCTTGTCTTTATTAGGTTGTCTATCCCACCCATGCCCCCTAACAGTTTTAGCCTCTACCACTTCTGCTGTGACGCTGCTCCATGTATCCACAGTAAAGTATAACTTATTGCATCTAAGCCTTTGAGCCACCAGGTTCAGACTGATTTCTTGTTCTTACAGTTCTCATTTGAAATGAGTTTTCCCCCTGCACTTAATGAAATCCCTTTGCTTCAATCACATCTCTCCTTTCCTCCAAACGACATACTGAGCTCCCACACAATGTTCTAGGTGAGGCCCCTGTGTTGTGGGTATTAGTGCCGCAGACTAAATGCTGGTTTGTTGGCACAGCCAGCGGGACTTGGTACCTTTTTTGTGTACCTCCCAGGCTTCGCTCTTTCTTTGCTCTGTCCCCCTCTTCTAACAGCTCCGAATTCTTACTGAAAAATGCCTATTTTAACGATAGTACGTTAATCAGAAAGTCGATAAACAGTACTGCGACGCAGGGCAATACACGTTACAGTACAACTTCAGTTACGGAAAGCTCAGTAATATACGGTAAAAGCAGTGTACAGTTCCAATTCCAGACATGGCACCCATGGTTGGCACTTCAGTGGAAACAGCCTGGAGAAATGGAATGACCGATGTGGGTGAGGGCGATGGGGCCAGCCCTCAGCCTCTAGACTGTCCTTCGGAGAGCAGTCTCTCAGCAGGCTGCTCCCTCCTCGACACCATAGAGCGTCCTTTACACAGCACATGAGGCACCAAGCATCGTCAATGGCGCTGTCAGTGTGTGTTCCTGAAAAAAGTCCACAGACTGGTAGGGCAGGAACTTTCTCTCGATTATCCTTGAGTTCCAACTCCAGGGCTCTGAACAAAGATTGTGCCAGCGGGCGCTGCCGGAACAAGTGGAAGGCAGTTTCTTCTCCACAATGCACTGTGGGTAGCGTCTGCTTCTGCACAGCCCCCTGGCGTGCATAAATGTCCTTAGGGGGGCCTCCCTGAATGGCCATCCATGCAATATCTTTATGCCTGTTGGTCAGCCTGCTCGATGCCACATTAGCCCAAACAGTCGTGGCTGTGGTGGCAGGGAGCCCTGGGATGTCTTTGGCAGTGTTTTAAAGATCAGGACAGCTGACGAGTATGAACAACGCCGTTGGGGTTATGTGGTGATTCTGGCCGTTTGAAAATCCCCTTAGTAGCCAGTAAAATGTTCCATTCCGGTAGTTACTATGGTAACAAGACCGATTCCAAGTCACCCTGTGTTTCGTCCCTTAGGCTCTGGTGTTAGGTGCTAGACCGTGCGGTCTTGGGCTTAAAGGGAAGAGCACTGGGGGCCAGCGAAGGAGGAGGTCCCTGCATGAACAAAGGTGTAGCATTGTTAAAGCAGAACATCAGTGACACAAACATACTTTGCTTCAATGATCCACGTGAAAAGGTTGGTGTGGCAGCCTCTTTAAATATCCCCTTCGTTATATTCTGGCAGAGATTTCCGATATTTCAACACCATAATTAAGATGCCAACAGGGAGGCTGGGTTTCGGTGAAAGAACAAATGCGGGAGTCACCCTGGCTGAGGTTAGTGTGAAAGCTACTAACCCCCATTCCCTCAGAGGGTTAATCGACTCGATTAATGTAGCTGTGGTACTTGATTTTGGTTTAACGCCCGACCACAAAATTCCTGCAGGTTAATCCTGCCCCGTGCCACAAGGAAGGAACAGATGGGAGAACGCTTCTTATCTGCCATCAGATTCTGTGTGTGGGGGGGGGTCGCGAGTTCTTGCATCTTCCCAATTATTTCTTGATGGCTTTGATGTTTGGTTTAGCGGCAAGATTAGAGATAGGGCAGGGAACGTGCTTCATTTGCAGTTTGATAATTGTTTACTCATCTTAACGCAATCACGCAGAACGTATGAACGATATCCAAATGAGTTTTTTGACAAATAACTAGATATTTTCATCATCACATATTTTATATAGTCTTTTTTTTTTTATATATATATATACTTCTTGTTTGAATGTTAGAGTATTTTGTCCTTCACTGTGTGAGAAGGGCTTCTGTAAGTGGGGTATTACTGTGCGATGGGGTTGTTACAGAATATCTTTTTTTTTTTTTTTTTTTTTGTGCAGTCGGAAGCATTTAAAGACATTTTTTTTTAGCCCCCAAGGTTTTCACTCTTCTATATTTTAGTGCTGCTAAATGTTGCATTTTATTATGAATATGGTTTGAAATGCAAACCCTATGTCCTTCAGAATGTATGATTGTCAATGAATGAAAACTGCAGCTCTCCTGCAAACCTGGGTTTCAGGAATTGAACCCTTACAGAAGCAGGAATACACCTCCACCAAGTATACCGCTTTACCCCAACGGCCTCCGGATGTAATGGGAATGATCAGACCCAAGTAACATCTCCGCTAGATATTTGCTCGCCCAGCTGTATCCTACTGTTAGCACTTTCTATAACACAAGGTGCTGCTACACCGCTTCCAGCTTGAGTCCCTCTATACACACACGCAGTTTAGCATAAATTCAGTTTTGTCGCGTTACGTTCATCTTCCTTTGCTGTCGCCTTCCATAAATATTGTTATAAGATTTGCAAAGAATCCAGGAACGCTGAGTGGTGATTGAGACAACATTGCTATGATGTTATATGTTTGTGTGTATATATATATATATATATATATATTATAGCAATGATACAGCCTTCTATGACTCACAGGGATGGACTTATTCACTCTTTTGGGCTAGATAAGTGAGATTTTGCTTGGTAACATGTGCTTCTTCGTATTGGCCATGCTGGTAATGAAGAGGGAATTTCTCCTCTTTTTTTTGCACATCAGCACTAAGAAAGGGGAGTTGGCTGTCTTTACCTAGATAACTGCGCTCAGTCATTCATTTGGTTGTAAGGAAAGAAATGCCAGGTCCAGTCTGAGCACCCCTGATAAGGTAGCCTGAGCATCTATATTTTATTAGCCCGCGGGGTGGGGTCCCAGTTCCATATCTCGCTCGTCCCACAGCTCTTTACCTTATCTGTTTGCTCACATTGTCCTGCAGGATGATGCTTCTTTGGAGACAGAAGTGAAGACGTTGGCCATTCAAAAGGACACGCGTGTGGATCGCAGCCGCATTAGACAATCAAGCTGCCAACAATGGACAACTGTGGAGCTTCGGTAAAAAGAAATCTATCGTGTGTTTGCGCATACCCAGTGTTTTTGTATAATTACTTAATTGTTTATTGCAGGCTACCATATCGTGTTTATCCTAATACGTGTATTCGTAGTTGTTACGTGTATTCACACGTAACTAAACTTAAGTAATAAGTAAATTGCAGCTCGTGCCGCTAGTGTTGTTTTTTTGTAACTGTATATTACGCAGCCACAAGTTCTCCTAAATCAGAGAGAAGTCTGTATATTGTGCGTATTCTGAATTTCCGGTGTCCTGTATGATGATTCTGTATTCTCATGCAGCTGCAATATCATCTGACTCTTATGTCTGTCCTTTAAGCTCCTATATCTTCTGGGTCCATTGGACAGATATAGACTGTTTTGGTAACTGCCAGTTCTGCACAGTTCCTTTGATCCTAATCTTTATTCTGTGAACCCTCAGGATGCTTTTGTATTTGCTTTTCTGTTAATGTTTAATTTGTATTTCAAACATAATCAAGATTGTATTTTTTAGCAAGATCAATGAAGTAATGTTAATTATTCCGTGCAGGATGGGTCTGTGCAAAAAAGAGATGTCATCAGAGTTGGGACGAGAAAAAGTCAAGTAAGTTTACTGAGTTTTCTTTTCTTTTAGTAGAGGACATTGCTTTAGCCATTGTTCATGATATCAGTACATATGTAAAACAAGAAAAAAATCAAGCTTGCGTCTTGTAAATTGGCCTTGGTTTCTTTGCCCGCAGCTGGCTCGCATACAGACGGACAGTGTGGTAGAAATGCTGAGTAAGAGGTTCCCTACTGCTCGGTTTGAAATTGGTATGTGTTGCATTTAAAATCTATAGAAAAGGCAGACTGCGCCTGTTTTCGTGTATTTCCGCACTTTGAGTGCGTTTCCGTATATATTCTCTTCCGCCAACCCTGGAGCATGTATAGACACGTATAATATGGTGTAAATTCTTTCTGTTCTCTGATTTGTATGGTTTTTTTTTATGAAAGACATAGAAACACCAAACAAAGCAGAGTGACTTTAATACAGAGTCAGGAAATATAATTATTTCCTGTTGATCTGTAAAGTATTTAAATAGGATTATTATTTTTGGTGCATACAATATATAATTGTACATCCAACTGTACCATAAAAAGGGCATACTAACTTACTCTATATAACTAATTTGCTATAGATTTCAATGAAAATTGCCTTTGGTAATGTGGCATTGGTCTTTAGGCCATTACATTGCTTAAGGCCAGTAGTTATCCATAAGACCTATTGATACAGGTATCCATGCAGATGTTATATCTATATTATTGGCTTATCCATGCATCTATTCCATTCTCACACTTCCCTGACTTCATTGCATCCTTGTTTCTATTCATTTTTTCCATTTGTCTCTCCCTAGTTGCTATGGCTACTACTGGAGATAAAATTCTAGACACTGCGCTATCCAAGGTTGGTATGATTCTAAGTTTTGTCACGTGTGGTGTTGGTGGTACTTAATGTTCTAGGTGGTATATTCGCTCAACAGGAGTTGTTTCATCTCCACTGTTTGCATTATAAAGGCAAACCCATGAGAACATATTTACAAGAATAGGTGAATTGGCCCTGCTTAATGCATAGCAATGGATGCAATCGAAGGATACAGTAGAACACCCTCTATGGATTTGTTCTCTCCCAGCTATTTGCATATTAGGAGATGCGTTAAGGCAAAAGTAGTAGTGAGTTTGTGTGCATATCGCCGGCTCTAGCCCAAGCACCCACCTGCACAGAATGCTGTTCACTGATGGGAGGGGGGGTAGTTGAAATGTGGATAGTGAAGGTTCTCTGGAGACTATATGATATTGTTTTTGTTTTTATTTTCATCTGACAGATTGGCGAAAAGAGTCTTTTCACTAAGGAGTTGGAGAATGCTTTGGAAAAGAATGAGTAAGAACCAGCATGTGAAAAATACTTGGGTGGATAGTCAGACTGGGGGGATTTAGCTACAACTTTGTCACCATATCATTGAAAACTACCTTGCATTGGATCCATTCTGTACTTGTACAGAGTTCTCTTATTGATTTTCCTTTGTTCTGGAAAAATGCATACTTCCACATGTATAAACTGAACCTGAATAGTATTCAGAATATCAAATATATGAACGACTGGGGACAATCGGTAATGTTGCTATGCTCTATTGCATTTTAGGTGATTAAGTGTAATTTTTTTCCTATATAATAGTTGAAAACGTCACTGTGAAGGTGCAGAGGCATATGTCTCATAGTTCATAGGTATTTCTGTTGACTGCCTGCTGCAATTGATCTGTCCTGTCCAACAGCCTGTGTTTGGTGTAATCTGCAATAGATCTGTGCTGAAAAAATATGTCCAATCTCCACAAACCTTCACGTTCTCTTTCCCCGGGCAAAACGCTTGTTACTTATCTCCTTCATCTGCATTAGGAAACATGCAAGTGTGTAGAAGGTTAGAAATGTCTTTTTGTTTTAGGTAATGTACTGAGGAGCCAGTAAATACGACCACACTGGGCTCTGCACACGTTAATTACAATAATAGTGCCCAAGGTGGTATTACTATCACTGTCTCTATCACTGCTAATACCTTTTCTGTTCCAGGGTTGATTTGGTTGTTCATTCCTTGAAGGATTTACCAACCTCTCTGCCTCCTGGTTTTACTATTGGAGCTGTGTGCAAGTAAGTGTGCACCAAAAATGTGTTTATTGGCAACAGAACAGGCCACAAGCTACAACTGTTTTCTATGTAAACTTTCAGGCGTGAAAATCCGTATGATGCTGTTGTCTTCCATCCGAAGTGCACTGTGAAGACTTTGGAGGGTCTACCACAAAAATGGTGAGATGCTATGTTAATACGTGCAGGTCAGCAGAATGAATGAATGTAAGGAAGCTTATTTATCAATTAGAAGTGTTTTATTCTCTCAGCAGTTCTATATGATATGCAAAATGATTTAACCCAGGACACCAGTCATGTATGCCATATACAGTGCCACTTAACCCGCATCTCCATGCAGTTTTAGGGACAAAATAAGCTTTAATGTAGTGTGGCTGACTGGCTGCCAGTCATTAGCCCCTTTCCGTACATCCAGGGGAAGTTTCATTTATATTTTGTATGTAAGTCTAGCATTTACAAAGAAAGTGAAGCATCTGACAGGAGAATGGCAGCAGTGGGTTACTGACCAACCGACAGCTTCTTTTTACAACTCCCCAAAAATATCTGATCTTCGAGTAGGGATGGGTGCATGGAACTGATAACAGTAACTAGTTTAGAAAAAATGGATGCTTTCACAACACAGGGGAAAGTAAAACTGTAAATGGGCTTTGTTTGTTATTCCAGACGTAATTTTTTTTTTTTTTTTTTTATATTAAATCAGTGTCATTGGAACTAGCTCCTTGCGCAGAGCGGCTCAACTCAAGAAAATGTTTCCTCACTTGGAGTTCAGAGATATTGTATCCTTTACCCAGAGAATAAGATTCTTATGTTCTTATTTGATTTTCTGGTTGCATTTCTCTTTAACGCCCATCTCTACAGAGAGGTAACTTAAACACACGACTGAAGAAGCTGGATGATAGAGAGGAGTTTAGTGCCATAATTCTGGCTACTGCTGGACTGCGCCGCATGGGGTGGGAGAATCGAATAGGCCAGGTAAGATGGGGCAAGGGACATTGCTGGATAGCATACTATATAACCACTGTACACCCTGTCTGTAGATGAAGGGTGAGATTTATTTAAGGATATATGTCTATACTTCTGCTGGTGAAGTTGCCAGGGGAAAATCTGGCCTCGCCACAACTACTGGAAGTTGCCATATAGCAATTTTTACACAAGCTTACACTATTCTTCAAAAGGTTTGTGGAGATGAGCGCATGGATCAAAAATACAGTATAGAGGCTAAAGTGTAAATTACTGTTGTAATTGGTTGATTTCTTTTATTTTTTTATTATTATGGAAGATCTTCATAGGAGATGTGTTCACTCCTGTGTTCCAATGCCACATTTTGTTGGTAACCCAAGCTTTTAAGTTGAAAAGGATAATTGATTATTACAGATGCAGCCCATATAAGTTTTGCTTCTTTTACTATTTGGCCAGTGTGCCTTTGGAACAGAAAGGGGATGACAGGGGTTATCTTTTTAATTCCAATCCCTGCCACTGGGGAGGCCGAATTGGGAATGCCAGGTTCTCTGTTCTGCCCCTACCTTACAGCTGTGAGCTAATCGTTGAATGTTTCTGTCTTGTTAAATAGATCCTGAGTCCTGATGAATGTATGTACGCTGTGGGTCAGGTAAGTGGCTGCAGGCTGGTTTCACAATATGTTTCACACTCAAGCTAGTGATCTGCACCAATTTCTTGATTGCATACTGGCTTTTTAAATGTGCACATTATTTGATATTATATGGAGAGGTTTGTTCAGTAGTCTTTTATGTTGTCCGCAGGGGGCACTAGCTGTAGAAGTTCGAGCCAAAGACCAGGATATCCTCAGTATGGTGTCGGCTCTGCAGGATCCCCAGACTGTTCTGCGTTGTATCGCAGAGAGGGCGTTCATGAAGAGACTGGTAAGCAGCCCCTAAGCTTGATAGCTTTGTTGTTCCAACAATCTTTGGTTCTAGTTGGGCTTTTGTGTCTTTCTGGGGTTAATGTAATCTGACTTACTCGTTCACGATGTAGTTTGCCAGACTTGCATGAACACAGTTATGTTATGTATTTTAAGGGGGAACTGTTTCTTTCACAGCATTCAGCATTAATGTGTCTAAATAGCCTAAAGCATGTAATAACTACATATTGCATTTTTTTCTTTAAAAAATTTAACTCTTTGGGGTTGGTTTTAAATAAGAGGCTATTTAACCTCGCAATCTGAGACCTCAGGCAAATTTAGCATAATCAGTCAATTCCTGTTCTAATCTATCCCCTTAACTCTTACAAAGTCTGTTTTAACAGCCATCAGCAACGTAACAATTGGGGGCTGTAACTTTTATGGTAACAGGATGTTCGGTTAGCTGGTCCAATGATATACTCAGTGGATTTTAATGCATACGTATTTGGTAATTTAATCTCTATACTTTTTTTGTTTTTTAATACTGAGCTAAAAGTGTAGTATTTGTGAGTATTACTAGATCTGCTTTAGGGAGGTATACACATACATACATACATACATACATACATACATACATACATACATACACACACATACACCCTTTGTTTGGACCGGACTAACACAGTGTTTTTCAGGAGGGTGGCTGCAGTGTGCCGGTGGCGGTGAACTCTGTCATTGAGGATTCCCAGGTATAGACTTCTTGTTATAGCTGGAGTGACTACTTGTTTTGAATTTATCTTTAACACATTGTCTCTTAACATTGAAAACATCTGTTTCAGTTGTGGTGTGTACTGTGATATGTGACCCCTGTGTTATGCTTACTTATTCCTTTTATTTGTTTTCTTTGTTTACTTACTGTTGCCTCCTGCATATTGGAAATGTTCGCTGTTTCTTTTTTGTAGCTCTACCTTACCGGTGCTGTGTATAGCCTGGACGGATCGGATTATCTGAAAGAGACAATGCAGACTAGTATATGTTCCCCACTTGAGGTGAGCAATGTTTGAAATAACCATCATTGATATATATATATATACTGGTGTAAGGAAACTACACAATGTTCCACCCAAAAAAAACAAAACAAAAAAAAAGCCCTACCTAAAGCCAGTATTGTGCATTAACCCCTTAATGACAAAGCCCGTACATGTACGGGCTCAAAATGCATTGTTTTCAATGGGTTTAGGGACCGCCCATTGTCCTTAAAGGGTTAAGATTAAACGGGGTACTCCCCTCTGTTTTCTCTGGTGTGTGTGTGTGTGTGTGGGGAGTTTATCAGAGATAGGGCTAGGAGTTGGGAGACTTACAAAAGCAACAAAACTATGCTGGGAGTGGGATGAGCAATAATGAAGCATTTCTTGTTTCCCTTGACATAAATATTTAAGTGCAGATTTCATTCTTACTCAAGGGTCAATGTTAACCCATTATAATGTAAAAGCACATTTTGGGGTGTATTGACTAACCTGGTATTATACACCCCCTTGGCTAGATTATGGAAAAAATGGGGATGAGTCCCTTCTATTCATAAGGACGTACTGACCAGGTTCATTTACAGAACTAGTGAAAGCAGGACTGTGCCGAGGATGTAGATCGTGTGCGCATGTGAAATGGATTTAGTGCCAATATAAAAAGAAAATGCTTCTCTCCTAGGATGTTGAAGGACCCAATGATGACGTACAGCATGTCGGGATCACGGCATTAGGCGTGCCACGTGCTGCTTTGGATGCTGCAGAACATTTAGGAACACAATTAGCTGATCTGTTGCTGAGCCAAGGGGCTAGAGAGATCCTAGTGGTAGCAAGGCAACTGAATGATTCCAGATGATGCGAAACATAGGAACGTAAACATCAAGTATTGTATTTCAGGCCCTTTGCTGGATTCATATTAGAGCCTGTTACTTTATATTGTTTAATGTCCTTATTGTGAAATAACTAGAGAGCTATTTACATGTATGCTAAGAAAAGTCACATTGTGTGATGTTGGCAAACTAAACAGATCCTGCCACATAAGCTATGCAATCCTAAACTCCAAAAACATGAGCATAAAATAGTAACACAGCACTGAAAAATAAAAAAATGTTTTGCAAGTGTCTGATTACATGTACAGCAGGGTGACCCAGACAAAATGTAATCTCTAGTGGGAATAAAAGTGAAACATTTATGGAAAAAGTACAATAATAGTTTTTTTGCCATTTTCATTTGGGGAGTACCTGAAGGTTTTATAGACACTACAAATACATACACATATACCAGTATACTGTTTATTAAAGTGAAATCCAAAAGTTGCCAGCAACTATATGATGATGTGTAACTTGATATCATCTGGTGACTAAATAATGCAGGTAACATTCGTATGTTCATGGAACCTTGAAGACAATACTGTGTATATGTTCAGTTCTCTGCTGTGCATGCACGAGAAGCTTTCTGCCATATGTACTCTGCAGCGGATAAATCTGTTGGAGTTAAATAGCAGAATTCAGTATACAAAAAACAAAAACTGCCTGCGCTTCTTACCCTAATAAAGTTGGCAACAAATATGTAAACATAATATAAATGAGAGGTTTTGGTTATATGAATTGGCCAAAGCATAATTAAGCTCACCCGCCACGTCAAGGTACACTCTCAATAGGGTGAGAACCTATTCTCACCTCCTACATAGTGGGCACACAAAGCAGTTTATACTGCTACCAAAACCTTATTAATGTGTTGGGGGGGTGCAATTAAACCTCCTCCCTATTAACCCCTGGACAGCAAGCTGCAACCAGACTGATGAGGAGCCAACAACCTCAAATATGTGCAAACAGGGAAAAGAAAAAATGTCGGTGCGCTAAGCTAGTCTCAGGCTCAAATAATACAAATGTGTAATATGAGGCCTACCAAACAGGTGTAAGCAATACAGCCAATACACTGTTTCTTGCAGCATGCTTACACCTGTTTGGTAGGCCTCATATTACACATTTGTATTATTTGAGACTAGCTTAGCGCACCGACATTTTTTCTTTTCCCTGTTAGCAGAATTCAGTAACCTAAAGAATTCCTGCACAGATACACGCCGTAAACTTGCTAGGGTCCCAACAAAATGGCCTCTAATATGCAGTTAACATAAATGGGATTGGAGTGCTGATTTAAACAGCTGAGTGTCCTCACACACTGATATATTGCACTCAGGAATCATAACATTCATTAAGTAAAGCCCTTTAGGACGTACAGGTACGTCCTGACTTTCTTGCAGGGGCAGGGACGCATCGTTTGACAGCCTGGACTCCCCCTGTCAGCAGAAACCAGCATAGCTAGCTTTCTGCTGACCGATCGCTTGAAACGGCTGCCGGTGCGGGTGTCGGTAAGCCGTTGCATTCAAAATGCCTGATTGCGTGATCGGGCATTCCCTTCCGGGTCACATCACTGCTGCTGTCACATGGGAGGTCACCGGAGGACAGGATATCCCCTGCAGGGTCTGTCTTCCCCTACTGGCCAATGATGCAAACTGTAATCCCCAATGCAAGTCTATTGACATCTATCAAAATTACCTCAAGCTTGAATGTTTGGTCAACAAAGTCAACGTGAGCAAAAATCTGCAGAAGTGATCCCTGCCCTGACCCCACATCTCATCTCTGATCACATTAAAGCGGATGAGTTACTTAATGGGAAGCAAGGGTTATTTGGCATTCTACACAATCAGCGACAGAGTTGGAGGACCAGAGTCCTGTCTGTTACATCATAAAACCAGATCTTCCCATATAATCTGCTATGTGGTCCCTGTACATAATGAAACCACTGCCTATAAAGTCTAATGCCACAAGTGAATATATTCACTGAAGTTCGGTAAATGGCCAAGTTCACGTTGAATCATATCGGACTAAACCGTTGCAGTAATCTATAAATACCCTAAAAAAGCCGGAATCGTTCTGTGGGCTGAAATTGTAGATTTCCTCGATAAACCTGTTCTAGTGGAATCCGCTTTGACAGAGACTCAGATAGTTTTTGGGGTGGTTTTTACTATTTGCAAAAGAACAAATAGTAAATTGGCAACAGTTACCCAGGGAAGAGGAGCAACAGTGATGGTTCAGGAACCAACAGAAAGTTATCCTGAGTCAAAGTGCACGGATTGCCAAGTGTGGTACAATCCACACAGTCAGTAACACATCAGTGTGGTTTTAGACAGTATGAAAAACATTTCTATATATCTGTTTGTAGGATATATATTCACAATTGGCTACATAATTAACGAAAACATTTGAAAAGCTAACCACGCCCACCCGGGCTTTAATAAACGCGGGTAGCACGATGGACCTATGGAAATATGATTTAGAATTGTAGCCCCTATCACAGCAAGGAATATACATTTACAAAAATACCATTTAAGCGTTATTTGTTAAAAACGGGGAAGTAAAATCTCGTCATAGTACTTATATACATGCCGCAACACGTCTTCCACATTTGAAACGCGCGCATTTTCGAAAGTTTCGGGCTGGACCAATCAGAAATCCAGTTTCTGCACTTCCCCCACAGCCTTATTTAAATGCTGGTTACTCGAAACTAATATGTAAATTATGTTAAGGACTGCATTATTCAGAGAGAAATTGTTTTACCCGAGTATTATATCATTGACACAAAGAAGTAATACATGTTAGTAATATCCTGATACATCTATGATATTATATATATATAAATATTATGCCACCATTTCCGCAAGAATTTGTATAAGGATATTTTGGAATTACGCGCCCTTTTTTGTAAGGCTTCGGACCGAGCCAATCAGACAATGATTTGCCTTTCATCCCCTCCTCTGCCATGCTGCCCGCCAAACTTTGGCCAATGAGAGTACAGATCTTCGTATATAAATATAACAGGCGCGCCACCTTGGGTTCATTCGTTTTGGAAGATCACTGTACGTGCTGCAGATACAAGGATTGCGAGAATGTCCGGCAGAGGAAAGACCGGTGGCAAAACACGGGCTAAGGCCAAGACTCGTTCATCCAGAGCAGGCCTTCAGTTTCCTGTAGGCCGTGTCCACAGACTGCTCCGGAAAGGAAATTACGCTGAGCGCGTTGGAGCCGGCGCTCCTGTTTACCTGGCTGCGGTGCTGGAATACTTGACGGCGGAGATCTTGGAGTTGGCGGGTAACGCGGCAAGGGATAACAAGAAAACGCGCATCATACCTCGCCATCTTCAGCTGGCTGTCCGTAACGATGAAGAGTTGAACAAGCTGCTTGGCGGTGTCACCATTGCCCAAGGAGGCGTGTTACCCAATATCCAGGCAGTGTTGCTGCCAAAGAAGACGTCCGGCACCGCCACGGCTCCCGTTAAATCCTCGGGAAAGAAAGCGTCTCAGCAGTCCCAAGAGTATTAGTTGCCGCCGCCTCTAATGCATGAAACCAAAGGCCCTTTCCAGGGCCGCCCACAACCGTAAAAAGAGCTAATGGTTACTAACCGAGCACGTTTCTTGCGCCCCCGAATACATGATAAAGGCGCTTTATGTGCAATTGGGGTGGGTAGCTTATACAGCTGTAGGTGCCTGTAGAAAGGCGATAGCTGCGGAAACGCTTTGTTTGAGAAATGAACCCCGCTCCCCCCCGCCCGCATGTGGCGGTTGTTGAGGAGGGCATTCTGAAAGCAATATCGCCAAGTGTGTTTATACTGAATACATTGCGTA
This sequence comes from Spea bombifrons, assembly GCF_027358695.1. NCBI lineage: Eukaryota > Metazoa > Chordata > Amphibia > Anura > Pelobatidae > Spea > Spea bombifrons. Next base: position 16,326,011 of record NC_071098.1, read on the forward strand.
CGTTTTACACTCCGCCCTAATTGGATTTTCTTTCTCCAGGACAAGGAGTCCCTTCTTAATATACAATGTAACCGGTCTCAATATGTAACAAGCGGATATCGGCCTTTCCATGCGGCCGTGGTTTCATTCTACAGAATAGCCGCGGCTGCTGAGCAGTAGCCCGGTCAGCGCCATTCCTCGGTACACACCCCGTATACACTGTGTCCCCGGGGGCCACACCCGCCCCTCACATGGCACCCTATTGTATTATAATCGTGGATTTGGGGTTGCCCTGCTTTTCCCCAAAATACATTCTCATTACAAAATGAGCGATGCTTGGTTCATATAAACATGTCTCATCCTGGCTGCCTACCGTCAATTTTCAGGTTTTTGTTTGCTTCATTTAGACTGAGGAATCGTGCTTTTTTGGGCTACAACTCCCATCACACAATGCTGACTGTGATTTGAGAGATCAGTGAAACTCATCCGCTCTTATTTTAATGAAAAATATCTAAAATATTAGATACCTATATATTGTACCTATAGTGCCATCACTGGCCTTCCCCCACCCTTGGCTGGGGTTTTGCTGCTTCTCGGTGCGGTGGAAGGCAGCTGAGTAAAATAGCTTTTTTTTGTGTGTGAGGGGAGTCCCCGCCAAGGCCTAGATAAGGAGGGAAAATCAGGACTGGTTTATCGACACAAGAGGGCAATAAAAGCACATTAACAATGCAAGCTAGGATTTCAGGGAAGTAATGAAAGGATTGAAGGGGAAGAGAACCAATCATGACACACATGGGGCAGGTCTGAGGGGCAAAAGGGGGCAGGGTGATGGTTGCTAACAGCCATTTTGGCTGCCTGCTCCAGTGACCTGACTACTACCTAAAGGCAGCATTTAAAGCTGTTGATTGGTTGTTTTCTAGTAAGCAGGTTTCTCTTCTACCCAGAGTCTCGCATTTAATAAGTGCCTAGCCCCAGACCATTATCCCTCCTACAGCAGGTACTATGAATTCTAGTGGGAAGGGTTCTCCTGGCATCTGCAAAACACACATTCATCACTCCAGACAACACGTTTGTAGTGTTCTGTACACTACTCCAGCCAATACTTTGCATTGCGCAGTGATCTTCAGTTCGTGCAGCTGCTCGGCCACGGAAATCCATTTCATGAAGGTCCACGTGCACAGTGCTTATGCCCTCTCAGTACGGCCATTCTACTGCCAACGTCTGGCTATGGTGATGGCTGCCTACGTGCTTTGTTTTATACTCCCGTTCGCAATGGGCATGACTGAAACTAGGTAATTAGGAGGGATGTCCAGATAGTTTTGGTGACATTATTATTATCTTTTATATAGCACCAACAGTTTACTAGAAAAAACTGGTCTTTATACTGTGCAGAAAAGTTGCAAGCTATTAAAACAGTAGATAATTATGCATCAGAACAAACAAACGAATAGAGGCTCAATTCTTGTCCATGGTTGTCCCTACTAGTTTCAATGTGGCGTTACGCACAATAAACGTTAAGCTGGGCTTCTAGTGCCTGTCCATAACATGGAGAAGGTAGGCGCTTCTCCTATTGATCACCCCTCTCTATAGCATCACATGGAGAGGGTAACTAACTAGGCACAAGTGTATGAAAGTGCTCACTTTACCCATTGTGTGTAGTTACTTACACCCCCTACCAACCACTCATTGATTGTTTTGTGCAATACTGATTTTTATTTGCTAGTTTGTCTTAATGCCTGATTTGAATTCTGCTTTTTACATCACAAGACAATGGTGTGTGCTGGATAAAAAGGCATATAAGAGCCTCTGCATTGCATATACATCAGCAGACTAGATGGACCAAATGGTTCTTACCTGCCATCAAATTCTATATAATAAGTAATAACTAAAAAAAATCAAATTTTCTCTATTTTTTTTTACATATTACTTAACCTGGAAAAATACAATATATAGAAAAAAGGTTAGGAAACCCAAGATCACGAAAGGGTTAAGAAGCAGGGCAAATCACTGCTTACACCGTCTCAAGTTCAAACAATCAACTGATCGTAAATATGTTAGCATCATAGGTTTCAAAAGGAGCCAATCAGCTGAGAGAATATTGGCCACACCTGCGAACGTAATAATAGGGACATGGTCACGTTACAAACATCGCCTAATCCTAACCAATCAAAAGGCACCATTTCAGGTTATAAATGTCCGTGGCGCGGGGTGCTGGTTACCATTAACCGTGGTATTGCTGTACGGGTGTATTTTGTTGAAGGAATTATGTCAGGCAGAGGAAAAAGCGGCGGGAAGGTCAGGGCCAAGGCGAAGACTCGATCGTCCAGAGCAGGCCTGCAGTTTCCCGTTGGTCGCGTACACCGTTTGCTCCGGAAGGGGAACTATGCCGAGCGCGTCGGAGCGGGGGCACCGGTCTATTTGGCCGCAGTGCTTGAATATTTAACAGCAGAGATTTTAGAGCTGGCCGGCAATGCTGCCCGGGACAATAAAAAATCTCGCATCATTCCCCGCCACCTTCAGCTGGCTATCCGCAATGATGAGGAATTAAACAAGCTGTTGGGAGGGGTAACCATCGCCCAAGGCGGTGTCCTCCCCAACATCCAAGCTGTCCTGCTCCCTAAGAAGAGTTCCGGTCCTTCCACAGGCTCCGGCAAGAAGGCCTCCCAGCAGTCGCAGGAATATTAAGATGTAATCCCTCTTCTGCGCTCCAAGCGTGTTTTTGGTGTCTTCCCTGTGAAAATGTCTATATGGACGCACCTTCATCAATAAATGAACACTTGTCAGCCCGCAGTGTCATTTCGCCATTTCCTCACCGTAACGGCCGCGCAATTAAGCAGCGTTTGCTTTGTGAGGGATTTAGAAGAGTTATTACCTATAACGCTGTGTGTGTATGGGTTAGAAGTCGGGGTCGGTGATACACCGGCTCACCTCTCTGTACCGAGCAGAACCCCGCCTGAGGGTTAAAATGTATCTTCCTCAGGAGAAACATCCCAGCGCGGGGCTGGAGGGGCCTGCAAATCCAACACAAAGTGAACCATTCATGGATTATTATACCGAGCCCACGGCAGATAGAAGCAGAATGTTTTTTATGGAGTAACACCTGCCATGTTCCCTCACAGATGTTCGTACAACACATCACTTAGTCTATATCATGTTTACAAAATAAAAAAAATAATTCCAAATTAAATAAATAATGGTTTAATAAATCTACAGTGCTGTATATGCATATCAGGGGCCCAAGTATTAGCTTTATAGGCCATCCCACTAAATAATTTGAAAGAAGTCCAAACATTTGATGACAGAAAGGCTGGTGAAGTATCTTCTTCAGGACAGACTCCACAGGGAGGTTCAGTTTTAGCCACATGCAGTGAAAGGATATCGCATTAGTTGCTAGTAGCAGCCATCTTGGAATACATACACAGGCAGACGGGCTTCGTGGTGCCGTCTAAAGCAAGAGAAGCACAACAAATAAACACTGAGCTTTGGGTGGGCGCCATGGGCTGTGACCTGTGGTGACATATATGTAAGAAGCCGACCAGGGCAAGTTTCTCCAGGGAGTACATTTGCTACCAACTCCAACCAACTTGTTTTTATTACAAATAGTCCATTTGGTTGGTGTCGTCCATGATAACATCTTACTCGGGTTGACAGAAATCACATGAAAGCGTCAGTAAAGGACCACAGAAGGCAGTTCACATTAAACTTTTGGTGGAAACCAGGAAGCCTGTTTTCCTTGTGCATGTGCCGTATGTATCATGTCAGTAAGTACATAGTAACATGTACTGGGCCCGCAATTGTTATCAGAAGCAGAAGAGCGGGAAAGCATACAACGTTTTTAATGTATGTTCCTTATGTTCGTCCTCCTGTTTTCCTGGTTTTTACAGGCAGATGGATGCTGCGTTTGCTTTCTTTGCGGCCATACTTTGCTTGCTTAAGGATTTCTGACGCAACCGGCACCTCATTTAATAATAAGTTCCATGATAATAAGTGAATGAAATGATCAAATGATTTACGCCGTGTGCTAATATAGCTGTAGTTAGGTCATTTTAAATTGTCAATTATTTCCAGTGTCCCCAATTGAAATCTACTGTCCCTACATGTAATTATGTATGTTGTACGCCGCATCATGCGTGACACAATTGGGGGCCATCTTCTTATGACCTGGAAGCCACTTGGAGATGAGAATTCTGTTATACTGTTAAACATAGAAATACATGATAAAGTTTCTATTTATGCTACGTTTTATAACCATTACATATCTATTCCTTAAATCACAGGACAAAACGAAACATGTGAAAGTAAGGTGGGGTTCCCCGCTTATAACAGATTAGACAGTAACAGCACAGGTGACAGCGGGTTACAGCGCGGGATTATTCGCCAGCTTCCTTTCTTACAGGAACAACTGCTATTTCTATATAAATTTCTTCTGGTTTCCAGAAACCAATATAAATGTGTGCCATAGCACTAAACAGACATTAAACGTAAATAATAAAAAAAAATGATGTATTAACTGAACTATGCCTTTACACAAACATAACACCCCCTGTCTCGCTCCGTGGACTCATTCGGTAATATTTTGTGGAAATAAAGGCTAAAAGTGCATACAGTACAAATTGTCTCAGGATACTTGGAAAGTGGCACAAATCAGGACTAAATGAAAGTCACCAAGCTCATCTCTGACTCTTCTATTGCACCCCAACCCCAATACATAAATACGTTACATAATAACCATAATATAAAAAATCTAATCTATATGCAACACAAAGGGGTTTATTCACTCAAGCGTAACACATCATTCCATCAATAAAGAACCTCTGACTATACATGTTATACAGAGCTATACGGCTACCCCAAACTACAGAGCTAAGCAATCATATCTTCAAACGTTCCCAATCAAGAAAATGTACAAAAACGCATGATATAACTTTTGGGGGGGGGTGTGTTATATTGCTTAATAGTAAATCCCACTGAAACGTCTAAGTTTTGTTGCATATTAATTAAAATAATGAAATTGGTATATCCGTTTATATACACATTATAAAATGTCAAGTACAGAAGGATTAAAACATCAAATTGCTTTACATATTTAAATATTTATGGTTTGCCTTTTTATATTCATTTCCAGAGTCTTTATACACATTGGTTACGTTCTAAAATAATCTTAAGGGCCTTTCTTAACATTTAGATGCCAACAGGACCAGAATCACCAGCAGTCCTTTCCCGTTTAACAGAGGCGCATACAGGCCTCCAAAGATTTAAAACCCAGTAGAGGCAGTCATGTGGGTTTGTCCTCCCCATGTAATATCCCTAGCAGCGGTGCTGTGCTTGTTTTCGCATGTCGCCCTAACACCATTCAGGTGAATGTCAAACATCATAGAAGAGCCGAACCAGCTGGTAACGGATCAGAAAGGCACAGCAACTCCCGACGACCTGCAAGATATTTTGCATACATTTAATAAATGTGTCCTGAAATCAGAAGATATGAAAATTCTAATTCTCATCTACCTTAAAGTAAGTCTGATGGTCTCTGCCTGTTTATTAGTGTATTTTATAATGCACACAATTATTTTTATTACTTCACAACATCCTTCATCCCAAGAGTTTGCGCTATCAATAATTATGATTAGAATTATGTTTCCTGCTAAGGATTTCACATCATGAAGCATCTAGTCCTTCAGCATTAGCAGACTACGCAAAATACTGCCAGAAAGTAAATACAGAAATAAGTGCCATAAAATACATAGAGCCAACACTTCCAACCACTCCAAACACAGCAAAGCAACAAAGTGACACCAGTGACCATGTACTGGTACCTAAAAGACAAATGGAAGATTGTAGTGATACACAAACACAATGTTTTACTGTACTAACTTATGAGGTATATCATTAGTATGCACGTTTCTGAGGCAAGCCATTACGGGGGGGGGGGGGATTCTGTTTTAATCAAAGGGGTTTATTCACAAAAAGGGGGAATGCTGCAATATCAGCTCCCTGACTTTCATATAAACTATAAAGGGTCAGCCCTACCACATAGTGAATGTTTCAATAACTAAGACTTATTTAACGTTGTTTCAGCGACTGATCCATGGATTACGCAGCGCCAGCTCAAACATTCTTGAATGCCAGGGCTGGCTCTTCATAAATCACAATGAAGTCAGTGATGTTCAGGTGAGCTCAGTGATGGTTACATCACACGTCTCATTTCAGTAGAAGCAGTGATGGGTACATGGTTGTAATCTATAGACCCCAAATACCCAAAAATCGTATTAGTTTCCTAAAACATGTGAATCAGGTGCAGCTCCATTTTTTTTCCAGACAGCTGCCAAATCATTTTGCACTTACCTTAGTTGTTTATCTTCCATGTTTGTCTTAGATAATTTCAGTCAGGGGTTAATTAGAATCCCCAGGAGTTAATGAATCAATCCTACACATGACTTTAAATCTTGTTGTCAGCTGTAACAGCAATAAACTCTTATGCCGCTTCCGGACTCACCTGGATGAGAAGCAGCAGCAATGTCAAGTTCCTCTCATGGGTTGGCCCAGTTAGCTTCAACACAAAGTTTATTAGCGTCATATTATTTATCTCCGTGAATTCTCCATCTTCACCCTGTTCCCGTTTGACATGAACTACACCCAGTGTTTCTGTGACCTGAAGAAGCAGGGTGGTAGTGTTAAATTCAGAAGCTAAAAATACATCAGACATTGCGTTGTTCTGTATATGGAACTCACAAGTATTGTGGCGTACAATGTCCAGTTACTGTCTACCAGACCCGGACTGGCCATCGGGCATTTGCCCGGTGGGTCGGGCCGCGCCAGGGCCGGATTGACTTAGGGGCTGATGGAGCTGCAGCTCCAGGCCCCTACCTTAAAATAGGCCCAGTCAGGACCGGATTGACTGGGCCTATGCGGCCTCTAAGGCCGCATTAACGCAGGGCATAAGCCCCTTAAGCCCGCCGCAACTGCGACCAGGTCCGCCACCCTAAGGAGCCAGGAAGCCCCCACCAGGGCCGGCCTTACGAGTGTGCGGCCGCACAGGATTTAAATTAAAACATCGGGGTTTTTATTTTTTTTTTTTTAAACTTTATTTAACATCCTCCATGTTAAATAAAGTTTTTGTTAACTTTATTTAACATGGAGGATGTTAAATAAAGTTAAAAAAAAGCCCCGATGTTTTAATTTAAGCCCTGTGAGGCCGCAGACCCCTAAGGCCGGCCCTGGTGGGGGCTTCCCGGCCCCTTAGAGTGGCGGACCCGGTCGCAGTTGCGGCGGGCTTAAGGGGCCCTGCGTTAACGCGGCCGTAGAGGCCGCATTGGCCCAGTCAGTCCGGTCCTGACTGGGCCTATTTTAAGGTAGGGGCCTGGAACTGCAGCTCCATCAGCCCCTAAGTCAATCCGGCCCTGCCACGGGCCCGGTCGTAGTTGCTGCTTGCTCCGGCAACAAGGTAAGCAGGGTGAGGGAGGGGTGTGCAGTGAGAAGGGGCAGAGGGGGGGTTAGATAGTGAGAAATGGGGAGAGGGGATAGATAGTGAGAGGGGGTACATAGTGATAAGGGGCAGATAAGATGAGGAGAGGGGGTAGTGTGAACGCATATGAGAATGAATGAATAAATGTGTGGATGAATTGTGTGAATGCGTATGACAATTAATGAATTCAGGTGTGGATGAATTGCTTGAATGATTTGTGAGACTGCATTAATTAATGTGTTAATGATTTGTGTGAATGAGAAAGTAAATGCAAAGATGGTACATGAAGGGTGGGCTTTAATAATAAATAAATAAATATGGGCTGCTCAGGCTTAAATGCCCGGGCCTATTTTTTGTCCCAGTCCGGGCCTGCTGTCTACGAATCCACATGACTGGAGCATCGCTTTCATTCAGTATGCGATGCGTCCATTCATATGGTCTTGTGAGACTTCCGGCATGGAAGGGGTGAATGGCCTTTCCCGAGGCAGTCTCGTGCACCGGGAACATCCGGGACGCGGCGTGCACACAGCTACTTGACGCTCCATCCAACTTTTCGGGACACTTTTTTCATGGCCGCATAAAATAAAATAAAATAACTGAAAAACAACATAATTTATGTAATTCTAATATAATATTTCACATTTGACATTATATTAGAAATTACATAAAATATATGAAGGGAAGCTGAATGCATGCCAAGATATTTACCTGAATTAGAGGGTTAAAAGTTACATCTACCTTAGGCCAAGCAAGGCGCTAGAATGAGAAATTCCAGAGAGGAAACAATACCTTTACGATGAAAGCACCAATTTCAGACAGTTCTTTTGTCTTGAACTTGGAGTAACTCATGCCCAGTTTTCCAGTGCCAGGATCAAGTCTGCAAGGAGAACGCCGGTTACGAGAGATAAAGGCATGGACGCATTTTATAGAAACACGAAAGAACCATTCTGAAATTCTATTCACCACATGCAAGGGTTTTTACCTTGGCAATCGGTGCCGTGGACAGGGGATGACATGAAACAGCTGTGGTAGAGAATACAGGAAGTTTAGCACTTGCGGAATGAAGAACAGCAGCATGGTTTTACTGAAGTGCCCCACAATGCCAACTACTGCAAACGTCATCCCAGCAAAGTAACAGAACGTGTCGCCAACGAAGACGCGGGATGGATACCTGAAAGAGGCAACCACCAAAAGGTAAATACGTACAGCTGATGTATGACGGTGTAACTCCTTTACCTGCCCACAAAACAATCTACAAGCCAAATGCCCATTTTCTACAAAAAAAAAATAGATTTCCCCATCAACACATGCTGGTATAACCCCAGACTTAGTTCTCACCAGTTATGGTACAGCAGCCCAAGAGTTGTGAAGAAGAACGGTATGAGGAAGTACAGAGAAAAGAGATGGTCGCTGTGGCAATCCCCTAGGAAAGAAGAGAAATGTTACACCATGCGCGCGGTAATGTAGATTTGGAATCTACAGCAGAAACTGGGGACATTTGGTGAATTTAAGACAAAACAGCACAGTTGCACCGACACCGAGTACACGCATGCGCGATGATGCCCTACACAAAAGCAACAGCGTGGCAGGAAGCACAATGTATTTAACGATTAGGAGAACATTATCAAGGTTTTCCAAATAATGGTACAAAAACACTGATGATGGAAACTTCATATTTTGTTTAATTTGCACAGTACCATTCAGGGAGCTTTTAGCGTATAAAGCAAATAATCCATAACAGATCTGCCCTTTTAAGGTTTTGCTATGAAGCCTTTTTCTGGCAGAGATATAATTGTAGCAAAACTGTACAGAATTAAAGAATTTGTTAAGGAAAGGTTCTTGACACTACAGCGCCAGCATGCATGTATGCCGCTGGATAGAAAGTGCTGTAGTATACATTACAATATGTCAACCCTTAATACATCTGAACATCCAGTCTTTTGTGAATGACAAGTGAATATGGTTTAGAATCTGCTTAATGTATTTGTACCAATTGAACAAAACCACAGGTAGTTTTCTTCCCTCTTTCGTTCAGAATCTTGGCTAAGATGGGGCCCGGGGCAGCCTGCAACCCCTTTTTCCAGTCTCCTCATAACGATTCAAAATAGCTTAGAAAGGGCCCTTCCGACCAGGACTGCACCAGGGCCCTGTGGTTTCTAGTTACTCCCCTGTTAGCGTGTCAATTAATACATGCAAGAGGAAGGCACACTTACCATTAAGCTCTGCAATATTAAAGATGATAATGGAGCCAGCAATGATTAAAGACTGACCGGCTTCCAGCCCATTGATTCCAGCAAGGATGTTGATGGCATTGGTGCAGAAGACAGCCAGCATGCCCATGTACACATAATACAAAAGACCTGGGGGATAGAATGATACGGCTCAAAATTCCCATTTACCAAGGAACGAGAATAGCGCTAAAGTTGACACGGAACCAGCGAGAAATCATCTCTAGAGCATTGCATTATTATGAAAGTTAAGCCATACGAGGGTCTTACTCACCCAAGTCCACGTGAAGCCCCAAGAGTGGTCTGAAAGGTTTGGGCACAACAATGGTAGTGTTACCAAACGTGGTGAAGTAGACCATAAGGAGAGGGAGGGAAGCCGCGGTTGGTAGCAGTAACTTGTGGCGCCAGCGAAGATTCAGGACATCATCCGCAAACCCCAGAAAGATCATGCAGCAAATTGCAAGGAGGGACCCAATGAGAGCCACAAACTGCATGAAAACAGATATATAGATTTACGTGTACATATTACTGGGGAGGAACAAGAATTACTTAATTGGAAACGGCAGCATGACACTCCCTGGCGCACATACATGTATCTGATAAACTGAGGCGCTCTCTTACTACGAGACGTGATACAGACATTTCCCGGTGAGAGGTTTCTTGGATTCTGTGCTGCCCACATCAGACGCGTTTCCCCGAGGGGGAGAATCCGTGTAGCCGGCGGGACTGATGCCCCAACTTACTTCAAAGTGGAAAAGGTAGAAAGTCCATGTTGGGACTACGCAGAGCATGGCAAGGAGCGGCTAGCTAGAGGAATGCCCTTTTCTGATCTTAGGACACACTGTTTTGTTCTCAAGAAAAGAACCTGCCCTGGGAATTAACGTAACACGCTACTGAAACCCGAGACACGCGCCTGCGGGCACCGCGAACAACGGGCAACTAAAGCAGCCCCATGTGAAGCAGCCAGTCATGTGATCACATGCATTCAGGTGACAAAGATGATATGTGTAAAACCCTTGGTCATGAACGGGTTAACCAATAACTCAAACATTTTTATATGTTGCGGATTCTTAGAACCAGTTAGTCTTTCCGATATTAACCTAAAAGCTGTTCGAACTCAGCACAGAATCGGCACGTTTCACATCAGATCTCTTGATGCATGAATAAGAACGATGAATTGGCGGTGAGGTGCACGGCAGGAATAACGTCTTCTTAGCATGAGACGAGTGTTAGTGAATAGACTACGCGTGCACGTAATACACAGTAAAAAGAAAACCAACCTAAAGAATTAGAAAGTAAAAAGTGATTAAAAAAGAGCTCGCAAGATGTCCGACTGCTTCTATCCGTCTGCGTTCACAGGCGGTAAACTACACCTTAATCATGTGAGGGAACCTAGAAAGGTGCCGAGGGATAAGAAAGCAGAACACAGGGCAAAGAAAAAAGGCGGCAAATACCTCATGGTGAGGAAACTCTCTGCACTCGTCTTCCACAAAACACCCAAGAAACGGCACAGGAATGAAGCAGAACAGGACAAGAAGGAAGACAACTCCGCTGATGACTCCTTGTGCTTCCGGGCTGCAGAAACAGTGACAACCACGCTAAGAGACGGCACGCGGGTGACATTTCCAACCGCAGAGCGCATTAAAGTGCGCCCACGCAGGAGGTTTGTGTCAGAGCCTAATGACAGTACTGATTATATATATATATATGTGTGCACGTGTTTATATGTGTATATATATTATATGTTCCATGTTCAGTGTTAAATGTAGCGCACAAGCCCTGCGTATAGCGTGACATGTGTAAAATGTTACCACTTTAAAAGTGACAGGGCCAGTCCATTGGTTACCATGGTGATAAGACCACTACTGTATTTAAACGAGTAGCGCATACACGCTGCACAGTTCGTACGCGGCGTCCCTTACATCATCTCTTTGCTCTTCTTGTTCATATCCGTTCCGTACAGTCTCGCCGCTATAAAGTGCTCTTTGAAAGCCGGGATAAATGTAGCGGTGGCCAGTCCGCCCAGCACCGACCCAGCCAGGTTTACCAGCAGCGGGAGACCCGGCATGTTTCCAGAGCAATATTCTTCCTGTTTCTCCCCGGACCATGATCACTGTGACACTGCCTCTCCAATGTATTGCCTCCACGTGTTCTGAGTGTTGATTGGAGGATACAGCGAAGGATGTGACGTAATTTAAAGACGCACGAACATAAAATTTATCTAGGATGCTTATGTAATGTTTTTACACTTCATATTAACTGAAGTATGATGACATGTAAAAGTAAAACAGTTAGTTAGTTAGTGCCCTCCCCCCAGCACCGGCAGCGGCGGGGTAAAGCGGGGAAGAGAATACGGCCCTCATATTTAAAGTGTTAACTATAGCTCGCGGAGGATCATGGGATTTATGCATCTGGAAGGACCATCAATCTCTGTTCTCCGGTTCTCCTTCGGTATAAACGCGGTGGGCGGGGCTTCTCGGAGGGCGGGGCCGTGTGGAATAGTTCCGGGAAGAGCTGACGTGAAATTTAAAGACACAGTGTGACAGGTCGCTGACAGGAGCGGCGATGCTGTCTGTGCAGCAGGGGGATGGCGTAGAGGAGACAGGCGAGCTTTTGTGATGACAGCCCCGGGTCCTCGCTCTGAGATACGGATCCGGTTTTCACCGCACTTGTATCCATATTTCCTCTGATTATAGAGTCCCCGGTATACACGATCCGTGCCCAGTAGCTACGCGATAAACTGCACTGATCGCTGCCGCTCGTTAGGAGGGTGATGGAGCGCTCCCCGGCCGAGGCTGCCCTGTTCGGGCTACCGGAATTGCAGTTCGCCGCCTTATTACTGCTCTTTGCGGCCTCTCTCATCACAGTCCTGGCTTGGCTATTTCAAGTGACCAGGGGATCTCCTCGCCCTCCTCCGCCTGGTGCCCGCGCCCTGCTCACCGCTCTGTGCGGCTTCCCATCCATCAGAGAGAGCTGGAGCAGAGCCTGGGCCCGAGCTCTCAACCGGGAGGCGTCCCGAAGCCGGGTAAGAACCTCTTACACCACCCGCTTTCTGTCTCTGAAACGACCAGCTAGTCTGCCCGTTCTTCCTGATGGAAAGACTCGGACCTTAATCGGTCCTGGATTCACGAGCCATACCATATGTTCCTTCACTGTTCTAAGCCTCTACTGGTAGGCTGTTCCACCTATCTACCTCCTCTCAGTAAAGTGAAACTTCCTTTCATTAATATACATGCTTGTTGTGTATTACAGAGAAGCGGTTATATTTCTACATTTGGTAATTACCTTTGTGTGGGAGTATTTCATCCCACATATAGGAACCCCAGCACGCGTGTATTGTACACGTGTTAAAGAGGCCTGCGGCTTTCTTATGGCTTCAGCTGTGCGTTGACGTGTTATGCGTGCATTATTATTATTAAGCGCCAACAGATGACGCAGTGCTGTACAATTTGGTTGGGGCCGTTAACATGCGTAACAAACATACATGAATACATCGAGACCCGTCAGGAGAAGAGACCCGGCCTTAAAGTACTTTATACAATCCTCCAGGCAGGAATGGTGGGCTTATGGGGCACCTGGCTTACAATCTAAGTTGTAATACATGCATAGCCTGTGTTTGTGCGCGCGCACGCCATACACGCATGCATACAGACAGATGCACTCGCCATACACGCATGCATACAGACGGATGCACTCGCCATACACGCATGCATACAGACGGATGCACTCGCCATACACGCATGCATACAGACGGATGCACTCGCCATACACGCATGCATACAGACGGATGCACTCGCCATACATGCATACAGACGGATGCACTCGCCATACACGCATGCATGCATACAGACGGATGCACTCGCCATACACGCATGCATACAGACAGATGCACTCGCCATACACGCATGCATACAGGCGGATGCGTGTGCGTATGTAGATGATATTCCCTGGTGTCTGCGGTGAAGTCTGTGAAGCTCCGTATTACATCGTTAAACCGTCCGCCATGAGCAGTGTTGTTGCGTGCCGTAAGCATGTGCAGCCGGCCGCTTTCTGCTTCCCTTTTTATATACGTTTATTTTTATTTATTTTTTTTACCTGTGATTCCTTACCTTCTTGATTAACCCCATGCGTGCCAACGAGCGCGGACCGGCTACGTGGGTGTACGGAACACGCAGGCTGGCGGTCAGAGGCGCTGGATTTCTGGCCTCTGCGTGTTATTTGTATAGATGCCGTGTGTTGCCGGATTTACGCGTTTGAGATATGACGGGGACCCCTGAGGTTTCTGCGTTATGTAACAAGAGCCTCGCTCACAAGCTTACAGTCTACGTGACGTTTACACTTCAGCGATGACATCACGACGCGTGACCAGGGGATCTTTGTATCAGAATGGAAAGCGCTTGTAGACGTGATTCCGAGCTCTTTGTCTTTTTGCACGTTGCGTGTCGCCTGGGGTTGCGTGTCGCCTGGGGTTGCGTGTCGCCTGGGGTTGCGTGTCGCCTGGGGTTGCGTGTCGCCTGGGGTTGCGTGTCGCCTGGGGTTGCGTGTCGCCTGGGGTTGCGTGGCCGCAGACTGATGATGCTGAATAAAACGATTTCTCTTGGCGACAGGTTTTGTTTGCAGGGCGTGTCCGGCTGCCACCTGTCTGCCTCGTTTGCCGATGTATTTGGTTAACAAATTAAACTAAGTTCTCCTGACGCCGCGTGTTTAAGACAACAACCCCCCCCCCCAAGCGTGTGCTGTGGATCCGGCACCCGGCCCACAATCGTGTGTTTATTTTCATATATTTACATTTGTATCCCCCCCGGCGGTATCTATCACCACTAGGAAAATGTCCGAGTTATAAAATGATTTCACAAAATGCAACGTTTATAAAGTACGGGTCGATCCGTGAAATATTTGCCGGATATAAATGATCCGTTTCCTAAAGAATTGGACGTGAGTCCGTTTTATAAGCGGATCGACGAATGCGTTCAGTTATCGGGAAATCACGTTAATCGATAATTACATTAATAATTGGGGAAAACAATTGGTTCAGTGCTAGGCCTAAACTCAACCCAGACACACACCCGTGATACGGCATACTGTGACAGCTGCACACATCTAACACACGCCAACACCAAACACTAACACAAACTAACATACATGTACTTACACACACTAACACCATACAGTAACTCAAACCAACATACATGCACAAACACATACATGCATTGAGCAGATTCATGCGCAGCTATTAGGAACCGATAAAAACAAAATAGTGCCAGCCTGGTCCGGGTAAAACTTGAAGCTTTATTTCCGCGTCATTAAAAGTGTGAGGAGAGCGGAGTCTCGCACGTTTCGCCTCGGGCTCAATCAGGCGCTGTTTGGTTTTTATTGGTTCTCTATGAGGTGCGTGTGAATCAGCTCTTTTTGCTTTGTGATAGCTGGCAGCTATGGCCGGATTTTGTTGCGGTAACGGCAGCCGGGGATTGGTTTAGGTAGCTCCGGTGGCGCATGCAGGTTAGTATAATGTTGGAATTCATGCGCGTTCGATTTACTCTGTCTGATAAGAACCGTTCTGCCCGTTTAATCTGCCCATTTGTCCGGTCCTGTTTATATCATCTCTGTGTTTTTTTTTACATGTATACATTTATATGTGTGATTATTTTACATGATTCCTGGCGCCACTTGTTCCGTTGATATGGTGGGGAGGTTGCCTCCAAGCTTAGTTTGTTATATCATTGTTTTGGTACGTTGTAAAGTTCCAAATAGTGACTGCAACATTGTTTCCCCCCCGATTTGTTTTAACTTGCACCCGTACTGTTTCTCAGGGCTCGGTACAGCTCCTGTTTGAAGAGAGTGCTGCGCTCCAGCCCGACACTCACATCTCTCGGGTGACCTGCACCAACCAAGCCGACAGCAACATGGTAAGAGAACGCTTCGTGGAGATCACCCCCCCGCCTAACATACTGTAATAACCTCATGTTACAGAACACGTTAAAGCCCCAAAAAAATCTGACATGAAATGGAGCGTTTTGGGAGGTTTATTGACTTACCGTCCGTTTCATTGGGCTGGAAAAGTTTCGGGACATGGAGTTTATTATCGAGTCCTAAAACAGCTCAATTATATTTGTATATATGATGTATGTATGTATGTAAAGGTGTGTGTGTGTGTGTATGTATATATATGTGTGTATATATATATATATATGTGTGTATATGTATGTATGTTGCAGGATTAGGTGATGGTTTTGTTAACTTGATCAGTTAAAGCAGGAACTTAATTTTTTATCTGTGAGCGTTCAGGGAATCACCTAAAGTACTTTCCACCGCTGTGTAGGTTGAAGGCTTTTACTCCGGATGCATCTTCTCTCTACCTCCCCTTTTGATTCTTACCTGATGTACAATTAAAAGCCAACGTTGGCCAAGGGACAAACATTTGGAACATAGAGTTCTATAAAATCATGTATATAACGGTAAACATACTGAGACCTGTACAAACCGCGGGGCGATGGACATGAAGTGAAGTTTTCAGACACCGTCGGTCTCTTGCAGGTGTTTCTTTGCAGTCTTTCGGCTGATGCTGTCAGGTTCCCGGTCTCTGTGACCCAGGAGTCTCCTGCTGCTGTGTCTATGGACACCTATCAAGTCTCCCTCACGTTAAAACATGCGCAGGTCAGTGGAGTACAGGGGATGTCAGCCGTTGCTTCAGTGTCTTTTTATTTATGTGGTTTAAACATATAATAACTCTTGGTTGGTCTGGATTGCGTGTCATAACGTGGCTGTTTAAGTCTCTTCTTTCTGTCCGTTCGGAATGTCTCCGCATTCTCGTGAAGGACAAGTAATAATTTTTTATTCCCGCATAAAGCATCATCATTCTCTTTCCTACATCATCAGATGGAGGTGAGACTACAGGAGCTTCCTCAGGAGGGTCTTCTCGTGTCCTGGGGCTTTAGGGAGCGCCCTGATTTGATGCTTGATGTAACCCCTAGGCATTCACAGCAGGTGAGTGGCCATGATGGAGTTTAGCTACGAGAAGCAATACGTTGTATTTTCGCCCAGGTTATGGGCTTTTCTGAAATAATGAATGAGGTCTTGTGTGTGTTTTTGTTTACGTTCGCAGAGCAATGAAGGTGGTGCAGATCTTTGCACAATTAAGGATCTTATACAGGATGCGCTCATCAGCGCTCAGCCTTCCATGGTATTCAACCTAAAGTCTAGCGATGGTGATACGGTAAGAGCCGTTACATTTTCACCACAGCCCTGTTTCGTGTTTCTCTGCCGTTCTTAACGTTTGCATCATCTGTATATCATACAGGGTATCCGCGACCGACTGCTTAGAGGATCCCCATGCCAAGCGCAGAGCCCAAAGCTTCTGGTTCGCCAGTTGCGTCTTCTGGATTTCATCTTGTCAGAGACCGGTGTGTTGCGTCTTCCACCGCCTTGTCTGTTGCCTGCTGACTCTTGTGTGCATTTGTATTGCCCTTATTTCAAACTTTAACTCCTTCATAACCTCACAACCATACTATCCCACCCACAAAATAGGGGTCAACATTACTCTTTGGAAATAATAGTATGTCCACCCCCTGCATGAATAAACCCAGTTCTTGAAGGGGTTAGTCCTGAAATGTGGTAAATGGTGCTGAGGTGAATGCCCTGGGTGTTTGGATAGTTTTAATTTTGCTTTTATCAATATGTTTTTTGGTATGTATGAAGCTTCCAGATACGGCCCTCACTCATCTGTAAAACGGTGTGAATGAATTCGATGGCAGATAAGAACCATTCAGTTCTCACAATGTTATATTGTCGATCGCTGAATTCTAAATATTGGTTGTAACCGCTCTATGTTGTCTTAGAGGTAGAATTGAAGTGTGAAATAGAACTGGACTCTCCTCTGCAGCGCAAGGAGACCCGCAGCGTCCGAGCGCAGTCCAAAGAGGAGGCCTGCAACCTCTCGTGGAGTGAAGAGATGACATTGTGAGCAGCTTCAGGTGTAAGGGGGACACGTTATTTGTGGAAGGTCTGAGGGTACAATAGTGGATCCCATTTAAAGGCTGTAACATAATAATGATTCTAATGATTTTACATTTTTTGAAATAAACCACGGCGGGGCCTTTGGTGATACGGTAGCCTCGTGGTCACGGTCCTTTTTACCTCCTTCACAGTGATCTTACGTCTGAAAGTAAAGAGCTGTCTTTGAGAGTCTGGCAGCTGGGGACCAACGGGGACAGTAAGTCATGAGAATTGTTATTGGTTTCATTTATGTACATCTTGTGAAACATAAAAATCAGTTTGTATTGATGCTGTCCTTTCTCCGGACAGATATAGTGCTGGGATACATCACGGTTCCTTTGGTATCGCCAAGCAGAGAGCTCTGCGGGAAGCACGTTTACCCTCTGATTCTAAGCGGCCCGCTGTCTAAAGTCACAGCGCCAACAGTCTCTGTGGAGGTGAGGATCGCTAAATTCCAAAGACTGCGTATTTTAACCCGGAATAGAAGTCTGTTGTTTCTTCTTGATGTGCAAATGTCAGGGCCATGAGTGTGATTTCATAGGCTCCATACTTCTCTGTTTTGCTATAATAGTTTCTGCTCCCGGAGCCAGCCTTATCACGCTCTACATTGGGAGCCCCAACTCCGAGACTTAACATCACTCCAACTAAGAAAGTGGAGATGGACCGTACTGTTATGCCAGATGGCACCATTGTGACAACTGTGACCACTATTCAGTCTAGACCCAGACTGGACGGCAAGATTGGTAAGAAGCCACTTCCAACTTAAAAGCAAGGTGGAGGGTTATAGTCCCAATCAGCTGGGGAAGGTTGTCGTCACGTTTATTAAAACTCGCCTTTCATTGATTGCTCTTACGAAGCGAATATAGATTCTCATATCTTGGACTACCCATATTCCATCATATAAGGGACTATTGTATGGTGGAATACGGGTAGTCCAAGATATGAGACTATAACCGCTTATTAAGGGCAATGCCTAGTTAAACCCTCAGTATTATAACCACTTACTGAAGAAGGCATTACCAAGCTACTGATTTTTCTCCTTGCATTTTTGAAACAATGGCCGAAATATATATGGCATAAAATAATTCATTACTATACACTTACACACTGTGTAAAGATAGAATGGTGGCCCTTTCTTCGCTATTGTCAGATCTCTCTTAACCCCTGTGTTACATTCAGCCTGCTGGGCAATCATAGTGCGCGTGGGGGAGAGAAAGGGGAGTGGGTCAGTGAAAGAGACTAGAGGTCCGGCTATGGCGGTTGGGCTTATATGAAAGGTCCGGTCGCATCACACTGATTGCACCGTGCATCCCTGAGCGTGAGCGACAGTCCCCGTGGTCACAAGGCTTTTACATATAAAGATTATTATAAAGATTTACCTAGAGCCCGTTGAGTTTGTATCACAATGCTCGTGTGAAGCTTACCTTTAAAATCGGGTGCAAACACTGAGCTGCGGAGTCGATGGTGCTATAAATAAATAATTGCGATATCCGAAGTGACTTAACAATGCGTGCTGCCAGAACATCAATCAGATTTAACTCATTCATTCAATATGATGGCTAGGAGAGCAAGGATAACCTCTTGTGTAGTGGTTGGAACTCATTTGTATTTACATGATTTTCTATAATCGTCTCCTCCAAATGTATTATTATCACTGCTTCCCATACGGCTCATTCTCTGCCCTAGACTCTCCATCCAGGTCCCCGTCAAAGGTTGAAGTGACTGAAAACAAGCCCGTTGTCCTGCGGCGCACATGCTCCATTGGCTCCTCGCCGAGCGGAAGCGGTAAGTGCTTCTGCTCATCCTCACGGGATTGTAAGATGAGTGAAAACATCTGATGTTAGAAAGCTGGTTATCCATGTTAAGAGTAGGAAATGTTTTATAAATGGCAGAAGGAAAAGCCATGCTTGGGACATGCATCGGCTCGATCTTGTATAAAAATAAAGGCCTCTGTGTCCCTGAAAACATATATAATTTGAATGAAAATGATATAGTGGCCTGTCTTTATTTAAAATGCATTCTTATAAATAATAAAACTCTTCCCAGGCCTAGATGTTGCTGCCCTATTTCTGCAGCTCCCCTCCTCCTTTGTAATCGGACCTTTCTTGCCACTGTTTGGCGCATGCACAAGGGAAATGCGTACGGGAGATTCTGCGGAATCCCTTGAATCCAAAAGGGACACCGACAATATGAATCAATGATGTCTGCCCCACTACCTTTATTTTGTGATGCCATATGGACCTACAAGTGTGTACAACACTTCATCACCTTCTGCCATTTACAGTTAAACTGCACGTGTCATGCATTCTAAGCACATACGTGCACATGTGTATGAGACGCTTTGTGTATATTCAATTTTTGTTGTCTTTCTGCAGGTGGTTCTCCAACTTCTCTCAAGTTGGATCCAGTGGCTGAGACTGCTATTAGGCAACTGACAGAACCAAGTAATAAGCCGACCAAGAAGACTCCCACAAAACGCAGTACTCTGATTATTTCTGGAGTCTCCAAGGTGAAGCGGCGTCCATAAATAAAAGGCTTGTGTTACGGGCAGATTCTAGACACGGATCTCTACATTCACTGACATTGCATCTTCCCTCTCTTTCCAGGTCCCAATCGGGCAGGATGAGATGGCGCTCTCTCTTGGGTATGCAGCCTCTATGGATGCTTCATTGCAAGAATATCCTGTAAGTTCCAATGATCCTGTCTTGGAGGCATCTGATCAACTGCCTTCTGAGGTGACGCCACCTTTTGGGCCAGACACTGATGACACCACACGATCAGATATCTCAGATCGACCTTCTGTAGAGGACCTTGAGTCTGAAACGGGATCTACTGGGGCTTTGGAGACACGAAGCTTAAAGGATCATAAAGGTGAGATGTTTGGAGCATGTGGAGCGGTGCATGATGGTTCACCTGTCTTGCATTCTGCCTATTGTCTGGTTTTTTTGGTTTTTGTTTGTATTTTCCTGATTTAGGATTATACTTAGGAAATGTGTTTGGGGTAAGTTATGTGATGTCTGTGGTAGATTGTCTCAAGTTCCTCCCAGATCTCTCCATTGTTTACTGGGAAATTTCAAAGTGTGATCTGTTCTGTTTCAGTGGGATTCCTCCGCAGTGGTACAAAAATGCTCTTCCGTCGGCGCCATCGTGAACCAGGCCTTAGTCAGTCACATGATGACCTGACAGATGCTGCCTCTCGCAAAAAAAACAGCTTTCCCCGGCGATTGCTTAAACGATTTTCTTTGAAGACCAAGTCCAAGCCTACTGTGAATGGAAGTGCCCAAGGGGCGGAAAAATGATAGGTGCCAACCCAGAATTGAGGTTTCTCCTGTCTACCTCTAGCCCGACCCAGCATGAACAGGTGTACCCACTTTCCAAAACTGATGCTGGACTCTGCCTGTGAGTGACGTGGACAGAAAGCAAATGTGGCCAGGAGTCTAAACTAAGAGTGCATGAAGGAAGTTAACTCTTTGAAGCCGAACTTTGATGTAGGAATATGTAAGGTGCTAGTATGTGAGACATTCAGGGATGGTGTGATCCTTAAACTTGAGATAGATATGGAATTCTTCTTCTTCTGTATGTGACTTTTTCTGTATAGACAGAACAGCACCTATTTAAATATGAAATCTTCTGTCTTTTTCATTAATTGCTTAGAACCTTATACAGCTCTGCTTCCCAAAGCGTGTGTTTACTTTTAGGAAAGCTGCTAAATTACTTTTTTTTTTTAACTTACAGACCATCATGGGAAATTCCGCTATATCTACATTTCTGATAAGCGTTTTAATATCTCTGGAAGTGGATGAGTTAAGAAGTGTTATTTATTTATGAAGGCATTTTGTTATTTAAGAGATAACTGTGAGATGTGTCCTTTACGCGACATCTCCCATATCTGGTTTCTTACGGATATATAAAAATTAGGCGTTAAAACAATTACTCCTGGTACGTAATGCTTTATAGCTAAATCAAAAGTGAAAATGTCATTTATTTAAAGTTGCTGAGGGGTGAACAAATACTTCATGTACCAAGAAACTTGATTTGTCTTTCCTTTTTTTGACTGGGTAGAAAGGTGATGAGTGATGTCATGGCCACAAGTTTGATGCCGCTAAGGATGGATCGAAGCAATGTGACTCTTTATAGACCAAGCTTGTAAATATGTAAATGACCCTCTATTTATAAACCTGATCCCACTTGTTTACAAACCAAAAGTGGAGGCAGCTGTCCTCCTGTCCTTACATGCCTTTTGTGAGGTTAATTGCACAGTTTTTCCCTTCAAAATATGTTTAGCAGCCTAATTACATCTGGATGCTTGGACTAAAAACTGTATATATATAATATTTATAGTCTGAGACATTAAAATGAAATGCTCTTGGTACATGAAGACTCTGTGTGCACAAAAAATGAAGTAAAGAAATATATTCAGCATTAATAAAATGATGTGCTGATCATGTTTTAACTTATTAAAATACAACAACATACCGACGTGTGTCATTCTTTTCATTTATCACCACCTCCCTAAACAAACTAAGGAATTGGTCTGGCACTCATGCTTTCCTTTATTCCATCAATGTGTAAAATGTAATGCAGCCATAATTTTTTTTTTTTTTTTAAAAAAAAAAGCTTTTTTTCATGTTTTGCGCACCAGTCGCTACTTTTTTAAAGCACATTTTTTAATGTTAATTAATCAGTTGGTGATAGAAATGAACATTTGTGACTGTTGCGTGAAACGTAAGCCTGGCAACGCGTGGCTCTCAAAATACATTTTAAAGAAAACAATCGTTCAGGGGAATCAGCTGCGTATCCGTACCTTATTCTCTGATGTTTGTTACCACAATGACAGTGTTAAATGTTTATTGTACGTTGTGCTCGGAATGGGCGAAGTGGCGGCATCGTGCTTCCAAACTCCGTGTTCAAAGAATCCTCTACATGTCACTACCTGCATTAAATAAATCCTGAGGATTTGGCATTGGTGGGGAGATATAACTGCAGACACACTGGAGATCAAGATGATGATAGCCTAGACTCTTCCCATTAGCAGGGCCCAGTGCTACTCGGTCAGGGTGACTGATCATATGACACGGATATTAATAAAATATAGTAATAAAAAAGCGTTACATGGACCACACTAATGCCATGACATCATGGCGGGGGCAGTCTGGTTACAAAAGATACCCCAGACTTCTGTTAAAACTCCAAAAAGATCAAGATGAAAAAAGTTAGAGTAACAAAATTAAAAAAAACTTAGAGCCTCCAACTGGAATTCGAAAAAGACCATTAGCTGCCTACCAACCCAAACATATAATAATATTATACGGTTATAATATATATATATATATATATATATAATACTATTATCATATAAGGTAGATTGTTTTACCAGCAGTGCAATTAAACCGGCGGATGTTTTTATATTTTACTGCTAGCAAATATTATGTAAAATGTTGTTTAAACCTTTTACCAAAATAATTCTTATAATAGAATTTAAAATAAGTAAATAATTTTTTTTTAAAAAAAAGCCTCTTTCAGGTAAGTCAGACATGGACAGAATAGGGCCGAACGCACTAGAACACCTGTTGTCTGTTTCCGGGGGTACATTTAAGACACTGCACAACTTCCTTGGAGAGGAGTTGTACACTTCCGTGTTGGATTCTGCTAATTTACTAAAGCAATGTGATGGGCGTGGCTTTTCAGCGCGACTGTTGTTGTGACTGGTCTGCTTGTTCCGGAAGAAGTATTCTAATTGGCTGTCTAGCGATGGCTTTTTGAGGAGAGTGAAGGGCTCCGTAATTCTATGTGCATCTAACGTTAGGCAGTTGGTTTTTAACCGGCCCTGGTAATACGAGTTAGCGGGAAAAGTTATTGTGGATTAGGCCCGTGATCAGATCCGTTAGCTGAGTCTAACAAGTGCTGTAGCATGACCGGGAAAGGCGTGAAGCGCAGCGTGAATCTCTCGTTACAGTGTGAATGGGGGTCCTGCAATTACGTCTCTTCCCTGATGGAAGATTTCTGCTCTCACGTCTCCGGTCACCTCCGTCTGCACCATCTCCCGAAACAAGAGGAGGGCGGCGAAGGTGAGTGGGGTTCTCCGAGCCGCATGACGTCAGGCTAGGGAAAGCGTCAGGGATCGCAGCATTAACAGAGGAACGCGGGAAATCCTACATTAAAATGAACGTACTTACCCCCGATTAATAGGGAGGGAGTGGGGGCTAAACCGGGATATCATCACGAGAGATCGGCCCGTAATAACTAATACGGAGCTGGCTGCCAAGCCCTTTATATGCGCTGCGCGGTAATGTCACGGCAGCTGCTGGGCGTAGCGAGCGCTCCGCCCTGAGACTCTCCGTCTAGGGGAATTGCTCTGCGGGGAGAGTACTTTAGACTCGTTGACTTCATTATACTCTACGAAGGGCCAAGGCAGTGAGCTTCTGCTGCAGGCTGACCTCCGATAGTCCTGTGTCATGCATAGTAAACAGCAGTCGTCCTCTTCCAACTATCAGTTATACATTGTACAGGGCCAGCAGAGCCCTTCCTGTCCTTGGTAAATAATAGCGAGAGAGGGACTTGAAACCACAGCTCTCCTGCAAATTGCCCATTAGTGAATAACCCTAAAGGGAGATGTATCGCAAACGGAGAGCAAAGGGGCTTTCACTACCGTTAGTAAATTTTTTTTTTTAGTTGACATTTTTATTCATTAAGTGCTAAGAAGAGACCATAGTGGCGTCTTTCTCCTCTTGTTTTTTAAGTTTGGGCACCGCTGCAGGCCAGCGCGCATGAAGCCGAGAGCCGCTAGTGTTCCCCTGTCACCGGCTCATTCATTACTTTGCCTCCAAAGCCCTTTAATTCCGCAGAGCGATCCCAATTATCTGCCGGCGATAGATAACTAATACATTCTATTAGGTGTGTCTGATAACATCGAGGATAATATCCGTGTTCTGACGATTTTACGAGAATTGTGGGGTTCTTATGGATTATGAGGAATGGGTTTATTCATCTCTTGGTCGATTCCGAATGGCTGACGGCTTGGTGTTTAGTTGTATGGATGGACGGACGTTTTTCTTGACGATACTCTAATAGTTCGTGGCTGCAGGTCGTGTGTTGTCTGTATAGAAGCGACCCGCCTCAGACAGCTTAATGAAGCTTTACCCGTATTTTTCTCCTTTCTAGATGAGTTTTGC
This sequence comes from Spea bombifrons, assembly GCF_027358695.1. NCBI lineage: Eukaryota > Metazoa > Chordata > Amphibia > Anura > Pelobatidae > Spea > Spea bombifrons. The sequence goes on from NC_071098.1 coordinate 16,350,844, forward strand.
TGCTTGTGGCAGGGCTGTGGCTTCTTCTCTCCGGATAACCCCGTGGATCTCGCCCGCCATGTGTTCTTCCACTGCTATCATACGAAGCTGAAGCAGATCGGGCTCCAGGCCCTGCAAAGTCAGCCAGATGTCAGCCCGTGCCAGCTGGACACTCAGACCCGCAACATGATCCCTGAAGTACACGACAGCTTTGTGTGTATGTGGGACCAATGTGAGGTGAGGACTTACAGGCATGTCAGACGCATGTCCGTTAACACATGTAACTAAACTGTACGAGTCTCACAAGTTACCGCGTGGATGTGATACAAGAGGGAAGCTTATACTCGTGGAAGGAATTCAATGAAACATGGTGGTTCTTCTGAGATCCTCACCGTCATTAATTAAAAATAATTTATTATTATAATTTATTGTTTTATATAGCGCCATCAAATTCCGTAGCGCTGTACAATGGGTAGACAGGACATAACAAGTAGTATGTAACATAACAAATTGACTTACAGAGACAACAGGTGAGGATCAGTTTAAACCAGTAGTCAGGAGTCAATTTAAATCATGATTTTTTAAATCTAAAGACTCATTCTTGCATGTTTTAATATTGAAGATTTCATATTTAGAACAACCTGTCAGACTAGTAAAACCGCTAAATCAGAATATCATATTTGGAGAACTACTTTATTGTTTTATTTAACTAAAAAAATAACATTCTATATACTTAAACGTCACTGTTTATTAACTAAAGTAGTTAAACAAAATATCTTAAAAAAAAAAAAAAAAAAAAAAAAGCCCAACTACATAGCTAAGCCCTATTTTCTGAGGTGTTGTATAAACGCTTCTGTGTGACCCTAATAAATCCCGCTGGTATTCAAAGATTGTGAATCTTTCATTTTTACAATTCTTTATACTCCTCTAACCCCTATAAAAACATGAGATACTAAAAATCCACCTTATGTGTATCAGACCAGCTGTCTAAACTGTGAGTGATTTATTCTTCCTAATCAAGAAGTCTCCTCGCTATAGCTGTGGATTGGGTCAGGAAGCGGCTGAAGGGTGATAAGTCTAGCGCAGTAAATTGATTAGATGAAGCTAGATGTTACATTAAGCCGCGGATCTCTTCTTTCACTGCCTGAAAAACCGGAATTCTAGCAAGTATTCCGTGCGTTTGGTTCCACGGCTGGACAGTCCCTCGGTTGTAATAATTCCTTTTCATGTATCTTTCTCGTAGAGCTCCTTTGATAATGCTGAGTGGTATTACAGACACGTGGACTCTCACGGGCTGAGTGCAGAATATGAAGAGAACAGGGTGTTGCTTTGCAGCTGGAAAGGTAAAAGCTCAAGCTGCTATGTAGCGGCATCATGTCCTCCCCAATAATCTGCTCTGGTCAACTTCACCAGACGATCTTGTCCCCCCCTCCCGCCTCTCAGATGGAGGTTATGGAGATACAAGGGGTCTCATTATGATAATGTCACTAAAGTAATTTATATAGCGGTTTAATAAGCAGCATTAGTTGACGTTTTTTTCTTAACCACTCTTGTTCAGACTGTGACTGCTCCTGCAAGAGTCGATGCAAGCTGAGGGAGCACCTGCGGAGTCATACACAAGAGAAAGTCGTGTCCTGTCCCAACTGCGGGGGGATGTTTTCTAACAACACCAAGTTCTATGACCACCTCAGACGCCAAACATCGTTGGACCGTAAGACTCGCCTTGTCACGCTTTTTCAGTAAATGTTGTAGGAATCATGGTCCCGAATCAATGTTGGCTACACTCTATGTATGAAACGTTCACTTCCGTCACCATGATCGTGTGTGCTATTCTTTTATCTCCCTATCTAAAGAGCATCGATTTCAATGTTCTCATTGTTCCAAGAGATTTGCGACTGAGCGGCTTCTGCGGGATCACATGCGCAACCACGGTGAGCTTCCTAACTTTTTTCACTTTGGTTTTCTCCAAGTGGGAAAAGTGGCTTCTTTTTTTAGTGTCTAACGATATTAAATTGAAAAAAAAAAACCTAAGATATGGCTTTTCTCATTGATTGGAAAATCGTTTCCATGTTGATGTTTAATTTGATTAACGATCTGTTATGACAGTGAATCACTACAAGTGCCCGCTGTGTGACATGACGTGCCCGCTTCCTTCAACCCTGCGCACTCACATCCGATTTCGACACAGCGACGAGCGGCCGTACAAGTGTCAGCACTGTGACTACAGGTAAGAGATGGCATTCAGAAATGTTTCTGTACTTGTGGGTTCTCTTGCTCAAACCATATCAGAAATGAAGGCTTTCCAGAATGTCCTCGGAGGAGTGCGGGTCAATCACCCATATTGTCTGTGTTCTGTGTCCCCTCCCTTGTGACTTGTAGTCATGGCACAACTCCATGTGGCTGTAAGATATTTAGGGTTAAAGTCAGCGGGCGCTCCTATGGATCCTATAGACACTAACCAGTTTCAGAGTACGGCTAAGACCCAGTCAGCCACGGGGTAAGTGAAGCTGGGATTCAACGGGGCTGGTAACAAAAAGGTGTGATTATGTAGGAAGGGGAAACGGGAAAAAGAACTCCAAATCAAGGCAAACCATCATCTGCAGCACAAGTTCTGTGACGGTTCTATTAACGCATCACAACTTTATTTCTAAGTGTTTCATTTTGTATTATTTTGCATGTAATTCTTCCTTATTACCTCCATTATCACCCCGCTTTTTATCCCCCGCTAGCTGCAAGAATCTAGTGGACCTACGGAAGCATCTAGACACGCATAGCAAAATGCCAGCGTACTGCTGCGATTATGAAGATTGCACTTTCAGCGCTCGCTCCCTCTGCTCCATCAAGGCTCACTACAAGAAGGTACACGAGGTGAGTGAACATTTCCTTATAATAATCACCAGAACTGCACAAAGTGTTGTTGTGTGTAGAGATCTTAGCTCAGTGTGTACTTCTACTCCCGTGATTTTTCTATATTGATGCAGAGTTTATTCGCTAAAGCGATAGCTTGCAGGAGTGTTGTGGGTTAAGCCTCCTAACTCCAAAATCCATTATGAAAAGGCAAACACTGGTAGATTTCTTCCATAAGAATGACTGAGCTGGCCCTGCATAATGTGCATTAATAAGTAAGGAGACTGGAAAAAAAATCCTGATTTAACAATACATGATACAGGGGTTGGACCTTTATATGATGTATTGGGAAGTCACAACATTACTGCAAACGCTCCCTGTAGTGGATAGACCCTGGCGGGTTCTTTCTCAGTCCGTTTGAGAAAAATGTAATAACGTATTCGTATACAACTAAACTGCAAAGACAATCTCAAAGCCTTTAGCCTTGTGTTCCAAAGTGATTTAACCTCTACGTTTTCTTATTTACTATACAGGGGGATTCAGAGCCCAGATACAAGTGTCATGTGTGTGAAAAATGCTTTACCCGTGGCAACAATCTGACTGTTCATCTGCGCAAGAAGCATCAGTTCAAATGGCCATCTGGGCACCCGCGCTTCAGGTGCTCACCTCTACTTTTGTCGCACGCTTAGACGCCTATGAGAATATTTTACTAAAATATGCTGTAGTGTCATGATACAGGACATCAGCCTCCAGATTTACATATTTATTTTTACTAAAGGAACAGTCTACCCCACCACCCAAAAATGTTATTCTTGTTTTATGGATATGCGTTATACTGCATGGAAATTGAAACATGCATTTTTAGTTACTAAAAATCTAAAGAATGGATATCTTAATAGGGGTTTGGAATCTTTGTATATAGTGATGTCATTTGTGTATTGTCTAGCATTATTGGCACCATTATGCCAACATACACTATTGTAAATAATTTGTACAGTGATTGTGAAATAAAAGTAAGCTGAAGTATTGCACAAGCAACGCAGGGAATGTCGCACCCATAATAACTTCCTTCAGAGAAAAGCAGTACTAATTATATTGAGTTAGTACATAAATTGCTTATATGAATGACTATAGCAACTTGAACAATATTTTTAAGGTTTTTGAATGCATTATCTAAATTGCCTACTGGAAGCAAAGATTCTGCTGATCAGCGACTGATTGGGAGTTTCTTAGTGTTGTTATTCTTCTCCACAATCAATTCTGTCCATTTTCCTGATGTAGAGACGTTAATCAGTCCTTGGTCTTGTCTTAGATTTGGAGTAGCTTTATGCCTATCCCATGCGTGTTTAATTTCCCTCACCTGCTTTTCGCATGTCTGCTGGGAGGCTGTTGCATTTATCTACCACCCTTTAGGTAGGAACATGCTGCCTGCCTTTATTGGTCACCTCACAGGTTGGTCTATATTAGACTTGTGTGTGCAGAATCGTCAAAATTGCAGATTTACTGTGTCGCGGTAACTCCCTGAGACTGAGGACGCATGGGGGGGGAGTGTAGATTTCTGTTTGTCTCGATATCTATTTGAGAAAATTCAGTGAATTTCCAAATAGTCCCCAAATATTTTACGGATCAGAGGCCTTATGGGGGCTACACTCGCTCAGTTTTAGCAGACCAAGGCTGATTTGCGATCTGCCCGAGAGTTCCAGGTGATTCCTGTTGTCCTACGGCCAAACATAAGGTATGGCGTTCTGCAATTCCCAACACCACCAGCAGGTGGAGCCAGAATTACAGCAAGCAGGAAATGGGGACCAGGTCAGTCTTGTAACGGCCCTCATAGCGGGTTAGTCTGTAGAAGTCTAGATTGGGCAAACCAGACGGGGTTTCCTGGTCACCCTGTGCCCCCCGTACGCACAGGGCGATTTACACATAAGGGGGACTGGGAAGTTGAGAGAAGCTTCCCCATAAATCTGCCACGGCTCCATTCCTAAACTCAAACCAACCCCGTGTGTCCTCCGTCTCAAAGAGCTACTCTGACATTTGGCGATTCATACGAAGCAACAAAAACAAAGCAAAAAGCGCAGAATTTTGGTCTGAAATTCGCAGGCCCTATCTAACACGCGTTCATTCTGTCAAAGAGAAGGTAGGCTTTCCTACTGCTTCCGCTTTACATTACATTTATATAGTGCCAGCAGATTCTGTAGAGCTTCCACATCATCTTGTTCTTCATCTTTTTATCTTCTTCCTCTGCATCTCCACGGACATAAACTTTTGCAAAAATGCTAGTGTTTTTCTGTGATGCCCTCTTACCCAGTTGAAGGATTGGACCTAAATTGGCACAAACTTCCGCCAAAATGTCGGTGCTTCTGGTGACCACCTTTCCATCGGGGCAGAGGACATCACCAGAAGATCCACCAGTTGGGTGAAAGGACATCAATAAACTCCATTGTCTTGCTTACATTTGCGCTTGAGATACTGTACACGTATTTACTATTTTATCCTTCTTACAATTTGTATAAACGTAACTTCACAAAGTTCTTTTTTGTGTTTTCAATTAAGGTACAAGGAACATGATGATGGCTTTTTGCGGCTGCAGTTGGTGAGATACGAAAGCGTGGAGTTGACCGAGCAGTTGATGAAGGAACGTGAGAAGCAATGGGCACCCCTGGATTCTGTTTCTACATGCCTGGTGCTGAGCCCAGAAGGAAGCACTGGATCTGACGGAGAGGGTTATGAGAGGACTGACGCAGAGAGAGACCCGGGTCCGTTGCCTGGGTGCACATGAACCACGCACATTAAAGACTACTGTGCTAGTTTCATTTGGATCTGCCAGACCATCTAACTAACGAGGGTAGCCTAATATCAAAACTCAGTCTCAAATTGGAGTGAATTATCTGCAAACAAACAGACCGGTCTTACCAATGAGATGTTTCCTGCAAGGGCTCTCAAGCCAGCTCTATTCAGACGAAACATCAATGTTGTTTTGTGAATCATGAAGACCACGTCTTTTATATGTGAAATATATAGACTGCCTTACAGCATGGTGTATACAAACACATACATGTACATATATGTATAGCCTGAACATAACAGTCCAAGGACCAAATCATGTTTGGGGTTTTACGGCAAGTAATAAGTAGATTAATAATACGTTTCCAAGGTGCTCTTTTTCCTTGTATTGTTGGCTGAAAGATACAGCTGCTTGCCTCTGCAACACTTGTTGGAAGGTTGTTTCACTTATTCTAGTTTTACTCTATTGTACATAAGATGCTATTATCCTAGCTATCAACATGGGGTGGATTTTACGAACTTGAGCCAATCAGTAAATGCTTTTAATAGTTCAGGCTGGATTTTTTTATTATATATCCCAAAATTTTAGACTCACTGGCGATTGTACAAACTGTGGGGTGGAAGTCTGTTATCTGCATCAACAAGTCCATGTTTTGTGGGTTTTAGTGCGTCACTTTCGCACTTTAAAAATGAAACAAACTTCTGAAGGTATTCACAAACTAGCCACTAAACAAGCCTAATAAGCACCCCAGTATACTTCCAAATCATCTAGTCAATGCTGACTGGTTCAGGATAGAACATTTACATTTCTTATTTATTATCAGTTGAAAGTAAAATGGTTGTCTTTTGTTATTTTTTTTTAATTGCATTGTTTTTCTCCCTATTTAATGATGATCAGTTTTATTTTATTTTGTTTCAACGCACATTTTCACCTTTTGAGAATGTTTCTAATTTCTTATGTAATAATAATGATTCTGTCTTAGTATGATTTGTATTCCTATTTGTAATTTATTGAGTTAGAAGTCTGTTTTAGTATGTATTGTGGAAAACCTCTTTTTTTTTTATTTTTTTTTTATTTCCTTGCTCTGTGATCGTATAACTCTACTGATTGTGTTATAAAATGTAACGGCGCACAGCATCTCGCCCGTTCTCGATTTATGGGACAATCAGCGGCCAATCACAGCGATCGCATGACTGTTATTCCAGATGCTTTGCCTCTCCCCATATTTGATCTAGATGTGAAAGGAAAACAATATGTTGATTTAAATTGTATTAAAAATAGATTCCAGCTGTTATACACTTCCATTGCCCTCCAATTGTTATATATATATATATATATATATTTATTTTTTTTTCTTTGTTTGTTTTTTTTAAGTTTAGGTTAGTTGGGTAGAGGGAATTGGGCTTAGTGTGGAGGGTTTTAAGGAGGGAGAAACAAAATGCAAATTTCTTTTCCTTGTAATTTACACTTACACACACACACACACACACGCTCCGAATGTAGCTACAAAACATTATTAGGGTGGGTACTGTGCTACCGGGAAATGACAAGGAAAGGATTTTCTGTTTCGGAAACATCGAACGCGTAGAGCAGGGGTGTCCAACATGCGGCCCGTGGGCCAAACGCGGCCCGCGGCACCTCGAGGTGCGGCCCGTGTGAGATCGGCAGCCAGGGCAACCGGGATGACAAGAGCCCTGCTACTTACCTGTGGGAGGGTCTCTTGTACTGCACAGAGGAAGTGGAACCCAGCAGAGTTCACGTGACATCACATGACTCTGCTCCAGTCCTGATTCCTCTGTACAGTACAAGAGAACGCAGAGGGCGGCCGCGGCCCCTGCTGAAGTCTGTGAGCGGCGTCGAGAGAGCTGCAGTGCAGGTAAGGGGGTGGGGGAGGGTGTTTGAATGAGTATGAGTGATTGACTGAATGAGCGAATGAATGAATTAAAAGTGTGGTTAACAAACCAAAGGTGGACAAAAAACTAACTATTAATTTGATTGTTGACAGCAATCACGTTCCTATCATGCCCAGCCAACCAGTACATGCTCGAATCTGGGTATGCCTGAGATTGCTGTTAACATTATTAAATTTTTTGTACGGTTTTGGTGTGTAACTTTTATTAAAAGTGGGATTTTGTATTTTTAAAGGGGGGGGGTCGTTTTCGGCTAAGTGAACCCAGAATTTTCGGTTTTGGTCCAGAATTTTCATGTATCCCTAGGATAAATAGAACTATTTTATTTTTACTTATCCAGAATCCTGAATTTGTAGTCACAAAACTTTCTAGGCCCAGAAATCAGTTAGAGGAAAAGTAAACGTTTTGTGTCATTTACTTTATTTTAATCTGCATAAAAGGCCATGGTTTCTCACAGTGAAAAATGAGTGCCGCCCTTGCGCGTATACAATTCTGATGAAGTGGCCCAAAGCAGAAAAAACTTGGACACCCCTAGCGTAGAGGCTGAATTCCTTCTCGTTCCATTGATACAATACTGGCAGGCAAGAAGCAGGGAGAGAGAAGCGAGCCAGTCCAGGCAAGAGGGCTGGAGAGATAAGTGGGTAAGCTCAGGAAGGAGGCCTGGCAAAATAGGCAGGCAAGACCAGGCTGGCAGTAAGCAGGCAAGTCCAGGCAGGCGGCCTGGCAAAATAGGCTGAGCTCCCATCATCACCGACTGTGTCTACACCATTGCCTGAGTGGACACAGGGCTCCGGCAAACATTAAGTAATCACCCCGCGCAAATGGCTGTAAGCTATAAAGATCCCAAGCATCCTGGTAGTTGACCGGTCCTCCCAAGTACCCAACCAGGGCTTCACACAAGACCCCCTATATGTAACCCCTATAATCTGCCACTCACTAATACGCAACAACAAACTTCAAGTGGTGGTATCGCCTCTGCCACATGCTCACACGCCGTTCCTCATACATATCTATATAGGATGACAGTTCTGGTTAAAAATACCGTGTAAAAGCACAGAAGTGTTTGTGAAAAAGGTGCAGGAAAATGTTCCTGATGAAATACTCTGGATTTGTCACGTTTACAGAAATATATTTTTTGTGGGTGTTTTTTTTTAACTTCTTTGTTCAAAATTCCAGTTACAAACCAGCATCCTAAAAGTAAAAAAACAACCACTTTCACCATAATGTACACCTTATAATATGTGCCCTATAACCGCTGGGAAATTATAGAAATTCAATTTATCTCAGTTAAAATCCACCTTGAATTGATACATTTTGAGGGTCTTGTCTGTTAATTTAACCAATTTAGTGAGGATTCAGAGAAGAAAATGTGTTTTTACTAACTTACTCATGCTAAACGTTCAACTAAACGTAACTGGTGTAAAAAAAAAAAAAAAAAAAAAAAAAGCTCTATCTCCTCTTAGAAATAATATACCTTACACGTGTACACATTGAATTCCCACGAGGCTCAGCCACACATACTACTTCCATGATGCTGGCTGAGCATCATGGGAATTTGATGTGTTCTTTATTTTTAATATGCATGACTGTGCTGACAAAAATGAAGCATGTTTTAAGTAGCGATGCAAGCGCAGCATTGTAAAGTGCAATTGTATTGATGAGTTCCCCGAGAGCAATTTAAAAAAAGTGTCCCTCTTTTACATTTTGAAATGTTGGGAGGTATGTTATTGTAAGTGATCTGGAGGTACAGCTTGTGTACCCGTCGTCCTGCTCCTCACCATTTAGTCCCGGTGGAGTAACATTGTAGGGTTACAATGTGTGCAGTAATTCTGCTTGCCCGCCAATGAGGGGTGAGAGTATGCCCTGAATGAAGCTTTTGGTGGGAGTTTAATTCTCTGCGCAGGGCCTGTGCAGCACATCTCAGCCCCTTCCACTCCCCTATAAACACATAGGGCACCCCCTGCATTCATTCATTCGCTCTCCGCTGCATGCTCTTCCTTTAAAGCGCTGCCCAGTACAGTCAAACCACTAGGACTGGTTTGACAACAGCCCCTTTGGATTAGAGATGGCTCTCATCATGTTACAGAAAACAAACCATGAACTAGACTGAAAGCAGATACATGCAGATTATTTTAGATTGTGTATTAATCTGTAAATCCCAAGATTTGGTTATGGAGATATAATATTACGGTATTGTCTTTTCTATACGCCGTATCGGCTATTCCGGTTTCTCTGCAGCATTGCCTGACCCGGAGTTACCTCACTGCAGCAGAGGCAGCAAGGAGAGTTAAAGAAACAGCACGGCAATACACGGCTCATTTAGTGGCTCGTTGATTTATTTGTTTATTTCGATGGTTTTATTATTTTCCGAGTATAAACTAAAAATAACTGACATTAGATTTGTATTTTTAAAATAAAATCCTTGCATATTCTCAAGCAGTGATAAGAGGTAAAATATGTAGAGAGACAGAATGTAGAGGTAATAAAGCTCTGTGAATATAAAGGAATTACTATGTAGGTAGTAGATCCCTCAAACCCAATAAATACATGAATAAAGCTTTCATAGAGAGGGAACCTTACTGGGCATCTACAAGTAGATCCACTGGATCTACAAATGATCAGAGGAGAACGACTTGATACTCTATAGCGCCTGACACATGCGAGGTAATGTCAGGTTGAATCAAAGGTTTGCATGTGTGTATTAAAGGGGAACTATTCTAATTTATTAAAATTTATGTTTATGTTCTGGTTTGAGAAAGTAAGGCACTTCTGCTGTACCTTTCAGCAGCTAATGGCATTTAAACATGGCTATTCTCAATCTAAGACAAATCTTTACATCAGGAAAAATGGTCAGATTACATGCGCTGAATGGTTCTTATTTGCTGTCAAATTCTATGTTTCTGTGGAAGCAGATATGTGGAAAAAGGTGGCAGAGCTAGCAGGTCTATCACCTGTCCCGTTATCTCTCATCTTATACAAAGACAGCCAGAACCATTCAGATGCCACCAAAGAGTGATTGTAACTTTATTTCATTGAGAGGGATACTCACCCAACTGCTGTGAAGGAACACGTCTGCTCTCTGGTATATACAGAATACAGGTTTCTACCACGTCTATGTGAATCAGTAAAACACCATTGCATGGTTCATTTGGTGTCTAAAATCTCAACATTGTATTTATTCATTCATTTTGACTGATTGATTTATCCACATTAAATGTCCGCCCCATTTGTAAATTAAAAAATCTTTACGTATGTTATTAATATAACATACGCAATTATCAAAAGTAATAAAATGTAACACCCTGAAATGTGTGCCACCTTAATATACCACTTCAAAGCACCACACGTGTTAATGGCTCCTTAGGCCTTCCTTCACATCAAATAGATAGCATTGTAAATTATTATAGGCATATACACTACAGTACATGGACAAAAGTATTGGGAAACACCTCTTAATTATTGAATTCAGGTGTTTCAATTAGACCCATTGGCAGATGCCAGGAGAGCGTTAGCTGCCTGACTGCATTGTGCAACTGTAAAGTTTGGTGGAGGAGAGATAATTCTATGGGGCTGTTTTTTAGGGGTTGGGTCCTTTACTACCAGTAAAGGGGAATCTTAATGCTTCAGCATACCAAGATATTTTGGACAATACTATGCTTCCAACTTTGTGGGAACAGTTTGGGGAAGGCCCTTTCCTATCCCAGCATGACTGTGCCCCAGTACACAAAGAAAGGTCCATAAAGACATGGTTGGAAGAACTTGACCGGCTGCACAGAGCCCTGACCTCAACCCCATCGAACACCTTTGGGATGAACTGGAACAGAGATTGCGAGCCGGGCCTTCTTATCCAACATCAATGCCTGACTTCACAAGTGCTCTACTGGATGAATGGGAAACAATTCCTACAGAAAGCCTCCCCAGAAGAATGGAAGCTACATTTAGAATGCAATGTCATCAAGGTCCATGGTGGTATAATGGTCAGATGTCCCATATAATGTATCTTCTCGTCTTTCACGGTGAACGTCAACTTCCAATGCTTAATATATTTTGGTCACTATTTTTTGCCAAACCACCTCAAAAATATGACTTTGAGGTAAAATTTTAGGTCAAACCTCTGCCCAATCAAACTCTATTTATATAATATTCAGATGTGTCAAAAAAAGGATGGAAACAAAATTGAAGACATTCACAACTGTACTTTTTCATTGTAGCCTTAGATTCGTTTTTGTTCTAATGTTAACCACTCACCCCTAAATCACCTCCATTCTAATCATGAAACTATACATCCAAGTAGGACATTCAAAAATCCCGCTGCACATTATGTATAGAATTGTTGAGCAGTATATAATAGGCTAATAATTCCAATGTTATTAGAAAGCACAACACCTATAGTATGCATAATGGGATCAGACAGATGCTTATATAGTAGTATTCAATAAGTACGGACCAGTTTAGTGCGCCTACGGCTAATTAGCAGGGGAAGCACAGTGGAGGTTTGAATTGTCAGCCAGGGAATGTATTAGGTGTTTAATTGTGGTGTTGTAATACTCACATGGGTTTATTTTTACTGTATACATATCCGCCAGATTGTAATTAGTTCTCATTAATGTTTGTACATTGAATTCCCATGCAAAGCGTTCAACAAAAATCTTGTGAGATGAACTAGTTTTTCATTGAGTGGAAGAATTAAGGATGGCCGCTTATCTGACTTTCAACATTGGAAGGCAACAGCTCTATTATTGTTTATTGATCTGTCCCAATCTTCATTTTTTAAAGCCAATTTGTAAGCTGATATCGGTAACAAGGCAGGGTGTAAAAACATGGACATTGCTTTCTGTACCAAAGCTCTTATTTTGATAGAGCAGTATTGCTATTTATTTCAGATGGGGGGGGGGGTAGCAGCTGACACATCCTCCATATCAGATTGGAGTGCTCCTAGTATTCTAATGGTTCTATAGACTTACGGCCCAGGGCCCTGGAAAAACTATCCAGCTCTGGATGACATAGTCTTTGGGCAAGTTCCCCAGGTGCTGCAAGGCAAGGGACGCTCTTAAGCCACCTAACGGCAATGGCCCTGTGCCACCTTCAGCCTCCAAAAGTGTGGCATCACCGTGGCCTTCTGATCACGCCCTGGGCACCAATTGCCCTACTTATGAAAAAAGAAAAGAAAAAAGACTACGGCAATTCCGCAGCAGACAGAGCAGTTCAGCCATCAGAAAATTTAAGGCCAAATTTTTACCTAGGGGCCCTGCTCCATCACAGTCAATGATGTTAATCGTCAAGGTGCCCTCCATATAAAAAAATGCCCTTTCCCCAGACTCCCCCACGTTACAAGCCCCTACCTTGGAAATGATGCATTGATAAGTAAGGTAAGGGTGCAGGGTGGGGGTATATGTGTGGGACTGGTGTGGGGGGGTAAGGGCCCAGGGGGGGGGCTTCATTCGGGTGGATTAGCAGCACACCTCTGACGGCTACCCCGGGTATGAGAATGGACCGCTTTGCCGGGAAGTGATCACATTCAGTTGGAGAATGATGTATAAACTGTTTGTCACGTGATTAAAGAGTAACGCTAGCGGGAGATAATATACACTAAAGATCTGTCCAATCAGCGCGCACACTCCTCTGTTCCCCAGCAGTTAAATGGTTAAAAACACTGAATGGAGGTAAGAGGGAGCCACCGCTTTTGCTGGGTTTGTCTGCGACCAACAACACGGCAAGCCTGCGATTCTAATGCTAGCCTCATGTAAAAGTCTGCATGATGTTAAGACCCCCATAGCGTATATACAGTATGACTGCATAGCGCTGTATTAAAGGGGCTCAGTATGTGTGTGCTGTGTCTTTAAGAGATGCTGCGAGAAGCCCAGCCTCTCCGCCGTCTGCCAGAAGATGGATCTGCATCAGTACCGAGGAGCTGCGAGCGCTGCATGTCTGCATCAGAACCGCGCATTCCCAGGCCGCCCATCCCTAGCATGAAGCCGCAGGAGAATTCCTTCATACAGGCCGCTGGTTCTTCTCCTCTGTCCTGAGAAACCCTCCGCCGATCCCCGGAGGTGGCTGCCCCGGGTAAGGAATAGAAGCGGGGAAGCGCTGACCTCCCGCATCCTCGGAAGGTGAGACGCGGTGGCCGATGGTGCTGGGCAGTGTATACATGAGGGTGCTGGGTGGGGGCAATGTATGGATGAGGGTGCTGGGCAGTGTATGCATGAGGGTGGGGGTCAGTGTATGGATGAGAGTGGGGGGCCGTGTATGCATGAGGGTGCTGGGTGGGGGGTCGTGTATGGATGAGGGTGCTGTGCAGTGTATGCATGAGGGTGGGGGGCAGGGGGTGCGGAATATGGCACGGTGTCGAACGCGTTGGTTTAGCCCAAGTCCGCACAAATCGGACGGATCGGCGGGGATAGGCGTTCCTGTAAACGGCCCGAGGCGGCAGGGGAGGGGCAGCTGCTGGACAGACACCTGTTCGGGGCACAATGCGAGGGGCAGATATAGGGGCCGGGCGGGGCTCATTCCAGTGGAGAGGACAATGCCTGGCACAGGTCTGACAAATCAGAACACCAAGGATGGGAAACATTAAATAGGTTTATTCTTTCTTATCTGGTTATCTAAATGTGTTCCAGTATTAGGCTTGTGTGCAGCTCTGTTCTTGCTTCTGTTCTTAAATTGTGGGTGATGTCATAGGTGTGAATCATAGCCTAACAAGGCCAGCTGTGTCATCAACCTTGAGTGCCAGGGGGTGGCACCTAAAAGGTTAATATGCACATATACATTACTTCCGTGGCCGTCATCAGCGTTTGTATATACTGGATGATTAGACTGTCTGTTCATCAGCTCAATCACTCGAAAAGGTTCCTGTCTCTGGCTTTAGTGAAAGGACAGGAGAGACAGACATTGGAATTCTACATATTAGAGGCTGATTACTATGATCTATCCACTGATACTATGCTGCATTATAATAATGATATGACATATGCTTAAGCAATGTGTGTAGGGTATATAGATATATATATATATATATACAGGGAGAGAGATTATCATATTATCTGTTATGAACACAAAGGTTTAAACTGATGCTGTTAATCTATCCGTTTGGGGGTCCAGGTGAATCTATAGTTTCTTTTCTATAGCCGGCGATATAATTGCTTTGTAATACTATCGTCGTGTGATCAGGCACGGCTCCGGTACTTTGATTGCAATCCAAAGCAAAAATCCAGGGCAGAATAAAGAGCTTCTCTGTACTGTTAGTGAATAGCAATCCACAGAATGAGAGCCTTTCACTTGATAAGAGGTGCCGGTGGAACTGAAGCTTGAAAACAGAAGTTTTTAGCTACATACATTTCTAGTTTCCTGCGCTGCGTTTGCTTTATTATAAACATAGGATGATTACTAAATAAAAAAATACTGAGAAGGGGTAAATAATGTTTTCTAGAACTGGTGTTGAGTTCTTCTGTGCAAAAGGAAATTATTTGCTATGCTGGTTTAGACACGTTGTACCATATATTTATCCTTCCCAAATGTAAAATACTCCATTAGAAACCAAATATCGCCACAACTATTACACTTATTGAAAGGTAAAAAAATAGCTAAAATATTTATCATAAATTCAGTTTGGTAACAGTTCCCGTTGTTCTTGTATTTTTACACAAACAAGAAGGTAGTCAGCATGATGACATTGGGTTTCTCTGTCCATAGACCACTTGGATATCTGTGTACCAGCGCTGTCCTCCTCCTCGTGCAAATGGCAGAAAAGGGGCTTCCCGCACAGACCGCAAGCACAGCTGAAGATGGATCCTGCCACCATCTTCAAGACACAACACTTCTCGCCACTCACTTGAAGAAAGTGGAGAATCACATCACGGATGCGCGACGTTTTTCCCACCTTCCAAAACGATCCGCCGTGGACATTGAGTTTAAGGATCTTTCTTACTCGGTGAGAGAGGGGCCATGCTGGAAGAAAAGAGGTGAGCAGGGGCAACAAACTGGGAAGAGGGAGGGAGGGCAGGAGCCAGGCACAAACACATAGGTTCTAGGCTGAGGTGCATCAGTTAGGATTAAAGATAAAGAGCAGATGTTATGGAGTGCAATGAGGATAAATAGTTACGCTTTCGTTTTCTTTTTGGATAGCTCATTAACTATGTAGTAGGAAGGCTAGTATGGAGGATACTGAGGTGCCTTACCGGAGGTGTACTTGCAGCTGAGCCTCTCCTAGATAAGTAGGCATGCGCTCTCCAGTAAAAGCCCCAGAGTATTCTCCTTAGTGCATATGGATGATTGCTGATAAAGGACTTCGTCCTAGAACGGAAACTCACAAGAGTCTCTAACATCCTCAGATACTGCAGGCATGCATTGAGAGCTTTCATGAGTGTTTCCTCTTGTTGCAGTGTGTCACGGTAACTCCCTGAGGACATATCGGGGTAGGTTTGAGAGGGGGTCGTGGCAGATTCATAGGGCAGCTCGTTTCTCAGCTTTCCAGTCCCCTTGTACGTCTAACTTGCTATCCGTGCTCCATGGGCCTAACTGGGATAAACAGATAAATTCTACGGAGCTGCCGAGCACGTAGGAACTTTGCCCCTGTATGTTATTTAATTCTTCCCACAGGCTTAGTTTCACCACACTGTCCTTATCCCTATTTCCCGTTCCCTGCAACTCTTGCTCTACCTGCTGGCGGCATTGGGAATTATGGAACACCGCCACTTACACCTGGCCGGGAGGAGAGCAGGATTCCCCCGGAACTCTCGGGCTCATTGCAAATGAGGTCTTCTAAAACCTCAATCGGTTTTCCCTCCCCTATGAAGCTCTCAATTGGTATGCTATGTGGGGACAAGGGAGGCAATTGTTAAAGACATCCAAAGATATACAGGGTTTGGGGTCACCCCATAAGGGGATCCTGAGGCACCATGTTTTCCATACACCAGCGTATTTCACAGCAGGGGCCAGGGAGAAGGGCGCCAGGCCGACGGCTGAAATGTGGCAGGACAGGGGAGTGGAGGATATTTAAAGGACTTGCTGGAGGCTCGAGGGTGAGGGGAAAGAAACAACTCCAAATCTGCGACCATCTTAGAGCTCATAGAGAGCGATCGACCGAGCACCTCATCAGTGGAAGTAAAGGGAGTTTCAAAAGGACATGCGAAAGAGACAATCCCTGTTGGGTCCCAACCAACCAGCGGAGATAATACTTCAAGTTATGGCACAAGCTACTGAGGCGATGAAAGGCGGATTGGACCCTCAGCAGGAGGGATCACATCATTGCAAGGTTCGGCAGAAGGAGGTTGGGAAAATTGCCCTACTCCGCGTTCAAGATCTTTGTAGATGGAGAGGACAATATTGTTGGCTACCTCCAGGAATTTGAGAGGCAGCGTGCCTGGACCTGGATACGGCAGGCTCGGTAATAGTAGCAGCCAATTAACTGGACGGGCAGTGGAGGAATACCGTGTGGTTCCCGACATGGACATTACAAACTATGAGAGGGCTAAAGGGAAACTTTTAGCTCGGTACGCCATAACCACCAAAGCCTACAGGATAAACTTATGAGGCCTGCAAAAGTGGGGCAAAGACTCGCATGCAGAATGGGCATACTGCATGCCACGGGCAGCCCAGACTTGGATGCCGGAGACACTGGCACAGCTCGATGAACTTGGTTCAACAAAGGACCTTCCAGGAGCTGTGGTGAGAGGCTTTCCAATGGGAGTAGGACTACCATGGAGAGTTCCTCCCAACCCCTAAGGGAAGGTAGTGGCTCTAGCTGGACTTGCGAATGCCGTTCCTTGGATAGCAGGGCAAGGAGGAAAGGGTATCCGAGTTGGAGGAGCTGATCCAGGCATAAATGATGGTGGATGGTGGATGACGGATACAGGGCTCTGGGGTGGTACACAGCCCAGGTATGTTTGTGGCTGGGGAATGATGATCCAACAGAGGACTGTCACTGTTATTATTTGAAAGTCTTCAAGGAGATCCTGACTTTGGTAACACAGCGGAGTGGTGGAGGGAGGACATCCAGAGTTTCTGGGAGCTGGATATCCCAGACGAACATGGGCTGAGGGCTTATTTGGACTTTTAAATTACTCAAGAATTGGGGGCTGGAAAAGTCATACAGAAAATAGTTAGACCTCGCTGAATAGCATGCCCCAGAGATGCTATAACTCCAGCTGAAGTGATGGCAACAGGGCAGAGTGCAGCTGGTCTCTGCCACGACGCAGCAAAAGGAATTTTTCCTGGAGAAGTGGATGGGACTGTGGTCTCCACTGGCACAGCCCCAGCAGGAGCGCTGGGATTGGGACAGAGCACTGCTGATCTCTGCCCCTCCTACCTATGGCCCTAGAGCCCTATTGGGTAGCCCCAGAGCGTCCAGTCCGGCAGCCCCAAGCAAAGCACTGACATCAGGGTAGAAAACCGCTGATCTCTGCCTCTCCTATCTGTCGCTCTAGAGCCTGACCAGCATACCTGGGAACTCTCTGGGTTTGACCCGGAGATCTCCGTGTGAAGCACCGCTTCTCTGGTTCTCTGGGTCAAGACCCAAATCCTCTGGGTTGCTGGAATGGGGCCTTGCCCCCCCGCTCCCCGCCAATTTTTCCTTTAAATGGGGGTAGTTTAATGCTGATGTCAGCAGGAATGCCCCCAACATCAGCAGGAGCTCCCACCGACGTAAGTGGTGCCACCCACCGGCTTCAGCGGGACCGCCCACTGACGTCAGCCCTGGGCTGTGTCCCGCAAGGGAAAGTGGAGCTCAGAAGTTCCCAGGTATGCTGACCAGCCCCGCAGAGTCTGGTCCAGCAGCCCCAACCAATGCCCTGGCCTTGTGCCAGAGTCCCTCCCAGCATCTGGCCCCAACCACCAGCGACACCAGAACTCAGGATCAGAAAGTACATCTCTCCAGTGCCCTCCCTTATTGGGGGCCCTAGAGCCAGAGGATGTTATAAACCCAGCGGGAGCGCTAGCAGCTGGACAGAAGGATGTCGGTCTCTCTCCACCAGCCCTGGGGGATTTCTATCTAACACAGGTGGATGGGACTACGTCCTCCACCTGTGGTCCCCGGGGATGCCAGGCAGTCCGCCAAGATCCCCAACTCTGTGTCTGTGACCCCAGCTGCACTGCCTTCTCTCCAGCGGCTGAAAGGACTCTGCATATGAGGGGGCACAGGGTGACCAGGAAACCCAGTCTGGTTTGCCCAATCCAGCCGTCTACCAACTAACCTGCTATGAGGGCTCCATGCTCATTAATGAAACCAAGAAACTCTACGGAGCTGCCGAGCGCATAGGAACTTTGACCCATATGTTAGTTAATTCTCCTAACTGGTCCTGGGGGTGCCATGTTTTCCGTACCCCTAGTTTCTATTTCACCTAGTGCTGTGTGTATAAATACAAGTGTCCTGTTCAATAAACCTTGTTTTCACCCTTCACCAAGTTTTAACTGACGTTTGGGTGCGGAGCTATATATCACTGAACACTTAGCAAAAGGGAGAGACTTTGGCGGAGATACTCTGGTCAAATACAGTGCATTCATTCAGTCAAACATGGCATATTAAGAGGATAAGGCAAGAGTCCTGTGTATAAGAAATTATAAAGACATGTGGGATGTTTGAGCTGTGGCTGTTATTCTACTTGTTTACCACTTTTAGGTTACAAAACTCTGCTAAAGTGCTTGTCGGGCATGTTCTGCAGTCGAGAACTTATTGGGATCATGGGACCATCTGGAGCTGGGAAGTCCACCCTAATGAATATTCTCGCGGGATACAGGTAAAATATTCAACAAAATATATTACAAATGGGTATAAGTGAGTTTTGTGTTCTGTAAAATTATAATTTGTGCCACCTAATATAACTTTACATTATATGGGTAGCCAATCAGGAAGGGAGCTGTGTGCGCAGATACAGAATATTCTCAATAGAACAGGGAAGGTATTCTTTTATAGCAAATATCTCAAAACTTCCCTTGCAGTGATTTAAATGTTTATGCTGATGTGATAATGCAAACAATCTATTTTTCTGAAATTGGTTCTAAAAGAGACAGCCCTTTTGTGGATGTAGGTTCTCTGGCCTTTGTCACTGGTTTTCTTCTCTCGGTAGGGCAGGAGAGTGCTGCTGCTTGCCAGTGCGCTGGAGGGTCCAGAAGTAGCTGATGGGATATAGGATAGTTCTGCAACTTTTAGGGCTGTAATGCGCTGTGATACATTCATGCTTAGTGATCGTTCTGTACTCCAAGAGAGAGGGAAAAGAAGAAGTGGTACAAAGAAGGATATGTGCAGTGGCGTATCCCGGCCTAGGCCGGATCCAGATCCAGGGGGACTTATCTCTCTCGAGCGAACAGCCTCCCCAGTGTCTTATCACACAATGGGCTGGTTACAGGGAGATCTGCAGAGCCTCCATAGGCTTCATTAAAAGGCACTGCATGAGCCTTTAAGATACACTGCGCCAGGATGTGATATATGGCAGCCCCAAAGATAAATAACAACACTGGATACGTGGCTGTAGATCATGCTGACATACTTATATACACCAAACATTCTAAGCACATAGAAAAGAGGGACATTGGGGGAAGAAAGGGAGATATAAAGATGGTCCCAAGAAAGGACAGTCTCCTCTAAAGAGGGACATACCAGAGGTAAGGTTTGGGCCTATCGTTTAAAGATATAGAAAATGTTAACAATGGGAACTATGATCCAATCTACCCAGATATTCTTGGCACCGCTGGGATAGTCTACCATGACTGTACATTTTACCTCACTGACAATAACATGAGTCGCATAGAGCAGAAACACAATGTCGGCTCTGGGTGTTTACATTTTTCCCATATCATGGAAGGATTACCTATTTGTGTAAATCCATTTTGTGCCTATATTATATACTTAATCATCATGATGTTTTTCTCTTTTTATAGTTTAATACATTTTTTATCAAAATAATATCTGGTTTTATGGACATTGTAGCTATTATTACACAACTTTTATGTAGCAGATAATATAATACTGTGATTAGTATCTCAGTACTGTGTGCATAAGGCTATATTTGCGTTAGAACTGGGTTGAATGCACAATCTAACTCTTATAGGCACCACCTTGTCCTTGGACTCTGGAAAATACTTAGGGAGCCTAGTCCACTAATAGACAGACAAAGTTAATTTTAGCTTTGTACATTTTTTGGCACGGCCCCAAAGACTCACATAGCATTCATGTCGTACGCCAGTCAAAGCATAATCTTCTCTCTGCTAGTGCCCAAGATGTATAATGTATGATCATGAAGTCGGTTGCCTATAGAAATGTTTCGAATAGTTGTCTGTGAGGATGCAAATGTGTTTTACATCAAAATGTTTACTTTTCATTAATGATACATTAACTTATGCCCTGTAGCCCTGTTGTTGGAAGGGGCATCTTTAATATGGAATTGTGAAAAGGAGAACATAAATAGACACATACAAGTAGATACTATAGCATCACATACTCTCTGTGTTCACAAATGTTCTTGCTGTTATATGTAGTTCTAAAAGACCAAATATATGTCTTTAACCCCCTGCCTGGTTTTCACACACAGGCAGAATCAGAGATAGAATGGTGCTTGTGTTTTCCTAGCCTCCCTTTTGGCTTCTAGATTGCTATTTGTGGCATGTATGGTGTGAGATGTGACCTTACTGTCATTATTTAATATGTTCTTCTGTTGGGTGTATTTACCATATCAAGTAGAATGCTCAATTCCTTTAATCCAGAAGAAGAGAGCTTGTAGCTCCTCAGCTGCTACTGAACAAGTGCAGGACCATAGCTTTAACACTCTGTGCCTAGATTTGGCTTTACTTTATTCCAGAACATTTATTCCAGGGAATTAGAATATCCTTTCTATAGGTCACATGACACAGGAGGACCTTACCTGGGTACTGAGCACAGCTTCTGTCTTTCTACCTTTTATTGCTTTTAAGAAACCTTGCCCAGGCTCCCTGGTTCCTATTCAATTACAAAGCAAATGCTATTTATTGAGTTGATGCAGATGGGGTAAAAAAGAATAGATAATTTGCACACGGGGATAGTGCTACATAATGCTGCTCATCTCGTAGGCCTGGCTGTGGTGAGGTTTTTTAACGTGACTAAAGCCATAGTTATAATGATACCACATACCTCCCACAATTGCAAACGGCTAGGTTGTGGCTAGCAGCATGGCTAATGGCGAGGCGTTACTTAGACATTTTATCTGAATTTTTGGTTATTGAATAACTATTTATGTACTAAGGCATTTACTAGAATAATTATATATTTAGCACAATTTAAGTATCAGCTTCTATGGTTTCATTTCACATTAATGTGAACTTTAGGGCTGTAAACATTGTTATAGACTCTTATCCAGCAAACTTTCTGAGCTTCTAGCAAGGAGGAAAAGACAGATTGTTCCTCATACGTAAGGAAACACTGATAGGTCTGATATGATGTGGCTCTTTTCTTCCCTTTTGTGCTTATCTTATTCAGCGTGAACGATTTTAATCTTATACGGATTCATATTTTCATATCTTTTCATCAAGATTTCACACTACATTGAATTATTACTGTATACGGATGAATGCTCCTTTGATAAGGAACGTAGATCAAGCTAACATTCCAGTGGGTGTTGGAACTAACAGGAGTTCATGCAGACTTTCAGAATTGAATATCATTCAATAAGGCAAAAGGAGCGCAAAAAGTTCAGAATCACAAAACAAATGTGCCTCTCTGTATACTGGACAATCTGCAGTACTACCTCATTGCTTCATATCATATAAGATGGCTCCTGAGTTTTAAATGAGTGATTTTAAAAGGTTCCGTGTATATTACAGGGAAAGTGGGATGACCGGACAAGTTCTGGTGAATGGGAAGCAACGTGAACTCCGCACTTTCAGGAAGATGTCATGCTATATCATGCAGGACGACATGTTATTACCACATCTCACTGTCAAGGAGGCAATGATGGTGAGAAGAGAAAATTGAGTAGATAAGTATTAATACTAATACAGATACTGAAACCAGCAACAATAGGTTGTTCCTAATAAGAAAAATGATCACATCACTCAGCAATATATATTTTTTAAAAGTACAGGAGAGGTGATAAAAGTAAAGTCAATTCTCGTCTTGTCAGACCCCTTCAATATATGTAATGTATTAAGTGCTGCGTAAATTGTTGGCGCTATATCAATAAAAGATAATAATAAAGACTGGAATTTTGGCGTGGATTAACCATGGGGCAAGGACCCTGCTAGGAAAGGGGACAGCTTCTGCTTTCAAGACAGCATTATTTTTATAGATAGATTGCAGCCTCACAATTATAGGTGAAATACCTTCTTGGATACTTAGAGCTTAATTAAAAAATATTAATATGTATTTTTGGTATATGTGCCTGATTTGGAAAATGGTTTAATGCTGGCTAAGTAGCTGACCTCATGAAATGTAATTTCCCCCAGGTCTCAACTAACCTGAAGCTCAACGAGAAGATGGATGTTAAGAGGGAACTGGTGAGTAAACATTTTACGGGCGCAGATGCAGAACTATTATTGCCCTTATTTACAGCATGTGGAATAAGTTTGGACCTTAATATTTGTGTGCAGTCAACCTATTAGGTCATTCTGGGAACAAAACAATAAGGCTAAGGTAAAAAAAAATGCATTACTAGTATCACATTAAATAAGGGCTTTTTCTTAATGTGGTGCTAATTTGACAATTCTTACCAAACTCATGGAAGGTAAATAGTCTTAGATTGTTACAATTTCAAAAGAGTTGGGGAAGCTATAAATGATAACTTTGTCAACCAATATAGGCATCAATATGATTTAAGATGGATACAGTGAAATTCAGAATAGCAAATCACTTTCCCAAATTGGTATTTACCAAAGGTTGCCTATTTTCATAATCCAATCTATCCAGGTCTTCAGAAATTCCTCACGGTACCCAACTCTTCTGGATTAGCCAAAATATCACTCAAAGGGGGGGAGTTACCTACCTAGTTGTCAGGAACTGGGTCCATACAGACAACTGTAATGACCCAGAGTGCCCAAAGATGGTGTTCCCTAGAAAGTTGGACAGCAGTCTACAAGCCACCACAAGACATTACCTGGAGAAATGGATCTTGGAGGTGTTTTCTCTGATCTGCCACAGATTAGGCTAACTGGAGACTGATTTAATGCAGCTCAATGCAATGTGAAGCAGCTAAAACCTTATTTTCTGTGCCTGACAATAAACTATTCCTGGGATTATTAACTAGATTATGCTGTTCTTTTGTATTGATTCTGAGCAGTGCAGAAATTTCACAGAGAAGGAGCTTTAGTGATCCTTATTGCTGGAAACTGTGGTATTCATAAATGGTGAAGATGCCAGGAGTGACGCCAGTCCTTTTAGGACCTGTAGTCTGTCCAGTTACCCTTGGGTTGAAATTAACTGTGTGGTACTTGAAAGGGTGCTCTTAATTAAAAAAGTGCAATCTGAAAAGCTAGTTACCATCTGCTTGAAAGCTGGCCTGGTGTGAAGCTTGAGGATTCCTCTGTCCAATCTTAAATTCACTCTCTGCTGAAGTTTCCCCAGGAGGGTTTCAGTAAAGTTATGCAAAGTTACCTTCAAGCCTTTGGTCTGATTACCTTCATATAAGAAGTTGTCTGGTCATCCCTGGATTTCCCAGATGATTAAATTAAATACTTAATAACCTGATGGAAATTACCCTTGTGCCATTAGGCAAGTCTCTTTCCTGCTTTTGACTTTAAAGTCTGTGTTTCTTGTATCAGTAAACTCAATGAGACAATGAGAGTTACAAGCCCTCTGCATGAATTTATCAACTTATTCCAAAGGTGGTCTCTAGATTCCATAGGCAACAAGAGATACATTTGTCTGCATTTTGAGCAGACTCCGTCAGGGGAGGGCTGGCAGCCTAAGGCCTGGGGGGCAAGTCAAGTGAAGTGGCTCCGCCCCCTCGCACTCACCTTTCACCCCTCACGCTGCTCCCATCACTATGCGGCCATCAGACTGCTGGAAAACGTATCTAAACGGCCGCTGGGTGCTGATGCCACCGGCTGGAGCTACTTTAATCCTTTTTTTATTTATTTAATATGCCGGATCGGCTTGCCATATTAAAAATAAATAAATAAAGTATTAAAGTAGCGCCGGCCGGCAGCATCAGCACCCAGCGGCCGTTTAGATTAGATTTCCAGCAGTCTAATGGCCGCGTAGTGATGGGAGCAGTGTGAGGGGTGAAAGGTGAGTGCTTGGGGGCGGAGCTTTCACCCCTCACGCTGCTCCCATCACTTGGCGGCCATCGCATACGGCCGCTGGGTGCTGATGCCGCAGGCCGGCGCTGTTTTAATACTATTTTTTTTTTCATTTAATAGCCGATCCAGCTTGCCATATTAAACTTAAAAAAAAAAGTATTAAAGTAGCGCCGGCCGGCGGCAGCATCAGCACCCAGCGGCCGTTTAGATTAGAATTCTGGACTCCTTAATGGAGATTGTAAAGTCTCCATACTGCATGGACTGCACCTTGGAGAAAGGATCTCAGTCACTGGACCTATGGTCACTAGATTGATGACATAGGACATCTCCAAGACTTACATGGCTATAGGGAAAAAAACAACTCTGATATTGAGGGCCCATAGAACAAGGTCAGTTGCTATGTCTCAGACAGGAAGCTCATAAGTATGGCAACAAACCTACACATAATCTCCACATTTACACTGTAGATGTCTTATCATTAAAAAAGAGGCAGTGTTTAGAACGAAGGTTCTTTAGGCAGTGACATTCTGATTCCACTCCATTTCTTTAATACATTTTTCTTCATGATAATTGCTGCGGGGGATACCAATGGAAACAGAAAATCATACAGATTCTTTTTTTTAGCCTATCTCCATATTCCTCACCTGATAAAATTAATTGCATTTTGTATTGGTGGTATGTCTCTTCAGTTACACACGGTTGAATAAAGAGAGGAGGGGGGTCTTGTATAATTTGTCTCTCTAAGATAATTGCTGCCACGAAATGAGCAAGGAAAAGGGATTTTTTTTTATTTTACTAAAGGATTTTACTGCTGAGAAAAAGCAAAACCTGAGGCGGCGAAACAAAGGAAACGGTGCAAAGAAACCTTTCATTCTAAGAATTCTGTTCATGAGCCTCTAAAAATAACTAGATTTTCCACTAGTCAACAAGAATCCAGCAGCCAGTGAAATCGCAGAAGTAAAGGGCTTCGTTAAAAAGATCATCGAGTCAAACTCATATTGCTTTTTACTTGTGTACTGCTATAAGAGCAGTATGAAACCAACTAACTAGTAAAAGATTACCATAGATGTTTAGGCAGACGAGTATTACTATGAAATGACCTTTTAGCAGTTCTCCAATAAATTTCAGTATTCATAAGGAATTTTATAACATTATAAATTAATGAAGTATAATGTTCATACAAAATAATGTGAAATGCGTCTCTTCTGGAAAACATAATCTATTCACCGCTTGTAATAAATTATTTATTTGATAAAATATTAAAATCGTCTTTTCCGTTGCCTATTTTCTGCTGAACTGTCCTTCTGTCTGTCGCACACTGCATGTGTTATTACATAAATGTTTTATGTTTGTTATCTTCTACAGCTAATGCACGAGACCCGTTCACTTTTGTAAAAAATGATGCGTATTGTGGTATTTACTATGCAGGTGAATGAAATCTTAACAGCACTGGGTCTTCTGGAGTGCTCAGGAACACGCACTGTATGTCTTTCTGGGGGGCAACGCAAGAGACTGGCGATTGCTTTGGAGTTGGTCAACAATCCACCTGTTATGTTCTTTGATGAGCCAACTAGGTGGGAAAGATGGAGTTTCAATTTCCTCCTAT
Organism: Spea bombifrons; assembly: GCF_027358695.1. Lineage (NCBI taxonomy): Eukaryota > Metazoa > Chordata > Amphibia > Anura > Pelobatidae > Spea > Spea bombifrons. Next base: position 16,377,167 of record NC_071098.1, read on the forward strand.
ACAAATCACTTATCTTTCTATTGCTACACAATGAAAAATATATCTATCTATTCCTTCAATACGTGTGCATCTACTTGTTTCCAGTTCAGGGACGAAGGCACAATCATAAGATTAAATACATTACTGGATTTATGTCCCAAGTACCCCTGGGCATAACTGCTACAGAAGCAAATATTTGACATTGACAAAAAGTGAGCCTGGGCCTGGACCGGCCATTGGGAAAGACAGGCAAATATTTTGTGAGCTGGTGCTCAATGAAGTCCCCGCATCCCTGTATTGCCGGTAGTGCAGCAGGTCCCGTTTTTCTAGTGTGTGCCCGTTGACGGAATGCATGCGGCTGCCCAGTGCAATGTGTACGGAGCACAGAGCATGTCTGCTGGCTGTAAAGTTCCAGGGGTTATTTTATTTCCGAGTCTATCCATAAGAAAGTTCACGTGCAGAAAAAAACACAATAACTCTGCACTCTGCTCTGGATCTGTCACTTTTCCTAAATCCAACTTTTTACAGTTTAGTACCCGCGTAATGGTGTTTGAAGATAAGAATAAACACCCACTTTATGTCGTTTTAGATCTCAGTTCCCACAAGCTGCTTGATTTTTCCTCCACATGTAATTATTCCTAAAATGATCATCGCTGTTTATTCATTCTGGCAGCCTTTATATAATGAGAAGCGAGATAACTTCAGGACAGGATATAGTTTACATTATGCCAGCTGTGCCACATGTAGACACTGATCGCATGTTTAAAGAGACCTCCAGCCATAATATGCACTTTAGCGCATATACTTGAGTGTTCCCTTTAAATTAATACCCCACCCGTGAATGCCTAAGCCCTCCCTGTGCATTAGCCCTGCTAGCCTATGTGTACATGCACTCCAACACTGGCTTGCTCTAGAGATCCGGGGGTATAATGAGCTACAGCTTCTACTTCCTTACAGCTAAAGAATGAATATTAAACACTCGCAATATGCTATAATATGCATTATTTATTGATGGGACTGCATGGTGGCACTAAACCATCACTTAGTAAAGTAAGCAAATATCTCTAAAACAATTACTCAATATGCACAAACTATACATTGTTTCGATAAATGTAGTTATGCTAAGACTTCTTTACGTATCATTAGGTGCTGATACATTTTTAGATTCTTTCCATATTTCTTATTGTTTATGTCTTAACCCTTATTCTTCTTTCTCTTCATTCACACTGTTTCACAGTGGCCTGGATAGTGCATCCTGCTTCCAGGTGGTCTCTCTATTAAATTCTCTAGCTCAAGGAGGACGTACTATTATTTGTACCATACACCAACCTAGTGCAAAGCTCTTCGAGATGTTCGACAAGGTCTGTATGATTACCCAATTGCTGGTTTATTTCATATATATTTGTGATGATGTGTAACATGTAGCAGGCATGTTTTACATAAAAGATTGTTTGTTTTGTCTGATTTCAGCTATATATTCTCAGTCAGGGGCAGTGTATATATCGGGGGGCTGTGACTCACCTCATTCCATACCTGAAGAAGCTGGGACTCCACTGTCCTACCTACCACAACCCAGCTGACTTCAGTGAGTCTTGTGGAATCTATTGCACATAATGCCTGTGCGTTTTGCCATTCAAAGTAAATGCAAACCGTAACTACTTTTCTACCGCTACAGTTATCGAGCTGGCTTCAGGAGAGTATGGAGATCTGAACCCAGTGTTGTTCCGTGCAGTGGAAGATGGTATGTTACCCATTTCCAGAGAAAAGAGCAAGCCAGCCAAGAGAGACCTTGACCTCTGCCCAAACGTGAGTAACAATGCCCACTGCGTCAGTAGGATAGACCTCAAGCAACTCCCAACTTCAGTAATTGGTGTATTTTAACCCATCCTTCTGTTTACACAGAGTTTTAGCTCTCTCACTTTGGTATTGATTACGAATGGCCAACACTAGAATGTTTCTCCAATTTGAAGAGCTGAGCTGACCCTGTATAATGCATAATTCAGTGTGGGTCGGCAAGCTCTTGTTGAAGCAGAAGTTAACTGGAGTTGGCTCTTCATACTTTATAGAGAAGGACAGCTGATTATTAATATAGCAAACTGTTGAATCACTGGTGTCCATACGGTAGTACTCTCTACTGTTCATAATTGTCCCATTGGTAATTCAAGAGCACTTCTCTGACGGCATCTGCAAAAGCTTCTAGGATACTTTAAATAATGCATAAATAAAAGATACAGTAAGAGTTAGTTCAACATTTTACATGGCAAATTATGCACAATGTCTGTTAGGATTTCAATGAGTTACAAAAATTCACCATGTGCAATCCTGGCGACCTCTGAGAAATGTTTGGAAGGAAATAAAACAGTTAAATAAATGTATGAATATTATACACACAGTCATCATTTGTATGTGAGACATACACAGATACATCTACAGATAAATGTCACTGTTTCAACAGGATGTCTCCGGTCATGTTGAGAGCCACACGTTTGCTACCAGCTCATGGAACCAGTTCTGCATCCTTTTCAAACGAACATTCATCTCAATCTTCCGAGATACGGTATAAATGGAGGGAGTACCAATAAGTGGCCATCAGACGGACTAAATATTTGGTGGGGTTGAGAGACCTCATCTATATGGTTTGAAAACCCATTTGGGGTGGCAAGGCATCTTTACATAAAGCTATGCCTACTGTACTGGTTTCCAGGTCTGCTAGTCTACTTCACAGGGTCTAATATGTGATATTTTTCACTTTACGAAGCCATTCCCTTTTGTGTTTGATGTGCCATTCTCCTCATGGTATTTGGTGACTAACCCATACTGCTCTAATTGAAGACCTCTTTATATATATATATAAAATAATGCTACCTTATCTTATTCTTTACCTCAGGTCCTGACCCACCTGCGCTTCATGTCTCACCTGTGTATCGGTGTTCTGATCGGGTTGCTTTACCTGCACATTGGAGATGATGCCAGCAAAGTGTTCAATAATACTGGCTTTCTTTTCTTCTCCATGCTCTTTCTGATGTTTGCAGCACTTATGCCCACCGTGCTGACCTGTAAGAACATCTAATACTCCGCAGATCTACTCCTTTGCTGTCTTTGTTATTCCAATATTCTGATTTCTTCACATTACACCATATCCCCCATCTATATAAAACCAATCTATATCTATATCTATATAAAACCCCATCTATATGTAGTTTCATCGCTTTTCATTTTTTTTTGGTTATGTGAGTTTGTTTCTTTTCTTTATCTCTTGTTCCTTAAACATTCCTATCACATATAATCTTAATCCCACATTGTGTGTGTGTGGGGGGGGCATATTTAAATAGTATATCACGTTCCTATAATTATCCTACCAACAGGGGTATAACAAAAGCCCCTCAAGCTCAGGGGCACCCAAGATTCCGTGTGCAGAACTGGGCCTTTTTAAACTGACCCTAATATGCTATTAATGATGTCTTTAATATTTAATTACCAAGCATACACAATGTGTTTGTTGACATACCACTGGCTCATATTTAGAGAATTTGCTTCATAATATATATTTCATATGTTCAATAACATGTTCCAAGCCACCGACATTAAGATCCAAAACAGGATATATATGGAGGCAGGTTTTTTTGGAGTGGGTTTTAGAGATGGTTCAAGGAGCCTATACATTTTAAGATACCTCTGTTTTCAAGATACAGCACGCAATAAGCACCTCCTCGTACATAACATCGGGAGAGCTGTATATGGTAGGTACCAGTGACTGCAAACTAGTGTATTGGGTCATGTCCTGAGTATGTGTCACTTCCATAAGCAAAAATGTTCGTAAGCAACATCTATAGTTAATGGGCCTGCACATTCTGTATATAGTTTTTTATTCTTATTGTTGGTCTCAGAGGTCTGGCACATACTTTTTGCCTTAACTTTTGCTAAATGAGAGAACACATCAGAAAATGTAAAACTACCGGTACTTGCATCTCCCGCTGCATCTCAAACAGATAGTTGCGTAATCCAACGTCAGTCATGGGCTGGTCCCAGAAACTCCAATTATACTGCCATTTTTTCTCATTGCTTACCTTTCCCTTTCGCATTTTCTCCCATTTTATTCCTCTCATTTGTCTAACTACCTACCTGATTTTACCGTCCTACACTTTTCATTATTCTCCTACAGTTCCCCTGGAGATGTCTGTCTTTCTCAGAGAGCACCTTAATTACTGGTACAGTCTGAAAGCATATTATCTTGCCAAAACTATGGCAGATGTGCCCTTCCAGGTAATTGACAATAAAAATGTAATTTATGGTAACAGGGTATACGCCGATGTGTTCATTACAGGGGAACTGTCGCTGTCACAGCTTTTAGGAAAACTAGATTCATGACTACCCATAGCTTGTTCAGTTTTGTTTTTCTACCAGTGTAAATGTTTTGGAGATGTTTTGTTTAAACGCTAAGGTCATGGGAGCCGAGGTCAGTGGCAGCCTGTGTTCTTTCCCTTCTCCTCATCCAACCACTACAAATGTTGTATGAACCAATAAACAACAATTAGAAAATTAACAAGAGATAACCCAATGGGCAGGAATAACCATGTAGGTCTTCAGACAAGGATTTAAAGATGTTTCCTCATAGTATATACTGTAGCTAAGATGGTTTTTAATATATACATTCCTTAAAATTGCATATTTTTTGTAAACACAGTTACATGAGTTTATTTAGTATATGAAATCTTGTATGCCGACTGTGAACACCTATGACCAACACTATGTCCTCGCCCCACTTCAGTGCACTCTTGGTATATACTGGCATTTCAAATCCATGACCTCTCAGGTGTGCTGACATTGTTTGGTTGTTTCCCTCTTGCAGATTGTTTGCCCGATGGCATATTGCAGTATTGTTTATTGGATGACTGGTCAACCCCCTGAAGCCACTCGTTTTCTCCTTTTCTCTGCTCTTGCCACTTCCACTGCTCTCGTCGCACAGTCTCTGGGGCTCCTTATTGGTGCAGCATCCAACTCATTACAGGTAGAGCAGCCTGTTCAACTTATTATATATATATATATATATATATATATGGCTGTGTGTGTGTGCAGAATGGCCTCTTAACCACACATCATGGCTTTTTTTCTCTCTGTAAAGGTTGCAACTTTTGTTGGTCCAGTGACTGCAATCCCTGTACTGCTATTCTCAGGTTTCTTCGTCAGCTTTAAAACCATCCCAACATACCTCCAGTGGAGCTCTTACATCTCATATGTCAGGTAAAGATGACAAGAATTATGTACAGAAAAAATGTACCACAAGATATTATTTATATATGAATTCTGGAGGTTTGTAAAAAAGACATAAAACAGAACGTCCCAGAAAGTAGGACAGACGATTGCACCTCCAGCTGCATGGAAAATGGCATACTAAAATATAAATGTTTCATTTGTTTTGTTTCTTTCCTGCTCATTTATGTTGTCAGATATGGCTTTGAAGGTGTTATCCTGGCAATCTACGGCATGGACCGGGCTCCCTTACAGTGCCGCGAGCCACCTTGTAACTTTCAGCTGCCTCAACAGGTCTTACAAGAACTGGATGTTGAGGAAGCCAAGCTGTATGTTGACTTCTTGGTGCTTGGAGGCTTCTTTATTGGATTACGTCTTCTTGCATATCTAGTGCTGCGTTATCGTGTCAAATCTGAAAGGTAGAGGACAAAAAAGGGGATAGAAAGATGCCATTACTAGGACACTAATTTCAAACTTACCACTGGAGGAAAAACTTGAGAAACAAAAATCATCAGGAAGAGGTCCATGTATGTTTAACATTCCTTGTGCAATTTACTATCATCATAGTAAATTTTGCTCTTAAAATGATTTACAAGATCTTTTTTTCTTTTATTATTATGAATTTATTTTAATTTGTGTTTGTCATATCTCCAAATTTCTTTCCAAATAATTGACATTGTATTTCCACTGAATGACTATTATTCTATCATCTTGTTCAGTCTTTCTGATATTTGTTTCTTCCCATCTAATTCTTACTTTATGTTTTGGTACAGCCTCAACATTTTCTGTGTATCTTTTCCTCTTTTTTTCTCTTGATCATTCTGTCTCTTTACGATTTGCACACTCTGAGTGGATGTAAGCAATATTAAACCAAAATTCCTCTCTGCATCAGACACTCTCAAAAGACAAAAACATACAAAAATGGACAAGAAACCTACTGCCATGTTGCTAAGAATTACAGTTGAAATATAACCTTATCTTTATAATGCTTCTGCAGCGGTGTACACATGCTGTTTCGCAGTACTCAACACTTCTCAAGTGCTCAACTGGCAAAATACAACCGTTCAGATCTTCTAATCTAAATTTTGATGCCTGAAAGCCATGGATTTAATGCATCTGGATGCTTTTTTCTAGGACTCTGTGTCCAATATACTCAAATGGAGAATCTCACAATCTTTCTTCAAAGCACGTTCTTGAAAAGTTCCCCTTTCCAACTGCTGCTAATATTTGCCTTCAAATCTTTGCTATGGATTGCTGCAATCCCAACCGATGGTGCTGCAGCTCGGCTCCAACTCTTTCTCATGCCACGTGTTATACGCAAGACAATTTTTAAGCTTCATGGTTGTCTTCTCACTATCATATTATAAAACAGGGTTTGTTATTATTTTATGAATGGTAATATTTTTCCAAATATATCACTGTATTTATGTCAGCTGCCTGTCATTACTTTTTTGTCTGTACATGTTAGCTTTCACTGTTAATTTATACTAGAAGAGTAAAATGTTTTCTCTAGGAATCCTCTAAAATATTAGATGAAGATTGGAGGCAGAGCATGCTTTAAATGAAGTGGGGGAGAATGTAGAGTTCTAGGCTCGGTAATCCATCATCCATTAAGTTGTTTGGAAAACCAATTCCTGGGTAAAAGTAGAAATAATTTCAAGCCTCACAGTACATGTGATGAACATAATCATAACAGAAACAGAGACACAAATTTCAATTCCAGTAAAGGATTTCCCGTTTGTATGTTCCCATTCTGTTTAACACTGACAAGCACATCCTGCATATTCCATCCCATGGATGCATTATCACCGCCACTGAAAAAGGTAAAGGGGAATGGCAGGCCTTACTTGAGAAAGGTTGAGAGATATAAAGATATCTTTAAATGTATTAAATAAAATATATCTATATATCCAAGCTTCTGAATCCTAAGTCATTTGGAAGGGCGCTGGAACCTATGCATGTATATTTACTTTTATTGATTTAGTGCTTACAGATGTACTTGGTTGTATACAGTTTACAGTTTTATAAGGGGGCTGTAATAAGTGTAGTCATATAATAAGTACAGTAGTCTACCGTATATAAATTTTGATCGGGGGAAGGTAGGTATGAATATATTAGGGAAGGAGGTCCCTGTCCCATAGAGCTTACAGTCTAACAAGTAGTAGGGAGTGGGTGGTCATAAAGATATTATCAGGGGAGGAGGTAAGTGCAATCTGTCTTGTCATTTCAAGTCAAAGTATGTGGATTGCTGTGGTGCTACAATAAAAACGTATTTTACTTTTAATATTGTGGAGAGCTGAAGCTTGGTGAAATAAGGTGGTGGGAAGTTTTTAAAATATGGGGAAGGCATTTAGCCTAGACAGAGCAGCAGCTGTTAAAGGAGCAAAAGATGCCCACTAGGCATGTAGGTAGATGGCAGGATATCAAAGATGAAATACAGAATGAGGGCAAGCGTTGAAGAGTCTATAAGGTTGTTTCAGGGCAGGGGTGGCACCGGCAGGCTGTTTAAGGGACAGAGATCACACAGGCAGGCTCTTTAGGGGACATGACACAGACAAGCTGCTTAGGGGCAAAGATGGCACAGACAAGCTGGGACAAAGGTAGCACTGTGGGAATATTGCTTGTGAAGTAGGGGGGCCCTGTGGTTTATAATTAAACCCCTGATATGGTGTTTGGGCACATGAGCTTAACCACGCTTTAAAATATGTGGAGCTGATGTTCAAGTATTTCCAGAACTGCCTTTCATTCCCAATAGGGCCCAGTGTGCACCCTTCCAGAGACGGGTTATACTGTCTGCTGCTAGAAGCCTACCACGTCAATGTCTGGCTTTAGTATACAGTATAGTAATGGAGGTTATGCTGCACTACTGTCAATGTCCTGCTCAGTGTATACTGATAAGAGTTACGCTGTACCACCATCAATGTCTGGCTCCTTATATAGTGATAGGAGTTATGCTGTACCATATGTGTTCAGTAAATGTTATTTATAAGTTAATAATTTACATTTTCCATTTGACATAGAGTTTACAAATTTGTGAAATAAATATTCTTGCCAACATTAATTTTTTGTGGGTGTCTTTACGTTTTAAAGTTTGTGAGGGAGTTCCAAAGACAGGATCTGCCCCAGGTGCCAAATACTACAAATACTGTAGGTATGCCCCTGCACAGAGGAAATAGATATAAGGAGGGGATAGCTGGGGCGCTGCCCTAGGCTGCACCACATTCCTGGTTCATACACTCTAACACTATATGCAAACACATGCAGCCTAACACCATATGGTAAAACATGTTCTACACCATACACTGACAAACAACACTATACATTTAACACTATACACTGACACGCCCATAACCACTCGCTCAACACCATACACACCACATTGTATACTAACACACATAGTCTAACACTGTACATTGACAGCACACACAGTCTGGCACTGTACACTAACACACCTACACTCATTGTAGCACTGTACCTTGATGTTCTAACACCGCACACTGACACTCCCATCACGCACACAAACAACATGCATTGTCACATGCAGTCTAACACTACACTGACACCTACACAGTTTAACTTGTACACTGTCACCCCCCACACACACTAATTCTAACCCTGTATACTGACACACATTTATTGTACACTGACACTCAGACACACAATAATTTTAACTATGGATAGGCATGAAAAGGGTTCATTGCGGACATTTTCACCAATCGCCTCCTAAGCTTAAACACTGAAACCCCCCTAGGATGCTGTGTGACCACTCCAGAGAGTGGTCACAAGCACCACTGTTAGAAATTTTGCCTGATATGGAGTTAAAATACTAGCATTTCAAATACCCAAGGGTTGTCTACCCCTATGATTGGTAAATTGGAGTGGCCAGGTTCAAAGATGTCTCAAATAGGGCATTGCCACATAGTGACCAAAATGAAAAAAACACACTTACCAAATGTGGCCTTTTAGCCCTAAACATCCAGACAAACCCATGCATGGGTGGTATCACTGTACTTCGGAGATGTTAGGGAACACATATTGGGGTACCTAAAGTACAATTTGTGTGAAAAACAATACCAAAAAGATTGCTACCACAAATTTTGGCAAAGGGAACAGGTTAACATCCAAGCATTTGAAATATCTTGGGGTGCCTAGTTTTCAAAAATATATGGTGGGGGTAAATTGCATTGGCCAGCTTCAAAGATGTCGCAAATAACACATGAGGCAGAATGACCAGATTTGGGGGGGAAATGGTTTTGAAATGGCCAAACGCTACTTGTACTTATTGCCCTATAACTTGCAAAAAGAAGCAAAAAAACATTGGGTATTTATAAACTCAGCATAAATAGTTGAATCTATTTAGCAGGTTTGTTCTTTAGTTTTTGTAGATGAGTAAAATATTTTTCGAGAAAAAGTGCTTTTTAAAAAAAAATTTCATCGTAGTTTTTTTTGTTGTAGAAAATAAGATGATAGGGATCAAATATATGATCAACTTGTGTGGGTACGCTAAATGGGAGAGGAGAAAATTACCGCTAACCACAAGCACTGCAAAAGTTTTAAAACAGCCTTGGTCACGAAGGGCACAAAAAATAAAAAACAACCTGGTCTTTAAGGGCTTCAATTCAAAACTATTCTAAACAGTGCCCCTGGGTTAAACGTGTATTAGAGTGAATCAGTCTATTTCCTTTAGGCTCAAAATCTACAGTGCACACTGCCCTTACACGATAACTCGACAACCTCAAGAGGAGCTTGTTGCTAACAAAACATAAATGATATTTTGAGCATAAAACACAGCGCTGTATACAGTAATGTAGGCTACCACTAGCAAAAACCTAGTTTTATCTAATTTTGTACCAGCCTTGGGGCTGCCATTGTTTTCAGTCATGTCAGATTTTGGGTGACCTTTTCTGCTCAGACACCACATTGAGGTGACTGTTTATGATAATTCTAATGCAGTTCCTGCATAGATTTTCAAAGTGTCCATGGTGATTAGGTCCTATTGCCCCCCTGAGATCTGACCAGAGCTTTTATTACTGAACCATATATTGCCACTAGAAGTTATAAAACGACTCATTGTTTTCTTACTCTCGATGTTTCTATTTCAAGCCTTACTATGGTGTTTTCAAGATGGATGTAATAATCTAGCACCACTTCAACTTTTGGAAGACTAACAATGGTGACTAACTTCCATCGGGGCGGCAGGTCCAGAGGGGCATCAGCCCTCTTGCCGCAAGACTGGGGAGCAGAACGCCACCTTGCTGTGCCGCTGCTCAATGTGCCAGTTACAAGGGATATCTCCCCAACAGGGCAGTTTACACTATGACTGCTTTAAAGGCAGGTCTTCAAGTCAAGGAGCCCCATTGTAGCTATGGGGGGTGGGCTGGACGCACTATCCTGGGTCAGACCAAGGGCAGCAACCAAGATAAATGTCATAAAAAGTTGTGTCGGCCCTAATTGGGTAAAAAAATGTGTTATTGGGATCGGCATTAGGTTGCTGAAGGCAGTAAGGGTTGAGCATGGCTGTACCGATCTGCATAGAATAACATGGCTGCCCTCTCATTCGTCCCCCCCATTAGGATCCATCTAATGTATCGCTTTGTCTTAGTCTGACAATTCTCGTCTTGTCATACCCCTTGAATATATGTATTGTATTAAGCGCTGCGTAAACTGTTGGCGCTATATAAATAAAAGATAATGATAATAATTTGGGATGTTTTTGGTGGGAAAGCCATGATATTACATCATGATATTTTTTGCGCGTTTCCCTCATGAATGTGCGGTTTTCTGTGCATCTGGCTGAATTTTTGTATTTGATATTTTTATGCAATACCAGAAAAACAACGTCATGGACACTGAACATGGACATTTTGATTTTGGTGGATGCCACACGACGTGGCTCATTGTGGCGGGACGGGTGGTGGTGATTCAGGCCTCCAACTCTCCTAAAAGACTTTAGTGGTCGCCCTTATTCCCCTTACGAAGCCGTCACCGTTCCCCGGGTTATCCCCGGCTCTGGCCCGGCACTTTCGTTTTGAGAGTTGAAGTAGTTGTTCTTTATTCAGTAATACAGACAGCCATGTTTGATCTGGACTTGCCTGTTAACTTTTTAATAACATCAGCCCTGGCTGCAGCTTTAGTCTGTCCTTTGCTCGGTGAATGTATTTCTTCGGCACCGGTTTTCGGGTTGTTTGCGGTACCGAGCTCTTCCTGTCTTCCGCATTCAGTCCGCACTGATACCCGGCAGCAATGCCCTGCCCTGCCGCATCACTTCGCCTCGCCTCCCTGGCAGAGAACCTTTCCGTTTGAGTGAGGGGCGGGATCTCCCGAAGTTACACAGTCGGTTCTTCCCGATCCGGACTGTAACCTCCCGCAAGTGCACGGAGGAGCTCCCGCCACAGCAGCAGATGGTAACGCAGCGCCGGCACGTTGTCTCACCCCACCTGCCGCCCCCTGCGTGTCACCGCTCGGCAGGTGGCGGCCACAAACATCGCGCAGCGTGGCTGCAGAACTCGCCAAAGTGACCCGAGTCCGGCTGCTGGTGGATAGTGCCGCCCGGCCTTGTGATGGGGGATAAGCAGTTGGTGCACAGTGCGCGCAGTGTATGTAAGGGGAGTGTTACTCTGTTGATCGCATTGGGGTGTTTATGGAAGAGAATATCGGGGTAATAGATGATCAGGACCCCCGGGCACATCCAGTGGTCGCTATGCAACGGCTGCATCTCAGCAGCTGGTGGACTGCAACTCATATCACCCTAAGCCGGGTTGGCTGAAGGAAGGAGCTTACCTGTGGCAGTAAAGTTTGGCTGCCGGTGAATTATTGTAGAGCTGTAGCTGTCTGGCTGGTAACGCTTGTGACTGTTTGACTCTTTAGTATGATGCTCAGCTCTTAGCTGTCTATTTCCGAAGAGACAGAGCTTCTAAAAACTGCAGACATCCAAAATATTTTTGGCTTCCCCTGGCATGTAGCAGACGCTTCCATCTCCCCTGTCATTAATCCTCGCTGTAACCGTCTGTTCTTACGTGAACGCTTTCATTTTTACCCCAAAACAGTAATTATTATTCCTCGTCTTGTGTGACCAGTATGGTTTTTGTCTTCCCATCTGGGAGTGGTAGCAAGCGACGTGCATATACCTCGCCTGTCACCTGCTGGGTGTTTCCCTTTAAGCCCAAAACAATGTGATCACCGCACCCATACCCGTCTGACCTAATAGGTGTGAAGAATCCCTGAATTGCGGTACGTCCGTGTTAGAGGGAAAGACTCCTGGTCCAGTGTGAAAGATAGAACGGGGTTCCTTCCTTCTGTTTATGGACCAGTGTCCAAAGAGCGATACCTTCTCCAGGTAACCTAACTTACATGTCACAGAGACATGTTTGACAATGATAGCTACGGTACTACAGGGCTGGGAATCCGTTATATTCAGCTGTATGTGAACAAAATACTGGTCACATCATCTTTTGGTTTGTGTGTAATTATAGGAAATTGTATCATTTTCTGATAATAGCAGAGTCTCGCAAGTTTCTATTTAAGAGCCACTGATAGACTATAGTCTGCTGCGGCACGCTAGATTTCCGGGGTCACCTGTAAAGTTTATGTGTATTTTGTGTTTTACATTTAGATCTACCATTGTTACCTTCTTTGTGGGACCATGCAGTGTCCTCGTTCTTTGTCCCCGGTGAGGATATGGGTAAGGAAGAAGGGTCTGCTCCCCCAAACAGGTAGGACATGTTGGTTGTGTTGTCAGTCTGTCTCTTTTCCTTTCTGTCTGTCTCTCACATTCTGTTTTTTGCTCTAGACGGATTCCTTAAGAAACGTACATACCATTCTCTGCACAACAAATCCTCTTGCACGTGAGTTCTAGATTTCTTCTATAGATATGTTTGCCCGGTGAAGAGTGCGTTTTTTGGGGGGCACCGTCTTGGCTCTCAATCTTTTTCACACCTCAGTTCCATGGTTTCCTTATTTCCAGGTCTCGTGGATTTTTTGAGCGGTTTACATCCCGGCGTTGTATGAGTGAGGCAGCAAAAGGTAGCAATCCCTCAACATTCTGTGCTACGCTTTCATAGGGAAATAATGTGAATTAATAAGATACTATAATATGTAAAGCACGCTTTCCCACAAGTCACCTTTTTAAACGTTGCATGAGTACTAATTTCATTTACAGTAGTTTAAGAACTTGCCGCAGTTGAGACGTATTCACTCAACTGCATAGTTGGTGAGTTGATTTATCTTAAACCATTTGCTGCTCATTATGAAGTGTAAACTTGGGCTTTCATAACGTAGTGAATGCAGCGAGGTGGAAAACACAAGTTCTGTGTAAATGCTATAAAATTATTATCGACAAAATGATACACTGTGCCTGCAAGCTTTCTAGACAACATTATGGGGCAAGATTACCTTGTCTCTCTTAGCAAGTGGAAGCATAACCTGAGAAGGATATTTTACAAGTGAATAAGAACATGGTCATTGATGAATGGCTGAGACCTTTGACACATTTGTATTATGTGACCTTAGTTAATATATCAAATCTGCTATCCTTTTGCAGATCCAATTCAGCAGCACCGTCAGCGTCTGTCTGCGTGGTTCAGCTGTTTACCCAATGAGGAGCGCCATTTTGGACCTTCTTTTGCACTGGATTCCATCCATGTAGACCCAGTTATCCGTGAAAGCACCTTGGATGAGATTCTGCGCCCTGAATCTGATATCTCCTTGCGGAGCCCTGTGTGCCGAAGTAGTGTTTCTGTCTCACAGTTGTTTCAGGCAGATGCCTCTGGGCAGCCTGTCCGCAATGTGGTGCTGTATGGCACTGTGGGCACAGGTAAAAGTACCTTAATCCGGAAGCTGGTTCTAGACTGGTGCAATGGACGGAGGAATGAGTTCCAGTTGATAATCCCTTTGTCGTGTGAGGATCTGTCTCAGGTTACTGTACCGGTATCATTGTCCCGTCTAATCTCAAAGAAATACCACCACCTGCGGGAAATGTTACCGTCACTTTCTGTGTATCCTGGTGTGCTGTTCATACTGAACAGTCTGGAGTGGATGAACTTAGATTTCAGGATGGCCAGTACAGAGCTGTGTAGTGACCCAAACGAACCTCTTCCGCCTTCAGCTATCTTGGTGAATTTGCTGAGAGGGTACCTCCTTCCAGAGGTGAGAGTTAGGTGGGGGTTATTATTTTAAAAAGAGGGGAAGATGGGGAGAATCTTATCCACATTCAGATTTGATACGTTGCCGCTGCTCATGTCCAGTGCTGGTCTTGTTGTACCTAGCCTACTAAAATATTTTAATTATTCTTTGAATATTCCTGCTTCCTCCCTGTAAAATGTGGACTTGATGGAGAACTCATACGACCTTCAAAATCCAAATCGTCGTTCGTTATACTGCTGCATAATTGAGGGTTTCTCCTCCAGCTCTGGGAGTAAACGTAACTTCAGTCCCTTCTCGCTTCAGTGTTTAACATTCTCCTTCCTAAAGGGACGGTAATGTCATGTTTTATTGCTGGTATCATTGAGAGGAGCACTGCCTGCAGCTTGTTCATTATACTGGGTTGCCTGCCTAGACACGTTCTGGAGCGTGTGTGAGCGGGCTGTCAAAGTGAACGCAGAAAAATGATAAATCTGTAAGCCCGTACAAGTTAAAAGTATTATGTTCTGTATTATGCCGTATCGGGCTACTGTATTATGTGGAATCTGCTATTTGTTTTTTAGGTTGCTGACCCGATATCCTTTAATGATTTCATTATTTCATTGATTGCACAGCGTAAGGAGCAGCATCTCCTCTGTGTTTTCTCCATTCTGTTGGTTGTTGTTCAGGCCTCCTTTGTTAGAGCGGCGTAAGCAGATAAATTCAGGACAGGACATTGATTAAATATGATATTGCCACCTATTTCCACTGATGCCAATTTAACTGAAGTAAAAGTCTCACCTTAAGCTGTCACAACAACTAGTGTGCTGCAAATAAAGAGCTAGAAAATGTTTTTTAAGACAGGAAAACATAACAGCGGCTGAAGGGAATTGGCGGCAGTGTTGTGAAATAAGTTGGACTTTTATGTGGAAGATTGCAAAATACCTTCGTTACATAGCTTTCTATATTTTTTGTAATATATTTATTGTTGACCATTTTAAGTGTCAAAATGTTTGTGTGTGTGTGTATTGTAGTATTCAGTCTTCGCATTTGCATTTTTAAATGAACATAACACTATTTTTCTTTTGCAAGGCTTGTGTACTAGTTACCACTCGTCCTTCTGCATTGAATCGCATCCCTGGAAAGTACGTAGGGCGCTATGCTGAGATTTGTGGCTTTTTAGACACGGAGCTACAGAAGATGTACTTCCATGTACGACTGGGACGCGGTGATGCAGATCCACGGGAGACGGAGAACTTGGCCGAAATGTTATCTCGCAACTTAGAACACCACAGTCAGCTATCTGCAGCCTGTTTCTTACCTTCCTATTGCTGGTTAACCTGTGCCACATTACATCTGCTCTACTATACTAAGCCTGGCGAGCCTGTAAGGACTTTGACTAGTATATACACCAGCTTCCTGCGTCTGAACTTTGCAGGTGAGGTCCTGGACATCACGCACCCCACTAAGATCTCCCTTATGCGCTACGTTGCACGCACTGTGGGAAAGCTGGCCTACGAGGGTTGCCGCTCCCGTCGTATTCGCTTCACAGAAGCAGACCTTGCCCGCTGTTTTCATGTGGAATTGAATAGCGAGGAGGAAGTAAATCTTCTCAATGTCTTCCGCTCTGACGCTTTCCGTTTCTTTATAACGCCTTGTGTCCAGCCAGGCCGTGAGAACTTTTTTGTGTTCACAATACCTGCGATGCAGGAATATCTTGCTGCACTCTACGTAGTGCTGGGAGAGAACAAAACCACTCTGCAACGTCTCGGGAAAGAGGTCTCTGAGATAATTAGCAAGGCCGGAGAGGATGTGGTCGCGGTTGTCAATGTCCTGTCAAAGTTCCTCCCTCTGCGAGTGTTTGCACTTTTCAATTTATTACGCGTTGTTCCGAGGCTGTTTGGCAGAGTTACCGGGCAAAGCCGAGAGAACATTGCCCAAACAATGACCGTGGAAATGTTCAGGGAGGAGGATTCTTATAATGATGACGTACTAGATCAAATAAATTCTAGCATCCTAGGTGTGGAGGGTCCATCACCACTCTTTGTCGAAGAAGAAGTTGGCAAGCCGGAGGCATTTGAGTTGTTCCCTATTTTTATGGCTGGATTGCTGTCTCGTCAGAATCGAGCCTTGTTAGATCAGCTGGGCTGTTCCATCATGAACCTGTCGGCACTTGAGATTACACGGGCTCTCAAAAAGCATCTTTTACGCTGCAGTTTAAAGAGGCTGCCTCCCTCTGAGCTCATGGACTTTCTGTTCTTCTTGTATGAGTTTCAGAATGAGGGGTTCACTGCCGGATTGGTAACTTCGCTGCAGGATCTTGACCTGTCCACCGTGCGTATGACACCCCTTAAGTGCACTGTTGTAGCTACAGTAATGGGTGGCATCAAAAAGCCTCTGTTTGAGGCAAACCTCAGTTCATGCCACCTGGATCCAGATGCCATCCGCACGTTGACCACTGTACTACGAAAGTGCCAGACTGTAAAGTGAGTAGGACTTAATGAAATCACTTTATTTAGAGGTTCAGAAACACACCATTTCAGGTTTCAAATAATCCTTGTCAAAAAGTTTTCTGTAAAGGAGAGACCCTGGCATCCTCCTCCTTTGAGAGAGTTGGCCCAAAAAAGTTAATGGCACAATTGTATTTATTTTAGACTTTTTTTGGTTTTACATTTAACTTTTAACGATATAGAGTAAATGCTTGCTTAAAGGAGCACCCCAACCTTATTTAAAAGGACACTCCAGACGTCATATGCACTATAATGCATATGAGTTGCATGGTCCCCTTTAAATTGTCGTGTTCCATTTTGCAAATACATTTGCCCTTTCCCCACCCCACAGCTTAATGCTACTCTTCAAGTCAGCTCCAGCTCTGGTGAACATAGTGTTCAGGACCCCAGTGCTCATACGCAAGGTCTTCCCAGTGATTTTAATGCAAGCACTGCCTGCCTCCAAGGGGGCAAGCAATGTCGGCTCACGGAGGAAGAAGGTAGATTCTGTGTCAGTAGCCCCCCCGCCCTTTGGAAGAATATTAAAGTACTCACAGAGGGTTAGGGTTACACACAAAGTACTTTAATACACAATCTTCTTTAATAATGATGTCAGGGATACCAGAAGGTCCTTTTAGTGCTAAATTCATACTGGAGTTTTTGCATGCAGTGCAGGCAGTCTTTAGTTATTGAAGTTTTTCTATCTTATTGAACGTGTTTCTTGCACATGTTCAGTAGGACTCTGCATCTGAACTCTGATGTTTTGCTAACGTACTCCTTACATTTAGTCGCATTGTTATGTTACTTACTTCTTTTTATGTCCTGTTCACTCATTGTACAGCGCTCTGGAATATGATGGCGCTGTATGAAACAACACATGTGATTGGCTGCTGGTTAACTAAACTGCAATAAAAGCTCTTACTGAGCATGCGCGGGGAGGTAATAATACTCCCTGGTTTCAGTAAAGGCAGGCAGCAGAGGGGGGATACGAAACACATCTCTTTCTAACTCCAGTAGCTAAACAATGCATGCTCTAATATCCATTCAGTTACCCACTAACTGTATGTCCCGAAAAACTACCGAGAAACTACCGAAAAAAATGGTAGTTATACATGAGATTTAACAGAATCTTACAGAATAAAGTATAGTATGGCACCTTCCTGAAAACAATCATACGTGTTGAAACATTAATGAAATTTCTGTGAAAATTCCCTTTAAATTGTTACTGAGAGTTTTTCATCCGACATCTGTTTGTCTCTGAATGTTTTAAATTCTGAAGTTTTTCAAGCATTTTTAGTTTGCACATATTACACCTTGAGGACATTACTAAGGTTTTCCTCCCTATATTGCGTTCCTTTTTAGCTTGATTTATGTAGTGTTTGCATGATCGATTAGCAGTTCAATTCCTGACATTGTATTGTTTGTGAAGGGCCATCCCTAGTGAGCTAATTCTGCTGTGTTGTATTGGCCCTGCACATGGCATAGTTAATATTTCTTGAAAATCATGGCCAGCTCAGATCCTCCTAAGGGTGCAGTTCGCAGTGGCTTGCAAATCCATCATTTAGTGAATTACTAATCTTGTCCTCAACGTCCTCCTAATAATTTGGACTTCAATTTTGGAGAAATAATTTCTATGTTCTGGTCTTGTACTTTGAGGATTGGGCTAAAGCAATACTTTTATGATTTAGAAGTTAACAATATCAAGAGCATTATTTTAACAAAATTGAGTGACTATAGTCAGCATTTATATGGTTAAAGAGCATGTATCTAAACGATATTGTGATCTGTCTTCATTCTTCCAGTTTGCAGATGAACGCGTTGGGACCAGACTCCTGCAGGGAATTGAAAGAGGTTCTGTTACATCCAGACTGCGCTATTACCAATCTGCGGTGAGGAACAGGACGAGGTTCTGCACGGGGCTGGCACTGATCAGCATGTTCAATAATACCACATTTGCTTGATTATAAGACGACGTTGGCTCTTAAGAAAAAAAAGAAAAGGCCTCAATATAAGACGACCCCATCAGAAAAAAATTCAAAACCACCGTGTTTGCTTTCGTTACTCTCATTCCCTCTCTCGCACGCTCACGCTCTGTCTATGTCTCCCTACCTTCTCTGCCGACCGAGAAGGTTTCTTCTTGTTTTCCAAAGCTCAACTTCTTTTCTTGCCTCTCCTAGTTCTTCTGCCTTCTTTCTTCTTCCACTTTATCAGCTGTGGGTTCTTCCGTTGGGTTTAATGCTGATAGTAGTTGGTGAGCATATAGATATATTTCTGTTCTGTTACCCTGGTGCGGTCATTATAATTTATAGAAAAACAGGATATAGCTCTCTGACAGTTTAATTCTAAGGCAAAACACACAAAGTGACACAGCTACTCTTCTTCTCAGGATGTGTTGTATTTACCTCTACTATTCTTTTTTATCAAGATTTTGCTATTATATATGATTTTTCTTCCAAATATATCTCCCTCCTGCGTATAACATAATTGTTCATACCCCTAGATTGTGTAATAATCCTCTAAAACCAGAGGGCGCTCGCTTGCTGGCAGAGGCGCTAGCAGGAAACCGTTCCCTCACACACCTATCCCTTCTGCACACGGATTTGGGGGATGAAGGGGCAGAGGTGCTGGCTTCACACCTGGGGGAAAACCAACACCTGCAGGAACTGAACCTGGCCTACAATGGGATCCATGACAAGGCTGCTCTGAGGCTCGGGGAGGAAGCTGCACGCCACCCTACGCTCGGCAGAGTCCAGTGAGTCTCTCTTCTGTATAACATGACTATTCAGACATGAACATGAACATGAATTTTTTTTGAACTTGTGTATAATATTCATAATTTTACAATGAACTGTATTTGTTTCATTTTTTCCATAATCCCGAACATTTAACTTTAGAGTGTGTGGGAGAATTTTTTGATTACAAGACAATAATGTGTAACCGAGGAAAATTGTAGACCATATATCCTAACTAAATACGATTTTGCAATTTTGCCAAATATCTGCAGGTTTATGAAGGCATAGGGTGATATTTTGTAGCATAGTTTAAGCAGTGAAGGCAAGCAATACCAACTTTCATAATTGTGTATCCGCAAAGTGCGTACGATTGTGTGTACTTCGGATCAGTATTGTTTGTCCTTGGTTGTGATTAGAACGATGTATTTTAAAGTGTGATTTCAGTTCAGATATAATATATTATGTGCTTATCTCTCGACAGTCTGTATTTTAATGAGCTGTCGGACAGCGGACTCCGTGATCTGCAGTCTCTTGGCGATGTTCGGGTGCTGGTTTCTCTCACGGAAGGGGCTGATGCCTCCCGTCACTGGGCTCTGATTCTTCGAGAACTACGGGCCAATGCGGGTGGATGGAACCATGAGAAAATCAGTGCTCATCTCACTCTGCTCCTGCGAGACCTCCAGAGTAGCCGGGCGCTGACGGGAAACCTGTTCCGCAAGGCACGCATCCTGCGCGTCGAGAGAAAAGTCAAAAGCATGCTAAGTCGCATTCAGCAAGGCCTGCTCTGATGATATTTCTTTTGGAGTCTTTTCATAACACGGTTTTGATGGCACTTTTCTATTGTCCTTCCTCTAGTTGTACATGCACAAAGCTGTTATTGCACTTCAGTAATTATGCTTTTTGGAAACTACTACACCCTTTGTTTACAAGTGCAAGAGGTCATCTGCTGCATGGAGCTAGAACTGAGGTACGGGAGAACACAGTGTGGTTCCGTGCCTCGCGTGCACATATTCTGAAGAAATAAAAAGACCTTTTTTTATTGCATAAAAGAGACACCTTTGGGCATTCATTGTTCTGCTTTATTTCTGGGGTTTGTAACTAATAGCTAGGTAAAAGTGCATTTTACTTCTACTTCTTGCAGTACCCTCGGCAAACAAGATACAATTAAGATGACTCTTCAACTGCAAGTTGGCTGAGCTACTTCGAGAAGCTGGAGATATCTTAACAGACACACATAGTAAATAAGAATAAGGCTGACTTTCTCCTAAGAATCAGTAGAAGCGGTCAGATCCTGGCAGATATATACTGAGCTGTATTTTTCCCTGCATTACAGTTGGTTCATTAAATAGTATGGGTCAGCTGAGGTGAACGAAACATCTCAACAGACTAATTTACAAAAATAAAAATGAAATGTGTCTGATCTTGTGTATTGGAAAAAGAACCCTTCTACCAGGAAGCTGTACTCTTCGGCAGTTTTATTATTAGCGTTATCTCGGTAGCTGTGGTTTTACTTGAGACATTTTGGTGAATGAGTGACAATTGTTTTGCCTGTTTTGCATCTTAATAATTGTATGGTTACAACGTAACTTTAACTCTGCTTCTGACTAAAAATATGCAAAGACCGACTAACTTTTAAAAGAACGGTAATTTTTTTTTTATAGGCACTGCAGTCTTGCAGATATGTTAGTTTAATATATTCTGGTCTGTGGAAAGAAATATGTTTTGTTATCCATATTTGCTACAAAACCATCTGCACTCCTCTTCAACCTCTCGTCCTCCCCCTGTCTGATGGACTGCTGGCCAGACTGAGCTCCCTGTTTTCCTGGAAGGTGTGGACATTTTACATATGTATTTGCCCTTTATGTTAATTCTCACAGGTTTATTTTCACAATTACAAAACTATGAGAGGGTCAAAGAGAAACTCTTATCGTGACACGCCAAAACAAATGAGGCTTTCAGTAGAAAGTTCAGAGGCCTGCGGAATGGGCATACCTCATTCAGCGGGCAACACAGAATTTAATGCAGGGCTACCAGGCCACCACCCTGACAGCAAATCCTCTGGGAGCATCACTACCACCACGCTGCTCCGGAAGTTGGAGATTGAGTGAGAGACCGGCAACCTCTGATGGTGGAAGAAGCGGCCAGGCTGGCAGACGAGTATCAAGACGGCAGAAGGGTAAAGCAGCAAAAAAGAGGCGACCCCACGACGTCAGCTGCTCCGACACAGCAAACCTCTACAGCGGAAAAGTGTCTCCAAAGAAATATAGATCAGTCAACCAACCAGCCTACTGTGACTTATTTTTGTCTACATGGGCACCCAAGCTGCCCCACAACAAGGAATGATGGAGGAACCCGAGGAACGATGGATGGTCCTCCACGAAGCGTAACCTATACAAGCTGCTGGAGACCACTGGCTGGTCAAGCTGAAAGGTTGTAACGCCCAAGGTCTGACACACACAGGGGCCACCCTAACTCTGGTACAGCCCCACAGGATTAGCGACTTTGAATGACCTGGTCATACTGTGGCAGTAAGGGTAGCTGGAGGGACTATACACAGGCTCCCCACTGCCTTGGTTCATCTTGACTGGGGTACTGGATCCAGCTATCTGGAAGTAGGAGACACCTCCAAGAAAGGGAGCTCGGGCTGAGATGTTAAAGAGGGGTGCAGATCATATTGTTAAGATAGTGTGATCTGTTCTTTTTATGCATGTGTGCCGGTTTTACCAGAGACTGCTGCAAAAAGCCACTTTCATGCAACATTCTAGAATTGTTCTGAATTAAAAATATACATACCCCCCCCATCACCAAGCAGCTGACGTTAACTCACAGACTGTGTGAAGGTGTCACCTCCCTCCCCACTTAACTGGCACTCCCTGCGAGGTGAAGGGGGGTAGTGGGTGCATTGTGTGCAGATAACAGGCAGAGAAGAGACTAATAAGAGAAGAGATTAAACATTAAGCTGGCTGTCTTGATGTAAAAAGGAGGGGTTGTAGGAGGTGTTATAAGAGGGGAGATGCACTTTGCACCTTTCAAAAGAACATCGCAGAAATTTGCAGACAGAATGAAGAAGCACTCAGGTACAGACCACCAAAAACTACTCTTGTGGTAGATTGGCAAGCTTAATAAATGGGGAGGTACATATAGGATAAATGGATTATCTGGGGAAAATGGCCATTGTATGGAGGAAAAGGGGCAATTAGAGGAGGCATATAGGGGATCTTTAACAGTACACGATGTTTTATCACTACCACTGATTTCAGGAGCTCGTGATTGATGAAATAAAGCTTTGTTGGCAATATTAACACTATAGAACACCCTATATTCTATTCCTAGCGTAAATCATACCTCGTTACCTCCGCATCAAATCAGTCCTTTTGGGTAAATATATGTGCTAGTTCTTGTTAATGCATGGTGTCTGCTGGTTTTGGTTGTAGACAGTGGATATGCACTATATAACACTATATATTGTATATATAATATAGTCGGACTCTGCA
Organism: Spea bombifrons; assembly: GCF_027358695.1. NCBI lineage: Eukaryota > Metazoa > Chordata > Amphibia > Anura > Pelobatidae > Spea > Spea bombifrons. The sequence continues at coordinate 16,400,228 of NC_071098.1, forward strand.
TCTTTCACTGTTTAGTGCTGAAGAACATTCATGGCAGGAATAGTGGAGTTAATATGTTGAGTATACATGTGCTCTGTGAGCAAAATCACCTTGGACCAAATTTCCCTTTCTTTTTTGCTAAAGTTGTTTTCGTGCAACAAATTTTGTTTTCTTGCCATTTGGCTCGGATGAAACTTCAGTGCCTTTTTTAATGACATTTGGGGGGCATTGGGGGGTACCCAACAGTACATTTTCTGCACCAAAGTAAACAATTAACTTGCAGTATTGTATATGAGTAATAACCATCACTCTCAGCCTCTGCTGACCCAACTGTCACTGTCTCACACTCCAACTCTCATCAGTCTGTAACTGTTGCTACTGACAAGTTAAAATGGCGTCAGCTCACTTATATATCTACCTCTTGTCCCTTCTTGTAAATGCTGATTGGTCAGAGTGAAAAAAGTAAGGAAGAGCTCCCACAGGTTTTGGGGCCCATCAATCACAGCCATAACCATCAATGAGACCCCCCCCCTGTTTTTTTGGCTACTTCTACCTATCAGTCATTGATATGTACCCTCCTACACAACAGCCCCTCCCACTTTACCTCATCAACGAGCGCCAAAACGGCTTGTAATGGCAGCGGCTAGACATGGCGAATCATGACGAACTTTCAGATCTTTCCCACTTTGTCTTCCTAAGTTTGGCCTGAGATAAACCTCGTTTTCGTTGATTTGTTCGAACGCAATTTCATTAAAAATTAAAGTTCATACGAAAACAAATGCACAGGTCTAGTGTAGAGTGGGGGGTAGATGCTCTGGTTGACAGGACAGTGACCGAAAGTCATTGTAAACCCCAAAATATGAATCTACGAAAGCACCATCGTCTACGGGCCCTCAAACCCTGAAGATCCCCGTCTTTCTTCCCCACCAGTGTTACAGCCCTCTATGGTAGAATTAAGTAAAAGTTCAGGCGCTAAACAGGCGATATGTATGTGTATAATGAAATAAGGTGAAAATTTAAATATATTTGTAACAGGTGCTGCAAACACTTAAGTATAACCCCTTTATACCAAAGTACAAATAAAAATTCTATAGTGTTGCGCAGGAATATTTATACCAATTTGGAAAGCAAATATAAAGTGATTATATATAGTACAAACAATATATATAAAAAAGTGTAATAAATAATAAAGAAATAATATTATAAATATAAGTATTATTTCTTTATTATTTATTACACTTTTATATATATATATATATATATATATATATAGAATAGAATTTTTTACAGCCCTCTATGGGGCAATGTGTGCAGTTTCTTGTGAAAGCTACATTAAACAGCAACAGTCTTGGGCAGTTTGGACTAGTCTTTAAGTGTCAATTTAGTTTTTTCGTAGCTTGAGAGCTGCATTGACTATTTTACTGTTCACTGGTGTGTGTAATGGAGCCATAACTTTACGGACTCCATGTAGTACACCAAGGCCCTCTTTGCTTTCTTATCGCTGTAAATGCTTTCTGAATGTAACTGCTGATCTTGCAAGTTCAAAGAACCATCCAATGAGTTTATAGAGTGGAAGTACCACTCCCAGATTCTATATTATATAGTTCAACATCCTTGATTAACCCTTGGAATAACATTTAGGTAAACTGGAAATGATTTAGCGATCTACCTTATTTGTATGCAGACGCAGACAGTGATTCTACCTTCCTGTTTTTGGAATTCACACGATTGTCCCTCCCCATTAAGTTATTCATACATCTTTGCTGAGTCTGGTTTGTTAAGGTAACTTTGGAAAGTAAAAGGAGTACCGTTCTAAACAGAGAAAGTTTATATATTTGTTTACACCTGGTACCCTGAACTGAGCTTTTTCTTAAAGTAGAAGATATACTAATTTTAGTAAGTTCACTTAATGATATGAAAGGCTGAGTTGTTGACAGTTTCCTTTGTAAAGTATTTACTATATGACCATTACACAGACAGGGACTTTTATGACATTGCCAGAGTCGTAACTACAAACCCTGCCCCTCCAACTTCAACAACTGGTCTGTGCCATCATTGCCCCTTGCCCCCCCTTCCAACATATGTAACCACACTTACACAAATTACACACACCTACTCATACTCACTAACACACACTCCATCTCACCTCAATTAAACATCCATGCTTACACACAGAAGTACACATACATGCTCACACACATAGTTTAGAAAGGGCCCTTCTGACCTGGATCGCTGCGACCACTAGTTATGCCAGTGGACATTGGATTCTAAAGAGACAGTATTATGTAGTTGTTCTCCTCTTTGCAGCTATAACAGCTTCCACTCTTCTGAAAAGGCTTTCCTTGAGATTTTTGAATGTTTCCGTGGGAATTATTGGCCATTCATCCATTAGGGCATTTGTAAGGGCAGTCATTGATGTTGGATGAGAAGGTCTCTATTGACCTTACATTTTGCACTGGGGCACAGTCATGCTGCATACAAAAGAGCCTTCCCAAAATGCCTTGGTGTACTGAAGTGGATATGTGTACAGGGCTCATATTAAACCCCCAGTGTCATTTGCCATGACAGCGCTGGTGCTGGTGGCATATCATTGTCCAAAATGTCTTGACATGCCCCCTTCAGCATACCAAGACCTTTTGGACAATTCCATGCTTCCAACTTTGTTGGAACATTTTAAGAAAGCATGAATGTTTCTATTCCAGCATGACTCTGCCCCAATCCAAAAAGCAAGGTCCATAAAGACATGGTTGGATGAGTTTGGTGTGGAAGAACTCAACTGGCCCCACAGAGCCCTGACCTCAACCCCATCGAACACCTTTGAGATTAACTGGTATGGAGATTGCGAGCCAGGTCTTCTTATCGCTCTACTAGGTGAATGGGCAAAAAATCTTGTGGAAAGCCTTCCCAAAGGAGCGGAAGCTGTTATAGCTGCAAAAGGGGGGACCAACTAAATATTAATGCATTTATAAAGCAATGTCATAAAAGTCCTTGTAGTTGTAATGGTCAGGTGTCACAATACTTTTGTCCATATAGTGTATGTGTATACATAATTGTTCAAACTAGTAATCTTAAGTATAGAGTTCTCAGAAAATATATGATAAAGGAGAGTTAGTCAGCAGTTAAAGGAACAGTTTAATATCGCACGCAGTCTTGCCAAACAAGAGTGCATATTACATTGAAAGTACATATTTTACTACTTTAGGGGAAGCTGCAGCTCCCCATTTCCTCTGTGTTCTGATGAACTTTGTCAGTGATTAATGGCGCGTATTACACCCCAAATGTCATTTGCTGTATCACTGCTGGTGCTGACTGCTGGGAAGTATATCACTTGTTTGGCCGACTATATCGGTATCTCCTGCACAAAAAATGGCTAGAGGACGTGGTAATCCCCAATGCATTTGCAAGGGGAATGCTACAGGCATTAAAAGGGCTTTCTTAACTATTATATACGCATGTAGCAATCTATTATAAGTGCATATGTTGGCTGGAGTATAAGGAAGATATACCGTATTTAAGATCTCAGTTTGGTGATTTGCAGTTCTTGTTTTTTCAAATATAGAGTATAGTACTGGTATATACATAGGCCGCACAACCTGTATTTTTTTAATTACGTAGCATTTGATAACGTATAACAGTAATTGATTAACTTTCAACACTGTTACTACACCACCAACAAGCACCTTTTGCAAATTATGTTTAACTGTGCAATCACTATATTATATCCCGTACGTGTTTTATGGCATTGTGGGCAAGGTTCAAGCAACTCAATCCTATATAAGAGGTGGAGCGCGCTACTCTATATTTTACTGCAACTATGATAAGGCCGTTTCATATATTGTGATCTGTTTGCTCTGTCTGAAAAATATGTTTTTTTTATAGCGTGCCACATTTATGAATGCACAAATCAGCCAATGTAATATGGCGGCCTTGCGTTACTTGAGTATTTTCAAATACTAGAAATGCGTTGTAAATGGACACCAAAATGCAGAACCTAGGAATTCTTAATGATCTTTTACAACACTATAGTATTGACAATATCTCACTACATTGGGGTATAGAGTGTAATGTGAAATATGACATTATTTAGGGAAAGTCGTCGTATTCCTTTGAATACATAGAAACTGTGGAGTCCTGATAGGAAGGCATCTGCCATCTTTATTATTTTGATTGAAAATAATTTAAAATAACTTACAACAGCATTTTGTCCTGGCATGAGACTTAAATTGTGGCTGCATTCTTTATGTGTAGAAGTGATTGTGAGTTTGTGTTGGTTATGTTATAGTCAACTATATAACTTGGATTACATCTTTTGTTTTTGATACATAACATACAAATGCCTTTCTTGGACAGCCTTAAGACTTAAGAAACTCCCCTTGGTATACACACACATCTCAGTTGGGTGGAATGCTTCATATATAAAAAAAAAAGTGTACTTCGCAGATGAAAGCCAAAGTGAAAATATGCTGGGGTCCTTAATACTGTATGGATCGCTGAGTTTAGCTACATGTATTTTTAACCCCTTAAGGACAATGGGCGGTCCCTAAACCCATTGAAAACAATGCATTTTGAGCCCGTACATGTACAGGTTTTGTCATTAAGGGGTTAATAAATTCCGTGTTGGATGTAATGCTATTCCTTGATGAAGTATTGTCTAGATTAGAAACTGATATTGTGAGACAGACGACCCGCGGGTAACTGAGGTTCTATAACTGTTTGAAACTATGTTCTGCGATGGATCTAGCCTCACAGACGTAGTCATTTGTGCAAGGGGTGAGCCGTCGAGTAGTAATTTTGTGAAAAGGGTTGTGGCAGCTGTGAATTACATAGGGGCGGTTTTAGATCTAGCCAGTGATTTTCCGCTTCTCTGATTTCTTTACTTTCTCTCTCTTCTCAATATGCCTGAAGAAGACCTAGATAGTCTTGAAAGCTTGCAATCCATTATACTTCAGTTAGCTAATTAAGATATCATCTTCAAATTCAGTTTAGTTTAGCAAATTCTTCCTGAACCAATCAAACACACAGGGCATAGATTAGGCTATAGGAAGGAATAATCATGCACGTGCATTGAACAGATGCTTAACATAGATGTTTCCATGGTATACATATAATATGTTTTTTAATACATATATGTTACTTATTATCTGTAAACCCTATAATATAGGGTTATTTAGAGTATTGTACTGTAAAATGTAGGATTTGGGGAAAAGTCACATGCACAAATTTTAATTGCATTGCTAATTGGAGTGATCTGTAAAGCTTTTATTTTGTCTTGCAGGAACTGGCGATGACTTTGCATTAACCATGTACGTATCACGCTGAATAGAGGCGATATAGAGAGAGTACTTTAGCTGAAAACTAATGTGTGCATTGGGCTATGTAATAAGGAGCTGTATGAAGACTGTTAAAATAAAAAATCTCATATTACTACATTTCAGATGAACCGAATTCTCTTTTCCAGATTGAGTCATTAAGCCATTTAAATCTACAACATTGTAATGCAGTGTGATCCATAATTTACTACATTATTCATTTAAATCTCACATAAATATATGTCACGGTTAAGAATTAGTTTTTATATAGTACATATAGTGCGCATGCTCTGTGGCACTTCCATTGGATGCTGTGCCCAGCTGAAATGACTGTAAGTAGTGGCTGCCATTCACATGTCTGCTAGCAAAACATCCGTGTTTGGCTGCTGGAACTGGGCATCGCCATTTGTTTTCTCTAATAGTTTGTGCCGTCAGTGATGATGGACCCCTGGCTAATGCCCACATTCTCCATTTGATGAGCGGCCCAGCATGTGAAAGAGTTAATTTACATCAAACAGTTACTGTATGCTTTACATTCCGGAGAACACTTAGTCCTAGGAGGAAGAAGTGCAGCAGCCCCACCAGACAGGTGTGTGGTCAGTGGAAGTTTTCTACAGGACAAAATTGTATGATGTCCTGTCTCCCAATCCCTGTCACGCTGAGCAGTTCTAAAGGACTCATAGGGATAATGTTTTTACAGAAATACAGAACACTGTATATTAACACTGTCGTCAACCTGTCAGAAATGTGTTGAAATAAGCTGTACTATCTATAATCACAGACACATACATTGTGTTTCTAACTATGTTGTTTTTATTTATTTTTCTAAGGAAATTCCCATTTAATCCCAAATTGGGAATTGATAATCCAGCTTTGTGCCTTGGAGAGGATACAGGTATGTTGAAGCACCTGCCTCCATATTGTGACACTATCCATGTGTAGTAAATGAAGAAACAGATTGCTGTTCCCACATTACTACAAATTTTCTACGTAGTAATGAAATTAAAGTGAATCTCTTTATTAAATAATTTTACATTCAAACAGAATATTTTTTGGTAAGTCTTCTGTTGTAATTGTTTAGCACTTCTTATTTAAGATATATGATATGACCAAAAGTATATGGTCAAAACTCTTCCTAATTATTTGACTTGTCCATTTGTATTCGGGTGAACATGAAAACGAACACGAATAGTGCATTTTCGCTGTTCAAACCGAAAAAAGGAAGAAACGATGGTGGTGGCGGCAAAACGTAGACAAAGACGAAGACACACAACACAAAGAATCTTCGTGTTCGTCTTCGTCTACTAACCTCCCTGGTCCCTTCCCCATCTAGCCTACCTTATCTACGCAGCATTGCAGACATGTAGGTCAAGTGCTAGCTTTGTGGCACAAATGCTTTTTCTGAATGTGCACAAATTTCCACAAATGCAACCCAAAATCTTGTGTAAAGCATTTTCAGAAGAGTGGAGGCTACAAATGGGGGGTCAACTCCCTATTGATGACCATGGTTTTAGAATGGGATGTCCAACAACACCATATATTTGCAGTGGTGAGGTATCCATATACTTTTGGTCATATAGGGTACTAGTGTAATACGTTTGTGCTTACGTTCCCTGCCCCTATTTATTTGGTGACAGGAGTGCTTTCGTCTCTTCCTTTATATTTTATATCACCATATACCTTGCATTAGTCTGCATATTTTATAAATACCACTTTATAAAGAAGACATTTTGTATCCTTCATTTTTCAAACCTCTTTGTTTACTTTTATTTGCTTTAAACCAAGTACTTGATTTACTAATGCACCATGGGATGACAAGAAGCCAATATTAATAATAATTTCTCTCCAATTATATGTTACCCTACCAGGCTCTGATCCTGAACCTGAGGCCCGATTCTGTGTCCTGAGGAAAGATCCTGGTGGCTCTTTTGGGTTCAGCTTGCAGATAGTGCAAGGAAGAGACGGACATGTTATATATAAAGTGGTCCCTGGTGGTCCAGCTCATCTTGGAGGCCTGAGAGATGGAGATCTACTTCTGCAGATCAATGGAGAATATGTGCACGAACAGGAGCACCTGAGGGTGAGACTAAAACTGTAGCATCATATAATACAATAAACCAATACCTGAGTTGTCATATACAGTACAAAAGTTTTAGGAATGAGAAAAAAATGCTGTAGAGTAAAAATTATGTAAAAAAATGGACATGTTTATTTCTATTTAAAAAAATACAAAGTGAGTGAACAGACGAAAGATCTAAATAAAACAAACAGCATTAATTCTTCTAGGCACACTAACACAGAGGGATTTTGTAGGCATATAGTTAGATGTATGATTAAACAATTATACCAAACAGGATCTAATGATCATCAATTTAATATGTAGGTTCAAACACAATCATTTACTGAAACAGAAACAGCTATAAAGGAGGAATAACAATGGGAACAGCCAAACTTACTAACAAGGGAAGGTTGTTGAAGACAGTTTAATGTCAAAAGTCATACACCATGGCAAGACGTCGTTTACAGGCAGAAATGTCAAGGCAGACAGGGGTTTCTAGATTTCTGACCAAGCTCTTTTGAAGAAACACAAAGAAACGGGCAATGTTGAGGACCGTAGATGCGGTGGCCAGCCAATGAAACTTGCAGCAAATGAAAGACAAATCATGCTTACTTCGCTTTGCAATCAAAAGATGTCCAGCAGTGCCATCAGCTCAGGCTTGGCAGAAAACAGTGGGACCCTGGTACACCTATCTACTGTCTGGAGAAGTCTGGTGAGAAGTGGCCTTCATGGAAGTCTTGCGGCCAAAAAAAAACATACCTCCGAAGTGAAAACAAGGCCAAGTGACTCAGCTCTTCACATAAATACAGAAACTGGAGAAATATTTGGCTGTAGCAAAAGGCAGTTTGTTCGCCAAAGTGCCAGAGAGTGGTACAAGAATGAGTGTTTACAGGCAACAGTGAAGCATGTTGGAGGTTCCTTGCAAATTTGGGGCTGCTGTTCTGCAAATAAGGTTGGTGATTTGGTCAGCATTAACAGTCTCCTCAATGCCGAGACGTACATGCAGAGACTTATCATGCAATACTATCAGGGAGGCACCTGAATGGTCCCAAATTTATTCTGTAGCCTCACAACCCCAAACATACAGCCAAAGTGATTAAGATCTATCTTCAGTGTAAAGGAGAACAAGGAGTCCTGGAAGTCATGGCATGGCTCCCACAAAGCCCTGATCTAAACATCATTAAGTCTGACTGCCTAAGTCCATAGAAGAACTGTGATTGGTTCTCCAAGGTGTTTGGAACAACCAGACCGGCCCAAAATTGTTCACAAATGGCTGGTTTTAGAATGGGTGTATATTTGTAAGTGTGTGTGTGTTAGCATGAATGTTGTAGTGAGTATGATTAAATATGTGTTAGGGTAAATATGTGTAAGCATGTGTATGTGTGCTAGCATGAGTATGTACGTTTGTGTAAGTGTGTGCCAGTGAGCATGTTGGGGGGCAAGGGGCCCCTGGGGGCAACCTACTTGCCCAGTTCCTTAAAAAACTGTGTGCATCTTTATTCTGTTCACTCACTTTGCATTTTGTTAAATGCTAAAAATAAACTATTGACTATTTTTTAAAGCATTCTTACCTTACAGCATTTTTTCACACCTGCCTTAAACGTTTGCACAGTACTGTGTGTATATGGAGGTGTATTCAAGGCAGGGCTCATTATGGTGCCAGGAACCATAACACTAATGCAGAGGACAGCACTGGCACGCACAACAGGTAGCCTTCTGGATGGGGCGCACACGACAGGTAGCCCTCTGGATGGGCTCAAGGCCAGTGGCGTCGGCAGGGGGGGCCAGAGGGGGCCATGGCCCGCCCTACATCATGCTGTGCCCCCCGGTGTGCCCCCCCAATTGAAACGCCGTCTTTTTTTTCTTTTTTTTTATAGATCCGGAGGAGAGAGGCGCCGAGCGGTAACTGAGGAATAAGTTCTCACCGACCGTTCGGCGCCTCTCACTCTTCTCCGCGACCGCGAGGCCTCTGCCTTGGTCGCAGTGCCGGCATTTCAAGCCGAGCGCCGGTATATGATGTCATATCCGGCGCTCAGCAATGAAGCCGCGCACACTGCGGCAGAACCAGGAAGACAGAGACCTCGCGATCCCGCTGCTGGACTTCTACAAACCCAAGGTAAGGGGGGGGGGCTTAGAAAGTTAGGAGGGGGTTAGAGAGTGAAAAGAGGTAGATAGGAAGTGAGAAGAGGTAGATTGGGAGGGAGAGAGGGGGTAGTTAGGATAGATTAGGAGGGAGAGGGGGTAGATAGGATAGATTGGGAGGGAGAGGGGATAGATAGGATAGATTGGGAGGGAGAGGGGGTAGATAGGATAGATTGGGAGAGAGAGGGGATAGATTGGGAGGGAGAGGGGATAGATAGGGAGGGAGATGGAGATATTAACATATATTGGCAGCAGGGGCTAATATTAATATTTATTGGCAGCAGGGTCTAGTATTTACATTCATATTGGCAGTAGGGTCTAGTATTTATATATATATCGGCAGCAGGGGCTAATATTAATATATATTAGCTGCAGGGGCTAATTTTATATATATTGGCTGCAGGGGCTAATAATATATATTGGCAGTAGTGGCTAATATTAATATATACTGGTAGCAGGGTCAAATATTAATATATATCGGCAGCAGGGTATAATTTTTATGTATATCGGCAGCAGGGTATAATATAAGTATAAATCCGCAGCAGGGGCTAATATCAATATATATCCGCAGCAGGGGTTAATATTAATATATATCAGAAGAAGGGTGTAATATTTCTATATATCGGCAGCAGGGTCTAATATTTATATATATATTGTCAGCAGGGGCTAATATTAAAGAATGAGAAATATCTGCCTAACGTGTGTGTGTGTATATGTATATATATATATATATATATATATATATATATATATATATATATATATATATATATATATATATATGTGTATATGTACCGTTTTATAATTGGCCCCCCTACTTTGGTCCCTGGCCCCCCATGTGCCCCCCCTAAATATGAAAGCTGGAGACGCCACTGCTCAAGGCAGGAACAAGTCAGGATCAGGAACTCAGGAAACCAAATAGTAATTCAGGAATCAGGATAACAGGGCCAAAGCAAACCGGTTCACTAACTACAATGCAAAGGCCCTGACTGCAGAGCTGGGCAGGTTTACATAGGCAGGCTTGATCAGGTAATATGGTGCAGCTGTACATGATGATGGTCTGAGTGGTTCAGAGTGACAAGGGTGGCCACTAGTGGTGGATAAACAACATGGGCAGCACAAAGTTGTGTGTATTCCAGGCTGAGAAGGGTGGAATGTTACAGCACCTCAGTTGCAAAACACTTTAATTTAAGTTCTACAGTTTTATATTCAGCATAGTAATTTAAACAAATGAAAAATAAATAACTTTAGCAGATTTAACTTCAGATCACCTTATGTCCTGGGGAAATATTACCTCCCGAGAACCTTTTTCATATATCTCAGTTAAAAACCTTTCGAGTTGAGTTGAGTTGAGGGCCCTATAGGCCCACATTCTATTTTGGACAATTTGTTCAGGAACACCATAAATATCCAGACTAATGAAGCTATTATATTACACTTTCTGGGGGAGGAGGGGGCCCCACGAAACAAATTAAAATAAAACAAAGAGCTTAGAATTTTAGTGGTTTTGTCGCTCTCACTCATTCTTACTCACACTCTATCACTCTCTCATTCACACTCAACCTCATTTTCTCACACGTCTCTTTCAATGTCTCCCTGCCTTCTCAGTTGACTGCTTCCATGTCCCTGTCTCCTTTCCCACATCTCCACTTCTCTTGACTCTTCTTTTTCCTCATCCACTTCTTTCTGTATTGAAGATTCTTCATCCGCTCTAATTCTTTCTCGGCTCCCAGTTAACTTCCATAAAAGGGACACCCTCTCCCCTGGTTGGAGGAACGGGGGGAGGCTGCCCCGATGGCTCCATCCATTTGGGGGGAGGGTACCGTAAGGCCAAAATAAGGCGGAAAGAATTGTGGAGAGAAGAGTTTCTGCACCTTTCTCTCCGTGAATCTATTTGAATTATTCTGGCCTTTGGTGCACTTCTGCAAAAAGGATGAACCACATGGACATCCTCTCCCCTGTTCCACCAATCAGGGGAAAGGGTGGCCAGACATTCTCCCCTTTTGTGGAAGTTCACTGGGAGACCAGATTCATGTAGAAGCGATGAATAAAGAAGACAGAAGAAAGAAGACAGAAGAACAAGAAAAGGCAAAAGAAGAGGCAAAGCTGTGGGAAAAAGGGACCTGGAAGCAGTCGGTGGAGAAAGTAGGGAGACATTCAGAGAAAGAGTGAATGAGGGTGAGTGACAAAACATTTATTTTCTGTACGTAAAAAGTCCTCTGAATTTTGTCTGAGCCAAAAGGTCAGGAAACTAAATTTGTTGTGTGAAATGATTGGACCAAAAGTGAAACAAAACATTTGTCCAAATCGGTTTTGGTCTATTTGAATAATTCTATTATATAAAGGAGCTAGACAGTAGCTTTGACCACCCGTAAGGAAGAAATTGGAAAAAGATTTAGACTCCTGGACTAAAGTCAGGAAAGCTGTGGTCCGGCGTGGTCTGAAACTACTAATTAACTTTCTTATTAGTGTAATATGGAAAGGTACTTTTATTCCCTGCTTTCTAACACAGTTTATAATGTTATTAGCTTGCATATATGAAAACGATCTAATCCTCTTAGCTTTCTTCCAAAAGAATAAACATATTCTCCTACGACTGGTGTGGATGTGCAAGAGAATGTGATTTTAGATTGGTATTCTGTTAAATGTTTCTTTAATAGATAATGTTATACCATACTATATGTTGTTGCCTTACCTGATGCATGCAGACGGATTTCCTACTATTTTACAACGTTCTGGCTCGTACCTACAACTGTCTCTGTGTGCCATTACTTGACCAGCCATATTTGAAGTATCCTTTGAGCTTGGTTGAATATATATGTGCTTTGAAAGGCATGGCAGCAAAGGATATTTAAACAACTCAACCCCTTCAAACAATGGGAAGGACGAATCGTGATGATTTTTATGTATTATATATGCAGGGTTTTTTTGCTTGATAAATATCTGGTGTATTTTCCAGCTGTGCAACATATCATTAAGTTTTAATGCCCTAGTTATAGTTGATGCTTTTTCCAATATTTATGTACCATATTTCATGATGCTGCATGTTTTGTGCATGTATTGATGTATCCAATATCTTAACAGGTGGTACAAAAAGTGAAGTCCAGTGGCTCCCGTCTGTCACTTGCTGTTTTGGATGAGGCATCTTATGCAAAAGTGCACTCCAGTCACAAGACGCCAGCTTCAGTTCTTCCCAAGGGTCTCCCTGATTCTTGCCCACGCCCGCGGCTTTGTCTTATACGAAATGAAGGTCGAGGCTTTGGGTTCACTGCTAGTGCCACAGGTGGTATGTGATCTGACAGGGTGACACCCTCCACTACTTATATTAAGCTCAAAGCTGCGACCCCTCTAAACCTTAACTAGGTTCAATGATGGTGATTAATAGATGGTTTCCAATTTAATGACCTTTCTAAACTAAACTGTCAAGTATCCAAACCAAACTGCTAAGAAACGCTACAATTAAAGTCAATGGAAATGTCTGCACTTAAGTGATTCAATGGGGTCCGTGGAAAAATAGTTTCAGTTAAAATAAGAAATTTTAAACAGATTTTGTAGACAAATAGCAGATTTAACTCAATTAACCCCTTAACGTCCATTGCCGGGTCAGGCACGTCATGCAAAACGGTCACTTAACGACCTATGACGTGCCTGACACGTCATCAGACTTAAACAAGCTTAGAAAGTGTTCAACGATCACTTTCTAAGCTTAAACGGTGTTGCTGTAATGCCTCGATGTCGAGGCATTCAGCAACACCGAGATCGGCATGATGGGCCATGTCTGGCCCCTCCCCGGGGCGTCAACAGCCGCCATACATTGTATGGCGGCGGACGCCCGTTTTAAAAGCGTTTAGGAGGCGATCAACGATCACCTCCTAAACGTCAATGGTGTCGCTGGAATGCCTCGATCAGGAGGCATCCAGCGACACCAAACACTTACCTCTTGATGGACTGTGACCGCTCCGGAGAGCGGTCACAGCCGCAGCTGCACGCAGTCTTCACCATCCGCAAGATGGCGGCGGCCCGGGAAAAAAAATAATAAAGTTTTAAAAGTTGGCTAGACGGTCTCCAGACCCTCTAGAGAACTCTGGCTCCACTTGCAGGTTGAATACAGGTACTGCATTCAACCATACAAGTCAATGGAGCCCAGCTTTCTAATCACTATGTGATTAGTAAAATATTTAAAAAATAAATAAAAAAATAAAAAAAGGAAAAAAAGAAACAGCTTAAAAAAACATGGTAACATTTAAAAATTATTATGCTTTAGAGGAACTATCCAGTTCCAGCAAAATGTAAAAAAAAGTCCAAAAAGAGTAAAATAAATAAAATAAAAAAATAAAGTTTATTATTATGAGCAAGTGCTAAAATTAGCGCTGTATCTTCCCAAAAATCCTGACGTGGAAAAATTTAAATAAAAGCATTTCAAATACCCAAGGGGTGTCTAATTTAAAAAAATGAATGGTTTGATGGGGTAAATTGGAGTGGCCGGGCTCAAAGATAGGGCATAGGCACAGACTGACCGAAATGGGGAGAAAAAAAAAGCGCACTTCCAAAATGTGGCATTTTAACCTCAAACACCAGACAAACCCATACATGTGGGGTATGACTGAACTCGGGTGTTGTTTGATAGTGACGTATACCTGGAGCCATAAATTTATACCCAAAGTACAATTAGTGTGAACAAAATACAAAAAAAAATACTACCACAAAGTGTGGCAAAGGCTGGTGGTAGAATCTGATGCATGGAAAGGGTTAAATACTACCATTTTAAGTACCTTGGGGTGTCTAGTTTTCAAAAATATATGGTTTTATGAGGTAAATTGTAGTGGCCAGGCTCAAAGATAGGGCATAGGCACAGACTGACCAAAATAGGGGAAAAAAGCGCACTTCCCAAATGTGGCCTTTTAACCCCAAACAGCAGTCAAACCCATGCATGGGTGGTATCACTGTACTCGAGAGATGTTATTGAACACATATTAGGGTGTTGTTTGATAGTGACGTATACCTGGAGCTATAAATGTATACCCAAAGTACAATTTGTGTAAAAAAAATACTAACACAAAGTGTGGCAAAGGCTGGTGGTAGAATCTCATGCATGGAAAGGGTTAAAATACTAGCATTTGAAATACCTTGGGGTGTCTAGTTTTCAAAAATATATGATTTGATGGGGTAAATTGCATTGGCCGGCTTCAAAGATACCCGAAATGGCACATGGGGGGAAGAATTACGAGATTTGGAAAAAATGGTTTTGAAATAGCAAAACGCTACCTGTACTTAATGCTCCATAACTTGCAGAAAAAAGCAAAAAAAAACATAAAAACATTGGGTATTTCTAAACTCAGGACAAATAGTAGAATATATTTAGTAGGTTTTTTCATTAGCTTTTTTGGATGAGTAAAAGATTTTTGGGGTAAAAGTCAGAAAATGTTTTTTTTTTTTTTTCACATTTTTCATCATATTTTATTATTTTTTTTATGGGAAATTAGATAATATGATTAAAACAATGGTATCTGAAGAAAGCCCTTATTGTCCTGAAAAAAACAACATATAATTTGTGTGGGTTCACTAAATGAGTGAAGAGAAAATTACATCTAAACACGAACACCGCAAAAGTGTTAAAACAGCCTCGGTCCCAATGGTACAAAAGGTAAAACACAGCCTGGTCCTTAAGGGGTTAAAACAGCGTTAAAAGACTCCCTTCTATGCCCTTGCCCTCATTCTCAGACCCCCAATTCCTTGGCTTGCAGGGGGTGCATTCGGCCAAACAAGAACTCTTGTCACATTGCCTCTTTGATTTGATTTTATTGCTAGGTGTACGAGGAACATTTTTGCTAACAGTGGAAGATGGGGGTCCGGCACATAAGGCTGGCGTTCCCCCTGGTGCCCGACTCCTGGAGGTGAATGCAGAGAGTGTGATCAGCATCACTCTGAGCCAGCTCACTAAGAAGGTAACATTGCTATGCTAGCCTCAAACGGATATTTTTATTACACGTTGTGTAAAGCTGTCCATGTACATAGCGAACAGTGTTCCAGTATAAATTATCAAGTAATATAAACTAAGTTAAAAATAAAACTTTATGCAATGTGCATTATTTGCTGCAGACATTGCACACTTATGATTCAGACACAATAACATTTTCTCTCATTATTATATGCTTGATTACAATCATTTTATAATTCCTCATCTCTTTTAAAACAAACAGTGCAGACCACTGAGTATAGTATGTAAATGTATTAATTGACACATACATTTGTGTATGTATATTCATCTATAACTGTTTATATTCACGTTACAGCTCTGGTATCTTTTCCTCATCTCTTATAGTTGCAGAGCAATAATTCTCGAGTGGTCCTTCTAGTATTGGAAGCTTCTGCATGGGATGTATATGAATATCATGGCATTACCCCAACTTCAGCACTTGCAGACACTTCTTTCCTTCCTTACCGAACACGCAAATTGCATCTAGTACGGGGTCCAGAAGGATATGGCTTTCTCTTAAGACAAGAGAAGTGTCTAGGAGAATCAGGTGGGAATTAGGAAACATTTTAAATTGGCTCATAAAACAGAGGGCCTGCTTTCTCCAGCTAAGAAAGAAACCCTTGGTAGATTACTTTTGATTATTTCTCCGAAGGGTTAAGCACATAACAGCACAGAAACTTATTTTAAGAAGCCTTTTTCAGTTTCTTTGGCAACAACCTATACGTGCCTGGTTTTGTGTCACATGATAATCGTCCCCACACCTTTAAAGTGAGGAGATACTAATATGTTTGTCTATCCACGCGTTAGAAAATGTACCTGACATGATTAAATATGTCGATAATCATAATAATAATAATAATTAATTAAACCGGGAGTTGCTGGCCTTGGAGATATTCTGAAGTGCTCGACATTTGTAGGCCAAATGGACATCATGATTTCTTTTAGGTCAATACCTGCGTGAACTGGACCCGGGGCTACCTGCAGAGGTGGCTGGAATGCGAGAGGGAGATCGTTTATTGGGAGTCAATGGACACAACGTAGAAGGATTAGAACATGAAGACATTGTGTGTTTAATACAGGCTAGTGGCAAGCAAGTCACACTGATTGTCATCAGCAACGAAGGAGACAGGTTTTACAGAGAGGTGAGACATGCTAAACACTATGGCAAAGTAAAGACTTGAACGTTTGGTTTCGTGTTTTTTCAACAAACTTTATCTGCCGATCTTAAAGTATCCATTGTAGGCAGAAATGTGATATTTTGATTACATTCCAAACTAAAAATACCACATTGATTGGATTCTTTATAACAGCGTTACAAAATCCTGCTTATGTTTTTAAATGCCCTTCCCCTTAAATTTTATTAGTCAATAAGTCCCTCTGGGTGATTAAAACCCATCTCCAGTGTTTACCACAGGAGAGTATGAGAAGAACATGGGATGTTTGTCAAGATGATTGGGCGAATAGAACAGACCTAAACACATGGAGAAGAAATAGATTTCCTGTCCACAAGAAGCCTAAGCCTGATTCAAAATATTTGAAATCTGATGAAGAACACAAATAGTCGAGTTCTATAGATATTTCAGGAGGACAAGGGGATAGGGCTGTCCATCCATTGGCCCCAACAGCTTATGCTGAAATGTGATGTATATAAAATTCTATACCAAGGTATGGAACTTTCAATCTTTCTTGCTTCTTTACATTAGATTGGAATTTCCCCTCTGCTGTTCTATGAAGGTAATACCGATAATGGCGGTATGAAATTAGCTATTCCTGCACAGTCTGCATCTACAGATCCACAGGTGAGGTGATTTATTTTGTAGTTCATTGGGTGGCATTTTAACCTTTGTTAATAGCACTAGTATTGTGTATCTACTAACATTCAGGTAGTACTGCACTGAAGAATTCTGCCAAATTTGCAGGACTTGGCCTTAGCTCTATAGCAAGCTGTGATTTTATGTATAATTCAATTTATCTGGTATAACTTCTGCCAAAACTGTTGATTTTGCCGAACAGGTAGTCTACTAAAGAGAAACGTCACTTTTACCAAAGTTCATAGCAAATTGAAACAAATCCTCCCCTCTTCTGCTGATTTGTTGACTTTTCAAGGAGCCAGAACTAAGATAGTTGAAAATTAAATATCATCCTGAGAATACCGTTATGTTGAAGGGAATGTTTAACTATAAATTCCCACTTTGTTAAAGATTAAATCGGATTTGTTACTTTTCCAAGATCCTTCTTCATTTCCTAAAGTTCAATAAAGCAATTTAGAATCGTTTATTGACATGGGACCAATATTTGCAACTTTCCTTGCTATTTGTATAAACTATTTATCCCATTAAAACACTTTTCCCTTCTTGTTGAGCTTCTGATCGCTGGGTCGGGCAGCCTTTGTAAGAGGGTGAGGAGATAATTTAAGCATAGAAAAAAAATATTTAAATATTGTGTTCTTTGAAACAAGATCTCGGCTAACTAAAATTTGAAACTCTCCAACATGATTACACTCACTGACAAACCAAATGCACAAGCCATAGGATGTTTCAATAAATGTATTTCATTATTATTTATTGTTTTATATAGCGCCATTAAATTCTGTAGTGTTGTACAATGAATGGACAGGACAAAACAAGTAGTATGTAACATAACAATTTGACTTACAGAGACAACAGATGAGGAGGGCCCTGCTCAAAAGAGCTTAAAATCTAGTTCATTATTGTAAAATTGTGAAAGTTCTCCTACACTCTTAAAGTGTTTATGAAATAGCTCACTGATTGCGTTTGGATAAAAGGTATGAAACCATTTTAACAAATATTCACCTAATACAGAACAATACAATGACACTGAATATAGTGGCGCTATCCAAAATAGGAAATATTCTTGTATTATATACACTATTGTTTTCAGTTATATGGTACATATAGTATATATAGTTTTCACATTAAGATGTAATTTATCTGCGGATCATGTGGAAGCCATTGTCCAATCTGAAAACACCACATCGAGGATGTTTTCCTTTCTTAGACAGTGTGTACCTGTGTCTGATAAAGACCTAGGCCTTCTATTGTTTACAATGCAGTATGATGAGACTTATGCGTGTTTATCTAGTTAAATGGGCCAAGATAACAGCCGTGCTCCTGACGCTCGTCGTTTATCCAGCCCAGTATAGAGAAACAAATGTGGTTAGCATTGTCATAAATGATCTGCTCGCTATGATGTTTCTGCAGGTAAAGTCACCCAAAATATCATAACTATCAACAATGGCAGCCACTAGGCTGGTAGATGAAGGACCTTTATTGGAACAAAATTAGATTAAACCAGGTTTTTGTCAATGCTACAAAAAAGCAGGATATGAAAAAAAAACATATCCGAGGGAGATCACTAAGAGATCACACAATCTATGGATGGCCCCTCTCAGACATATTGTTGACTATTTACTTGGAAGTTTGTTGGAGTTTGTATGTCAGTTGGCTTTTATTATTATTCACACGTTTTCTTTTCATATATAAGCAGGCACCTCCTCTTTGGGGTGCCCCCTTTAACTATCATAAATAAACTACGATGTTACCGTGGATAAGGCATTCATAATGGCATTCATAAGAAACTATTCTTTTTTTTCTCCCCACCAACAGATGAAAGTGAATGCCTTACCTGAGAGAGACCATAAAGCTCAAATAACGCATACAGAAGTGCAAAGAAGTGAAGAATGATGAGTAACCAAAATAATCATAAAACTGCTAAAAAGATGACAGTCACCAAGAAAAACCCCATGGGCACTAATTGCAGCAACAATTGTATCCTCTAATTGTACATTTCAGAATGCCATGTGCACATCTGGGAATCAGCACTTTAATGGAATTATATTTTTCTAAAGAGTATCTGCCCTACTAGTTGGGCTAACTAACCTATATGACTCTTAACTGAATATATTCACACAGAAATGAATGGCAAACAACATTTTTAATTAAGGTCCTAGACCAGATGGGACCCCGTGTGAAGTCTTGATGGCATTTTTTCTCGTTTGCAGCAATATCGGTCAGATACATTTGGCTACATTGTGGAGGGCAGCGCTTAATGTTACGTAACCTCCGCACCAAAATAACGAGCATGTTCAATGCATAAGAAAACCTAGGAAATAAGTACCAACGGGGCTCGCCCCAGGCAACTGGCTGGGATTCCTGGTACTAAAACTGGCCCTCTATGGTATGTAGTGCGAGTCATTTGCCAGCACATCAGCCCCACGTTCTCCCTGGTTGCTCACTTTGGAAGTAATTAAATCGGACTCTCAGCACAACTATGCTAAAATCCATTATGAAAAGTAACTTAAAAGCTACTGACCAGTAGTTTGTAATAGCAAATTTACACCATCACTTGCTGTATTGACAATGCAAGAGAGGAAGGGAATTAATCGAGTGTAACTACCGTATTTGCTCGATTATAAGACGAGGTTTTTTTCAGAGCAAATGCTCTGAAAAATACCCCTCGTCTTATAATCGAGGTCGTCTACTAATCAGACCTCAAAATGTCCGGTGGGGCCATGCTACTTACCGGGCTTTGGTCGCGAGCAGCAGGAGAACAAGAAGCTAGCAGCGTGTCACAAAACTCTGCCTCCCCCCTCCTTCCTCTGGGGGCGGGGCCAGAGAAGTTGCACTCACAGCGGGCCCCTGCAGAAGTCTTGAGTGAGAGATCAGCAGTTCAGGTAAGGGGGTGGGGGGCTGGGGGGTTTGAGCGTGTGTGTGTATATGTGATTAATGGAATGAATGAGTATTTAAATGTTTGTGAATGAGTGTGTGTTAGTATGGATGTGTAAGGGTGGTGGTGGTAGCATGGCATAGGGAGGCTGTACTCACACTCCTATCATCCTAGGTTCCAGCATGTACTGGCTGCCTTGGCTTGATAGGGGTGTGATTGCTGTTAGCAGTTATATATATATATCTCCAGAAATGCCTTTTAACCCCCTATATGCCACTCTGCCCCATGATATGCCTTTTAACCCCCTATATGCCACTCTGGCATATAGGGGATTAAAAGGCATATCATGGGGCAGAGTGGCAAATAGGGGGTATAAGGCATTTCTGGGGGCAGAGTGGCAACCCTGGGGGCAGATGTGCATAACTGGGGGGGCAGGTTGGCAAATAAAAGGAAATAAAAAAATATATATTTTTCTCAATCATAGCTTTTATTAAATATGAAAATATTGTTTACATGAATTAATATTTACTAGTAAAACTTTTTTTCCTATAGGGTAGTCTTATATTCAGGCTTTTTGTTTTTTTCCTAAATTAATATTTAGATTTTGGGGGGTCGTCTTATAATCAGGGTCGTCTTATAATCGAGCAAATACGGTATGTAAAATATACCCATGTCATTACATCCACAGCCAATAAGATATGTAGGTCCCACCAAATCAAGAATTTTACCAAAGTTTGATGCTGTTTAAAATATACCAAAACCCCTGTGTCCGTTGCTTAAATATCCAGGGGGTTGAGGCCACAGTTCTGAAGCATCCCTTTGTACTGTTGATGGATGGAGAGGGCCTGCTTCTTCCAGCCGAATTCAGCCATATTGAGTTTATCAATCAGCTTATCTAGACAGGCCTGGAAAACAGGGAGAGTAATGTAGAGAGTGGTACGTGCAAGCCTTGGGAGGTATAGTAAGGGGATACCAAGTACGGTTCAAGTATAAGCTTTCAAGACAACTTAGGTCATTGTTCAGTCATGTCACAAAATCATATCTGAAGTGTGTCTTTAAATACATTACATGGGAATACAAACATAGGATCAGATCAGTATTTGATGAGGTATTAACAATTGTGATTTAATGTGCATTTAGAGTTAAGGGAAAACAAAATATTGTAAACACAGAGAATTGAATACTCAAGATACAGAAGAGATTTGACCATAAAATAATAATAATAATAATAAAGCAGTGAGAAAGGGGAGGGAAAGATAAAACAAAATTAAATGTATCCTGAAAGAAAAACAAAACAATCCAGAAAAGTTATATATACACTATCATGCTTTGAACGGAGTTTAAACAGATCTCAGCCAGCATATGCCACAGGAGTGTAAGGACATAAATAAAAAGCTAGTTGACCTGCATACATCTAAATTACATGATTGGAGTAATGATATGCTAAAATGTTTAATTTAAAAAGTGTTGGGGTGAAAAAACCCCAAAAAGCTACTATATCATAATGTATTCTTTTACCATATGGCGTATTCAGAGAATATTATGCAGAATAAGCACATTAAAATGGTAAATTATACCAGAAAAGAAAAAAATGTGTTCACTTTTTGTCTGGTACCTTTTATAAGACAAAAACCAATTTATAAAATGTATATTACAAATGACTTATTTCCATGTGACAGGTGCTGTGCATCGCAGCTACTGTATCTAATGAGTTACAGTGAGTGATTATGTACAGGAGGCATATGCTGCCATGTAATGAAGAAGTAGCCACTTACATGCAATAAAGTCTCATATTCTTTCTCCATATTCTCCATCTGAGCCCGGAGATCCATAATCTCTGCCTCTTTCTCTGCTGCCTTGCGCTCGGATTCCTCTTGAAGCTTTTGCAGTGCATTCTGGGAGTATGCTGTATGTGCATGAAAGATGGCATATGTCTGACGCAGTGAAGCATGGTGGTGGCAGCATCATGCTGGGAGGATATTTTTCATTATCAGGGACTGGGAGACTGGTCAGGATTGAAGAAATGATGGATGGTGCTAAATACAGGGAAATTCTTGAGGGAAACCTGTTTCAGTCTTTCAAAGATTTGGGACGGAGGTTCACCTTCCACCAGGGCAATGACCCCCAGGCATACTGCTAAAGCAACACTCAAGTGGTTTAAGAGGAAACATTTAAATGGGCAAGTCAAAGCCTAGACCTCAATCCAATTGAGAATCTGTAGTATGGCAGATTGCCGTACATCGGCAGAACCCATCCAACTTGAAGGAGCTGGAGCAGTTTTGCCTTGAAGAATGGGCAAAAATCCCAGTGGCTAGATGTATCTAGCTTAAAGAGATGACTCCCAAGAAACTTGGAGCTGTAATTGCTGAAAAAGGTGGTTCTGTAAAGTATTGACTTTGGGGGCGTGAATAGTTTTGCACGCTTACATTTTCTGCATCCTCAAAGTGGTAGGCATGTTGTGTAAATCAAATGATACAAACCCCCAACAAATCCATTTTAATTCCAGGTTTTAATGCAAGAACAGAGGGAAAATGGCAAGGGGAGTGAATACATTTGCAAGGCACTGTACCTGTGGCATTAGAGCAAAACGCTCTACAGTCCTACAGATCCAAACATACATTCACTCACCAAGTTTTATTTTCAGTTCTGTCACCTCTTCCTCAAGGGATCTAATATGAGCTGAGCTTTCCTGTTCCAGGCTCCTATGCTGACGTGTCATTTCTGGGGAATTAAGAGATATATATGTTATATCAGGGAAGAAAGGGATATTTCCTTTATTCGTCACACCAAGTTTTACAATCTGAGGGTATCTTTTAAATGATACTTCTGTCACATTTTCGCACCATAGCTTCCAGAAGGTAGAATAGGCCCTTCTAAACAAAAGATATCATCAGGGGCTGGGCCAGGGGGGCAATTGCCCCCCAGGCCGCCCGAAATCTAATCTAAACGGCCGCTGGGTGCTGATGCCGCCGGCCGGCGCTACTTTAATACTTTTTTTTAAATTTAATATGGCAAGCCGGATCGACCATTAAATGAAAAAAAAAAATAGTATTAAAGCAGCGCCGGCCGGCGGCATCAGCACCCAGCGGCCGCCAAGTGATGGGAGCAGCGTGAGGGGTGAAAGCTCCGCCCCCTCGCACTCACCTTTCACCCATCACGCTGCTCCCATCACTATGCGGCCATCAGATTGTTGGAAATCGAATCTAAACGGCCGCTGGGTGCTGATGCTGCCGGCCGGCGCTACTTTAATACTTTATTTATTTATTTTTAATATGGCAAGCCGATCCGGCATATTAAATAAATAAAAAAAAGGATTAAAGTAGCTCCGGCCAGTGGCATCAGCACCCAGCGGCCGTTTAGATAAGTTTTCCAGCAGTCTGATGGCTGCATAGTGATGGGAGCAGCGTGAGGGGTGAAGGGTGAGTGCAAGGGGGCGGAGCCACTTCACTTGACTTGCCCCCCAGGCCTTAGGCTGCCAGCCCTCCCCTGGATATCATAGACAATCAAGTTAGTTATAAGTAAATGTACTTATGCTAACCCTTACGAAAAAATTACTGCAGTTTTTTGGACATGAAAAAACTGCAAAACTGCACTTTTACTGCAGTATTACTGCATTTGTACTTCACTGTCCTGCAGTTGTACTGCAGTTATTTTTGTACGGAAGTACAAATGCAATAAAGCTGCAGTACATTGAAGTACAACTGTAGGTTTGCAGTAAATGTGTAGTAAAACTGCAGTACAGTGAAGTACAAATGCAGTAAAACTGCAATAAATGTGCAGTAAGACTGCAGTAAAAGTGCAGTATTGCAGTTTTTTCATGTCCAAAAAACTGCAGTAATTTTTTGTAAGGGAAAAGCTTTGACAATTGCAGTTCCCAGTTAAGCACAGGTTAAGTTGAGGGACTTTGTGAGAAGTGGGGGAGGATCCCCAAAAAGCTCTGCTTACTACCTTATTTCCAGTTCCTTACCCAACAGGGAAAGTTTCTTGGAAGTTCTAATTTGTGAGATTGCTGCACCGGTTACATATAGTACATACACTATAGGGTATTGTCCCCGTTCTACCTCATTACATGCATAGTGCTAGAAAAACCATAGGTTAAACTTGATATTGATTAGATAATGCCCACGTAGTCTTTCTGAGACAGATCTCAGATTAAAGCCACGCGCTGGTAATTCTAATGCAAATCAGTACACATGTTCTTTGCTATTAGAGTAAGATCTGCGGCCTCCACCTGCTCCTCTCTATTGAATGCAGAGAAGAACACTTAATACACATCACTCTATTGCTCCCATTAAATGATTAAATCAATGTGGCCTCAGCTAGGATGTGTACGCAAGTAGACATCCTACTTTCAGTAGAGACAGGAATACTAAAATAAGAATTCTAATTTTCTGGATTCAAATGCAAAGGAAAGCATGTAATCAAATGCATTGGAGTCCGAGGAAAGCAGACTCTAGTTTGCATTTTACTTCAATTTATGAAGCGGTTAGCATTGATTAAAATTAAAAGTTGTGGCAGCAATCGTTCAACCAAAAGACTTACCGCTGTATATAGCTTGTTTATCATCTCTCTCGCCTTGCAGATCTCCTTCGAGTTCTTGTAGTTTCTCTCTAAGTTCTTTTTTAAGCTCCTGTGCCTGACGGGCTATCTGTCTGCGAAGAGCTGTTGATGAATGGAAGTAGAAGGGATTCACATTATACACAAATCACAATGAGGAGCACATAATTACAATGACCTTGAATAGTGATATACATTAGCAGTTCAATAATAACCAAACTGCATGTATAATTACATAAATAGCAGTGAGAAACACCAGTTTAAATGGGCTTCTTTCTGTGTTTTCTACTTACCCAAATGGTCCTGCAAAACATCCACCTCCAGCACTGCCCTCCGATACTGTTCTTCAACCGACCCTAGTAAAAGACAAACAAGGTTTGGATTACTATTATTCTTTATTGATTAAGCGCCAACGTATAACAATGGAAAGATG
Organism: Spea bombifrons; assembly: GCF_027358695.1. Lineage (NCBI taxonomy): Eukaryota > Metazoa > Chordata > Amphibia > Anura > Pelobatidae > Spea > Spea bombifrons. Next base: position 16,425,370 of record NC_071098.1, read on the forward strand.
GGGTGGTTAACAAATACACTTACAACAGGAGATGAGGTCCCGACCCATGAGCTGTCCATCTAGCCTTATAGGACTTTCATAAAAGGTTACTGAGAAGAGTAGCGGTCTTATGAGGGCCCCGCTTGTGAACTTACAATCAAAAATAAATTTTACAGGTAATTGTATGAGATAATATCCTGGTACTGAATCCCAATAAAAAGATTACAAAACCACTTATAAAAGACCAATAAAATGTGGTCCTTGCGGTTTGAGTAGGTTTGCTGGTAAGTAAAGCGTGCTGCTGTGAGCTCCATGATCTCCTGGCCTTGTTATAGCACCAAATTTAGGTAGTAAATCGAGATTAGCAATATTTATTCTCAGTGACCCCTCCTAAAGCTTGTCTCACCTGATTCATCCTTTGACTTTTTTATTTTCTTCTTCTGAGTCTTTCCCTTCAGCTTGGGAGGCATCCCTTAAAGACAGACACCGTGAGTTAACAGGGTTCTTTGAAATTGTGTTTTTTCTTCTTCTAGGGAACATTGCAAACGAAAAGAAACCTCTGATGTCATGGTGGGCTTAACATATGTTGTCCATGTTTGTTGACATAACCATTTTAAGACTATAATTGATAAAAGAAATACAAAATATGGGGGCTGACCAGACAGGGCCAGATTTATTCTCAATCAAGGGCTCGCACCCACAGATGTTCTGCCTCTCTCCTTTGTGATCTGGAGAAGAGACAGAAAAAGTATTGTGGTTGTGAGATTGTGAGTGTGCCTGCTGTTACACCCTGTGATACCTAGTCCTATTTAACCTTTCCCTCGCCTCCTTGATCTATAGGCTAGGTTAGTTTGGTGGGTGGTTAGATGGAATTGGGTAGGCAGTATAGCTGAGGTTTTTTTGTGAAAATGCTGACAGCGTCGGATGACGCGGATGCCCACATTCCATCTCCTAAAATGATGTGTATGAAACCAGGCCATGTCCAATGATGGGTACCCGCAAATATGTTTGAGTCAGAAATCACCCCCCCCCCAATTTATTATGACTCCTAGCATTGATGCCAGTGAGCCTAAATGTAAAAAAAAAAAATAAAAAAAAAATAAAAACTGTAATGTACACCTTATAACATATATCACTCGAAAAATATAGAAATTCTATATAACGCAGGTATTTCCAAAACTGATTGATTTAGAGGGTATTTTCTTGTTTTTAACTAAATGACTAAGTATTCGGCTAATTGTGTAACTATGGTATCAAAAGAAAGCGCTAGACCGCCTTAATAATATATATACTTTTCATGGGTGCGTTATTCACAGGAAAGGGGAATAAAGGGGTAAAAAGTGGAGCGATCATATCAGAGAACGCCGTACTGAAATCCAGCCGTTAAAGCATTCACTTCTCGTGTTCTCGTTATCTTTTTATTTAGAATTGTATTTTTTAGCTCTGGGAAACGCGGGGTCATTTCATGTAAACCCTCCTCCATTTGCCGTTATCCCTCGTTTCATTGGCATCCTACACTTCATGCAAAAACTTCCTGTGCCCTGTGTGCACTTTGTGCGTGTTTTAGCCGTGTGTCATGAAACAGCGTCCGTGTGGGCAATCAGGCTCTCTGGCAGTCCACTGTTGGCCAGTTACAAGGAAGGTCTCTCTCCGACCAACCCATTTGCACCACGAAGGACTGTGCTGAGCTGGCATAGCATCCAAAGAATGACGCGGACGGCCACTACGCATCTCTAATAGGCAGATATGACATCATAACCTTGTGCTCAGCAGTAAGGACAATGACAGGGATGCACTAAATAGATATGTCACCGGGTCTCTCTCCAAATCACGATTACAGCAAAGAGGAGAGAGGCAAAAAACAGAGACAATCGCGATCCTTACAAGCATTCCCTTTGCCATCTGACATTAACCGTGCAACGTGATTCCCTATGGAATAGATCAGAATTGCGGGGGGGGGGGGGTTGGCTGTAGATGGACCCCTAGGGTCATGGACCAGTTAGCAACAGCGATGTCCCTGCGGCAATGTATGAGTCACTGGCTATGAATGGGTTAAACAAATCTGTGTTATTTTGTTTTCTGATCACAATACATTATTAAATATAATATGATATATATATATATATACACGCATTCAATGGGGAAACCTGGTAATGTTCTCACAGGGAGCACAACTGAGCCGGACTGGAACCACGTGAAAAAGCGATTAGGCATTAGATGAAGGCAGTAACTACGAGGTTAGATCGGTCACCTGAATACCGATACATTAAATTCAGACAGAACTCGGCCGTATCTGGATGGAACGCAGAATAGACGCTGATTATAACTGTAAACTATCGGTATATAATTCAGACACCCCGAGCGGCATGCATTCGCAGCCCCGGCGCCCTCGGAGGCTCACCTGAAGTCCCCGGTAGAACAGCTTAACAACCGTACCTGCAAGCAAGATGCCGACTTCTTCCAAACAAGGGCGTGGCAAACGAACCGATTAGCCAATGGGGAAAGAAAGCGAACTCCGGCCGTTTAATCTTGGCCCAATGTGTGTAGAGAATTGGTTGCTAGGGTACTGCTATGGGAACCGAGTCTAACACGTATTTTAATATCTAACTTTTTCTTCACATGAACAGATATAAAAATGGCATATTCATTTTACAGGGCTGTGCATTTTCCAGAGGCTACATGTGTAACACGCCTTCACATATATATAGAATGTACTTGGATATTTAATCTGACATCTGTGTCATGTTTAGAGCTGAAACAACGAATCGATAAAATCGATAATAATCGATAACGGAAATCATCGATAACGATTTCCGTTATCGATTAATCGAGTGATCGATTCGTCGTTGGAGCACTAGGCTCCTTTTACTTACCTCCGCCAGCGTTCCCCGCTTCTGCTCCACGCTCTGCAGTCTCCGCCTTCTTCAAGCTACGTGACGACGGATGTGACGCGCGTCTACTATCAAGTTGGAAGTGGAACAAGTTCGTAGCGGAGGTAAGTACTCTTTATGTCTATTGTCTGTGCGAATGTTTATGTGCGAGACTGGGTGCGCGGCAGAGTGTGTGTGTGTGTGTGTGTGTGTGTGTGTGTGTGTGTGTGTGTGTGTGTGTGTGTGTGTGTGTGTGTGTGTGTGTGCGTGTGTGCGCGCGGCAGAGTGTGTGTGTGGGTGCGCGGCAGAGTGAGTGGGGGGGTGCGCTGCACAGTGAGTGGGGGGGTGCGCTGCACAGTGAGTGGGGGGGTGCGCTGCACAGTGGGGGGGGGTGCGCTGCACAGTGGGGGGGGGTGCGCTGCACAGTGGGGGGTCCGCGGCACAGGGGGTGGGGGGTCCGCGGCACAGGGGGTGGGGGGTCCGCGGCACAGGGGGTGGGGGGGCAGGGGATGCAGGGCAGGATGTGAGTGCAGGGCAGAGTGGGGCCAGGAGACTGGATGCAGGTCAGAGTGGGGGTGGGAGGGCAGGGTGGCAGACTGGGTGCAGAGCAGAGTGGGGGTTGGGATGCAGGGCAGGGTGTGAGACTGGGTGCAGAGTAGAGTGGGGGTGGGGGGGCAGGGCAGGGTGTGAGACTGGGTGCAGAGCAGAGTGGGGATGCAGGGCAGGCTGTGAGACTGGGTGCAGGGCAGGCTGTGAGACTGGGTGCAGGGCAGGCTGTGAGACTGGGTGCAGGGCAGGGCAGGGTGTGAGACTGGGTGCAGGGCAGGGTGTGAGACTGGGTGCAGGGCAGAGTGGGGATGCAGGGCAGGCTGTGAGACTGGGTGCAGGGCAGGCTGTGAGACTGGGTGCAGGGCAGAGTGGGGGTGGGGATGCAGGGCAGAGTGAGGGTGGGGGCACAGTGCAAAGGGGTGGGGGCACAATGCAAAATTCTTTTAAATAAACGAAAAATTTGCATATTGTTTTTTTTATCCGATTAATCGATTAATCAAAAAAATAATCGGCCGATTAATCGATTATTAAAATAATCGTTAGTTGCAGCCCTAGTCATGTTGTACATTGGGTGGTGCTTGTAGGTTAGGTGTTTGATTGTTCTTTTTGGCCTACATACACCTGCCCACCAGCATGCCTTCCAAAAAACACAGCCTGTGCTGTAGGTGGCAAAAGACCATAAATCTAACATGCATGTAATATGTATACCTGCCGGGCAGCCTGGATGACAGCATGATCTAAGTCCAAACTGTCTAAACACACTTCAAGTTTTGCTACAGTCAGATCTTACCTACAGCCGCACCCCCACTCATCATCCTTTCTTATTAGTACTCTTGTGCCAGACAACACCGATTCAGTAATTACTGTTAAGTGATCTGACATTACAGCATCTTCAGAAGTCGTGGCCGGAGAGGGCACTGCTGTATAAACACATTAAACAGCAACCCGGAGGTTTCAGGTGTGGACCCGGAGAACCGGTGCTTTTCCCGGAGATCTCTGGGTCAAACCCGTTGAGTTCCCAGGTATGTGTACAGTATATTCCACGATAACCGTAATCAGTGCTGGATTATAACATTTGTAGACCTGGAGCTGGAAATTTCCACGATATGCACATCATCACATTGCAAAAAAAAGTGGGCACAAAATGGAACAAGTTCTCTGTTTTCCTTTTAGCATTGTTTACACATTTTACATGCAACTGCAGAGAAACGTGTATTCTGCTGCATCTCCAGATTACAGAAACACCCCATATACATGTTTTTTTTTATGAGTTTTGGAAGTTGCGGGGCACAAAATGGAACATCTCCATACTTTATATTTTCAGATTTTATTTTGTGAGACCTATGTCCCATTTGGGACTGTTTAGCAGCCCACCAACTCAAGATACCACAAAAGTACAGCAGACAGCCCAGGCTATTTCATTGAGAGATCTGGACAGTTATCATGCAGCAATTTTGTCCCCAATGTCTGGCAAACGGAGATGTAACATTATTTTTTGTTGCTTTTTTCACCAACTTTTCCATGTTTTTAAGATTTTTTGCAGAGTGCATGCAACTGCAGAGAAACCCACCAACATGTATTCAGCTGTGTTTCCAGATAACAGGAATAACCCACATGTATGGGCTTTTGTATATAAAACATGACATGTTAATTTCACTGTGTAACAGCACACAGATTAGGGCAAATTATACATAGAGAAAATAGAGTGGTTAATGTCATAATATGCAATACAAACACAGTTTAGATACATTTTCACAAGGATGCCAGCCTTTTGCTTTTTTCCCACCTCTTATCAGCCTGACTGGGGGTGGTGTGTGTTTTAATATTGAGGGTCATCAGCTCATTTACACAAAACAATGTTTATAAAATATTAAGGGATCAGACAATAATAATGTGAACAAGTAATGAGCAGCGAGACATCTAGTGTTCACATTTTTATTATTTAAATATGGCATACAGTAATATGGCAGTGGAAAAGTTAAACATGCTGTGTGTCAAATGGAATCTCTCCTGCCAGTTAGCCTTGTGATGTCATAACGGAAGCTACATATGCTACTCTGGTACTTCACACACAGAGTGCCATTTTGAAGGACCCCTTCCAAGACAGCAGACTTCCTGGCAAAGTGAACTGCAGAGTGTCGGCTACCCGGCAAAGAGATTTGCAGAGAGTCGGGATTCCAGCAAGAGATGTATGAACTCTTGAGAAGTGGATTTTTTATACGACATCTTAAAATCAATTAACCTATATTTTTTTTTAATGTAGTCAGACAGTTAACCTCTTAGTGCCCAGAGGGAAGGGCAGTTCTTTAAGCCATGGTTCCCCAGAGGTTTCCTCCAAAAGAGGTTTTTCCTCTCCTATGTGCTGAAGAATGACTCTTTGTGAGTCCAGAGGTCCACTCGCCCCCACCCATACAATGTTGCTATTATATAATAAAGCTTTGGTTGCCCCATAATCATTGTTGTCTATTAGTAATTCTTTCAAAATCCTAAAAGGCATTAATCACCTTTAGTTACATTATATTTTTGCCATAAGTCTGGGCTGATATGTTAATGAACATTCTCTAATAATCATAATAATACCTCTCAACCAGCATCTGTGTCTGGAGAGCAGTCTCTGCTGCAGCTCACCCTACCGTTTCAGACCATGACTGTTCTGCAATGTGTGGGTGTGAGCGCCTGCGTGGGCTCGCTAAGGTACTGTGGAGCTTCTGGGTTTTTTCTCTAATATAGTTTTTATTGCGCAATCAAAAGTGCTGATTCAGCACTGCAAAGTAGTAGGAACTTACTAAAGCCAATCACAACATAGAGTGTATACAAATAATGAATTGATACTCAGCAGCCACTCAGTGGCAGAAAAACGCACTGATTGCATGCAACAGGAGCAACTGCCGTGCATGCGCAAATCGGGCAACACGACAGTTTAAAGCGAGCACACAGCTATCATGTGTATTAACCCCTTAATGACAAAGCGGGCTCACAATGCATTGTTTTGGAGTGTCCCTTTACAGGGGCTGCAGATATGTATTTATTTATAAAACATGAAAGGGAGGCCAGGCCCAGCCTGTCGTCTAATCGCTATGTAACCTTACATGCCGCCCATCGCACTCCCCGAAGAGGTTCCTGCGCCGCCGTGCACACTAGACGTTTCAGTAGCTCGTTAACATCTGGACAGCTACCGCCCACACTCTACACGGCCGCTTCCTCTTTCTCTGCGTCTGCGTAAAAACGCTTCAAGAAACAGGCTCGCCCTTGTTTCAACCAATCGCTAGTGTGTTTCCGAGCAGCCCCGCCTTTGGTGGGCACGTCGCTGTAAATACATGCAAGCTGCGTCGAGCGACCACCCTGCGCGCTCACGGCCGGTGAAAGGCGGAAGTGACGGCGACGAAGCGGTGCTCGGACCCGGGAGACCCTGCTCCCCCCTCCCCGCCCGGCGCACATAGGGAGGGTTGTGCCCGGGGGCTGCCGCGCTCTCGGTACCAGTGAGAACCCTGCAGCTGTAACCCGGTCTCCATGGCGACCAATCTGCGGAAGGGCGGCGGGCTGATCGGGCTGGTGAAAGACGCTTTCCAGCCGCATCACCACCCGGCCGCACAGCCGGGGGCCGTGGACAGAAAGACGGTGGAAAAATGCTGGAAGCTGATGGACAAGGTACTGTATTTTTTACACCGAGCTCAGAACGTGAATCTCTGCGACGTTCTCTTTATCCCTATGTGTGCTCTGCAGCCCCGTGCTCACCCCGCATCACCCGACAATCCCTGATTCTCGTTACCTAGAGCACTGTCTCGCTTTAATGGCGTCATAGCTCTAGGTAAGACTTGCACATCCATCCTGACGTGTCCATAGCTGTCAGTTTATTAATCCATGCTGCCCGGCATCTACTGCCCGAGATCACGGAGCAGTCTCCGGCACACGCCCTGCCCAACGGGCCGGAACCTTTCCCACAGACCCTTAATGACATCAGTGCTGCAGCTCTCATCCTCACAGGCTTCATGACGTCACAGCCTAATGCCTCTGTTTTATTGACATTGGATGGCCTCATTTCCCCTTTAACCTGGGGGCACTCTTAAAAGGGGGCCATGCTGGACAGCGCTCAGGTTACCACGCAATGTTGCAAAACTCAGGACAGCATTCTTTAAGAAAAACCGTTTAACGTAAAATAAACGATCAATTTCCTGAAATAACGGGATGTTTAGTAATTTAAGTGTTCTGTTAGGTAATGGAGCAGAATATGCAGCACGGTTATGTTTTATTTATACACAAGTTAGGCAGCGCTTTATGCCATGCATACATTCATGGATAGGACGTAACTGGAACGGACAGACTGACGGACCGATAGGTAGAGAGGACTCAGCAGGCTTCGGCTCTAGAGATCAGTGCTGTGTGCGGATCTCTCCACGCTCCCGTACTCCGCAAAACTGCACGCAAACTGTGAGAAGCATGTTTCACGTTTCAGGGCGTTCTCCTATAGAATATATAACGTGTACCGCAGAACAGCTCCATAATGAGCATTCATCTTCTAGAAACATCCTAAAAGGAATGGTCTTTTGTTACTTTCATTATATAAACTCTGGACCATCCTCGTTGCGGAGACTGTTGTGCGGGAGCATGTGTGAGAGCGCTGCCTGCGTACTAGTAAGAAGTCTCAAGGAAAGGACCCCGAACACGATGCAGACAGAGGAGTCTCATAGTGAGAAACAAACAGACCGGTTCCTAGATTTAGGCTGTGATGGTCCCTTTAAAGCTTCCATTTGTTGCTATATGTACAGCTGAAACATTAAATGGCACATGCTGTCATTTAAAGGGACAATGGCTCCCATCCTTTCAGCTTTTTATTGCAGGGCAACAGAGGGGAAAGGCCATTGTAACCCCCCCCTGCTTGTACAGGACCATGGAGATACGCGTGATAACTCAGCGAAACGCTGCTCGAATAGCACAGAAAGGGCAATCCGTGAAACGATCATAGTTTGTTTGTTTTAGTGACTCATGAAAGAAAAGGACGTGGCTCCCCATAAGAAATACACTGTTGGAGGTGATCTGTGACTCTCCGCACAGCCAGCGGTTGGCTTGGTGGCTCTCAGTTGTTGTTCTTGTGGGATAATGGGTGGCACAGCGATGATCACTTTAGTTTGTAATGCCCGTTTGTGGGAGCTCGTTATTCTAATCAACCCACAAGCTCTGTAGTTTGTGTCTAAACGCAAAACAAAGGCCATCAAAGTGTGAGTGAGGATGCATGGTAGGCCGGATGTATCTGTGTTTTTACACAGTACTGTCACACAGTCATATTTAGTCCTCCTCGCTTTGTATCTTCAGTGCTTTGTGTTGCATTGAGACCACAGTTACTCGCTAGAGGGTGATCTGTGAAACTCATGCTGACGGCTGTGGCTTTAATACAGTCTACAGAAAATCTCAAGCGTTCTATGTGGAGACGCGGTTACTAGCGTAAAAACCGTGGCAGGGAGTTACACATTTTAATGCTATTTAGTAAAATGATGAAAGTGAAGATGCTCTCTGGATACTTTCTTTCCGTTTTCATTATTATCTGTGGAAGTAGCGTGTGCATGGTATGTGTTGTGGTCTATTAATTTTAATTTGAGTCTTACCGGGATCTTGGTAGCCACCCCTCTGTTTTCTAGCATGTGAGTGAAGTTTTAATATGAGCTATTCTGGCGTATCAGCACAGAAGTCTCAGGGTGCCTGTGAGGTCCAAACTACTTATATTTTCCATATGCACCTATATACTAATCCGCCTGGCTTAATTGTGAAGGTAAGAGACCTGTAGAATGTCAGTGGTTATCCTTTCTCACCGCATCACAGAGTAGTCTCACATTTCAGTGATATTTGTACCGGTTCACTTAGATATAGACATAGATAGAATATCTATCTATCTATCTATCTATCTATCTATCTATCTATCTATCTATCTATCTATCTATCTATCTATCTATCTATCTATCTATCTATCTATCTATCTATCTATCTATCTATCTATCTATCTATCTATCTATCTATCTATCTATCTATATTAGTGGTCTTGAGAGTGCTCTCCATGCTTGTTTATGCATGCACACTTCATTCAATTAACCCATGCCATTACAAAAGCTTGTATTTGGGAAATATTGTGAAAGAAATGATATCTTGCTTATCTAAATGAACCTTTTGGAATTACCAGCATGTTATCTATAAATGTGTCCTATATATGATACAATCTTTATCTAAGTTACAATAATGAACAAACGCAATCTGTTTCAACTAATAACACACATTATTGCATTCTTGTCCATATTGAATATATCATTCAAGACTTCACAGTGTGGGTTTGAAAAAGTTTGTGAATCCCTGGGCTTATCACTTCAACAAAAGCTAATTGGAGTCAGGAGTTAACAAACCTGTTAACCAATCAATGAAATGAGTGTAGAGGTGTGTTTTTATTTTTTTTAAGCTACTTAAAACAAATAAACTAAAAAAACACAAAGATTTTGAGTTTGCAATTCAACATAAGCATCTGCTAACCATGCTTCACGGAGGAAATTGCTGTTTTCCAATTTGACATCACTGTCAGCCTGAAGTTTGCCGAAGAGCACCTTGATACTTCACCGGGAAAATGTTTAGTGGATTGATGAAACTAAGGTTGAATTGTTCAGGAAGAACACGCAGCGCAACGTATGGCATAAAAAGGGCACGGCGTATCTACATGAAAATCAACTCCACGGTGAAGTACAGTGGGGAGAAAATCATGATTTAGGGCTGCTTTTATGCCTCAGGTCCTGGACAGCTTGCCATCATTGAAGGGGCAAATAATTTCCAAGTTTACCCCAAAGTTATACAGAATAATGTCAGGGTGGCTGTTTGCCAGCTGAAGCTCAGTAGAAGTTGTGTAATGCAGCAGGACAATGACCCTAAACATCTAAGTAAAAATCCTAAGGATGTGGCTGAGCTTAAGCAGCTCTGAATGGTCTAAAACCCCTGCTGAACGTTGTGCCGGTCTGATCCGCAGCTACCGGAAGTGCTTGTTTGAGGTTATTGCTGCCAAAGGAGGTTCGATCACTTATTAAATACAAGGTTTCACTTACTTTTTTTCACCAGCACTGTGAATGTTTAATGGGTGCGCACAATAAAGGCATGAAAAACTATCATTGTTTGTGTGTTATTAGTTTAAGTACATCGTGTTTGTTTATACTTGTGGCTTAGATGTAGATCAGATCACATTTTATGAACAATTTAATACCGAAAACCAGGTAATTCCAAAGGGTTCATTTACTTTTTCTTTGTTCTGTGTGGATGATAATCAATTCTTTGACCACAACACTCCCTCTCTATCATGAATGGCTCAAACAGGAACTGGCATGCCAAGTGAAATTGCATCATTTTTAATCCTTTTAACCAGCTGAAAACCACATAACGACCGACAATGGGCGGTCCCTAAACCCATTGAAAACAATGCATTTTGAGCCCGTACATGTACGCGCTTTGTCATTAAGGGGTTAAGAGGGAAATGTTTACAACACATATTTCTGCTGTTTTGTCTGAATATTCGTTCTAGTGTGTGCATGTTTGTGTTCATTGTTGTGTAGGTAGAATGGCGAGCTCTGTCTGCTAGTCTTGCGTGCAGACGGGGGAATACCAAATAAGTTGTCTAATCACTTCTGTGTCATGCAATGTCTGTCAACATTTTTATTATAATCCAGTCTTGAGCGTGCCGACTTCTATACACACACGAGGAACTGCGGCAACCTCAAAATGTTGTATGCAAGAAAAAAGGGGTCGCTTTTTTCGTTCTAGCATTGAAAAAAGTTATTCTATGGGGTATATTGGTACCGAATGGAAGGTATGCTTGGCTTCTCTTACATTAGCTTACCTGGAGGTTATCGCGTGATATTTGTAGCTCCAGTATGCCAAACCTGACTTTATGTCCAGACACCAGAATCACTTTAACGTGTAGACACAGAGCTATTGCGTGCCTTAATACCCCTGTCCCCTCCAACTCCTTGGCTTCCAGTGTAATCGCTGTTGATCAGATACAGCACTAAGTTGTGTCAAAGTTGTCCACATTTGCGGTGATCAGGAAAGTAGTGCGGCAGGGTTTGGTTGCTGGGTCATTGTGTTATCTACCGAGTGTGTGATCAGAATGATTTACCGGTTAGAAATTGTACACAGCTAATTCAAATAGCTCAAACATTTTCAATTATTTGGCAGTTATGTGAGAAACATTAAAACCATTACGTAAAAGTATATGCTTATGAAAAGTGGAGAAGCCGGTGTATTCTCTCTTTTACATACTATTTTCCAATCTAAAGTTGGGGGTGGGGGGTGTCTGCTTAGGATCTCTTGCCCAGGTTATGTGCACCTGCAGAAACGAAACAAAACAATTAACTTTTATAGGGAGGGCGGTATTTGTTTTGGTATTAAGGTTTTTTGTGTAATTTTAAACAATTCAAGATAAGACAATGTACAAAAGTGTCCTTTTAACATAGACACAAAAAAGGAAATTATGGTAAAACAAACATGGTTAAAATCGCAAAAAAAAAGTCTCTAGAAACATAGAATGTGTCTGCAGATAAGAACCGGTCGGCCTTCGTCTATCCATTATTCCTCAAACATTATTCTGTCCTCCGTCTTGTGTATTCAGGATGGCTGTTTGTCTATACTGTGCACGTCTTTACGGTGAAATACCCTTTGTCATGAGACAACAAATCTATGTATTTATCACAGACTTCCCTTGTCATTTAGACAGGTATATAGTTGGGCAGCATTTTTTATGTAGTTTACTGAAGAAGCAGGAAGACTGCAGGTTTATAGAGAAATTATGAAATGGGTCGTTTTTAATTTGGTCTTTAGGAGGGTGTGTGTGTTTTTGTGTGTGGTTTGTTCTCCACCTGCTTTCATTCACATTACCTGATCTCTTGTTTTGCATAGGTGGTCCGCCTGTGCCAGAATCAAAGGTTGGCTCTGAAAAACAGCCCCCCGTATATTCTGGACCTGCTTCCCGACACCTACCAACATCTTCGCACAATTATGTCTCGCTATGAGGGGAAAATGGAGACGCTGGGAGAAAATGAATATTTCCGGGTTTTCATGGAAAATCTCTTAAAGAAGACAAAGCAGACAATTAGCTTGTTCAAGGAGGGGAAGGAGCGAATGTACGAGGAGAACTCTCAGCCTAGGTTAGTCCTGGATACGTTTTCATATTGTGGCTAATGAATGAAGTGTTTGGGGTATAAATCTGTTTGGGAACGTGACTTTTTTTGCCTCACCTTATTTTTATGTGCTACATCTCCAGACTGTACGGGCTGTAGAATGGTGTTTCTTTACGCTAGTGATGTAAAACAATCCTACAGCTTCATATGTTGCTGAAGTATATGGAGTACAGTGCTAACCTTCCAATTCTAAAATACTTCTTTACATGTCTTACAATTCATGGAGCTAGTTATGTAGCTTAGGCTACTTTTTCTGACTGCTGCACTTGGTAAATGCTAAAGTACTATTAGGGACAAAGTTTATATTCCTCTTTTGGCTTCAGAGAAACTCAGTTACACAAAGCTTATGGTGTAAAAAAATAGGAAGTTTGTTGAAGACAGAGCGGCAAGTTACAGAAAAGAGGAAGTATGTAACCGCAGGAAGACGCAGTCAGCACGATGGTTATCGTTGCCAAGAGTAGCCTTAATTTTCTAAACGAAAGCACAAAGAAAACCAGCACATTAACAGGTTGTTTTGCGTTGGTATCCAAGCTTAAAGCCAAAATGGAGTAGCTCAGAAAGCAGTAGAGAAATGTACTTAATTACCGTATTTGCTCGATAAAACAAGGTTTTTCTCAGAGCAAATGCTCTGCAAAATATCCCTCGTCTTATATTCGGGGTTGTCTTTTAATTGGACCTTTTTAAATAGAGGTCTGACTACAAGACTAAAAACCAGATCCCCCGCAGCGCTGCAGGGGACCCAGATCCTCCTCTCTGGCAGCCGGTGGGTGTCAAATGTTGGGGGGTCGTCCTATAATCGACAGATCCTATATAATGTTTGTACGTAATAAAAATACTCAAAGAGCTGTACTGTATGAATAGAGCATGGACTGCCAAATGAGTGAGCGTGTGTGTTATTTTTATTTTAATCTCAAAATAGGGTATATGTTTTAGGATCCACATTTAGGCGAACATCATGGGGGCAGCTGTTCCTTCTGTCATGATTATTCCTCGCTTCCCGTCCTGCTATCTGAATTGTGGTTAGTTATGGTAGCCTTTGAATAGGTGGGGTGAGGAGAACAGGTCATTTATTAGTTGAGAAAAGAAAAAATGTCGGTGCGCTAAGCTAGTCTCAGGCGCAAATAATACAAATGTATAATATGAGGCCTCATATTATACATTTGTATTATTTGAGACTAGCTTAGCGCACCGACATTTTTTCTTTTCCCTGTTTGCACATATTTGAGGTTGTTGGCTCCTCATCAGTCTGGTTGCAGCTTGCTGTCCAGGGGTTAATAGGGAGGAGGTTTAATTGCACCTCCCCAACACATTAATAAGGTTTTTGGTAGCCGTATAAACTGCTTTGTGTGCCCACTATGTAGGAGGTGAGAGTAGGTTCTCACCCTATTGAGAGTGTGCCTTGACGTGGCGGGTGAGCTTAATTATGCTTTGGCCAATTCATATAACCAAAACCTCTCATTTATATTATGTTTATATATTTGTTGCCAACTTTATTAGGGTGAGAAGCGTAGACAGTATTTTGTTTTTTTGTATACATTTATTGGATGAGTTGCCTTGTTGAGGTAAACTTGTAAACGTCTTCCAAAAACCGAAACCTACGAGCTATAAATAGGTTGGATAAACCGTAAAGGCAGCCGTTCCTCGTCTTTCCTGTTCCTTGGTTCAGATTGTTAATGGTATCTTACAAACGGGAAGGTAAAATGAGTTGGCCGTGTATCTTCCCGCATTACACCTATCACATCTCTGAGAGATATACAAATACCCCAGGGGCCGAATTAATTCACTGCAAACATAGAAATGTCTGCCGCTCTTCCCAAATCCTATGTGTTACAGTGTAGCGCACAAAAGTTGTAGTAGACTATTGAAAATAAACCATAATATGGGTATATTTACAACAGCATATTGTGATATTTTTTAATGCTAGTATCTCAGTTTCTGTATCTATCTCCCCACCAAAATATTTTTTTTCAAGGTGCTGATACTCCAGGAGTATAGCCTTTTAGCATTTTAACATCAATATTTCAGTTAGTTTTACTAATGGCAATTACATATTCTCAAGGCAGTTAGTATTTTTCCAGGTTGCCCTTATATTTGCATAATATTCCTTTTTTTTTTTTTATTTATTTTTTTAAAAACATCCCTTGTGCATGAGACTGTTAATAGAGAGAGGGCAGCTGTGCATGCAGAGTGCATTTTTATGTTAAATCAATCAAAAATGACATCAGTTTTGGATAATTGTTTATTGACCTACCTAATTACCTCTGTATGAGGCTTAAATCCTGTGTAATTCCATAATTAACTGGCCTTATGTCCAACACTGTAGCCTTAACTTCCATCGGAAACTGCTTTTGGGCTATAATATCTACTGTTATAAAGGTCATGAAAACCGACACTCTGTGCTAGGGCTTTCCCGCTTCTAGTATCTTTTGTCGTATGACTGTTTTTATTATCGTGCTGTCAGAATGTGGTGGTACTTTTCTCCTAGGATGGAATGGAAGAAATATTTGGTCCGCGCTGTTAACGGCTTACATTGATTCAGCTCAGATTCGGTTCATTCTGAAGATGAGCGTCACTCATGTCCTACCTTGATTACTGGAAGCCCCTTAATTTTTTATATGGTCCTGAAAAAATGTCAGGGCAAATACTTATTTGCGTCTCCTCAGTGATGCGCCACTCAAAGCACTTCACACTCTTTGACACACCGGCACTTTTCTGCTCGCTCTTTAGTGTGTTGTTTTTGCATTTATTTATTATCATTATCCTCCCAGATCACTTTACATTCCTGTCCCACAAGAGCCCAAACATTACCATTATTAATGTATTCATTGAAAGAAAGGGGTTCACATGTTACTGGTTTTATATATGAATACAGATAGGAATTGTTATCTTTTTGGCAACTATTGCCTTTTAGAGCTTAGTAAGTGCTGACAATTTAGTTACTCGGTATCCTTTCCCTGGTCATCAGCTGATTGTGTTGAAATCCGGCAGACTGTCAAAACTTGAAACTGTAACAACGAAACAATTACAAGATACATCTCGGGCCAACAAAACCGCTGCTTTACAGACTACTGAAAGAACGCCTCGGAGCCGCGTGGGAGATGTCCGGCTTACGGCTTGGTTTTTTTCTTGGCGCAGATGAGTGGATTTTTCCAGCCCTGTCTATGGTGATAAGGGGTGCTTAGGCAATGTTTTCACACACACAGTAATATCAGAATTAATTTATTTTTACGCATGTACTCTCCCACACATGACCCTTTGCTAGTTCTCGCAACCTGAAGGCTGCTTGTTGTTGGTAACTTAGGAGCAATTGTCACGTGTGTCGCCGCCTGCCACCGTGCCATCAAACCCGTTCAAGCGTGCGCGATGAGACAGTAAAAACTATGCCTCAGACCCACCAACCCCATCACCTGGTAAAATCGTCTCAACAAAAAAAAAAAAAAATCCAAAAAACATGTACAGTTTCTAAACCGTTTCTATTCTATATTATGCCGTTTAACTCTTTATTTTCTGTTCAAAACGCGGTCCACTTAAACCCTTCATGACAAAGCCCGTACATGTACGGGCTCACAATGCATTGTTTTTAATGGGTTTAAGGACAACCCCTTGCCCCTAAGGGGTTAAAGTGGCATTATCACTATTATATGATGGCATAATTTTCCATAAATGCATTTTTACTTTTTATCATACCAAATGTTTTTTTTTTTTTTAAATGATGCTTAATTTTTATGAGCTCGGTAAAAATGAAAAGAGGAATCCCTGCTAAACAGTCATTTTTCCAGTTTATACAGTCGGAGATTAATCTTATTTGCTATTCTGTGTGATAATTCTTCCCCTCCGTCCCTAAATATTGGTTTGTGGTTGAGGAAAGGGGTTTATAATTTTAGGACAGGTAATGGTGGGTCTGCCACATCTCCCTTTTTGATTTTAAAATGAAATATCTTAGAAGCTGTTACACTGATGTGACAACAAGTACACCATTACAACATAGTTATCCCGAAAGCTGCGGCTGCATCACTTCCCCTTTCGGCCATTAAGGTTGCTAAACCGTTATTTGAAAAAAGCAATTACTGCGTCAATACTTTGCGATACTACTATCCTCTTACCTCCACAATATGTACAAGGATATAAATAAGGCCAGTCTTCCCTATTACATGTGTATGCGTGTGTATTTCTCCTGTGCCAGTGCCGGAAAATACAGCAAACACACCTGATTGCGTGGAATTTTATTAACTGTGGCTTTCAAATGGTTACTGGTGCTGTTTATTTCCGTTTAGTGGCAGAGGAAGCAAACCAGGCAACCCCCCCATGTTTTTCATCTCACGGATACACATTCTGCGACTTCCTTATTTATTCAGGTATCTGCTGATCATAATACAGCTCACTGTGACTGGTGCCAGCCACAACTGGAGTGATGCATTGTGTTACCGTGAGTGCTAAGAATGCTTGCCACCTGTTTAACGCTGGCTACATACGAATACGTGTGGTTAAAAACACTTTTAATCCAACATCGTACACTTCATGTTACTCCCTTATGCTGAATTAGTCAAAGTAGCCATCAATTAATAATTAAGAGGAGAAGCCTTGTAGTTTCATTGGACCCTTTAACTTACCAGATCCTTGCATGGTTCCAGTACAAATCTAATTTTTTTGCGGGGGGGGGGGCAAAACAGCATCTGAAACATATTTATTATTTATTACATAACCAATGCAATCAAAATCCTTATCCTTTTTGAAATACTTGGTGTACTTTCTCTTCTTTAATCTTTAAAGCATAAGTCCAGATCCTATATTTTTTTATTAATACAATAATCTAATTGTTAGATTGCGCACTATATGTGAGTGAGTAACCCAGCCATCTAAACGTTAACTTCCTGTTCTACATTATTCTACTTCTGTATTTAAGTTGTTCCTCCCCTTTTTGTTTAAATCGGATACCATTGATGGCTGATTCATGAATCTTCCGTAAGGGTGGGGAGAGGAGGAGAGGAAATTGATTACAGATGCTAGTTAGGCACATTTTGCTGCAGATCTTAATTCCCTTGAGGTAAAGTAGACCCTTATAACAAACAAGTAGTTTTAATGCTATTAAGGTAATGATTCCCCTTTAAGTTATTGAACAGCGTCCGCAAAAGTCAGTATCGGATTGCTCTGCAGCATCTGTTAACAGATCATCATTGACTAAACTCCTTTCTTGATCTTAAGCTCTGTTAACTTTGTAATAGGTGACCTGACTTGTCAACGTTCTAATGCTGCCTGGAAATGGAGTTGGTGATTTGGTCAGAACTAGTGGACTCCTTGATGCTGAGAAGTACAGGCAGATATTTATCCATCATGTGATACCATCAGGGAGGCATCTGATTGGCCTCAAATTTATTTTGCGACATTACAATGACCCCAAACATACAAAGTAATTAAGAACTATCTTAAGAGTAAAGAAGTACAAGGAGTCCTGAAAGTAATGGTTTGTCCGCAACAGATCCTGATCTCCACATCATCCAGTCTGTCTGGGATTACACGGAGAGGGAAGCAACTGAAGATGTCTAAAGCCACAGAAGGACTGTGATTAGTTTTCCATGATGTTTGGAACAACCTACCTTTTTTTTCCCATAAAAATAGAAAAACTGTGCCAGTGTACGTAGGAGAATTGATGTGGTTTTGAAGGCAATAGGTGGTCATGCCAAATATTCATTTGTTTTTTCTTTACTTTCATATGTTTTTGAAAGCAATATTATTTTACAGCATTCTTTCACACCTGCCTAAAATGTTCCACGGTACTGTTTATCTGGAGGCTGACATTGTCTGTCATGATATATTTTTGGATGACTTTCCCTACTAATTGACCACATTGAATAGACTCTTGGCGGAGCTAATGTAGTCTGTTCCTCCGTAGACTTTCATTAGTCAGACTGGCAGACTAAGCATGAGCTTTTGTATTTTTTACCACAAGGTTTTTTCCAGCTATAGTTATGTTTTATTTTGGGGGGGGGGTTTATATTTTCTGTATAAATTAGGGGGGAAGTTGCTGAGGCTGCCTTAGTTCCCATGGACTGGATGTTGGTGTTCCTGCCACCCTTATCCTTTTGTTCCCCCTCCGCTGTCTTGGCCTGTTAATATTGTGGAATTGTCTTTTTAACTTTTTAACAAATTAACATTTTAATTGTTGATCTGATGAACACAGATGAAGAAATTGGTAGTGTACTTGTGTTTTTTGCATGGGTCATCACTCCTGATTCCTAATGAGGCAAGTGGGTAAATGTTGCTGATAGTAAAAAAAAATAAAAAAAAATGAAACATAGTATGACAATGCGGTCCCGCAGGACCCACCAAAAAACTTGCAGGTGGTCTTGCTGGTGCTGGGGGCGGTCAGGCACTGTACCTGCGGGTCCCGGTAATCCCACGCAGTCCCGCAAGGCTGCCTTCTCGCTGCTCCCTTACAGTGTCTCCTATCTTGCTCTGCCCAGGAACAAAACGGAGTCACGTGATGTGATGTCACTTCCCGTGACTCCGCCTTGTTCCCGGAGCAAGAGAAGAGACGCTGTGAGGGAGCAGCGAGAAGGCAGCCTTGCGGGACTGCGTGGGAACTCTGCATTTCAGGTAAGGAGGTGGACTTGATTGGCCACAAATGTGGCGGGATCGGGATTAAAAAGCCATCCCGCGCAGGGCTCTAATGCAGGGCATGTTTTGTATAACTTTTGTGAATGTATCTAAAATTCTGTTTCTGTCTCTCTCTCCGCAGGAGAAATCTGACCAAACTGTCCCTCATCTTCAGCCACATGCTGGCAGAGTTAAAAGGGATATTCCCCAGTGGTCTGTTCCAGGGAGATACCTTCCGGATAACGAAGGCAGATGCTGCTGAATTTTGGAGGAAAGCTTTTGGAGAGAAGTAAGGACCTGGAACTCTAACTTTTTTATGTGTACGTTCTTCTGCCAGTAGTCAGGGTCTGTGCTTTGACATTTTTATTTTTAACAGTACTTGGGCACTTATAACTGGAATATGAAAAGTTGCTTTCCCTGAATCTTACATGTTTACATCCTGTTTGCAAAACAAACCTAATGCCGTGGTTACAAATGAAATTGAACATTATATATGTATTTGGAAACCTAACGTATAGGTGTACTGTGGAGATCTTTAACTTCCTTTTCTGTTTAGTTGGATTACGATTCCACTCTATCAAGGTATTGCCCCTATATTGTTGATTCAGTCAGGCTTTGTAACTGTGAATGCAGCGAAGGGAGATAACCTGGCTTTACAGAGGTCAACTTTTCAACTACATGCCCCGCAAAACTGCACTCCGCAAAACAACAAGGGTATAGGCAGTTTTAATAAATTCTGCTAAAAGCTGTGATAACAGATCCCATTTAAAACACATGTAAATGGTCTTTTCTGCAATTTCCCTCTTCTGATCGTCAAATATAGTCCGTTACAGAGTCTCGCTGCAAATAATTGTTTTGAAATTTTCTTCATGACCTGAATTCATCTGTCTTTTTAAAACCAAAAAAACATGCAAGGTTTCCGTTCGGTATCGTACTTCACCAGTATGTAATACACCAGCCACACCTCTTCTTCATATTCTTTTTCAAGAGACTAGAAGCTTTTTAAGCTTTAATTTAAAGTGCACGTAAAAATCTTTATAAATTATCCAACAATATTTCTTTAAAGCGATTGGCAATAAAAGAGCATTTTTGATGAAGCTGTTTGTAGTAATTTTGTGTTTTACATCTTCTTCTTTCTAAGAACGATTGTACCTTGGAAGATTTTCCGTCACGCTTTGCATGATGTCCATCCTATCTCATCTGGACTGGAAGCCATGGCTTTGAAGTCTACTATTGACCTTTCTTGTAACGATTACATCTCTGTTTTTGAGTTTGACATCTTTACACGTCTTTTCCAGGTAAGATGTTCAGATGCATCTCCATTCAAAGTTTCTGCGAGATGTATTAGGCCGCTGCAAGGTGATTGCCTTAGGTTGAAAAGGGTATTAGACCCGTTTTAGAAAATTGCTTTTTTGAAAAGAAAGGCGCAGTTATGAATGTGTTGATTTTGTGCCTGAAATGAAAAGGTTTGTGTAAAAATCAGCGGAGTTTGAGAGTTTATTTGGTGAGAGACCAATATGAACATATGGGTGTCTTTCAGAAGGATGTGTTGGTATGGCATAGACATGAAAAGAGGTGGTTGCTACTGAAACAATTAGAGCACACCATGTTAAGGTAAGGGCATTACTGAGTATAGTAGGATATACACTGATCAACCATAACAATATGACCACCTGCCTAATATTGTGTGGGTCCCCGTTTCCTGCTGCCAAAACAGCCTTGACCCGTCGAGGCATGGACTCCGTTTGAACCATGAAGGTGTGCTGTGGTATCTGGCATCTGTTAGCAGCAGATCCTTTAAATCCTGTAAGCCAGGAGGTGGGCCCTCCATGGATCGGACTTCCCCAGATCACATCTCACAGATTGAGATCTGGGGAACCCTGATTTGTGACAGGGCACCTTATCCAGCTGAATGCGGGCCAATGCCATCAAGGAATAATGCGTCCATGAAATGGTGTACATGGTCTGCAACAATGCTTAGATGGATGGTACATGCCACAAGTAACATCCACATAAATGTCAGCATCCAAAGTTTCCCAGCAGAACATTGCCCAAAGCATCGCACTGCCTCCACCTGCTTGCCTTCTTCCCATAGTGCATCCTGGTGCCATGTGTTCTCAGGTAATACGCACCTGGCAATCCACGTGATTCATCAGACTAGGCCACCTCCTTCCATTGCTCCGTGGTCTACTTCTTATGCTCATGTGCCCATTGTAGGCACATTTGGCAGTGGACAGGGGTCGGCATTGGCCCCCTGACTGGTCTATGGCTTCATGGCCCCATATGCAACAGACTGCGATGTTCTGACACCTTTCTGTCAGAGCCAGCATTCACTTTTTCAATGAGCTACAGTAGCTAGTCTGTTGGATTTTACAACTTGAGCCAGCTTTCACCCCCCCCCCTCCGCATGTACATCAGTGAGCCTTGGCCGCCCAAAGAAACCCGCTAATTTGTAGAGGAAAACGGGGTCTGATTACATATTTTGGGATTAAATCAAAACAACTGGGTTGTAGATTGATGAGAAATGTCATATGGGACAGGGCTTGGCATGAAATGTCTGGATGTGTGTTAAATGGAACATTGTATACATTGATACTGGAATAACAATGTATGCTTGAGCCTGTCCTAAAACATAACATTGAACGATCTGCATTCCATCTTAACCTTGATACCTATCTCAATTCTGGCAGCCATGGTCTTCCCTCCTGAGGAACTGGAACAGTCTAGCCGTGACACATCCTGGTTACATGGCGTTCCTGACCTATGATGAAGTCAAAGCTCGGCTTCAGAAGTTCATCCACAAACCTGGCAGGTGATTACGTGCTGGAATTATTAGCAAGTATTTTTTCGAGAACTTATAATGTTAGTGTTGTGGAAAGCAGCTTTGTGGAAAGCTGATCTGTTGTGTTCCTGGATCTCCATTTAGCAGCTCTATACACTCATTTAACACTGTTTACAAATTAAAATGTGTAATCTATACATATTGGGAAGCTACCTTGTGCATATCACTGGGGCTTCTGTTCTAGGCTTAAAAGTGAGGATTTCAGAAGACATTAATATGCTAGTTTTGCTACATTTTGAGAACATAATTCCACATCCCTGTCTTTTAAATGAAGACATACATGCATGTAAATATATTTTACCTAGTCTGCCGGTTAATTCTGCTTTCAGCATTCAAGCTTTAACTGGTCGTTGTTCTTGTCTTATGTTTAAGATAACTATATGCATATCCCGTGCAGTGTATTAACCTGTACCAGCCTCCCAGTACAGTAAAACTTCCTTATATCGAAGCCTCTGATCCTCCAGTTTACATATTTAACATTAAAACGTTTATAAGTCAACTGAAATGTCTAGATAGATAGTACAGTGCTGACAGAATTGTGTATTATTCTCGTTAAATGTTTTTCCTCCTGCGCAGTTATATTTTCCGTCTGAGTTGCACACGGCTGGGCCAGTGGGCGATTGGATATGTTACAGGTGATGGAAATATTCTACAAACCATCCCTCACAATAAACCACTTTTCCAGGCTCTGATCGATGGATTCCGAGAAGGCTTGTAAGTTGTTTTCTAGCCTTTGTTTTATGTATGAGCGCGGTGTATTATGTGGTGGAGTGTTTTATTATTGGAAGTTGTTGATAGGGATGGTTGATGTTCACTTGTTAGCTGTAGCAGAGGTGGGTGATTAATGGACTATTGGTGATTCTCTGATATATCTAGTGTGTGGCAGGTCGGTGACTTGGCTTGGCGATCGTTGGCTTTCTTACTCGCTGTCTTACTGATTACGCTTTCCCTTTCTTAGTTATCTCTTTCCCGATGGCCGCAATCAGAATCCAGATCTTACAGGCCTTTGTGAGCCCACTCCTCAGGATCACATCAAAGTCACTCAGGTAACTTTTTCCAGAGTCGCTAGCAAAACCCAAATCTTCTTCGGCAAATGTCACTCCGGCACTGGTTGAATTCAAGCAATAGTTAAGGACAGTGTAACTTTACGGACCCCTTCCCTGCATAGTCATCGTTCCTTCAGCTGACACAGACATTTTTCATTATTAAATATCCTTATTTTATTTTCAACATTCAGCGATGATTTTTTTTTTTTTTTTTTTTTCCTCTCCTGTTTTTCGATTTTTCTAGCCAGCCGTTCATTTCACTTCATTCCCCTACAATCTGATATTTTTCATAGCTTTAGAATGGTGTGTATGCCAACTTATCATGATCTAGCAATGAATGACAGTAAATGTGGCTTCCTACTGTGACATTAAATACCAGAAGTTTGACATTTGCAGAATGAGTCAAAATTACTAATGTATTTTGTTCTTGTGTATGCAGGAGCAGTATGAGCTGTACTGTGAGATGGGCTCCACGTTCCAGCTCTGCAAGATATGTGCGGAGAATGACAAGGATGTTAAGATTGAACCCTGCGGACACCTTATGTGCACTTCATGCCTCACCTCTTGGCAGGTTAGAAAAAAAAATAACCTTTTTTAAACATTTTGGTTAACAATTAATTGCAACTGCTAATTGAATTCCTTACAACAGATGTTTGTTTTGCATGTTTTGAAAACTGCTCCTGAGGTACAAACCACTTTCTTCCTCGTAGGAATCGGAAGGCCAAGGTTGCCCGTTTTGCCGGTGTGAAATCAAAGGAACTGAGCCGATCGTGGTAGATCCGTTTGATCCAAGAGGAGGTGGCATGGCTGAAATGTTGCGACACTGTTTAGATGGAGCTCCCTCCCCTTGCTATGAAGATGATGATGATGACAGTGGGAATGACTCTCTCTTCATGCTTGCGGGAGCCAAGGTGCAATGAGGGTGCAATTGTTGGTTAGCTTGATATATTTTAGAGAGAAGCTTCCACAATTTAATAGTATATCAGATTTTTCATTGATTCGTTGAACCTGTTTGTATGTGTACTAGCTCTGCTATATAAGCCTATTATACAAGACAAGCAACTTGACTCCAACTTACCACCAGCAAGCAAACAGAATGGCTTACCCAGACAGACACCGAAAATCTTCATTAGAATTGATATTAGTCACCCAAAATATCACATGCCTGACAACAATGGCAGCCTCCTGGTTTTTGTCAATACTGTGAATACCACCGCATTTTGTGATTGGATATTTTGCCCTTTAACCACTAGTTTTCAATCAGAAATACTGAGAATTGTAAATGAGTGTTATGAATTCCATACAGCATCTGTATGTTCTTCAGAGCTATTTAGCTAACGTTTTCAGCATTCTTGTACACAGGTGGAGAGGCCTCCCTCTCCTTTGTCTGTTGCTCCACAAGCTTCCCTGCCTCCTGTGCCACCTCGTCTAGACCTGCTACAGCAGAGACCCCCCAATCCCTCCGGAGCCTGCAGCCCTGCAACCACCTCTAAGGTAAGACGCAGCATTACCATGCTCGTGACTTCACGCTGCAGGAGAAAATGTCTCCATCCATGAGCCAAATTGGTTGGCCTAGCGTGACTGTTATAAGATATGTCGTTTGTTTGTAATTTTGCAGGTTCCCAGCAGCATACATCACAAGGACAAACCACTGCCCATCCCACCAACTCTTAGAGACCTTCCTCCGCCTCCTCCTCCTGACAGACCTCATTCTATGGTGGGTGACAGCAGACCTCAGAGGAGACCTCTCCCTTCCACACCTGCAGACAAGCCCCTTCCAGCTCCCTCAGCCCGTCCTGCAGACCCCTGGAATCCCCGGTCTGTGCCCAAGGCTCCCACACCCTGCGTGCCACCAGTGGGGGACTCCTGGGCAGGGGGGAAAGAATTGTCCAACCGTCACTCCCTGCCTTTTACACTGCTATCGCATGTTGATGACAGAAGGGATCGGCATGGGAGCACTCAGAGTTTGGATAACACTGGCATAGTGAGTAAAGTTTATGGGCTTGAAAGAAAAGCCTGGGAGTGGTTGCCTAACTAGGGAATATAATATAGCACTGTGTTCAAGGTGTGGATGGGACTGCACTGTTGGATGGTGCAATGGGGAAGTTGATGTTCCACGTGTTCTGGGCTGGGTTTGATGGGCAGTATGTGGCTGCAGCATGTACAGTATATGAACAAAAAGTATACATATGTTGTCGCATAACGCCGTTACTGGTGATTGTCTCTCCTATACTCTTCTGTACTCTTTTGTTATTGTGTCTCTTTATATTCACACTGCTTTGTAAATACAACCTGTTCTTTCTTTAACTTACTATTGTGCTGCATACTCGGGCATTGTCTTAATTGTGTTTTGTCGTTTCTCACAGAATTTGTGTGCGGATTTGATGGCAGGAATCGATCTGGATGACCCCAAAGTGAAGCAGTCGTCTTCTGCCAATGCCATCTATTCTCTTGCCTCCAGGTATGTTGCTTATGAGATTACCATGTGAAATGGTAGATAACCTTCTTAACCTGCAAAAGCTTTGTTCAGTCATCAAAACAATCACAGCTGCAACTTATATAGAATTTGATAGTAGATACGAACCATTCAGCCCATCTAATCTACCCGTTTTTCCTGATGTAAGACTCAGACCTTGGGCTTGTTACTGTTACTGTATTAGCCTCTACCACTGATTGCAGGCTGTTCCATTTATCTACCACCCTCTCAATAAAGTAAAGCTTTCTTACAAGATGAAGAAACTAATACGCAATGTTGCTTTAGGCAAAGTGTAAATAAATTGGGATTTTAATGGTAAAAGTTTGTTTGTCTTTGTCAGTGCTGTATCTCTCTTCTGCGCTGCCCTCATTATAATGCAGAGTGCTGGGATATGACATCATCTACATGTGTCCAGTATCAATGATGCAAAGTGCATAGCGGAAGTGAACTATGCGAGCTGTGCCAGATCGGCAGAGACCTCCATAGTGTTAATGGGCCAGTTGGATAAATTGTGGATCTCCCTTTCTAACCGGCGCATTTACTCCTTGATATGCAACAAAGGGGCTGCTGCACTGAGCCTAGTCTTTGTATGGCTTCTGCATTGTCTGATAACGGGATGCACATATGTGCACCTATGTTATGGCTAGATACAGAGGTGTATTAAAATGTAGGCACTGTAGGGGGGAAGGCAGGTGTTACCAAAAAGGGATTCTTTGCAGTACAGATCACTGTTTTCTGTTCCGTCAAGTCTCTGTAAGTATGAGCTGCAGCTATGCACTGCGTGGCCACTAGGTGGGGCAAGTAAGTGCAGTTCTTTACACTTCTGGACCACTATAAAAAAACCCCCAAAAAACTGCAACATCAATCCAAGTGAAAACCCGGTAATAAGCCAAAAATACCCAATTCATCCTTATCTTGTCAGATTGACGAAGATGCTATTTAATTTAAATATGATCTTGAAGACTTGGTAACTGGTTTTGTGGTTTTTGACTGAAACAAAGTTTGGTTAAATACATTGCTTTGACTATTCATCCTTTTTTTTTTTTTTCCCCCATTAGGCCACTTCTGGTACCAAAGCCTCCAGCAGGGGACCATTCAGATAGTGGTGAAGACTCTGAGTACATGTGCCCCTCATCACGACCCGTAAATCCGACCGTGGTGCCAAAACCTGAAATAAGGAGGCCAATGGATTCACTGCCTGGCATGCGGTTTGTGAATTTTATAATTCAGTTTTTCTCCCCAGTTGGTGAAGGTACATCTTCACTAGTGTAGGTGCATCTTAGAGCAGGTATGGCGGTGTGTTGGCTAGATGGGCATCCTTACTAGAGTTTGTTTTGCTTCTATCCCGCACAGTCTGCCTGAGCATTTGATGGAAAGAGATTCCTATGAAACGATGTACAACATTCAGTGCCAAGCTACACCTCTTCTTCTGGAGCCAGAGAGAGAGGAAGGTAAGATGGTATATTTTTGAGGTCTCAGGAAACTGGATAGATGTTTTAGGGCTAAAGAGACATGCTGTTTTTAGTTTACATCAGGTTGTAAAGTTCTAAATCATGTGACGCTTTCAAAAAGTCACTTTTTAAACAAATAATGATATGCTATCTTGAGTGACAAGGACTCTCTGGCACTTGGTTATGTTCTTTGATCTTAATTAGAATATTGTTAGCTGGAAATGCAAGCCGTCCATGATTGATTTAAAACATCATTTTATCTGTGATGACAGGTTGACCTAACATGTATGACAAACCTGACCTTTGAAGAGAGCAAAGCTTATTCTTATGAAACCTCTTCCCACAATATTTAGCGTGATCGCTTTCCAAACAGCGGAAGATAATCTTAAAACATGCATTTGATATTCATTACTGCTTGGATTTTTTGCCAGACTAATGATAAGCCATTTATCTAAATAACCTTATCAAATTAGTCGTTCAAATCTCAAAGTATCAAGAGTTGGGGGAAAAATAGTCTCAGGTTGTCTCCTAATGAATGTCGGGGTAGCAGTTGTCAGTAGAATGTGGGTTAGAGGGGAAGTAAAAAAAAAAAAAAAAAAAAAAAAAAAAAACCCTGCAAGTAGGGTTTTTATAATTCAAGAAAATGCTATTGAGTGAGGATAACAAAGTGGGTACTAAATATAGATGGATATTTATCGAAAGAGACGAGGATTATGTGATGGAGTAAGAAGGCTTCAGGCTGGAACAACCTGACCGCGGTTTTCTAAAAGGGAGCGATGTTGGGGCAGTGCCGCCAATTGTGAGTTTACTAGGCAGTGTCTGTATATTTTTGGATCAGGAGCGCAGTAACTAAATGCATGCAGTTTCTTGGATAGACGGTCTAAGAGAGCATCTCGTTTTCTGAAAACCTAATTACAATCTGAAACAAGAGGGAGAAAAATCGTATCTTTGCAAAGGCACAAAAAGAGAACCTATAGTTAAAATCCAATAGCGATAAATGCACGGAGATGCTATGGCATGATCCTTTAAATGCCATAAGGCGTGAAAAGAGACAGGCAGAGAGGTGTCTTGCCTCCTTTTAAGGATAAAAATTAGGTTTTCCAGGCACCCCAGATTTAAAGCTTGTTCCGTAACGTCAGCTGTAGTGTAATAAAACTTCAGGAGTCTGAAAACATGGAGAAGGGATAGTCTTTTGGGTTTTTGGACACTGTATCAGAGGGACTGCAAATGTAGAGCTATGAAACTGAGTACAAGAACACTCATTGGAAGTGTTTAGAACAAATTAAGGGTTTGCGTAGGACGTTAATTTTTATTATACGGTTTTCTATTTTTGGAAGTACTTTTACTGATGGAGTTTGGGATTAAGAAAAATAATTTCAGCCCCTCGTATTTCGCTTCGTTCCTGGTGTAGAGGCACTATTTGGTAATTGGTCGCACTATAGCTTGTCAGGGGTGTTGTTTCTATGACTTGCACTAAACAAAATCTGTACCAGATCGAGGCTAGTAATGCTTATGTATTTGCATTTGTCGCAGCAGAGGAGTGTCCTATAACTACCAACAATGGGCCAGAGGCCGATGAGGACAATGGATATGACATACCAAAGCCCCCTTTGCCTATGGCTCCTGCTCGCCGCACCCTCTCTGATATCTCTAATGCCACACCTGCCTTCAGCCCCTCAGCAATGGGCATGGATCCTGGAGCAGGTGAGAATTGGCAAGGCATACATTGTACTAAACTGTGTGATTCGTTTCGTTTGGATACTGGATCAAGTAAGACTTCCACTTGATGACAGGTCTAGTTGTGTGTGTGTACAAAGTGCTTTTTTCCCAAGTATTTATCAGCTTAAATGTCTTTATATTAAAATGGTTTTATGTAGGATTCTTTTTCCATTAATCTACACAAAACCCTTCACAGGGTCCATAAGAAAATACTAAACTATTTACACGTATATACTGCATTCCACTGGGCTGTCAAAGCAAGTTGGGTGGTTCTGGAGAACAGCCAAAGCTGAGCTATGTTCTATATAGTGCCATCATAGGCCGCATCGCTGTGCAATGTATAAACAGGGCATAAATAGTGCATAACTTAACCCAGGGCTTGACAAATTTGTTGTGAATCTAGGCGCCAGGTAAAAAAGTTAGGAGCCAGGATTTTTTTTAAACTAACAGTTGGTCAAGAGTGATCTGATCATCATCAGCCCACTTACTAAACTCACAGCGTTTGACCTGGAAGCACCCTGGACTTTCAGGTCAGTGCTGTTTGTTTTTTTTTTTAAATACATTTTTTTCATTGTTTTAACTCTTTCGATGCTGATGTTCCATTGGAGCACAGCATTGACAGATATTTAGTCCCCAAAAGCTTGTGGGGACAAATGTTAACCCCTGCAATGCCACGAATGTGTCATACACAATTGTGGCATTGAAGGGGTTAACGCTGCACTGTCGCTCTCATGGAGTGATCAGGCAGCAGGGGGGGTGTTGGGGCTGGTCTCCACACTCATGGCAGACCAAAGAACCCTCTCCCCTGTCCCTGAAGCTGCCTCTGGCTGGGAAGCAATTGCTGGTCTATAGACCAGCCACTGCAGGGGGGAGTCTATGATGACTGCTGTAGGCTTCTATGCCTACAGGAATCATCAAAGGGCTTGTGGGGGCTCGTTTTTTTTGCTGTTGCTGGTCTGCCTGAGCTTCCAGGCAGACCACCAGCAGCAAAGCCCCCAAAACGGGAATTAACCCCTAAATGCCGCGATCGCGGCATTGTAGGGGTTAACGCTGCGCTGTCGCTCCCATGGAGCGATCAGGCAGCTGGGGGGTGTTGGGTGAGGTCCCCAGACTTGTGTGGGGACCCAATCAACAAACAAACCCCTTCCCTGAGGCTGCCTGTGGCAGCTGAAAACACGATTGTTGCTTTTCCAGCAACCGCGTTTTCAGCCTACAGGATCACTCCGTGGGAGTGATCTCAGGCTCGGGGGCAGGCTCTGAGTGGCTGTGCTGTCTGCCCAGACTTCTGGGCAGACAGTAGCAGCAGCGCCCCCGTGTGGTGACTCAGCCTCTTACATCCACAATTTTTTCGGGATGTAAGAGGCTGACAAAACCTAGGCGCCAGGACAAAATTCTCTGTCGCCATGGCGACCTGGCGCCTGGGATTTGTCGAGCCCTGACTTAACCATTTTGCTTGAGGCAACAAAACATAAGGAGAGTCGTCCTCAAGCAAGCTTACAATTTGTTTAAAATCTCCAAATTACATTTGCGTTCCTTTTTTTTTTTTTTTTTTTTTTTAATTATAAATGTATCAATAAAGGTTCACAACATTTGGCATAAGGGTTCACTCGGGTTGTTTTTTTTTTTTTTTTTTTTTTTTTTTTAGGGCTCCTGGAGTTTTCTCAGGTTCCTGAACGTCCCCCTAAACCTTTCCCCAGACGGATGAACTCTGAGCGCAGACCTGCAGCAGGTGGGGATGTCGTGCCAGGTCCACTTTCCAGCGAGATCGAGAGTTTATTAAACCAGGGCTATTCCCAACAAGATGTAAACAAGGCCCTGCTGATTGCCCATAACAACATCGAGATGGCCCGCAACATCCTTCGTGAGTTTGTGGCCATCCCTTCCCCTCCTCACGTGGCCACATAACGATAACCGTTCAAGAGCACTCCCATCCCAATTAAAAGAAGAGGAGTGAACGAGAACGTACCTCTGTCCCCGACGTTCAGAAGTAACACAGGGACAATTGGGACCACTGGGGGTAGTTGTGGGTACAAGGAAATAAAAGTTAAAGGCAAATACCCACCCCCTAGCTGGAAGAATACAGGGTACGGGTGCCAGTCTACCCATTGTCAATCAGCATTACCAGTCAGGTCATCCGTGAAAACAATCCAAACTCTGCTATGTAAAGCAGGTTTCCCCCTGCGCGTCCTCTAGCGGTGGGCTACCTTGACACGGAGGACTCTCGGGCTGTAATATTCATGGATACACTGAAGCTATTTACCCCGTCTGACTTTTCAGTAGGTTGTAGGAATGTTACATTTGCCAGTTTTTCACAGGGTGAGAAATTGGAGATGAACTGATTTTGATTTATCACACATTTCTTTACTGTAATAGTTTTATTTTTACAATCCCATTTAACTTAATGCTGTCTGTTGGTACTTCCTCTAGTGCAACGCAGCGTGGCGTTCTTATGGTGTGGGACATACGTCTGTTACATTGGTCAGCTGGCGGTTGGGGGTGAATGAAGAAGATGTAAAGTACAAAAGCTTTTTGCTTTCTCAGGCAGCCAGGGATGAAGAAAACTTTTTGAGGGCAATAGTTGTCCACACTGGTGTTTGGCCCTAGTGCAATAAGAGTTGACCTCGCTGACTGAGTTAAGTTGCCTTAGTGTGAGACTCACTGGTATCAGAACAGGCTCATCTTGCCCCATAAAATGGCATTATTGGGGCTAGGAGAACCTTTTTGACCCAAACTTTCTCTTACCTGCTGTTTTCTTGTTTTTTTTTGTTTAGTTTTGTTTTTCCCCCTCCTTTGTTCTAACATGTGACTCAAGGCAATAAGACACTGCAGGGGTCTGGGCTATCCCACTCTCCAATTTGCAGGGGTGTTTTAATGCCATAAAACTCAGGGTGAAAGAGGAGGTGTTGGGCTGCTCCTTCCAGGATGAGGGGGACATAAGACGGTTTAAACTGTCCGGCTCATGTGGCTGCTTTATTCAGTGGAAGGGATGGATGCTGCGTGGAAATCACTTAATCTGTGTGTTGATATAATGCGCAGCACATTCGCCTGTGAAACTGGAAGCTCTGATCTTTGCTTTTAGTGGCTGCACCTCTTGATGGTGGGGGGGGCAGTGGTCTCTTGCTGTGAAGAAAGGGTGAGATGTGGCAGTCTAAATTGGACCGTTATTAGGGGCCGTGCGTTCTGCTACATGATCTGCGTTCTGTCTGTCTCACTGTCCCCACACACAACATTCAGCAATGTACATGTACAGAGAATAAATTTCCAATATTGTTTGTGTGTAACCTAAATAATTTTATTTTTGCATATGAGTGTGTATGTATATTGTATACACGCACTCGCGCATATCCTCGTATATAAGGGCATCTGTGTTCTAAGAGTATTGGTGAGGTGCTAAGTGGATGAGAGCGAGGAGTAAGATAAGCCGAGACACTCGGCAGTGTATGATCCCATTACACAGATGATCCGGTATGAATATCACACGCATTATTACCCAAGGCTTCTCGGACTCCATCCCGGTGCCTCGATGTTAAATTCATGGGAATGTATTGTTTGTTATACTCTGGTATAAGACCTTGGTTTAGATGCCAGGGTGTGCAGGCTTTATAGCTGAATACGTGGATACCTGTGTGTTTACTCGCACATATAATTAATTATGCTCAGATGTAGCAAGCTCTTCTGCGCCATATGTTCTGTGCTACCAGGATATTCTTAATATTCAGCCAGTATTAACAGTGTTGAGTGGATGCGACAACCAACCAAAAGGTCTTACACACAATTGTGATTTCTTTTATGTATTTGTACTCTGTCATGTTAACAACCTTTGTGCCACCAACCGAAAACTCCATGAAAGGTCTCTGGGAGAAGGCATTAACTGATGTCATTAGTTGTAAGTGTACCTCAGTGGTGTTTTTGTGTGTGTGTATATACACACACATCAATTGTCAATTTTTTGCACGTGACTTCAGGAGTCTGTACACCTTGCGCGTCTGTTCCGGTGGTGGCTTTTCCCACCCGTCAGGGATACATTTGGACATTAAAAATCTTTTCCCTTCCAAATGGCAAGGCGTAGGCCATCCCTTGTTCTGCTTTCAGAGTTTGATTTCATCGTGAATACCAAGTGTTCCAGATGTGTCTGTGCATATCTCTGCATGTACAAGTTGGTTGGGCTTTGTGTGCAGACCTGCAGTACAGCATCATTTTACAGATGTGTCCTGATCCTGATGAGTCCACTTGGGTTTTCTCAGCTTCTGTGGAGCCATCCCGTGATCAGTTTTCTGCCATATTTGTGTGCCTATGTGTTATTTCCTAATCTGCATGGATGTGTTACTGGCAAAGAATGCAATTCAGGTACTACAGAGCTCCTGCTGGTGTCACAAGCAGTGCTTTCATACTCCCATATTCCAGACACAATGTTATAGACAAACCCAAATCTCTGATAACTCAGAGTCCGCTGCTTGACTTCTATTCCAGCCTATAGTCATCCAGTGCTAGATCCAGATAAAAACTGCCAGGTAGCCGCGGCTCCTATAATGTTCCTGCAGACCCCTGACTTTTTGTGCCTTCTTATATTTATTTTTATGGATGCATCTGTTCCTGGCTCCTCAAAAATCAAGCTGGCCTCTAATATATTATGTAGGGCTTATACGTTTTATACATTTGTTTACCCCTGGTATATATATATAATGTCTATGTATTTATTTTGTAACACATCATGGATACAGAATTAAGAGTCTTGGTAGGGCCACCTAAGGAAACGTCAGAGGGGGAGTGGATTTTAATGTTGCCTGAATTTTCCGTGTCTTCTCTGGAGCGTAGGGGGCATCTTCACGTGAAATGTTTTAATTTGCTTCTGACTTTCCTCCCTGCATCTAATTGTGAAGCGGTTACTCAATGCTCACAGTGTTGTCATACATCCCTTTTTGTAGGATCTGTTTAGGGGTAGGGGAGTGGTGACCCCCTACATGCCCTGTTTTTAGCAGTGTTAAAAAGCTTGAAGGTGTCTGGACAATAAATCTAACCATTTTAATCATCTGAGTATTTAATCATAACCGCTAAGGTAAATATTCTTACAAGCGAGGGCCCCTCGTGAAATCCCCTCGTTCAGGTTTTGTTTGTATTTTAAGCCTGTGTTCTTTTAACTATTGTAGATTATACTAAAAAAAAAAAAGTTATTTATTTAATGACTTTTCTTCTTTTGACTAAAGAGCTTTTCTTTTATTTCAGTTTTGGTTTTCTGTACCAGTTGCGGGAAAAAAAATATTTTTAAAATAAAATGTTTTGTCTGTTTTAAGCTTTGTGTTCAGACCATTACTTTTGGGATATCGCCTAAACCATAAATTTAATTTCAGTGGTTGCAGCTTAATGTTCCACGATTGTTTTGCCTGTATTCACATACAGCTCCATCAACAAAGAATGTATATCAAAATTGGGTACTTAACTATGCATTCTTTTACCGGTGTAAGAATATAAAAAAACCCTGCTTTCTACATTTTCAAGCCTGGCTTGGCAGCGTGACCCATAGGATCTCTTGCGGGAGCCAGCGCCGAAGCTGCATTTTTGGCAGCAAGTATATGGAGGTGCAACCAAACGTACCTCCAACAATGCACCGGTGCGGGGAACTCTGATCTCTGACAGTCGGGAAAGGTATGCGCGACGGACGCAGACAAACCCCCGCTGCCAACTCCACCTCCTTCCGGCTGCAGCGGAAGGAGACGTCAACACGCTGCCCCGGCAATACAGCAGGAAGCACCGGTAAGTGTGTGTGGGGGGGTGTTAAATGGGGGGGAGACAGGGGGATCCAGGTCCCCTGCGGCGGTGCTGGGTATCTGGATCTTAGTCTCATAATCAGACCTCTATTTGAGGTCTGATTAGAAGACGACCCCGAATAGAAGACGAGTGGTACTTTACAGAGCATTTGCTCTGAAAAAAACCTCGTCTTATAATCGAGCAAATACTGTAATAGCTTGGCGATTTATCCAAAGAATAATCCTATAAATACGGAGAAGGAAATCAAGATTGCTTCCCAACGCGAAATACATAGAGGGTTTTATGGCAAATGCCATTTCATGGATTTATTTAATGTATAAAGCTCTAAAATATAGATGTAATGAATGCTCACAGTTTTTTTAGGAAGATTATTGGGACTGCAATTTTAAATTTACTTGTGATATTTCTTTGACCACTTTTCTGCCTGTATACCTTTCTTCCTCTCTCCTAATATCCCCTGTCTTATTATGGGTGGCTTTACCATTCCTTTAGATATATCTAACAACTCTGCTAGCTCCAAACTCCTCTGACATCCTCTTCTGGTCTCTCTCAATGGACTAATTCCCCTATGCACACCAAGGGACACTCGCGTGATCTGGTTTTCTCCAGATCATGCTCCCTTTCAGATTTCTCCATCTCCCCCTTCCCTCTGTCTGACCACCACCTTCTGTCCTTTTCTCCAGTGCTAACCCCTAACAAAACAAACTTACAGCACTCACCTCATATTTGTAGGCCATTACCAGATAATACCATTACCCAATCGTCTGCCTCACTAGAATCTCTCGACGTCCATTTTTACTCTTTCCTGCCCAGACTCAGCAGCCTTTTTATAACCACACACTTGCTTCATCTCTCGACAGCACAGCTCCAATTAAATGTTACCCCCGACAATTGAAACGCCAACAGTGGCATACCAAAACCACACGGTTTCTTCAGAAGTGCTGGCGCACGGCTGAATGCTTCTTCGGAAAATCCAAATCCAGTGAAGACTTTACTCACTATAAATACATGCTTTTCACCTACAACTCTGCCCTCTTTTGCCAAACAGCTCTACTTTTGCACTTTCATATCCTCCCTTTTTCCAACCCACGACACTTTTTTTTTCTACCTTCAACTCCTTTCTCTGTCCCTCCATACCCAAATCACAAACCTCTCTCACTGCCCATGATCTTGCTACTCACTTCAAAGACAAGATTAAGACTATTAGACATCTCTTCTTTAAAACCCCCTCCTACACCACTCACCACCAGTCTCTCCACTCCTCCCATACTAACTGCCTTTTCCCCTTACAACCGAAGAAGAGAGAGCCACTCTTCTTTCTTCCCATCACACCTCGCAAAGTCTCTGTCCATTGCTTGGTCCATCACTTACCCACCTATTTAATCTTTCTCTATCACCTGGAACTGTACCAACAACCTTCAACATGCGCTAATCACACCCATTCTAAAAAAAAATCCTTCCTCGGATCTCGTCTGTCTGACTACCGCCCTATCTCTCTGCTTCCTTTTACCTCTAAGTTGCTTTAATGGATTCTGTACAATCGCTTTACTAACTTCCTCTCCTCTAATACCCTCCTTGACCCTCTACAGTCTGGTTTCAAACCCCTTCACTCTACTGAAACAGCTCTAACAAAAGTCTTCAATGACTTGCTCTCTGCCAAAGCAAAAGGTCACTTCTCTATTCTTCTACTACTGGATCTCTTTGCTGTTCTTGATACTGTTGATCACCACCTTCTTCTTGACTCACTTCTACAGTCATTCGAGATACAGCTGGATCTCCTCATATCTGTCTAACCGTTCCTTCTCTGGCAAGACCATCACCCCTTCCATTTTCGGTTGGTGTCCCGCAAGGCTCTGTCCTTGGCCTTCTGCTTTTCTCTCTTTATACTTCATCTCTTGGCAAACAAATCAACTCATTTGGCCTCCAGTATCATCTGTATGCAGATGATACCCAAATCTACCTGTCTTCTGATCTTTCTCCATCTCCATGTCCCGTATTACTAACTGCTTGCTGAGTGGTGGGCTATGCAATATGTTGCCATATACTGTGATGGGATCCCAAAATGATATGTTTTATGTTTTGCAGCTAGGACAATGCTTTTGCAAACACCTTTTCTTTGATGTACAGGAGTTTTACATTTGTTCTGAGCAGTCACTAGATTTGCCTGTTTTCTCTATTTTTCACTCATTACTTGATCTTGTTATGTCCTCTCAACATGTCTGGGGTAGTTTACAGGGAGATAATAAATAAATAAATATATATTTATATATAAGAAATATAAACATGCCATGCCATGCGACCCACCACTGTTTTCTCTGGAGTATCATGTCCATACCTGGGAACTTCTGTGCTCCGGCTACACGGAGCCTTCTCTTGCAGGACGCAGCCAGGACTGCATGCTGACGTCAGCAGGCAGTCCCGCTGATGTTGGTGGGTGGTCCCGTTGACGTTACTGGGAGTTCCCGTTGACATTGGTGGCGTTTCCCATGATGGCAGCGGGAAACACCCCTATGTAAAGGAAAAATGGGGGGGTAGCGGGGCGTGTCAAGACCCCACTTCCGTGACCCAGAGGAATCGGGTCTTGACCCAGAGAAGCAGTGTTCCCCGGCAATCTCCGGGTCAAACCCGGAGAGTTCCCAGGTATGATCATGTCCCTCACTGCCTTTTCATTAGTATTCTGCCCTGAAGGAAATTTCTTTGTACATTTGCTCCAGAGAGATTGGCTCTTAACACAATGAATAGAACCGCCCTTACGGTGCCATGCGATCCTGATGACACAGCGGAGACGCCACATGAGAATAGAGCGCTAAACTCTCGCTCTGCGTCCCAGCTGTGGTTGTCTACGTCATCAGAATTGGACCATCTCATAGCAGGTGTGCAGGGGCAAGTGAGTCAAGAGACTGCAGGGGGTGCAAGTGTGGCTGCGGGTGTGCAGGA
Source organism: Spea bombifrons (assembly GCF_027358695.1). Taxonomy (NCBI): domain Eukaryota; kingdom Metazoa; phylum Chordata; class Amphibia; order Anura; family Pelobatidae; genus Spea; species Spea bombifrons. The sequence goes on from NC_071098.1 coordinate 16,462,793, forward strand.
ACAAGTCTGGCATGTGCCCCAGGTTGCTGGCCCGTGCTGAGCTGCTGCTCCCAGGCTACATATGAGCAGGCAATATTTAAATATAATAATGGATGCTCTTACGTCCTGCTTTCACTTGGTGCAGTGAGGATTTTCCTTAATAGGCCCTGTGATGATGTATAAAAGCGAAGGGGTTTTTAGTCTTTCAAGCAGAATGAATGAATGAATGACTGGCTGTTTCAATGCCTTGACATTAATGAGGACCAATCATAGTAACACCGCATATCATTTTTAAATAGGATGTACAAGACTTCATCGCAGGTATACTGAACGTGTACCGATATAGTGTGCTTATAGGTGAATTGAGCTTGCATGTGTGAAGGGCTGCTGGGTAGTTCGCAAACCAGCATATACAAGCACACTGTTTGCTAATGTCTTAAGCTTGTTGTTGACATGTTCATTAAACTTAGAAAATGTTAATAGGATTTTATTTTATCAATAAGAAATGTGCTACTCGTTACCCCCGAAATTAATCTGTGTAGTTATTGAGAACTGTTACTTAACATCTAGGATTCAAACAACGAGGAAACTGACACAAACTCTTTATTTTCACATACTTAAAAAAAGTAGGCAACGCATAATTAGATACTTTAAATTTACAGACTCAAATATATTTATATATGCATATATACTTTATATAGAGACATTTCATTGGTATGTGCTGTTGAAAGGGTGTATCCTGCAGGGTTCTGTTCAAGAGAGAAGAAGCTATGCCGGCCCTTCTATAGATGTAACAATGAAATCCGATTATATCATTTTACATTCAAATAACAATAAAACAGTGCATGGAAGCGGACCTAAGGCCACACAGTAGGATGGAAGAGAGTAGCAATAGGGATTGTCAGTGCTTGCTTTCAGTCTGTTTTATCTATTCTGTTTTGTGCTTAGTCTGCTAGGGGCCACAACTCTACCTTTACCTTTCAAGTAACCAGAATACCCCTTGCCCTGCTATCAATGCAATGGAGGCACCCCGGGCAGTGTAACACATTAGAAAGATAAAGTTGCAGGCCATAAAGGTCACTTAAGAATAAATTAAGTCTTGGGCTTGTCATGGGTAACCAGTCATTCATAAGAACTAAGAGTAATTACGAGCCAGCTGCAGAATATTCAGGTCCCAAAGTTGGTTTTTAGACGAATAAGTAACCTGGTATAAATATACAGGGCAGTTTACAGGGTCAGAGAGGCCAGATGGTTTGCCCACTTCGCGATGTACTTGTATAAGTCCCAGTAGTCAGATTGGAAAAGAGCTGGTCACTCCATGCTCCCGCATTACACCGTTCAATTTCTCAGGTCCATGTACTTTTCCTTTAAAAAGAAAACGTGTTTATTACCAGACAAGCAATACACCAGAAGAATTTAACTTAAGTTTTTTTCTTTGGGCATCAAACTAATTTGGTAATAAATCATGCAGGTTCCTTCATCAGTAAATTCAGCTTTCCTGGACACAAGATTCAGTCTAGGGATTCGATCAGATGCTTGATTATGAGGGGGTTAAACAATGCTCAAAATAAACGAGAAGTTCAGATGGAGGCGACAACTCCTGTGCTTGCCAACCCAACAAACTTTCGATGTTAAAAAAAGAAAAGGCCAGAATATTAGAGCACTGTAGAGGAAAAACCATGAAGCCTCTTGAGTCTGCACATAAAGACTGTATAACCATTTCACCATCCCACATCTTCTTTGTTTTGAAATCCTTAAAGGAGAGAGTTCACCATTTTTGTTATTAGTAACTCATTAAAACCTGTATTTAATATTATTGTGTTTTCTGTTGTAAAGCAAGTTTATAATAACTTGTTTCAATCAAATGCATATATTGTTAGGTGTATGTGTTCTATAGGGCTTCAACAACTAATCGATAATGAAAATCTTTGCCAACGAATTTTTCCTTCTCCCTAAAATACCCCTCGTTTTATAATCCGTTTAAGTAACTCACGGCAGCAGCTTCTACTTACCAGTCCCTCCCTGCAGTCACTGCCGCTTGGCTGCAAGGAGGGACAGGGAGAAAGAGGCGGGGCCAATCGGCAGTGACTGCAGGGAGGGACAGCGAGAAAGAAAGGGGCGGGGCCACCGTGCAGTTTGCAGATTGGCCCACCCATTTCTTATACCGTCGACCTGGCTCAAGAACTCATCTAACTAGTGAGTATAAAATTATATCTGCTGAAAGTTAGGGGCAGTTATAGTTAATGGGGTGTTTAGGGTTAATTTAGGTGCAGTTATAGTTTGTTCGGAGTTTAGGGTTAATTGTGGTTGTTGCGGTGTTTAGGGTTAATTTAGGGGTGGTTATAGTTAATGGGGTGTTTAGGGTTAATTTAGGGGTAGTTGTGGTTGATGGGGTCTTTAGGGTTAATTTAGGGGCAGTTGTGGTTGATGAGGTCTTCTCTTCAGGGTTAATTTAATGCTGAGGACTGAGTGTTAATTTAATTAATTAAATTTAACTTAAGGTGCAGTTAGAGGTAAAGGGGGGGGGCAAACTGAGGGAAATCTAAATCCTGGGGGCAGTGAAGATTAACCCTGTATTTATTTATAAAAGTATGTGAGTCTGCAAACCTATGAGTGCACTATGGCATATCATGGGGGTATACGGCATACCTTGGGAGGACGGAGGGACATTTCTGGGGGTATAAGGCATATAGGGTATATAAGGCATATGTGGGGAGGGTAGTGTGGCATTTCTGGGAGGCAGTGTGGCATGCCTGGGCTCAAATGTACGCATTTTTATCAGTTTTTTTTACTCTGCTGTTTGTTTTTTTACATCCTCCGTTATGTTATTAAATTATTTTAAGTAAATGAAAAATTTACATTTTTTTTTATCCGATTAATCCAAAAAATAATCGGCCAACTAATAGATTATGAAAATAATCGTTAGTTGCAGCCCTAGTGTTCTAGCTTGGTTATACCGTATTTGCTCGATTTATAAAACGACCCTGATTTATAAGACGACCCCCCAAAATCTGAATATTAATTTAGGAAAAAAAGAAAAAGCCTGAATATAAGATGACCCTATAGGAAAAAAGTTTTGCCAGTAAATGTTAATTCATGTAAACTATTACATTTTTTAATAAGAGCTATGATTGAGAAAAATATTTTTTTGTTTTTATTTCCTTGTATTTTCCAACCTGCCCCCCAGTTACGCACATCTGCCCCCAGGCTTGCCACTCCAATATGGCACTGTGGCCCATGATATGCCTTTTAACCCTCTATATGCCGCTGTGCCCCATGATATGCCTTTTAACCCCCTACGTGCCACTCTGCCTCCAGAAATGCCTTATACTCCTATATGCCACTCTGGCATTTAGGGGATTAAAAGGCATATTATGGGGCAGAGCGGCATATAGGGAGGTATAAGGTATTTCAGGAGGCAGAGTGGCGTTAAGGGGGTTAAAAGGCATTTCATAGTGCACTCTGCCTCCAGAAATGCCCTATGCCCCCATTTAAGACTCCCCCCCCCACACACACACACACACACACACACTTACCGGTGCTTCCAATTTCCTGCTGTATACCGGGGCAGCAGTCTTCCTTCTGTTTCCCCCCCATTTAACACTCCCCCCCACCCCACACACACTTACCGGTGCTTCCAATTTCCTGCTGTATACCGGGGCAGCAGTCTTCCTTCTGTTTCCCCCCCATTTAACACTAGACCCCCACCGCACCCCACACCACACACACTTACCGGTGCTTCCAATTTCCTGCTATATACCGGGGCAGCGGGTTGACGTCCACGCAATCCCAACCCCCGCTGCTAGCCACACCTCCTTCCGGCTGCAGCGTAAGTTGTCTACGCGGATCGCGTGGACGTCAACCCGCTGCCCCGGTATACAGAAGGAAATTGGAAGCACCGGTAAGTGTGTTTGGGGTGGGGGTGGGGAGTGTTAAATGGGAGACAGAAGGATCCAGGTCCCCTGCGGCGGTGCTGGAGATCTGGATCTTAGTCTCATAGTCAGACCTCTATTTGAGGTCTGATTTATAAGACGAGGGGTATTTTTCAGAGCATTTGCTCTGAAAAAAACCTTGTCTTATAATCGAGCAAATACGGTAATTTAGCCTGGTCTACAAACATATAGACTCCTTATCACACTACCTCCATTAAGATAACCTCTCTATATTTTATGTATGCCTAGAATCAGCTCAGCATGATAATAGAGCAGAGACATTATTACAACTGCCTACAATAGGAGGATTCTTTATTGGATCAAAATATAAAGAAATTCATTTTTCTTGATATGTTACTTTATACAGCACTGTGTTTAATGTTCAGCATGTTTGAGACCTATAAAGGCTTTTTTGGCAAAACGTGCTTTCCTTCTAGCCAGGGGTGTAACTAGAAACCACAGGGCCCTGCGCCATCATTGCCCCCAAAAACAACTTGTCCGTGCCTTCTTTGCCCCTTGCCCCCTCTTTAAACATACACTCTGGCACACATCTAAACACTCTTACAAAAATTACACACACTTCATTATACTCTCTATCTCACCCCATTTACACATCCATGCTCACACACATACCCATCCATGCTCACATACCTTTGTACCAACACGTAAACCTACATCCCCCCTCCCGCCCCTGCTTACCTCTCGCCACTCCTGCAGCTGCTTCCACACTTTGCAAGCAGCCCCAGGTTCACTGCAGGGTCACATGACGTGAGCCTGATACGTTCCTGTCTCCCTGTGCGAATTCAAAATAGTTTAGACTATTTTGAACAGGTACAATGAGACAGGAACAAGGGGTCACACCGGGCCCCTACAGGCATGGGCCTCTTTGCAGCTGTGACAGCCGGGCCTCCTGTAGTTACGGCAGTGCTTCTAGCAGGACCCCAAGTGCCAGGCCGCAGGGGCTTTTGGATGATAAAGGGACATTATGTTTTATAAAATGTATTCCAATTTCCCAACTGATACAATTTGGAAACTTTTTAGACAGTATGTTTGTGTTTCTCTGGGCCCTTTATATTCATCATGGAGAAAATGTTACATGGTCTGGAAGTTACCTGTTCTCCTGGTGGCTTCTTCTCTTGGGATCCAGGTAGGAGCACAGATTCTTCAGCTGGAGAATCTGGTTTCATTTCCACTACAATTTGATCCTTTTCACTGGGTTTTGTACTGAGAAAATGGAAGGCAGAGAAAAACTGTTAGCTATTTTTCATAATTATTTCAAGAACCAGAGTACTTGCAGCAGTGAGTTAAATTTTTAATACTTGCTGTTGCATATCACTGCACATAAATCCCTCTGCCAGGGTGTATATTATACAAACCTAAAATATATGCCACTTATTTCATTGGCAATCAACATCGTAAGAAATGTGTAATTAATAAGTGTGATATTTATTTTTTTGCTCAATTATAAGACAAGGTTTTTTTTTCAGAGCAAACACTCTGAAAAATACCCCTCATCTTATAATCGGGGTCGTCTTATAATCAGACCTCAAATAGGTCTGACTATCAGACTAAGATCCAGATCCCCCGCAGCTGCAGGGGACCTGGATCCTCCGTTCCCTTCTTCTGAGTCCCCGGTGTGTAGCTGGGCCAGCGTGTAGATGTCTACGTGATTCGCGTAGGCAACTTCCGCTGCAGCAGGAAGGAGGTGTGGCTAGCAGCGGGGGTTGTCTTCGTCCATCGCGCAGCTGTCAGAGATCAGAGTTCCCGCACCGGCGCCGGTAACTCTGATCTCTGACGGTCGGGGAAGGTCTGCGCGATGGACGCAGACAACCCCCGCTGCTAGCCACGCCTCCTTCCGGCTGCAGAGTAAGTGCGTGGGATCTACACGCTGCCCCGGCTACATGACAGGGAAGTCAGAAGCACCGGTAAGTATAGGGGGGCGGGGGAGTGTTAAATGGGGGGGCATAAGGCATTTCTGGAGGCAGAGTGCTCTGTGAAATGCCTTTTAACCCCCTTAATGCCACTCTGCCTCCAGAAATGCCTTTTTAACCCTCTATACGCCACTCTGCCTCCTGAATGCCTTAAACCTCCCTATATGCCACTCCTCCCCATAATATGCCTTTTAACCCTCTAAATGCCAGAGTGGCATATAGGGGTATAAGGCATTTCTGGAGGCAGAGTGGCACATAGGTGGTCAAAAGGCATATTATGGGGCACAGTGGCATATAGGGTTAAAAGGCATATCATGGGGCACAGTGGCATATAGGGGGTATAAGGCATTTCTGGGGCAGATGTGCATAACTGGGGGGTAGGTTGGAAAATAGAAGGAAATCATTTTTTTATTAAAAAAAATTAGTTTAGATGAATTAACATTTACTGGTAAAACTTTTTTCCTTTAGGGTCGTCTTATATTCAGGCTTTTTTTCCTAAATTAATATTCAAATTTGGGGGGTCGTCTTATAATCAGGGTCGTCTTATAATCGAGCAAATACGGTAGTTTACATCAGGAATGCTGAGATCTGTGAAAATGATGGATAAACCAGCATTTCTTGCTGTACTAAAGTTACCTCCCTTCTCTGAGGTTTACAAGGGCTTCATGAAACAATCAATATCAATTGGCAATCTAACAACAGACAATGAAGAATAACTGTAATCCCAACATCACGAAGCGTCCCTGGCACTGAGTTGATTAAGTGTAACACTTCTCAATGTTTGAATGCCTGAAACACTGAATCCATGTAACACAGACCCCGCTGCTGTCTGATCTCACATACTGCGATAAGTATTCCAGGGCTACAGAACCCTGCTTCCTGTGTGATAAACTACAGTGATGATCAGAATGGGAAGAGGGGGGGAAATTTTCCCTTTCTTAAATAAACACATTTAAATGAAAAATAAATGATGATACAGAATACAGTAAGTATACTTACATATCCTGCTTCCCAGAGCGGCCGCAGGGAATGTGCCCCTTTTTGTAAAGGAAGTAAAGCACGGCTCCCAGGATCGCCAAGAGAAGGATGCACACGATGACGACCACAATCACCACGCCGTGACTCCCGGCTTTTGTGGGCTCTGCAACAAATTATAAGTTACTCTCCTTGGGGTAGCATTATATACAAAAGATACATTATGTAGTATGGCAGTCGCTCCCGCCACAAAAACACCCAGTTTATGATAAAAGCCATGCAAACCCCCCTGCTGCATTAGAAGCCCCCCTCATCATTAGTGTGTTATGTTACAAGGCATTAGTTAAACAGCCATGCTCAGGAATATTTTAGACAGGGCATAAAGAGCCGGCCCAAGGCAAAATGCCCCCCCTTATCTACCCTTCCTCTACCTCCGTCCCTGCCGCCCCCCCATTATCTACCCTTCCTCTCCCTCCCTCCCTATTATCTACCCTTCCTCTCCCTCCCTCCCTATTATCTACCCTTACCACCCCCCCTTGTGCTTACCTTTCAGCAGTCATGCGGCGAGTCTCCCTGTTCGGTCTCTGTGCCGGCTTGTAATGCTGAGCGCCGGAAATGAGGTAATCTTCCGGCACTAAGCTTTACAAGCCGGCACCGAGACCGAACAGGGAGACTCGCCACAGAGGAGAGAGAAAGGGGCGCCGAGCGGGTACTGACAGCTTGGTAAGCGAAAACCACTCGGCGCCCCTCTCTCTCTCTTCCGCTTTAAAAAAAAAAAAAAAAAAAAAAAGGGCTTGGGGCCCCACTCGGCTCCATTGTCGGGCCGGCCCTGAGGGCATATCACTAGTTGTGGGCGCTGCTTGACAGAAGTAAAATGTGGGAAAACGTGCAGCCGTTCAGTAATAAACCCTGGCAATCAGTGAGCTAAGGGCACACGGGGGGTAAAGGATAACTGACCTTTCATGGTGTTGTCTTCATATAAAGAAAAAAGGAGAAAAAAAACACAAATGAAGATCACACATTTAACACAAACCCATAGTACTATATCTATAGTATATTCCTTTACTGCTAGTATGTCTACATGCCCCTTTGTGTATATCTTCCTTTGTGATTAATTATCAATGTTATCATTAATTGCATTCCATTCAACTTAATTGAATCTTCAATTCTTATCATTTACGTCAAGCCCATCTCAGTGTGTTATCCAGCAGCACTTAGTGACACCGCACCAACACACTCCCTTTGGACTATGACATCAACAGTCCCTGTGTGGAGCGTGAACTACCACTGTTTCAACCTTTATCACTCCAGGAGGATAATCAAGTAAGACTAATCAAGCCCTTTAGTTTTTAGGAATATATTCTGGAGTTTTGGTAAAACCTTGCTGTGTTTTGGCACATTGGCAGTGCTAAGAGAGGCATTTCCAGTTGCTTTCATGTTATTGCTCCTTTTTTTATCCAAGGTATCCTTTATTCTCCATATTAAGGTCAACTGCATTCAGACAATTTACATACCTGAGCTGGTACCAGTTGTAACTGTAGTTACGGGAGCTGTGTGTAAACAAAAAAGAAAGAAAAATCACTTTTTGAGATGTTTTATGAGAAGAAGTGAGTTATTGCCTTTAATTAAGTCTTGATCTACATATTGCAAAATCACACTGTGAATATACATACCTGCGCTTGTAATGATTGAGACTGGTTCTATATAGAAAAGAAAGAGTAACAATAAATATAAATATAGCCTGTACCATCCCGAAATGATTGACAGACAGACAAACTACGTTAAAGATTTGAAGGAAACGCACACAATTACAGGAATGGCTAAAGTGTTAGAAAAGGTAACGTGGGGGAGGCATCTGCTGCATGGGCATTTAACCCAACTATGAATGTATCCACGCTTTGGGGTTTATTCACTAAAGTGAGAGTTGACAGGATAGTCACTTCACATGCTGTTTCCACTCACCGACATGACAGCATGTGATCAGTGAGTCAAGGAAACTGAACAATCCCCATCCAACTAGAGGCTGATTGTTATATATGGGCATATAAGCCATGCCAGGAGTGAGTAGGCTGCTGAGCTGACTTATGTAAGATAACTCATAATGATAAGAGACCAAAACCAAAACCTTTAGAGGGCAAGATTGCAGGGAGTGGGGAGGATTCTAAAATCTTTATGCGCAGGAGATTCTGCCACATCTGAGATCCTAATAATTTATTTCAGATTCTTGTTCCCGCTTTGGCTTTCCTCAAAATACAGATAATGAACAATTGTAGAAGCTAAGATTGTAGGTTCCGCAGAACAAATAAACTTCAGTTATGCACAAGGATCGAAAATAAAACTGACAAAATTTGGGAGAATGGCATATAAGGAGGAGAGGAAAGGCATTCATTAGAATAAATATTGTATTGTATGATATTGTAATCATATTATTGTTGACAGAGTGTCTAACCCAAATCACATCCACGTATAGCCATGTGTACGAGGACCAGAAACAGTTTGGATGAATTGAAGTGTTTCTGCACTTCTGTCTTTCCCCAGATCCATCTGCATTTTTCTGGCCTGGTGTTGTCCTTCCGCAACTGGGCGGAGTCTCGGTGCACCGCATGAGGGAGGTCTCTCCCTCATTCCTCCAATCGGGCTGAGGCTGTCCTGGTGCTGTGTGCCGAGACTCCGCCCTGTGCCCTGAGCCAGGACAAGTGGACCACCAGACAAGTGCGAGTGAAAAAAACAAACAAAATGCTTTCAGCTTCGTTTCGTTGGGGCCCCTCCTCATTTTCGTACATTCGTACAAACTGATAAACAAACTTTGTTAAAATAAAAATTTGTACGAATCAGAATTCACAAGTCTACCTTTTAAAATGATTTTCATAATACAAAAAAAAAACAAAAAATACAAAAAAACAACAAAAAACAAGTTAAATGAAACTCCTTGTGCGCATAAAATGCCCCTATTGATTCCACTTATGTGAAATGGTGATGGAAGGAACAGTCAACTACAGCCCAGGTACAACAAGGTACTTACTAAGTACTTTAAGATGCATTCTTTATTGGTGGGGGTGTATAGGACATTAGACTGTCTCTTTAAAGTGATTATTAAAGTGCACTTTTACAAAAAAAAGAGAGTGAGAGAGCAAGCGAGCTGCATGGTCAGACACTGTTACATTTAACATACTTAGCTCGAGTTGGACTTCTCCCTGGCTGTTGCCGTGTGTGTTAGAAGCCTCACAAGTGACTGTTACGTTTATCAGGTCATGGGTAACAGGGAAGGTCAGGTCACTAGTCACTTCAAGTCCGTCAATTATTTCTGCCTGTGACATTAAACACATTAAATAGGCATCAGAATAGGAGAAATACATTCAAATATAAAATAGTACAAGGAAGGTAGGATAAACAAAATAAAGAGAATGGGGCTAAAGGAGCAAAAGGCTGCAGAGTGTAGGGGACAAGAAATAATTGTCACACAGAGATGAAAATAACAGACTAGTGATACATGTGGCTTTTGACAAGTAGTTACCACTGTGCCATTAATGGACCAGATAATGCTCGGAACCGGATGACCAATTGCTTGGCACGTCAAAGTCACCATTTGGTTTTCTTCTACAGCTATATGCTGAGAGGTTAGATGCACTTCTGGTCTCCCTGTAACAGGATATTTAAGGGCAATATATCACGATTCTTGAATACAGGTTTTCCCATCCCAAAAGAAGTCTCTTTATCAGCACCTGTAATAATAACTTCCAAGTCCATGCTGACATTCAGGCCCGGTACAGCAGGTAAGTCAACCAAACACGTATAGATTCCCGACATGCCATAGTTTACATCATTAAGATTCAGAAACATTCCCTCTGCTTCAAGATTTTCCTTCTGAAGAGAGCAAGGTTGAAACGTGAAACAAATGGTATAATGCAGAGGCTTCATTGCTTTCTGGTTTTTTTTTTTGCATTTGAGTTCAATACAAACATAATAAATAATTTTAGAGAGATTACCAGTTTTCAAGAATTAGGAAATCTTGACTCGACAAATAATGAAATTAATAATCAAGGATGCTATTGGGTAGTAGGTGTAGCAGGTACACACAAAATTTAACTAATTAAACCCCACGGTCAAAATGCCAAATGACAAAAACAGGAGTTTTGTTACTTTTACGTTAACATCTGAGCCAAATGACGATGGGCACAACCGTGTTTTAAAGACAAAGCGGCACAATTGAAGTGACCGTGTCCGTGTCTGGTGATTGTTTCTTACACTTACTCTCGTCCATGTTATCTCAGTCTCAACGGATCCATTTGCTTGACAAGAGACTCTCAAATCTTCTCCTAGTTTTACCACAACTGGAGATTCTTCAGACAACTTTGGTGAATCCAAAACTGGTGAAAGGAGAAAAAAAATGTAAAGGAATAAACAATATAAACATGTTTTTGGTTAAAGAACCTACTGAAAAAACATTCTTCTTGGAGCATGAAATGCTGTGTTGTATACAGACATGTAGTGAAGTACTAAAGGAACTGGGTTTATTTTATCCTGTCTCACTAACATACTTAATTTAAACGCGTGGCATGCATAGTGCAAAGCATGAAATCCACCACCAACTATTATATCACCACCTCAAGAAGCATGTTACTCCCCATTAAGAGAGGAAACCGAGGGTACAATGGTGTTTAAATGGACCGATTAATATGTAATTTGCAATAATGGTTGTAAAAACACAGCAGCAAGAAATTCAATGACCTAAAAAGACTGCAAACAGTACATTTACTGCTAAGAATGGACAGAAAATGCTCCATTCAAACCATAGAAAGCCCTGGCCTGGCTATTCAATGAGTTTGCCGTTTGTATAAAACCTGAAATATATATATTTTTTGCACGTACATTTCAGACAATTAAAATTTTCTGGTATTTGTGGATTTCGTGCCACATTTTTGAAGGCATCTGAATGCTTCTTCTCATGCAAGTTTCAATGCTTTTGAGTTGCATACAATTTAATAGAGAGACTCATATAACAGTCTGTGTTACTGATATCACTTCAGATTTTTAAAATATTGCAACGTTATATGTTTCAATATAATTATGAGTTTCAATAATAAATATTTGAAGCTCAAAGATTTTTTTCTTCACTAGCCTCCCCCTTTAAAATCTTGGGGATATGTTTGATAAAATACAGCAAACTCGATACTCGATAATACTCACAATGCACTTGAAGCTCTATGTCAGCAGACAAATCAGAACTAAAATAATTATAGTCTGTCCCCACGCAACTGTAGCCACCAGAGTCCCCACGCTCAACTTTCTTCAGAATTAAAGATGGGCCAGTTCCCAGGTCACGATCCTCATCTCTCTATTGTATGTTAAAGAGAAAACGGTTAGTTTAACACGAACTATAAATGTATAATATGGTGTATGTATGAAAAAGGCCATCTTGTTTATAACCTGATATAGCTAGTTTATAACACAAGTTTCAGATCACTTCCTTCTGAGAGGACTATAGAAAAAGAGCAGCTACTTCTGTATCTCTGGATCTCGACAATATCAATAAAAAAAGAATAAATGTCATAATTCTGAAAGATACTTGTAAAGAAAATATGTTTCTAGGTGAAAATATTTCACCATTTATTCAGAACTCAATAAAGCATCACTTTAAAGCTGTTGGGGTGTTGCTTATTGTGGAATGGATGAACAAAATCTGGTTGTGCAGTCACACTCCTTCTCCAATGACTTAAGGGACACCATTATCCAACGCACCATTTAACGTCCCTTATCAATGCAAAGAACTCCAAGCTTGCATACACCTGCATGCAAGTACACATGAGTTTAATAAAGCAGACAAAAAGGAATAGAGTCCCAATAGGGACATTTTAGGGGACACTTGATAGAAGTGTGCAATAGTTTTGGAAGCGCTAGGAGGTCTTATTCTGAAGCCGTACCTTGTAGTAAGTTATTTCAGGTTGTGGATTTCCATTGCCCTCACACTTCAGCTCCACAGTGTCTCCTTCCTTTACTGTTTCGGTTGGGCTCTTCTTAAACATGGTTAGCTGTGTGTTGGGGTCTAAAAGGAGTTACGGTGTTATGGGGAGAGCCATGTAAAGGCAATATATACAATACACAAATCACAAACATGACAAAAAACAAAGCCCACGGCTGGTGCTCACAATACACTGTGATGTTCCCTTTTGCGGACTCCATCATCATAAGGTGTCCTGGAAGAGAGTATGAGACTTCACAGTAGAAGACAGAGTTGTCATCAGATTGCTGGACATTAATGAACAGACTGCTCAAAACTGTGTAAAAACCACTGGACTCTTGAGTCAACTGATACGAGACTTTCACATCTGTGGAAGATAAGAAGAGAAGAAAGACATGAATGGAGAATAGAAGTGAATTAAGATGGCTGAAATAAAAGTAAAACAATGGGCAGAGAGAAAGAAAGAACATGACAGAGAATAAAGGATAAAATTCTAGCAAATAATGTACATGAAAGAGAGGCAGGTGGATTTTTAGAGATTTGGATTATCACATATGTTTCTGGTTTCGGGTGGCATAATTTAGTATTGAATACCTGCATGTCCGTCCCTCAAAGGAAAACCATTCTTATACCAAGTAATATTTGGTGAAGGATATCCGTTTTTGCTTTCACAGCTCCCAATCTAAAAGCAAGGATAACTATTATTTTGGCACATAAAGAATAAAGGAGTGCAAAAGTACAAAAAATATCTAGTAAAATGAAACGACTTTTGCCTCATTTGTAAACAAGACTTTAATCAGTGACACACTTACATTGGCCAAAATTAGAATAAAAATATCCACGCACACACAGACACCATAATTTAATGGCATTCTTGTAAAAACATACAAAGTTTATATTACAATTGGCCAGGCCGGCATGTCCGATTACTCTCACATTATTCACTGCCTTTTACTGACTTGTGCAGAGCCTACAAAACATTTGAAGCATTCTACAACTGCTACAGAAGTAGCGCAGAAGGCTCCATACTGTTTCTAGTAACTAGCATCCATTCACATATCAAAGTTGTTCCTTAATCTATTAGGACTATGTAAAGGGGGCTATTCTCATTCAAACTTTGAAATATGGTCTAAGTTCCATATCATAGTATGGAATGATAAAATCAGTAGGATCATTCCACTGGTTGCTATGGTGATAAGACCACCAATAACTTTGTACCCAAATCCATCTATGTGCCCACTATGTATAATGTTTCACTTGGAAGCTCATTAATTTTCATGGTGGCTCTCCTTCCTGACATTAGTCAGCAGCTCTCAGAAATTTGTGTATTTACATGCATCCAATGCGTTGAACAAAGGTAAAAAAAAAATGTCATGGCCTGCACAGTAACCATTCCTCTTTTACTCCAATACAGAATTCCTCCACGTCTACGAGAAAGGTGTGATCAATATGGTTACTATGAGAAGTTAGAAGTAGACATACCCTGTCATAAAGTGTCACCCTACCATGCATCATTCATGGTGTGAAACAGGGTACTATCCAGCTGTCAGCTATACAGTCCCAATCTACTGTCATATTTCTTACCTCAACACTGTCGTTGTCCAGCAGTATTCCCACATCCACCAGTTTCATTTCTGGTGGCTCTGGAGCTTCTGAACAGAGAGACAGGGAGAATGATATTTACAGTTCTGCCAGGGGGTATCCGGAAAAAAACAAGTGGTTTCATTTAACTTCCAGCAGTTCCAATGACTTTGGGCAATACACAGATACACTAACTATATAAAGTGCAATCCAAACTCAGGGAATCTTTTGGCTTGCAGAGATCTTACAAGAAAGCAAGAAGGGGAAAAGCGAAAGATGAGTGAGAGAATGGGAATTTTTGAATGAAAAAATGAATGAATGGATTAATAAATTCGAAAGTAAGACTGATAAAGTAGTCCACATGTGATTGAATATCTTTCTATTCTGCAAGAACTTGTGGCAAGATGGTAGCTTGCAGAGATCTTGTGGCGTTACAAGAAAGCTAGAAGACGCTCTTTCCCAGGGATCTCCCCAGTAACTACATAGTATGGTGATTTCACAGTGACATCACTGAGTTCCTTTTAAATATTGTTTTTAATGTATTCTTTATTATTATTTAAAAAATATATTTTTACTTTTTTATTTTTATTTTTAATTTTTTTTTTTACATTTTTTTTTGAAGAGGGAGGAACTTTATTTCCATCATTTCTCACTCTGATCTCCCCGTCTGATCCAAAGTTATCAGCACACAGCCAGCAATACTCTATTTGAGGCCCTTGAGATTATTCTGGCAAGATTTATGTCTTATAAAACCATATTGATTTGTAATATTTTTTCTTTTTTTTTTACATTATATTCCATTGTTACTTAAGTATCAGCCCTTAGGGATTTTTCTCAACTACAAAATTACTGGTAATTACTAGAAATTCACAAGAGTTCTCTTAAATGGAGTTTTCTTAAAGTGGATTTATCACAACAAAACAAAATGTATTCAATTTAGAGAATTCAAATATCCAGAATATTATTAACATGCAGTTCTTTTTTAACATAAACAGTTTGCATGCTAAAATTACTAAAATCTATATATCTGAAAATGTTACAAATATTATGCCGGAAAAAGTACAAAGTGTAAGATTTCACCAATATACCCAAACAACTGTAAATTAACATAAATTTACCATATATCAGTATTTATGCATTGAGTCACAAAAATAATTTAATCCTAACAGGCTTTTCTACTTTTTACATAAACATTGTGCCCATTTGTTCCCGTACTCACTGTATACACGTAACTGGACGTGGTGTTCCTTGGATACAGAGCTTGTGTTCGCCGCCCGACAGATAAAAATTCTTTCATCTTGAACACGAACGCTACGAATTATTAGCCTAAAATGTTCTCCCAGTGTCACTCTCTCCTTCAGCTCTGAGTCCTCAATAGACGTCCCGTTGGTCAACATCTTTTGCATTCCGTTTTTCTCCTGTAGGCAAGTAATAACATATGTGACATTTTGACTCATTTATTATTACAGTGTTTTTTTTAGCTTATACAGTGCATGAGGTACAACATACTGATACATAAGGTTAAGCAGGTCCTCCGGGCAAACTTACAAAAAGGAGACATTACTGTCTACCAGTCAGTTTGGTTCAGAGAATATCTATAAGCTTGTTATAGATTACGTGTCGTGTAGTCCAGAGACTTACTCTCCATGTCAGAGGTCTATAAAATGCTTTCAGCAAAATTAAACATCATTTTCCAAAAGCCTTCATTTAATGATTCAGTAAATCTGACAAGCCTGCACTGGATAATGGTGTTTTTACTTACACACACACACATGTATGTGTGTGTGTATCTTATGTGTGTATACCATGGTAGCAGTGAGATTCCTGCAGCAAAGTGCGGTGTGAGGAAACACATGTGGGGTCATTGTAATTAGCTACTGAGCTTGAGATTTCGTCCTATACCTCTATCGCAGCCCTGCTACTGTTGTATCCTGCACTGCTACCTGGTGTACCTGTACCTTGTGGGCCTGGTCTACTACACAGCGCTACTTATTCAACCTTATCTGTATACATCATATAACCTTGTCGACATGGGAATCGTCAGTCACACTAGGGGAAGCTTAAAGCGAAGTTCATTACATAGTGTCACATGTCAGATAGTGTTGTGGCGGTTAGAGGGGCTCCTGGATTTTGTTCTGTTCAAGGTGGCCAGGTAGCGGGGGGCCTTGGGGGAGAGGTGAATAAAAACATGAAAAGAGGAGAAAGAGAGACAGAAAGAAAACAAGGAGAGAGTGGAACAAGAGACAGAAAGATTAGGAAAATAGACTGAGAGTACAACGAAAGCAAAGAAAGAAGAGTGAAGAGAGAGATTAGGAGCACACCATTTTAATGACGGTCACATACACTAGTTAGTTCCTGTATGTTTCATACTAGAATTTTATCACTGCTTTCCTTTTTTTGTGGATAGAACCAACCATCCTGGTACTAGACACTTACTCTAGGCACTAACTAGGAGCAAGCCAATGGCTAAACCCAGCAACAAGAAGTATACGTCTGGGGTTGTTGATTAGAACAGGAACTGCAAGTTTAGTCTACAGCGCTACAGAATTTGATGGTGCTATATAAAACAATAAATAATAATAATAATATGATCTCTCTGATGGAGCTATTTATGTTGATGACACATGCACTGCCATTTGAGAGCCTCCTGAGCAGTGACACACTGATAAGACAACATATGGTTTGGATATCTTACTGAAAAATCTCTGGTGCTCTGCAGCCCTTGACCACAACAGAGGGTAGTACAAGACTGCAGAGCTCACAGAGCCATGAAACATTTATCCCCATAATAGCTGATGTGTATTTTAGTTTCATTTGCTTTGTTGTTTTTTTTTTTGTTTTTTTTCCCCATTTTTTTAATACCCCTACTTGTCTTTAAATGTTTAATTTATATTATTACACAATATGAGAGGCAGACAAATTACCAGTATTGTTTAACACAACACTCAAAGCTATTAAGGGGTTAAAAACCCACCAAGCAATAAAGAGCTTGATTGTATTGCCATTATCAGCAATATTTATGCACAGTTTGCAATGCTTGCTGTACTATTGCTTGCAAAATGATTAGACTCTGTAAGCAAATATCTTATTACACCGACTGCATTTTCAGGAGTGAAAAACATTAAAGTCGTTTAAAGCGGTCATCAAATTAAATATATGTAAAATGTATGTTCCTCATTTTTTGGGGATATATATATATATATATATATATATATATATATATATATATATACACAGTATCTCACAAAAGTGAGTACAATTCAATAACTCAACATACAGCCATTAATGTCTAAACCTTGGCAACAACAGTGAGTACACCCCTAAGTGTCCACCATTATTTTCCAGCACTGCTTTAACCCTCTTGGGCATGGAGTTCACCAGAGCTTCACAGGTTGCCACTGGAGTCCTCTTCTACTCCTCCGTGACGACATCACTGAGCTGGTGGATGTTAGAGACCTTGCGCCCCCCCACCTTCCATTTCAGGATGCCCCACAGATGCTCAATAGGGTTTAGGTCTGGAGACATGCTTGGCCAGTCCATCACCTTTACCCTCAGCTTCTTTAGCAAAGCAGTGGTCGTCATGGAGGTGTGTTTGGGGTCGTTCTCATGTTGGAATACTGCCCTCCGGCCCAGTCTCTGAAGGAAGGGGATCATGCTCTGCTTCAGTATGTCGCAGTACATGTTGGCATTAATGGTTCCCTCAATGAATTGTTGCTCCCAGTGCCGGCACCACTCATGCAGGCCCAGACCATGACACTCCCGCCACCATGCTTGACTGTAGGCAAGACACACTTGTCTTTGTAGTCCTCACCTGGTTGCCGCCACACACGCTTGATACCATCTGAACCAAATAGTTTATCTTGGTCTCCTCGGACCCACAAGATATGGTTCCGGTAATCCTGGGATGATTTAAGACCAATTTAAAGCAGTGTGCAGCGTATGGTCTGAGCAGTGACAGGCTCACCCCCCTCTGCAGCAATGCTGGCAGCACTCATACGTATATTTCCCAAAGACAACCTCTGGATATGACGCTGAGCACGTGCGCCCATCTTCTTTGGTCGACCATGGTGAGGCCTGTTCTGAGAGGAACCTGTCCTGTAAAACCGCCATATGGTCTTGCCTACTGTGCTGCACCTCAGTTTCAGGGTCTTGGACAAAAAACATTTAACTTTACAGAGATTCTTGCCCTACAAGATCAAAATTATTTGAAAATAAAGGTTTAATTTACCCCGGGACTGTAATAATTTATGCTTCAAGCTGCATTGTGGTCATGCTTTTGTGAACTTCCTATGCGTTATCCACTAGCAGCGGGGCAATCCTATAGAACACTAGCTTACTAAGCCAGCTAATGGACCATGAAGCCTAAACGGGAGGAGATAAGCGCCTCTGCAGAGTGTTTTACAAAGGAAAGCAGGGAAAGCCAGAAGCAATTGAAAGGAACAGTCATGGCAAAAATTGTATAATGATCAAGTATTATAAAATGGATATCCTATAATAATAATTGTTAGTACAAAAATGTTTCCTTCTTTCCGAATACTTTGAATATGTACACAAAGGTGTATGACATGCACCACATTATTCCTCCAGACTTTGGTGTATATTGTACATGCATGCTGTTCACGTTTATTACGCGGTATGTTTTAACCTGTGTTTTGCATTAAAATAAACTTGCGTTATTAAGAGATTATTTTCTTTTAACAACTGTGGTACTTCTCCCATTATATGTTTTTATATAGATTTTTTCACAGCAGCAGTTAATGTTAAAGTACACCTCGTATAATTGTTTTCATGTCTAAATGGGATCCTTGAGTTCGAAAAAAAAGACAGTTTCATGAATATTTTAGAGCGTGGAACGGAAAGGTTTTTAAGCCCATTATACAATTCATACACAGGTTGCTTGAACATCACTAAGAAATGTGAATTGTAGGTGTAGCTAAACCTCCATTTAAAAAACTCTATAACTATCGGAGATCCCTGTTTCATCTCTAATTGGTTGTACTGATACTTACTTGTACACCTTTTTTAGCACTTGCTATATGCATTAGCATATTTCCCCTTCATAATGTATTACTACTATTATACATTGCGTTTTTAAATACCTCCCAACAGTCCTGATTTTAAAACCCGCTTTCCCACTTTTGGGGACTGTGGGGATCATGAGTTGGTTGGGGTGATCAATCCTGTACAGCCCAGACCTCAATCACAGCTCCAATGTGGCCAACTGGTATGGCTGAAGTAGATTGGTGGTCTTTTCCCTTCTCCAACCCTGCCCCCCCCCCACATCTAACCATTTTGGACACTTGAAATATTGCTAGCATGATTGGTGAACAGGACATAATAATGTGGATTTATATTCAATAGGTAAACTAAGGTATGCATGTCACCTAAAAAAAAACTAAAGGAGCATAGAAATGGAAACATTTCATAGGAAAATGTTTTAATGGTGAGTGAAATAAATCATTCATCATATACCTAACCTGACCTCTTTTTTCCTGGTTGTCCAGTATGTCCAGAGGAGAAGGCCAGACAAATTGCCAGGGCCAGCTTTCTATAAAGAATAGGTATGATGATCATAGAGGGCCTGTTTACTAAGGGACCTCTGGGAGGACCAGGAAGATGGTCTTAACAACAACGGTGGAGTACCTGAGGTGTTTGTGTCTAGGAACACCTGTATAATAAAAAATGCCCAAAACACATTTGTGATGCATTAAACTAGCTCAATCACAATTTTGCATATTTTCCCAGTTTTTCTGCCTAAGACACTTTTGTAAATCTCCTTTGTTTTGTTTGAAAACTATTTATAAAAAGGGGATGCAAACAGAAATTATTCAGTCATCAAATAAATGTTTCCTAACACCCCGGCCTGGTGGCTACATGAAGAACACACAAAGAGCCTCAATTTGTGAGACTCTGACAGGTACCAACTTTGGCCTGATGATTTCATTATGTCGAAGTGGTCTATATAAATAAAATCCCTCTGCAGTCTAAGAGATGAACCGAAAAAAGGTGCAAGGTGCCTCCATCTAACAGATGACCGGAAAATTCCCAAGTTTTTGGGATCCCGCTTTGCATTTCGGTTGTATGATGACAAGCTGACAAAGTGGACTCTAAACTGTTGTAAGTATTTAGCAATGCCAAAGAGAAACATAAATTAAAATACACACTGGCAACGTACTAATGCAGCTACTCTGCAGATACTTACATAAAGCCACTGAATGGTGGGATGCCAAGAGTGCTCAGAGCCGTAGCTCATGCAGGGAATTCTGACTGTGCCGCCCTCTTTGGCCTCTTTCACCTCCACTCGTGCAACATCTTGCTGTCCCCATGTGCCTGCAAAATAAGTATTTTAGGGCCATCTAATAAATACTATATCTAATCCTATTATTTTCTGTGAACAAAAAGATTATATGGGCAATCATAATTAATACGTTTAATAATTACATTATAAAATTCCACTCTGGTCTATCAAAGCACATATGATAGGGTTCCATCCAGAGCAATATCTTGTGGAGAAGGCACTGTAGACCTTGCATTGTGCCCCCTGTGCAGTCCAACTCTTTGCATCTGCCAATGCTCTAGTTTTATCACTTATGAATCACTTCCACATACCTTTAGAAACATAATAATTAACATAATAAGGACTTAATTGACAAGATATTCTTTAGCAAAATCACAGCTGGGTAGTGCTCTCACAAGAGTACAGATCAACTTTCTATAGCGAGTCTCCAGCTAGTTTTGTAGATGAAACTGTAAATGTTCTATGTAATAACACATGCGCCAACATTTATGTCACACAGTCTAACAACGACCTTGTATTCTGTATCCAGATTGCTATTTTCTATCTCTTTTGTTATTTTAAGGAATATGAGCCCTGGTGGGCATTGAAGAGTGTGAACGCATGCTTATGTACGGCTATTGGTTAATTATGTTATCTAACACTCCAATCTTCACATACATATATTTTTTTATTCTCAATATGTTTTACATCATTACAATAATCCCATCATTCTCCATTTATAAATTGCTATAATTCATTCGCTATCACTCCCCCTTCTCCCTCATACTCTGTTTCCCGCTCCCCCCAATGCATCCTGTATAATACAAGTTCTGTATTCAGTGGTTCCTCTCAGGATCCTTCCAGCTGGTGCTGTGCTTAATAACAAGATGTGTTTCACATTCATACAACAGACCTTTCACGACGATAACCCCTCCTCATATGCTTTTGCATGCCCTCAAGACCTCACTTTTAAAGGGTGGGAGATAGGGAAATAGCCACAGCCTTGTACAACCAAGAAAAAGGAAAAAGGAAACAGGAAAAGTGGATTGCGTGCGAATCAGCATATATTTGAAGCAGCACAGTCGAGATACAGAATTGTATAGGTCAATGTATTGGTATATTTTCTCTGGGCAACAACAGTATAAGATTATTATTATTTATTGTTTTATATAGGGCCATCATATTCCACAGAGCTGTACAACGGATAGACAGGACATAAAAAGTAGCATATACGACAGGTGAGCTAAAGGAATATGGGAGGGCATTAATGCATCCTTAAAGAAGTGGGTCTTGAGGGATATTTTGAAGGACCGAAGGCAAGGGTAAAGACGGATAGGCCGGGGGAGAGCATTCCAGAGGATAGGGGCAGCCCTTGAAAAATTTGTAAGCGTGCATTACTGGCTGTGCAGGTGAAGTAGTGTGAAAACAATGTATTCCCATATGTAACGAAAGGGAAAATACATATATTCTTTACCAAAATACCTGACTTGTAAGTACTGAACTACTTGACTTGCTTTTAGTATGAAATAAACCATTTCACATTCACATAGAACACATGAATTATTCTCATGATGCTACCTCTTCATCATTTTTATTTCCATTTTCTTTCAGCTGTATTTTTATGATTTGAAAATGTTTTAATCAGATTAGAAGTGCAGAATATTCCACATACATAATGGTATTGATAACAAATGTGGATATAATTTTTTTGTTGTGCAACTAACATTGCCTCCTTCTTACCTTCAAAGTCAGAGCAGCTTTTAATTTTCCTTTGAATAAAGGCCTTGGGGTGTATAGGCCAGACCAGCCTTGAGTGAATTAGGCACCTTGGTTTGAGGGACATCTGAATCAAGAAGTGTGTAAACCTTGAGTGTAGGTGATTAAATATACTGGAGATGTCTCCTGTGAGAGGCATGAAGTGAATTATATTTGGTCTAGCTAAATGCATTAAAAAATTGTAATTCATAAAAGGTTCCAAGATACACGTGATTAACCAACTCTAGTAACTAAAGATAACATGCAAATATTTGCATAGACTAAAATGCATTACAGTCTGCAAATAATGTAATATGGACTGTAGAATGCAAATGACACCCTAATCTATTTCTCCTCCCCTCTGAGTTGCCTCACCCACTGTCTTTCTGGAATTGCATTGTGGATCGTGCCGCATTACTTGAAGCTCAACGTTGCAAAGACTGAGCTTTGGTTATCCTGCCACCCCCTCCGTCCACAACTCCTGATATCTCTATCACTGGACAACTACACTATCCAACCGACAAACAAAGTTTGCTGCCTTGGTGTCACACTTGACTCTCTTCTTCATCCCTCACCAAATCGTGACGGTCTCAGCCAGCATCCTAATCATGCCATCTCAATGACCAACAACCTCTAGAACTCACCCTGACTCCACCAACTCATCCCCATCCAAGCTGTCCTCTCCTACTGTTTCACCTCAACCGCCCCTCAACTAGATTGTAAGCTCGCAGTAGAATATTCTACTGACTCTGCTGCTGCTGGCGCTATATAAATAAATGTAATGTATTTTACATGTAAACAGGGATGGAGTGGACCTTTAGCCATACATTTATCTAATATATGAACTTTAAAAATATTAATTATAACACTAGCAAAGTAATGATTTCATGCACGTGTAGCTTGTCAATTTGTTGTTACATACTACTTGTTATGTCCTGGCTACGGAAATTGATGGCGCTATATAAAACAATAAATAATAATAATAATGTGTTACACTCATCTTAGAGAATGGTTACATTGCATTATTTTTAAAAGGGAATGTACTACTGTACTGTATACTCACTATTTGATAACGCTTAATTGACACCCTAAACAGCCTCACCTATGTCACCCAAATTTAAGTGATATCATCAATGATATACCAATAAAACAGCGAATGCTGGAACCACAAACACCAACTTGGTGCAACGCAGACAGGATGCTGCAAGTGAATGAATGACCCTTTTAATCAGGACATGCAATTTGAAACCCTGAGAATTTAGCAGAGAACCTGAGACGCAGGGTCAATCCCATACATTTATCAGCTACAGTAAATAGATTAAAAAATGCAAAGACGACATTTTAGTCAATCTTCTAAAATGTCAGAATATGCAAACCATGTGTAATACAATACTAAATTTAGAACAAAAACTACAGGAAAATGTTACATAAACGCTTCAGTTGTCTTCAGAGTCCTAAAATAAGAGAAATGTAAGTATTACACATGATTGTTCTGCATTTAATTAGAATTATTTAGGAATGTTTTTAGGAACTTGGTTTAAAGCACCGTTGTAGCTGTTTTGCACACAGACCCTGCTTGTGTAAGTGTTACTGTTGCTAAAAGGAGCATGCATGTCTTACAGATATGACAACTTATAGAGAGCTGTAAATACATCTGTTGAAGGCAGTCACTGAAACCAGAGATCACGGCTTCATAAATATAGACCTGGCACTGAAAGAGCCATTGTTATTCTTTGAACCACAAGCATTGCTTTAGTAAATATCGAATGATTGTTGTTAAGACCTGCCTTCTCCTTTCATACAGCAAGTTTCTTTTTCTTAATTGATATACCAGTATATTATCTCCCTTTTCAACTAGATTCTCTCATTCTACAGCACTGTCTAGATTACCTTAAACACAAGTGAGTATAACTAGCGTTATTTCCCAGCAAATCCAGCTTTGGTTTTATAAATTCCCAAATCTGATCAACCTCCCCAAGTATTTCTATCCTTTTTTCACTAATCTCCAGCATCTGCCTTTGTAGACCATTTTTACCCCATGCTCACTCTTTCACACACATAATATCAATTGCTTTAAGTTACTATTGGCTATAGACATTTTTACTAGCTGCTTTACACCAACCTTATGTCTTTACACCACTACACTGTTCTTCTTTCCAGAGGGAATACATTAAAATAGTGTGTATAAAAAGCTACGTTGACTACTGCAATGACACAATGCAGGCTCTGGAATGGAACATAATGGACTACTCTCAGCCAAGTCACTCCTTTTACAATGTAAGGGGTATTGTGAATAAGATTGTAATCTGTGATGATTGGAAACATGCTGCACATAGGTAAATCTATCACAAGCACCATGCACATTGTTAGTCCTATTACAGATGGATTTAAAAAAAAAATAATAATGTCATGCTGAATGAAGCAAGGGCATCAAACTTAGTAAAAAACTCACATATATATATATATACACACACACACTATATATATATATATATCAAATATATTAAGTGTATATGCACATGGATGACTTGCCAACAGGTGTGTCATATTTAAGTAGTTGGGACGGCAAACAAGGAGAAATATAAGTTATTTGATAACTAAAGCTGGGGATTTTATATATTTAACAGGGATACTGTGTCTGTAATAACTATTTTGTATTAGAAAATAATGGTGATCAGTGAGATACAAATCTTGCTCAGGATGCGGGAACTCCCGTTCATAATGGAATACCCTGAAGAGTATGCGTAATTGTAAAGAACATTGGAATCTCTTGTTTAAGGGAGGCATCAGAATTCAATGTGTAATTATAATGAGGTCACAGGCAGCCAGGATGGATGGCATCATATAGAAGCAGAATATTAATAGCAGAAATTTGGAATTTGGAGGAAGGAGGGGTGGCACAGGAATTTATTTCATGATAAGAGGGCAATTAAAAGAAGCTTTTGGTTGGAAGCACTTGCGTCATTGAATCCCAATAATAATTATGGCATGTCGAGAAGGACATGAGGTCAACTGAAGCCTTTGTATAATGAGGAGACATTGTTTTGGAATTTCCAAATATGAATCAGTATAAGTGAAAAACAGACAATTTGCCTAGTGTGTCTGAAGGAGAAGGGGCAAGGATCATAGAAGGAGGGTGTGGGGTGGGGCTGGGGGACATCCATTAATTCAACAAGAAAATGAACTAAGCCACAGTCTCATAACCACAATATCACAATTCTGTGTAATGCAAAATCACAATTAAATAAAGATCAAACGCACCACAAAACTGACGATTACATAAAAACAATTATCATATTCTAATGCCTCTTAATACAAAAAACAATCTCAACATTTACATATACATGTCTAGTAATGCTAACTAGCAACTCAACATGTATAATACAATGGTATTAGAGTACATGTGCACCTGCAGCATAAAACAAAATAAAGCGTAATCAGTATCATTCCTAGAGGTAACACATCAGAGATGTACTCTAGCACACAGGGTAGGTGTATCAGAGATGTACTCTAGCACACAGGGTAGGTGTATCAGAGATGTACTCTAGCACACAGGGTAGATGTACCAGAGATGTACTCTAGCACACAGGGTAGGTGTATCAGAGATGTACTCTAGCACACAGGGTAGGTGTATCAGAGATGTACTCTAGCACACAGGGTAGGTGTATCAGAGATGTACTCTAGCACACAGGGTAGGTGTATCAGAGATGTACTCTAGCACACAGGGTAGGTGTATCAGAGATGTACTCTAGCACACAGGGTAGGTGTATCAGAGATGTACTCTAGCACACAGGGTAGATGTACCAGAGATGTACTCTAGCACACAGGGTAGGTGTATCAGAGATGTACTCTAGCACACAGGGTAGGTGTATCAGAGATGTACTCTAGCACACAGGGTAGGTGTATCAGAGATGTACTCTAGCACACAGGGTAGGTGTATCAGAGATGTACTCTAGCACACAGGGTAGGTGTATCAGAGATGTACTCTAGCACACAGGGTAGGTGTATCAGAGATGTACTCTAGCACACAGGGTAGGTGTATCAGAGATGTACTCTAGCACACAGGGTAGGTGTATCAGAGATGTACTCTAGCACACAGGGTAGGTGTATCAGAGATGTACTCTAGCACACAGGGTAGGTGTATCAGAGATGTACTCTAGCACACAGGGTAGGTGAATTACAGTTAGGCTCTTAATAGGTGCAGTAGTGCTAAGAAAGTTGTGTCTGGCAGCTCTGCACCCCCTGCTTCTCATAAGCACCCTGACAAGGGTAAGGGGTATCCATAGCAAATCCCTACATATTGTAATACATACATTGTTTTATTATCTTTTATTCAAATATATACAAATGTTAAACTCGATTTCTCATTAGTACCCTGCCTCTATGTAACAACAAATCTTCTACCCAGAAAAAACAATCACAGATACATTAACAAAGATCATTTCTGTAGCAGAATAACAAGAACATACAAATCAGCAACACACATACACTCTCTCAAGGGACATGCATTAACCATAACTGTCAGAGACATTTTATAGTTACACACAACAGCAGGTTATCACATACACACAGTAGCAAAGATAATGAGTCTGAATCTCCAATAGGTCCTAATTCCTGGAGTCTTCCGTACAACAAAACAATTCCCAAACCAGCTAACGACATCATCAACACCTTACACAATATTCAGATTCTTCACAGGGGGCACTATGTGGTTTTCAGAAAAGTTCCCCATGTCCCTGTATGCTGAAGATCGTAGTCAACCAAATCATTTCACTTACAGAATGACACTGTAGTATTGTGTCGACTGATTTACAAAATATTTGCAGATCTATTTAGAAATACTTATGTTTACAAAACATGATACATGCAGCTGCATTCTGATTTATCATCTTTAACCCATGTAGTGCCAGAGCAGCACATATATTTACTTGCTCAGTCAAGGATTGACACAAACTTAACAATTAAATAATGTAGATCAGAATACATGGTGAATATATATATTCTTCCTTCCCCAATAGAATAAATAACTATTACCTCTCCAGCTGAGCAGGCACAGGGAAAGCAGGATGAGAAAAGCCATGGCTCTGCTACTGTATACAGCACCCTGCAGAGGCAGCGAGACACTGAGCGAGTAGACACACTGACGTCAGGTGGAGGAGGGAGGGGAGTGAGTGTGAGAGGAGGGAGGACTGGGAAGAGAGTGATAAGAGGGCGAGATTGGAGGAAAGGGGGAACCTTTCCAATCAACGAAATGAAGCATCTCTTCTCCTAAAGATAACCTGCTCATCCTCCATCATACGTACTCTTAAAGTTGCAGAAGAATGATGATCTGAGAGAGAAGCCAAATGTGTTTAAAGTGCAAGAAGCAGGGTTTGTGAAAATAAAGTGATATAGGGGAAGTAGGGGTGGGTATATCTGTAAGGAATATCTTTAGACTTTGGGTACTTAAGGAAAAAAGCTGGGGTGAGTGTCTAGGAAGAAGAGGTGCAGGGACTGGGGATCTCAGAATACACTGTATGGCATGTAGGAAGCCTGAAGACTTGCTAAATTTTTCCAAGGGACAGAAATAGAATCTGAGGTCCACACTAAGCAGCACTCTTGTGATTTCAAAAATGCTTCTTGGCACATTGCCCTAAGGTATATGACTTAAATGACACACACAGGGCTTTTCACCATAACTACATTTACCAAAAATACCTACAGCATGTACAAATATGCCACTTCTGATGTGATGTATTACTCCAACCCATAATGTATTACTTCATCAGCAGCCATATTCTCCAGATGTTGCCACCATTGCTTCAACGTTTTGGCTTTTACCCTACTATAGGGTGGTGGTGATTATTCCCTTCTTTATACTGCCCCAAATACACCACAGCAGTCTGCATTAGTGAATTACCTTCTCTATGCAATCCTAACGCAAACTATCACTTATACATTGGTATTTGGCTTAATATTATATATCAGTAACAAACGGAAGTATTGTAGTGTTTTTAATGGCCTGACATGTTCTGAATCTCTTCTGGATCGCACCTACCTTTGGAAAGTAGAAACCGGTAGATTAGAATATATAAGGAAGAAAGGATACAGTGTATGCATGATATGTATATGTGGCGTGTTTGTATCGTGTATTCTGGGTGTTATCGAATGTGTGGTCCATACAGGCTCTGTCAGTGTATGGCAATAGCTGTAAAATATCTCTTGGGGCTTGTATAATCAATCTCTGGATTGTGTAAAAGAGTGATAACACCCTGAAAAAACACAATATCCTTCCACACTGGTGTGTTTGATAGTCCTTCATACATAATCAGAATTACCCTATGGCCTTAACAATATGGTCTAAAGATGAGGCCTTCTGCCCTTCTCTCATTGTTTATCATACCTCAGTATTCCATCTTTATTACCCTGCAGCTCAGGCTTTTTGATTAAGATACTTTCAGTAAGAAAAAAGAACCACACGCTACGGGAAATCTCTGTCTCAGAACTCTGTACCCAAATGCTTCTATTTCTGGAAATTATGTCATGGCAAATTCCCTTTGTGCTAAATTCTCATTGAAATTGGTTTAGGAAGCTGCATTGTCTTGCATGCATAAACACCTTTTAAGGAGCTTGTCTGGGAGACTGCATCAGATACTTCCTTCATACGGTTACAGGAAGGATGTGATAATACTCTGTGAAAAGAAAAGAACCCCAATGCGCAAATACAGTATTTTAAGCAAGTCTTATCACCTCGGCACTGAAGAGTTTATGTCCCACCCAACAGGGTTTATGTGATATAAATCGCTTGTGGGAGGATTATTAAAAACATAATATGTTTTCGTATGTCTGCGTTTCCAAGAGGAATGGACATAAACAGCGGGTTGTAGTAGCTGTGATGTGAATGATAGGGTCTTAGGTAAAGGGCCTTAAAATTAAGAAGGGGAAAAGTAGGACAATGGATCCTCTGGTGATTCGTGGGCACCTGTGACCCGCACCATGTTTAGTGGTGTGCGTGATATATAGCCACTTGGAAAAGCCGGCATGGATTTTCCACAGAATGGGGGAACGGAGCATTGGTCCACCCCGCTCTGCAATTGCTCCACCCCAGGGACCCATATGTATGATCTGCATAGAAGCTGTACCCAGATGCCATGCCAATCAACTCCCTGGGGTTCACAGTCTCACAATATATATATATATATATATATATATATATATATACATACACACACACGTGGCATCATTTTTTCTGCCGTCAGGCTCAACTTTCTCATCTTCTCCCCTTTGTTCTTAGATTGAGGATAGCCATATGCATATCCCAGGCATGTTTAAATTCTCTCACTGAATTAACATTTACATTCTCTGCTGGGAGGCTGTTCTCATCTACCACCCATTCTCATAATGGGTTTTCCTTTCCCTATTACCTGCTTCATTAATCTGTGGACTCTGTATTTCTAAACACTTTAATAAAAAATAATTCATGCAGCATAGTGTACATTTTTATAAATGTAATACAAATACAATTAAATTGTGTTCATTTTGTGAATGTACGTTTTGTAATGGGAGGGCTACTGTATGTGTCATACATAGCTCATACATCCTCAACAGCTGCAGATAGTCCTGAATTAGCTGAGGCAGTCCCAAAAATCTGATGCTACCTTCCCCAACCAATACCTTAATGACTGCTGGTAGCTTTGCCACAAATCCGGCACTTCTCATACAAATAAGAGGTGTTCCTTGTGATGTCACAGCTCTACACGCATATTATGAATGGACTTGTGTGTTTCACATGTGTCTTTGGTTCACATAGTAATTTAGTGTTAATAGTATGCACACTGGAAGTGCATCTGGTTTGGTTTTATTAGATACTTTTAGTTATATCTTAAGAGTATCCAATTTCCTTTTTTACAACATAATACAAATTTTTTGGAGAGGGAGTTTGAAGAACTAGCTTAAGAAGTTATGTATGTCTGGATAATTAAACACTCTTATGTTGCACGTTTTTAACTCCTTGTATGTTTTCTCTTGATTTTAAAGAAACTCTTTACCAATCATATGCTCCGTGATGAGAGATCCCTTTGAATTTTCATAATGCCCCCTTGCAAGTGCTGTGGGGGGGTTCTGCAGAATCCCTTCATATGCCTTTGCCACTTTGTCCATCCCTCAGCTATTTTTCACTCACTATATATATAAGGTACATGATATACT
The DNA here is from genome assembly GCF_027358695.1 of Spea bombifrons. Classification (NCBI taxonomy): domain Eukaryota; kingdom Metazoa; phylum Chordata; class Amphibia; order Anura; family Pelobatidae; genus Spea; species Spea bombifrons. The sequence goes on from NC_071098.1 coordinate 16,493,369, forward strand.
TACTGCCTGTTAGCTCAAGCACTGGCTGGATGAATGTCGCAGGGGGGTCTAAAGAGACCCCTCATGCTCATGCGTGACAAAGCACTCCCATTGATTTCAACACTAATCCTTCACTGACACTGATTGGCTACTTTAAACCTACGTTACAAGTATTTCCCCAGCAGGTATGACTGGGCTAAGAGGACTCTCTGGGGGTGCCTCACTACAGGGCGCCTGGCCAGGGCCCGATGATTATTAAAGACATCCCTGGTTATAATTGAGAAAAAAAAGAGGGCAGCAGAGAGGGACTGATGTGAATAAATTAAGCAGAGCACCTAACAGTGATGCTTTCAAGAGGGAAAAGAGAAGCTCTGACTACATGCACTCGTGGTCAGTTAATATGTTCTACCATGTCAAGCAAAGAAACTTTTGATTCTTTTAGCAATTGTAGTAATAATAATATACCGTATTTGCTCGAGTATAGGCTGCACCCTAAAAGTTAGGTGCTTTTTTAAAGGAAAAAATTTAATTTAAAGTGTAATAGATATGCTGCCACTCTGCCCCCACCAAGACATGCTGCCACTCTGTGTGTGCCCCCCCGAGATATGCTGCCACTCTGTGTCCCCCTCCCCGAGATGTGCCCCCCTCCCATAGACTTACCAGTGCAGACTCCCGGAGTCTCCGGTGTCTTGCGGGGCCGGCGGGGGACATCTATTCTACGCAGAACGGTATACAACTTCCGGTGCCGGCAGTTTGCACTGGTAAGGAGGATTGTTAAATGTGCTTTAACAATCTCCCTTGCCGGGACTCCCCCCGTGGGAATTCCCGACAAGGGAGATTGTTAAAGCACACCGAGCAGACGTGCCGGCAGCGGAGGTTGTTTACGCGCTTAGACAACCTCCCGTGCCGGCACTCCCCCCGTGGAAAGTGGCGGCAGGGGAGGCTGTCTGAGCGTATTGGAGAGTAGGATGTAGGTCCCCTGCACCGCTGCGGGGGATCTGTATCCTAACCCTGCTGCCTGCCCGCCGCCCAGAACTGCATGTCCCGGGCGTCGGGCGCTAGACCCCGAATATAGGCCGCACCCCCACTTTAAAGACTTAAAGTGGGGGAAAAAGTGCGGCCTATATTCGGGCAAATACGGTAATATATAATATAATATAATATATATAATATATTATATTATATATATATATATATATATATATATAATAAGATATAATAACACTACAAAAACTTTAAGAAGTCATGGCAACAAAACATCTCGATTTATCAGCATCACTGTGTCACAGATCAGAATGAATCAGTGCCTGAAAAAGATGTGTGGGGAAACATTCCGTGCAATTAAAGATACATGAAAGAAACTGTAACATAATATGGATACACAAAACACCATATGCAGGCTTGGCACCTTAAAACAAAAAATGCCTCCTTCTTTAGAAGTTTAATTTACCAAAAAGAAAAAAAAAACCTTGTGATGTTATGACTCAAATCCATGCCTTAAAAGAAAAAGAACTGAGCTGTTCAGATAACGATAAAATGGACAAATTGATAAGAGAGAGGATACAGAACTGATGGCCGCTATATGGGATCCGCCCCAAGAATATCATCTAACCATCTGTACAAAAGTTTCCAAGGATAGATGCCAACAATTGAATACACATTCCATAATGTACATGTGTATGGTTTAAACCAGGGGCGTCCAGCATGCTACCTACGGGCCAAATGTGGCCCACTGACTTTGAGATGTGGCCTACCTGAGGACCATGCAGATGTTTACTTGCTAGACCTCCATGAAAGCAATTGTGCAGAGTTAACACCTTTAATTCTGCAATTGCACATATGACGTGATAACTGAATTTTAGGAGTTAATGTTCTGAAGCTTCAGTCCCCAAAAGCACGTGGGAACCAGCAGAGCCGGCCTTAGGTGTTCTGGCGCCCTGTGCGGACTACTCGTCTGGCGCCCCCCTATCCCAAAAAAAGAAAGGAATCAAAACTTGTAACAAAACCCCAATCACTATATACTACGCCAAACATTGATGTGGTGTAGGCCTACCACTTCATTGTCTGGCTTAGTAGTAGGGATGCACCAAAACGAATTCTGGACTGAAACCAAAAGTGCAGCATTTACCTGGCCGAAACCGAATATGACCCCCCCCCACACACCATAACACATAACAAAACAATTAAATAACAATATTTATATATATATATATATATATATGATTAACAGCAATCACATTCTTATCATGCCCGCAGATTCCAGGATGTACTCGTAGACTACTTGGCATGATAGGAGTATGATTGCTCACTCCATTCTCCCTATCTACCCCCTCCTAACTATCTACCCTCTCCCTCTTTGAAGTTCACTTACCTTTCAGAAGTCCTGCGGTGAGGGTGCAAGGCCTCTGCCTCCCAGCTCTGCCACTGTATGGAACAGTATAGAGTGATGGGAGTTATGATGTACTTTTAGAGCATAATTATATAATGAAAAAGACATTGGAAATGGTACAGCATAACACCCATCACTCTCACACATTTACCAATCCACACATATACACCAATCCACACGTTTACACCAATCCACACACATACACCAATCCACACATATACACCAATCCACACATATACACCAATCCACTCCACACATATACACCAATCCACACACATATATACCAATCTACACATATACACCAATCCACACATATACACCAATCCACACATACACCAATCCACACATATACACCAATCCACTCCACACATATACACCAATCCACACATATACACCAATCCACTCCACACATATACACCAATCCACACATATATACCAATCCACACATACACACCAATCCACACATACACACCAATCCACACGCATACCAATCCACACGCATACCAATCCACACACGTATACACCAATCCACACACATACACCAATCCACACACATACACCAATCCACACACATACACCAATCCACACGCATACACCAATCCACACGCATACACCAATCCACACATATACACCAATCCACACATATATACCAATCCACACGCATACCAATCCACACATATACACCAATCCACACATATATACCAATCCACACATATACACCAATCCACACATATATACCAATCCACACATATACACCAATCCACACATATACACCAATCCACACATATATACCAATCCACACGCATACCAATCCACACATATACACCAATCCACACATATATACCAATCCACACATATACACCAATCCACACATATATACCAATCCACACATATACACCAATCCACACATATACACCAATCCACACATATATACCAATCCACACGCATACCAATCCACACATATACACCAAACCACACATATACACCAAACCACACATATATACTAATCCACACATATACCAAACCACACATATATACCAAACCACACATATATACCAAACCACACATATATACTAATCCACACATATACACCAATCCACTCTCACTGTCACTCTATGCTTTCCTACCTTTCCTCTTTCAGTTTCTTTGCCTCCTCTTCGCTCTTCTTCTTAGTTCTTCTGTCTTCTCTTCTTCCGGGTCAGAGGGCACGGAGACCGGTGGGCGCGGCTTCAGTGCTGTGCGCCGGGATCTGACAGCAAACCCCGGCGCACAGCAGCTGTTGCCGCGGGGATCACAAGGGAGCGGTATCGGAGGTCTGTTAAAGACCTCCGATACTGCTCCCTTGCGAGCCTGCTCCTCCAGCGGCGGACATTACTGGAGGGGTGCCGGGTGCCCCCATACTGGCGGCAGCGGACCCCGCGGCGGCAGTGGCGTCGGACCGCGCTGCGGCGGACCCCGCGGCGGCAGTGGCGTCGGACCGCGCTGCGGCGGCGGCGGACCCCGCGGCGGCGCCCCCTGGAGTGTGGCGCCCTGTGCGGTCGCACAGGTCGCACACCCCAAAGGCCGGCCCTGGGAACCAGCCTCGACCCTTCCCTGCTCCCCGATCCTTCCATGAGAGCAATTGTGCAGGGTTAACCCCTCCAATGCCACAATTATGATTGCATCAACTTGCCGGAGCTAAGTGGCAGATGCTCCCTCGGACCAGTCCTGACCCTCCACTGGCATTTTAGGGGATAATATTTGTGTCTTCAGTCCCCACAAGCTAATGGGGAACAAATCACAATCCGTGATGTGAAAAAATAAAAACAATGTCTTCAGCAGCAATGACCTTGAAGTCAAAGGTGCTTCCAGGTCACTTGCTGTCAGTTAAACTCTGCAGTTGATGGTGATCAGTTCACTCCTGACCAATAGGAGTGATCTGACCATTATGACAGCCACTTGATGTCCCTCTCCCATAAGTGACACCTGTTGCAGGGAGAGGGGTTCATCCAAAGTAAAGAAAAAGGCACACATACAAATTATAAATGAAAAACACAAATATTTTATTTTTTTAACATAAATATTGCAACCTGATGGACAATTAGTGGCAATTTAGGTCACTGATTATTGATCGCTCTCAACAATCAATGGCCTAAACCTGTCACTTCCAAATGATTAAAAAATTGTTTACATTTTACAATTTTATTATACACTCTGCATATTAATAATACTGTACATTGTTGTAAGTTTCGGGCCGGTTGGAGACATATTTTCTCTCAATGAAAAATAAATGCGGACCACATCATTTCTGATGAAATGGCCCACTGCAGAAAAAAACTGAAGCCCCTGCTCTATAAACTACCTGATAGGCCCCTTTTGGCAATTTCAACATTTTTTTTTACCCATAATTTACCTTCTTGTATGCTAAGTGTAGGCCTACTCACACAAATCATAATGTATATTGTTTTTCTGAACACCTTTCCAAACTAACAAAATTGTGGAGTTAGTCACATTATATGGCTACATGATGCATAGCCCACCACTAGGCCAATGTACTCCAAAACAAGGTAGGTGTGTCCTTACACTAAATACTTTTGCCTATATGGACTATAATAAATATATATCAAACTGCAATTCTTACTTAGAATTTCTCCTACAGAGATGACACTATAAAGAAATCAAATTTGTGCAACATCCTCCGAGTACAGTAATACCTCTCAAAAGATTTTAATGTTTTGGAGGACCAAAAGGCTTTCTTTCTTACACCTTTTTTTAACTTTTCTAGAGGCTAGTGGGATCCCTCTACTTTTTAAAATTATTTTTACTTTTTAAAAATTATTCTTTCAATGTTTTAAACTTTCTTTTGACAAGTGTATCAGTTCTGTCTTATAACCAGTAACCTATTTTTTATCTTTATTTAAAAAATATTTTATTGTTTTTTTCCACGTTCTTTCTTCTCACTGTGATTTCTCTTTTACCTGGTCACTCTGCGATCAGGAAACAGGGCTATGTAGATCTGTATTCCTCATTACATATATTGGCAACCATAGTGATAGGCATACCTGTGAAATTTTTAAAGTGGGGGTGCGGCCTATAATCAGGGGTTTAGCGCAGGGATTTCTTTTATTTTTTTGTTCATTTAGCCCTGCTGCGGGTTAGGATCCGTGTTCCCCGCAGCGCTGCAGGGGACCTGGGTCTTCCTCTCTGGCAGCCAGTGGACGTCTGCACAATGCATATAACCCCCGTTGCTGCTGGTATTACGCCGGGGCTTCAATGAAGGAACGCTGGCGTTACATGACCTTCCGGTGCCCCACCATAGAAGCCCCGCAGAAGTACCGGCCAGCAGCTGTAGAGCATTCACCAGCATTCAGAGCATTTGCTCTGAAAAAAACCTTGTCTTATAATCGAGCAAATACGATACGATAGCACGAAACTTTAAGCGTGCAGACTATAATCAAGCCAATACTACAGACACACTATATGCACAAAAGTATTGGGACGCCGGACCATTACATCAACTGGGATGGCGTGTATTCTAAATACATAGACATTAATATGTAGTTGGTCCCCCCTTTGCAGCCTCACGATTTTAGAGTGTTTCTGTGGGAATTTTTTCCCATTCCTCCAGTAGATGGTTTGTGAGGTCAGAGTAGGACGAGAAGATGTTGGACGAGAAGGCTTGGCTCACAATCTCCATTCCAGTTCATCCCAAAGGTGTTTGATGGGGTTGAGGTCAGGGCTCTGTGCGGCCGGTCAAGTTCTTCCACACCAAACTCATCAAACCATTTATTTATGGACCTTGCTTTGAACACTGGGGCACAGTCATGCTGGAATAGAAAAGGGCTTTCCCCAAACTATTCCCGCAAAATTGTTCCCACCATTTCTCCAATCTGGATTTCATTGTCTCCTTATCCTGTACCTCTTCCTCCTCCCCACTTCCTCTTTCATTCTGCATACCAACCTTTTCAGTCATCTGCTCTCCTCACTCTACACTCCCTATCTTGGCAAAGATGAGCTGTGATCACAGTACCACATACCCAATATTCAAGTATACCTACTAGTTGCTAATTTATTTTCTTCACAAAATACATCCCTTCTCTCTGTGACTAGATGATGTCTGCTACCATTTCTAAGACGTAACATCTTTATTTCCATACATCTCTAGCTCTCCTAGTCGCCATAGTTGAAAATATCCTTAGAAGGATAACCTTCCCTCTACACAGTCATCGTAAAAAAAGGAACCTCTTACAACCTAAACTAACCATATTACTTATATAACCAATAATCTACTTCTAGAATATTTGGACACTAATTACTGAATATACACCTTTCTCTCTCCTATGCTTATAACTCTCCAGCATTAGTTGTTTACAGCCATGTAATTATTGTAGTAGAAGAATTTGCCCGTATCTATTCAAATAGTCACATAGTCATTCTTCTATTGTTAATGAAAAATGAATCACATTAGTAAGTATGTCTTAAAGGACTCTGACAGTAACATAATAGCAAGATCAACACAGCAATCAGAAGTGACCTTAAACAACGTTAAAAACTATATGTAATGAAAATAAACAGAGGATATAGGGGGAAAGAGGGGGCTGGGTATAAATTCCTCCTTAAAAGGAAACAAATTATTCCACCACTATTCACCCCCAAGAGGGAAAAAACAGGAAGATGAAAGAATGAAGAAAATATGTTTTTACTTCATCCTCAACTTCCCATACCGTACCGGGAAATGCTTTCTTTTGGATTTGTGCGATTTATACAGCACCCATCCCAATTCCTTCCCATTGTAATTTGTTACCTTACTGTTTAACTGTTTCAGTTCCGAAACGTATTGAGTGCTTTGAGTGCCATAAGGTTTCCATAGTAGATACTTGAGTTTGTATCGGTCTTGTGCAATAGATACCTGGGGATAGAAAGGCATGCCCACTAGGTGCCTGAACCGAGCAGTGGAAGAACTAAGACTTTTATAAAAACAACCTAGAGACCTCTATCTCTACGTATGGCTTATGTATCACACATAGGGCCCTTGTGATGCACACATGAACAACGCATGACTTCTGTAACATGTTTGCCCATTTAAAGCAATGGATCGGTGCTCTCATAACACTGCCCATTAATGTGATTACTGCTCACTCAGGAGGTGAGTCACTGACAAGACCAGATGGAAAGTCACTTCTCTCTGTAAATGGATTACTATCCATGGCTACAAAGGCCTCTGTTTATATTTCCCTTCTGTACAGAGGGAGCATGGAGACAGAAAGATATGAATGAGATATATTGGATACGACGACGGAATGGTGTGGAATAAAAAGTTAAAAATAAATAATCATCTCAAAATGTGGACTACGAATGGGTATGTTAGCGTGTTTGTCTCGGTAAGTGAGTTTTTATTTCTGGGTATGTTGACATGTGTGAGTGTTTTAAGTGCATGTTTGTTAGTGTGCCTAGTTCTTTTAGTGCGAGTGTCTGGCTGTGCTAGCATCTGGATGTGTGTGTTACTTTGAGTGTCAGGGCACATTTTTGTGAGTGTTAGTGTTAAATGTCTAGTTGTACTAGTGTGGGTGCCTGGATGTATGTTAGTGTCAGAGTACGTTAGTGTGAGAGGTTGTGTTAGAGTGAATATCTGGTTCTCTTAGTATGAGTGTCTGGACATGTTGGGGTCTGGATGTGTGTGTATTGCTGTCTTTGTAGTCCACATGTCAGTTGGCATTCAACACTGAGGATTAATGGTACTGTTACACAAAACATTAACTGCACCCTCTAGGAGATCTGTACTTTTATTATTATTTCATCTGAAGATTAATGATATCAACTGAAACAAAATGCTGTCTAGCTAATATATGTGTATATTTAAAAAAAGGGGCAGTGGGGGCACAAGAGGGTTTTCCTGCCTGGAGTGAAATGTTGTCTAGGACTGGCTCTGATGAAGAAAGTAGGCACTTTTCCTATTGGTCACCTTCCTTTGTCCCCGCCCCACTCTGCCTCAGGGGTGTACGTTAACCAGCCCCCTCCCCCTTACTGTTTATTGGGTAGTTTATCTATTCATTGTTTTGTCTGTATCCCCAATTTGAATTATCATGAAAATGTCATTATTCTTCTTTGATCTGTACTAAAAAAGCTTTGTTTTTACCCTAAAAAAGCGTCTATGTTATTGTCTACCCTTAACCAGTATAGTCATTACTCTGATACAGTGGCAGACAGCAGCAAAGCTCCCTGGGACCCAGTGACAGAAGATGTGGTTTAACCATTGCAACCCTGGTTCTTGCTACATAGTCTAACATCAGCTCCAGAGCTATGCAACTGGGACTGAATCAGTCCCTTCCCTAATACGACTTTACTTACAATGCTTCTGCTTTGAATAGTTATGATCCGTTGATAGGGATCGCCTAACGTTTATTAACTTACCCTTATAACTAACATATCCAGGGCATGCATATGTAATAAATGACAAGGCATCACAATCCAAACCGCAAGAATTTAAAGGAAAACATAAAAAAAGAACTGACAGAGCTTGGGTAATGGGGAGTAATTGGCTGGCTCAGTGCACAGTAGTTAAATGGTTAATTCCTTTCCAGAAGCGTATCAGTAGGAGTTTATGATGAACTTTACAGCTCATTTGAAATTCTTTGGAGACAGTAGTTGTGCAGTAATGGAGGAAGTTGTTCAGGGACCGGGGAATGGGCGCATTGGCAACACAAATGTCAGATGTTATTGGCTGGCAAATAAGCCAAAATGGAAGCATGATATGCGTTCTTAACTCGAGGAGTAAGTCATAACACAGTCTTCTTATATAACCAATGTCCAGTATATACCAATGGTATACGGAATGGACGAGCTGAGCGCTACTGTTTGGCACAGACAAGAAATACAAGAAAGGCTCATTACAGGAGCCAAAACGCTCAAGATATTACTATGTAATATAATAAAGGCCGGTCATTTAGTTGGTATCTCTTAAAATGGTTGTTTAGATCAAATCTGGAATGAATATATAAATTTTACTATGGGGCATATTGTGCCAGGGAGAATAATTTTGTACCTATGCTCTCACCAAGACCTGTGGTGCATAGTAGTGGTAAGTGACTTGGCAGGTGTGAAAAATACTGATTGTAAAGTAAACTATTTCCTTGCTGATTAAATCTGAACATCATATGCACCACTTTGCAGAAAATTACTAGATTAATTAAATGTATTCATAGTTTAATCAAATCTTCAAGGGGGATTGTAGTTAATTTGTAAACAATATATCTGTAGATGGATATTAAAGGTTCCAATAAAAAATCACCATAATATGACAATAAAAGACTGTGTAGTGGATTAAAAGTCCCCCCTGCATTTCTGTTGATCTCCTCTTGCGCACTGTAGTGTGTGCCTTTATTTCATTTGTTCTGTCTCTTTTTTTCTTCTACAAATCAGTCCCAAGACCCTCTACTGCTATTTCATCTTTCTTCCTCTTCATTTCTTACAGTGAATTCCCGTATCCCTTCATTCCTTTAAAGTTATTCTCCATGGCCTGTACAGCTGCTTCTGTCACTCAACAAACTCTGTTCCTTTTTCCCAGACCAGCACTTGAAGCTGAACCCCCCAGAGGAAAGCTGGGGCCGACTACATGGTAAGAAAGGGAAGGGGGGCTGGAAAGAAGCACAAGAGACCCATGTAATATCTACAGTTCTTCTCACGAGCCCCAAGCCCTTTCCCATGGTTCTGGGTTCTATTTCAGGATATGAAGATGCTTCTTTTAGAATATGTTCCTCATCTGGATTTGATGATGCCAACTCCTGCTCTGTCCTCGAACAGCTGTCCGTGAGTCCAGATGTCTGTTATCTCAATGTCAGATCACTCCCTCAGCGTGACAAATGCTGCGTAGAGTGGGTTTTCTAGATAGCGTTTTTCTCCTCAGGTACTTATCTGTGAGATGGAAAAGGCACATAAGTGAGACAGGACTGTGTTAAAATATTGGGTTCATCAGTGAGAATAAAACAAGTGATACTTATCTTAATTTTGGAACAACGCTTTCTAAGAAAATAAACAGTTGAATGAAAATATACTGGGAAAATGGGTATCGGTGATGCATAGTGGGAAACTACGTGGTAAATAAATGCTCAATGACAATAAAATCAAGAAAGAAGGAAAGGAATATTTCAACAAAAGGGTAGTAGCTACCTGGAACCCCTCTACAGTGAAGGAGGTAGAGGCAAACACAATAAAAAAGGAAGCCACATACAAAGCCTTTACATGAGAAATGTGTACGTTTGATAACAAAAAGTTCTGAATATTCATGACGTTTTTAGCACTAACAAGAGCTCACATCCTAGGTAATATATAGCAACATGCATATGACTGAATCTTTTTAGCCATCCCAGTTAGTTACTGTCTCTTTAAATATAACAAAATTCTCTGATAACTGCTGCAGAAATCATTTGAAGGGAGGAAGAATATTCTTTTCTGTGGAATTTTAGTTTGTGATAAGTCATAATTAAGTCTAATTTATAATAGTATATAAATAAATGGTATAAAGTTGTTCCGTGTTGGCTGTAGAAAGAAATAGAGCAAATTTGATGTTTGTGCCCCCAAACAGCTTGATAGTGCTATATTTGCAACCAAAAAGCCTGCCTGTGCCACACCAGTCCCAGGGGAGGGGGCCTACCAGAAAATCTCCTGCAGGCATATTACACATTTGGAGCAGAAATTGCTCATCCATTATAAAGCGATATGTAGACAGTCATAGCAAGATACCAAGTTAGTTACACTACATTAGTGTAGTGATGTCAAATGGAAATGCAAATGTGTGTCTTAGTACATTTCACACTAACACACTAAGAAGACACACATCTGGTCAGTACACTAATGTAATCTCCATTCACAATCTTTTTATCTTGCTATAAATATCTGTAATGTTGTTATATACTTCAAATGTATAATATACTTGAAGAAGGGACCTATATCGTCTCAAAAGCTTGTAATCTATTATAATTAATAAAAAAATGTTAAAACATAGTTTAGTTTTTATAGTATTATTTTTATTAAGTTATATTGAAGAATAAATACATTTAAGATTATTGATAGAGAGTGACACAATCAACGGGCCAGTTAGTCCTTATCTGCCACAATAAGCTGTACAATAGAGGAAAGGAAAAGCAATTACGCCTATTTATTTTAACTATACGGTGTCTCCGAAGGCATTTTTTCTACCAAGCTTTAACTTGTCTTAAGCATCTGTGGGAACCGGTGCAGTAAAAAACCTGAATGGAGCAATCAGCAGCAGGACAGGGTTGGGGCTGGTCTCCACACTCATGTGGAGACCGAAGAAACGTTTTAGCCCTGTCCCTGAAGCTGCCTCTGGCAGCTGGGACACAATCACTGGGAAACCGGCGATTGCGGGGAGGAGCCTCTTTGATCGCTGCTGTAGGAGTGATCAAAGGGCTCGTGGGGGGGGTCTTTTTTGCTGTTGCTGGTCTGCATTGTCACTCTCATGGAGCGATCAGGCAGCAGGGGAATGTTGTGGCAGGTCCCCACACTTGTGTGGAGACCCAAGCAACAAACAGACCCCTTCCCTGAAGCTGCCTGTGGCTCCTGTAGTAGCAATCCAAGGCTCGGGGGGCTCGAGGTGGCTGTGTTGGTCTGACAGACAGTAGCAGCAGTGCCCCCGCAATCACCACGATTATGGCGACGTGGGGGGATTTTTTTTTTTGCATGATGTACCAGGTATGTCACAGAACCAATGAGCCCACTTGGACATGACGTACCTGGTACGTCACCAGACGTGAAAGGGTTAATAGAGGTAAACAAGTCTTAAAAGTAATATCATAAGAACAAAAAAAGTTACTCACACTACTGTTTAAACCACCCTGACTGTAATTTGAGTCAAATCAAGGAGCACATTTGGCATAAACGTGGAATGAGTGCATCTGCTGTGATTATATATTATTCTAGGTAAAGACGCATTTGAGCAGCTAGTGGCTGTTTTTCTGAAGTTGTACGCTGGGAGAGGAATCGATTACTTGTGAGAATGATTTTTAGCATGCGATCTTCATTTCATTCAACTTTGGACCAATCAATCAAGCCCAGTTTTCCTAAAGTAGTAAAAAACCTAGCACCAAAGCTGCGCACCCTATTGATGAAGATGTTTATTTGCTGTTTTAAAAACTATATGGTAATGGGAACCAAAGGGGTTGTACAAAGATTACCAGTGTCTACCAACACAGTAATACCACTGACCTGTTCAGTATAAGTATACAAATACCCCCCCCAGTAGAGTTATTATCCACTGATGTCATGACCACTCGTACCAATCTTGAGTTGAGTTGTGCTACAGTTTTCTAACGCATAATAGTTTATAATCCAAGAAAAATTAGATCTTTTTAAATGAGCCTCCATAACTAAGTCTACAACTCATCCTACAGCTGTCTGAATGATAAAGAAACATAGGCTCACCACTTATATTCTTGTCTAATTGCAAAACAGAATAGGATGTCCTGCCCGTCTCCCTCCTATCCAGCCACCTGCTTCTTATCATGGACTGTGTGTGCAGCTGGGGTTGATGATGGATTCCAGGCACCTGCCTGGATGAAGAGATACATACAGGCTGGGTGAATAACTAGGAAGTCAGAAATACAGTACATTAGAATCGCAAGAGCTTTTAAGTGTGAGAGAAGAAAGCGGTTATGGAAGGAGATTTTACAGTTAGGCAAAACTGAGACAAGCGCGACCTGACTAATGTAATTTACTATTGAGGGAATATCTTATAGCTCACTGTGTAGAAGCAGGGAGAATAAATTCCAAAAATAGAGGGAGAAATAACGTAGGGTGTAGCGAGGGTGGGTCAGCGTTATGCCCAGCAGCTGCTCCCAGCTGTTCATTCATCTCTGTTCAAACAGAGACTACACTGTGGACATGAGTGCGTGGGGAAGGCAGCGGAAAGAAGACATGGTGACAGAGGACAATGTGAACGGTGACAGTTGTGCATTTCATGTGTTTTAGCGAAACACACATTGATAAGGACTACAGAGAAGCCTCTTTCAATACTAATTTCGCATTGGTTTGTGGCTGGCATTTCTGCTGCTGTTGACTGTAACACCGACCATTTATTCCCATATGTTTGGCCGAGCATCAGTTACCGCCTGCCCCAACGTATTGTAGATCAATTTTGCCAACTAACAAATGACATTTTAAGGTAAACATGTCACAACTACAATTTATCTTTTTCTTAAATCAATTGCGTCCATTCCCATGTACCCCAGTATACCGAACCACAAAGTCTGGAATCCTTCATGCTGTGGATTCAATCCTGCTTCACATCTCATTTTAGTGGGTTTACCTTTGCCCTACTCCAACACATAAAAGGGCAGGAACTGGAAGTAAATATTTAATGAGCTTTTATCTGCGAGATTCAGTAGCAGCGAGTGGAGGGGGTGGAAGAAGTAAGTGTGGTATTGATGCAGTTTCCCATCTTCACTGTCTCAATGGCCCTCCGTAAACGATAGGCTTGGACCGAGTTGTCAGGAAAGAGAAGTACACACAAGTAATTAGAGATAAAATGTTAAACAAATCTGGTGTGCATAAAAACAAATCACGCACCTCCTATAGAAAAAGAAGAAACATTTTATATATTTGCTTCTCTTTTTCATTTTAAGGATATTTTGATTTTCCATTCTGCCTTGCTCCCTCTCACCACATTGTGCCTGATTTGTCTTTCCTTGGATGGCAAGGCTTGGAAAACAGGCAAGATATTTCCGCTATGCTCCTGAGGCAGCTCAGGCATTTCTGTCTTCTTTGCAGTGAACTATGAGAACACATTGCAAATATTTCTGAGGACACATTTTCACATTGTTGACCAATGGATACAGCTAACCAGGGACCCTGCTAATCTCTTCCTCAATGCTCACCACCTTGCAGTGGGATCTGCAAGGAAAATGGATTTGTTAACCAAAGTCCTCCACCTATTTGTAGATGATGATTGTTATGATACTCAAGTCATTTTTTCTGGACTTAACAGCTCTAGAAGGAAATTTACCCCGCTCTTCCATCCACAAACAAAGTAGAGCATAGAGGTGCTTGATATTCAAACATGGTAACAAGCCACCCAGTTGCTGAGGGCAGTTGAATGGTCAACCCACCCACCACATACAACTTGGATAGCTCTAGAATAGTCACAAGCTCAAACACCCACCACCCCTGAGCAACTGTGTACCGTAACAACACTAGGTAGCAAGGCTTCATGCCTCACACGTTCAGTGGAGCCATATGGAGCGAGTGGCATTCCAAGACTCCACATTTACTTCACTACCAGATAACACAACTTTACAGTACAAAGTTCCTTTCCCATTCAGGGTCTCGGGGGGGTCAAATTTGGGTTAGAGATTTTTAGACATGCCCGATTAGATCAATTCATAATGTTGCTGCCAAAACATTACAATTACTACCAGGGAACTCACTTATGTGTAAAGCCCGCGCATTACCATATTATATTTATTAATGATAGAACAATATTTGTCCCTCCACTATTCTCTATGGACAGACAAGAGTACCTGTTACAATCCTATTAGACAGGATGAGAGTGGGAAAATCTGGACTTTTACGCACTCTTATAAAGCCTACAAAATTCTTAAGCTGTGGTGCAGAACACCATTATGAATAAATACCATGGCCCTGGAGGTGTAGCTCTCATAATATTCTTTAAGGAAGAGAAGTAAAGAGATTAATATAAAGGTATATATTTTAGACTGGCTTAGACTCTCAATTGCATAATTTATATTGATTGACAGTTGTATTGTCACATAGAACGTAGAATGGAAATGATTGTCAGGCACTGTAAAAAAAATTCAATAAACTTTGATTTACATAAAAATAATATATTTTTATTTTTTAATTTTTTATAGTATAGCATTGCTTTCTCTATTCAGTTTCATTTATAACAGAGTTTCGGATGATCTGATCCTTGTTGTCAGCATCTCACACAAGGTTCTTGTCACCCACAATACCACCTGTTTAGTCTCCTAGTGAAACATATTTACTCTGCAACTCATGCCTTCTTCCTTACCCAAATTACCAGCCTTGAATACATGCCCATACCAGCCCCCCCCCCTCCAGGCCCTCAGCATTCTTCTGCTTGCTCTGTGTGTCAGAAATAGGTCTGTGCTTCTAAATTTGGTCTGACTCTGACTTCTAGTCAAACAGGGCAGACTTCTGCACGCCCCTCGCCACAGCTCACACTAACCCCCTTCACTCCCTGTACCTTCTAACCATAAATAAAATATCTGAACACCAGACACTTGTCATTTACTGGAAATCAACACATTATTTTGGATAAGAATGTGCATGGGGTAAATCTGAAAAAGTAAGAAAAGCCCTTTTTGGGACATTGATAAAACTTTTTGAATAACAAAATGTCATGCTGTTACTCACTGGTGCTGTTATTTAATTGTGGGTATAACGCATCAGCTGATTTAGCTTTAGTATCTTTACGGAGGCATTTATGTAGCTCATATATAGTACCGTACTTTACAGAACATAACAAACATGGATCATAAAAAAGCCAAGACATTTAATAGTAATAATGTAATTAAAACTAATTACTCATTGGATGGATACTCTTTGGTATGTTTTATGTTCCTGAAAAAGATGATGCCTCTGATGATCATGTATACATGTGGCTACATACTACCCCCTTACACTCTTGCATTGTGTGGCAGTGTTCACCTGATGCATGAGCCACAATACAGGTACGTGGGTTCCATCGGACGCCAGGCCTTTGAAGATGGCAAGTCCTAGCTAGGGAGAGACTGCACCAGAGATGTTTAGCATTGGGTGTAGCTTGAGCTACAAGTAAATGGAGGATCTCTTGAGCTTGTACTCAATTTTGTTTGGGGAATGTGGGGTCTTTATCCTGGTTGTATTCCTCAAGGGCACTTAGTTGATGTATTTTCCTGCTTCTGAACATGGCGATGATTTTGCCCTTCATCTTTGCTTTCAGTTCACCTTCCACTGTTCTCCTTTGTGTTTCTCCTTTTCTGTCCCTTGTCCTGCCTGCTAGATCACCCAGTCTGACCTCTGTGCTTCATTTGTGGACTATGCTTCTGGTAGTGCTTGTTTTGTGTATCAGCTCCGCTCCATATCTGTCCTTGGTACTATATCATTTATCCCTGACCCTGAGTGACCTGACCAGCAAATAACTTACTCTTGGACCATCTGACAACATCTAAAGCTGTATATTGGAGAGATTCCTGGTTGACTCTCAAATCGCATCTCTACCACTGTACAAATTCTGTTAGTATCTTTTCATATGGATTTTCATTACTCACTCTTTCCACACCTTCAAGTGGTTCTTTAAGCTCTGTAAGCTCACGACTGCGCATCCTTGCACTGACTACTGGGAATGGTGATTTCTACTGACTGCCTCCAGTGGGTTAGTGCAAGGCTGCATCATTCCGCAAGTGAACCAGGATGGTCTCTGAGGCCATTCACAATAAAAAGCAAGCAGATTGGTTTTAGGTTTTAAGAAACCCTTGTATGCTATCCCATTGTTTGTGCTGTGTATGTGTTATAACTGTCACACAAAAGTGCCAGAAGGAATGGAAATGTGAAATAACTGCGTAATTCTACTAACCTAAGATGAACCAGAATATTGTGCAATGTGACATATTCACAATAACATAAGGCACTACATGTTTACACTGTTACTGTTCATATAATTCCCTTTTAGGTAAACCTCTGTACTATTGTGTATATTAACATGCAATTAGGAATTCTTTGTTATACAACAAAAGTCATATCTGGCAAGTTTCAGGATATGACATTTAGTCTTGGGGCATTCCACCTAAGTGCCCCTTTTTGGGGCTTTTTCTCCACCTATGTCCCTCTTCTCTTGGACTGTTTTGCAGTTCTGAATGTCCACTCAGGGAATAAAGTTGTGTAAGTGCGCGCGCAAGCACAGGACCGGTCATGCGGGAGGCAGCGGAGAAGGGAGCAGAGGAAGCGGCACCGGACCCGGTACCTGTGGTTGGCGGGTACTCCGGTGAGTGGCTCCGTTGGGGTCTCTGGCAGGCACCCTGACAAAGGGACACTACCACCTACCAAAACATCTTATTCTACTTTCCCATATGTTCAATACAGGTTGTACCACATAAATGAATTCACATTACTTTTATATCTATCAGCACTATTTACATGCTACGTAACTCACACTTCTGGCGTTCTGCATACATGCTAATTCATATGACCACCATCCTTTCTGCTATTCCATAGCTATTAGTGTGTAATGCATTTTTCATTTTACTGCAACACATTTGTTAAAGCATATTAATTACATGCTATCCTGTGGGCAGAACTGTGTTAACAGCATAATTCACAGTTCACATGCATGAAAATATCTATTACTGAAGACGTTCCAATATTAGGAATTCCTTAACAAAACGATTGGGGTCTGTCACCTCAGTGAGCTCAAAGCAATTACTTACTTCTCTCTCTATAAATAAAGTGTGATATACAGAAATAAATGTTTGCATTGACTAAAGCTTAGTTGTAGTTCATTTTGCTCCAATAAACCTACCGGCAGCGCTGTGATGTTTGGGTCACCTTTCCTGCACAAACATCACACTGAGCTGATATATATACTGTATATAAACTACACATACTGTATGTACAACCGTTTATTAGATTGTAAACCAGAGCTTTATTTTCTCTCTCTCTGTACCAGCATCTTTTAACATGTGTTATTATTGTCAGTATATAATTGTTAATTGGTAACAATTAACAATAATAATTGGTCAAGGCGCTGTTGCTTAGTTGGTTAAAGCACCTGTCTAGTAAACAATAATAATTGGTAATCCAGGTTACACATTCGTTGGACATGATTTCCTCCAAAAATAAGTTTTAGACAAAAGCTGCATTTTTTAAATACAGATGAAATTGATATATGGTGAAATTACTAATTGTCTTAATTACTAATTGATGTAAAAGGTTAACAGAAAAGCTTGGATGTTTCATGGTTTAGTAAGGTGAGGGTTATTATACATCAGCTGCTTCTCACTGTGTACTTTATGCAAACATAAACATTAGCAGTATCTCCTGGATGCAAAAAACATACATAATACTCATTATTTATTAAGAAAATAACTGCTTATTTCCTTGGTGGATATGGGGGGGGTTGCTCTATCAACAGTATGTGTTGATGGGGTTCTCTTCTGAATCGTGGATCAACAGCCTCCAGATGTTGTCCAGGAAGATCAGGACATAGAAAAGGTAAAAGAGACTCTGATCCTAAATCAGGAACCTTTGATTTAGATGTCTACTCCTCACATTCAGCACAGTTACTTGCTCTCCACACCACCTCACTAGCACCTGGATGTGAAGCCAGGATGCGGCTATGGAGGTGATATAAACTGCAGTGTTGAATGTGGCAAGAGCTGATGGAAGTTCAATGTGGCTGCATCAGGCAGAGCTCTAAAACCGCTCCATCATCATCTGCCTGGCGCTCCAGGAAGCTGGCTGGGATGTCTGGTACTAAGACCGGCCCTGAAGAATAGCTTAACCCTGCTAGCGTACCTAGCAGGGGGGTGGTTCGCACCGGGTGCTGCTCACCACCCCTCCAGAGATGGACAGCGATGTCTGCCGCAGGAGGAGCAGGCTCGGTTGGGGAGATCAAGGATCTCCCTCTAACCGGGTTAAAAAACAATGAAGGGAGCAGGAGGTCTGTTTATCCAGACCTCCGATCTTGCTCCCTTGCGATGTGCGCGGCAACTGATGCTGTGCATCGGGATTTGCTGTTATATCCCGGCGCACAACACTGAAGCCGCGTCGACCACCTTCCGCGCTCACTGCACTGGAAGGACACAGAAGAAGAAGAGCCAAGAGGAAGAACGAAGAGGAGGAAGAAAAGTGACAGTGACAGAGGAAATGTAGTGAGAGTGGAATAGTAAGTGTGTGAGAGTGATGGGTGTTATGCTGGAGTTTATGCTGAATGTTTGTGAACGAATGTTTGTGAATGAGTGTGTTTGATAGCATGGATGTGTAAGTATGGGGGGGTAGCATGGCATAAGGAAGCTGTAATCACATTCCTATCGTGCCCAGGTTCCAGCCTGTACTGGCTGCCTGGGCATTATAGGAGTGTGATTGTTGTTAGCAATTATATATATATAATATTGTTGATTATTTTTGTCCAATTTTGATGTGTTACTTCTAATAAAAGTGTGGGTTTTTTTTTTTTTTAAGGTGGGGGGGTCATTTTCAGCCAAGTGAATGCTGAATTTTCGGTCCAGAATTTTCATTTCGGTGCATCCCTATATACTAAGCTAGACACTGGAGTGGTAAGCCTACACCACATCAATGTTTGGCTTAGTGTATAGTGATAGGGTTATGCCGCATTATTGTCAATGTCTGGCAAAATGTATAGTTATAGGGATTATGCTGTACCCCTGTCAATGTTTGCCTCAGTAAATAGTGATAGGTGTTATGCTGTACTACCGTCAGTGCGTGCCTCAGTATATAATGATAACAGTTATGCTGTACCACCGGCAATGTTTGCCTCAGTATATAGTGATAGGTGTTATGCCGTACCCCGTCAATGTTTGCCTCAGTATATAGTGATAGGGGTTATGCTGCATTATTGTCAATGTCTGGCTCAATTTATAGTGATAGGGATTATGCTGTACCCCCGTAAGTGCCTGCCTCAGTATATAATGATAACAGTTAGCCTATACCACCGTCAATGTTTGCCTAACCTATGTAAAGTGTAAGCTAACACAAGAGCTGTACAATATAGCATGTGGTCAGTATAGGAGTGACAGTATAAAATACATGGCATTATTCAGTTTCCAACAGACCTATAATAGCAGGCAGTGGCAGCACATTAATCTGGTTAGATCAGCCATCTCTCTAATAGGTTATTACCCACCAAGACTTCCCCAGTAAAAATCTAGTTTGCAACGGCACATTTTTAAAATTATGTGGTTTTCTTTATTTCTTGAAGCATAAATCCATTCTGAAAGGGATGCATACAGCCTTATGTCAAGTTCATGGTAGGGCTTAACAGTGTTGTCTATTGTGATAAAGTGTCATTTTAGGATGCGGTAATCAACAAAGGTAAAATCGAAAACTTCGTAAGTCAAACAACAAATAAAAAACAATTTTTTTTTCTATTGAGATTTACAACTTTTCAGCTGGATGTGCTCTTAACAGCATCAGCACGCTCCTCCAGCTGGTTAGTAAAGGGATTGCACCCAGTGATTTGTCTTCACTAACTGCATCTCTTCTCAGCAGAACTCAATGTATGAGATCTGTTAAATGTCTCGCTTCTCGCTAATTAAGATTTACTCCGGTGACTGAGTGAAAACAAAGGCCTCCCACTGAGAAACATGCCTTGGCTGTATTCTTTGTCTGTTTTCATTTGTAAGCAGCCATGGCCAGTCAGGAAAGTACACACTTTGTAACTCACTTAAAAACTTTGAGTTTTTTTAAAAAAAATCCAAATACTATGTGAAAACAGGTTTTCATGCTATAGTAGATGTACATGACATTAAAAATGCAATTTTTGTAAAGGTAACAATGATAACATTTATTGGATGTCATTTTCATTTACAGTTTATTAAAGTGACAGTCATGAACTGTGTTTGCGTCACTGTTAATAAGTAAACTTTCCAGTGGATGACAAAGGAGGCCCCTGCCGGCGACCAATAGAGTCGCTCGCGCGGCCCTTTAAATCCTGACGGTGAACCTACGGATTTCCGCTCCCGTTAACCCCTGTAATGCTGCGTATATAAGCTAGGCTAGATGGGGAAGGGACCCAGGAGATTAGTAAATGAAGACGAAGACTCTTCGTGTTGTGTGTCTTCGTATATGTTTTGCCACCCCAGGGCAGGGATAAGGCATCCAATAGGAAAAGTACTTATCCATTGCATATTATGCTATAAGGTACCCAACCAATTGATTATTGTTATTCTACAGCACAGCTAATGTACAATTACAACCAACAGGGCACCTGCTCTCCCACTCCTGTGGTGACATAATGAGTCTTCATGTATCACATGTGTCTTTTGATATATTAATGAGGGCACACCTCCAGTAATCTCACAAGCAATTCAATATGCCTGTTGAATGCAAAATAAATTCAGTCTCTCTCTGCCCACCACCCTGCATAGATGGGGCAATCTGTGTTGTCCTGGGTTATATCGGGCTTTTTAGTTGCAGGTTAGTCTCGGAAAGTGCTGCATTGTTTGTTGGGCTGTCACTCTATGGTATGTTACCGCGTTTTTCTCTCTTATTAAATATAAGTTATAGTAGACAAACCTTTGTGATATATATTTTATATTTGATTTAACACCACAACTCCCATCATGGCTTACCTATCAAACTTCAACTCTGGGACATAACCTCCACAGGTCATTAGCCTGGAGTTGCTCCACATGGGGTAACTCTGGAGCTGAGTCTATTAGTCTCTTTTGCATCTTCATGCTGAGACAACCCACCAAACCCACCCATATCTTGTGCTCATCTCCTCGTACTTAGCCGTGCTGCACTTCTGGAACTCAAACGCCTGAGATCCCAACGACCAGAGAGCCTCCTGGTGGAGACATTGGTCAGTACAGTGACCTCTTACACAAGGTTTGCTGGTTGACAAGTCTGTGCACCTCTTGCTTCTGTAGTGCATCTTGTCACCTAGAATTAGTGCTGGGGCTTTGCACAACTCCAGCAACTACTCCTTGTGGGCAAGTCCATCCAGCTCTTGTTAGACCTCAAGGATATCACTCAATTCCAGAAAAGACGGGCATATTTAACAGATCTTCTGAAAACAACAGCCTTTCCATAATCATCCAGGGACAACAGGACCGAAGCCTCTTAGCACTGGACAGGAGGGCCTTATGCAGATCCTCCAGGACCATCTCCTGTTGCACCAGGATGAGACTATTAGACAACCCCCCTTGAAGCTCCCACATATCGAAGTGCCTCTGATGGCTCAGCACAAATCTTGTGTCCAATGCATTTTCTTCTGGCAGTGGGTTCATGGACACTTCTAGAGGAGGAATCCTCACTGTGGTATTTGTATGCTTTATCTTTGTTGCTGGCAGGATTAGATCACAGTAGCGATTTTTCAAATTTAAATATCCATAATCCATTGAAAATAGGACAGAACAAGAAAAAGCCAATAAACAAGCCAAGGTCAGAAACAATGGAGAAGGAAAAAAGTGGCAGAAGTGCACTCTATTCTGGTCATTTGCACTACCTGGTGAAAATGGAGTGAAAACAGATGCAATTCCCATGTTTGTGATAGACAATACAAAGACCATACAGCACTTTGAAAAGAGAGAGAACTGCTGGGGCAAGGAGACAAAAAAAACCTCCACTTTCAGAGCCCGTTATCTGAGGAAATAAGTGTGCCAACTCAAGAATCCTCCAGTGAGATTTCGCAAATAATGAAAACTCCACCAGAGACAAGTACCTCTAAGCCATTGATGGACGAGTTCTGTTAAGATAGAATTTAGAGGCCCTGGGGTGATTGTCTTCCTACATGACCTCCTCAGTATAGAGAGCGCTCATCCATAATGACTGTAATCCAAAGGGGTTCTTGGTAATTCATTGGGCCTAGGAGTCGTGGAACAGCAACCAACAGAGCATCTATAGATCAAGGCTAGAAGATCAATGTTTTGTAAGATCAAATTCCGTAGCGCTGTACAATGGGTAGACAGGACATAAGTTGTATACAACATAACAATTTGACTTACAGAAACAACAGGTGAGGAGGGCCCTGCTCAAATGTGCTTAAAATCCAGGGGATCATCAGATATTACATGTATCTGATATGGGCAACATGATGCAGTGGGTCCCAGGAATGCTATAAACAGAGAAAATTACACTGACACAAGACGTCAGATCCTCTTGATCGTTTCTTCTGTAAAAAATACCGTATTGGCTCGAGTATAGGCCGCACCCTAAAAGTTAGGTGCTTTTTTAAAGGAAAAAATGTAATTTAAAGTGTAATAGATATGCTGCCACTCTGTGTCCACCCCCCGCAATATGCTGCCACTCTGTGTGTGTGTGTGTGTGTGTCCCACCCGAGATGTGCCCTCCTCCCCTTGACTTACCAGTGCAGACTCCTGGAATCCCCGGTGTCTTGCGGGGGACATCTATTCTACGCAGAACGGTATACAACTTACGTTGCCGGAAGTTGTATACCGTTCTGCATAGAATAGATGTCCCCCGGGAGGCACCGAGGACTCCGGGAGTCTGCGCTGGTAAGGAGGATTGTTAAAGCTTACCGCGCAGACGTTGACCGGCGAGCGTAAACAACCTCCACCGCCGGCACATCTGCACGATGTGCTTTACCAATATCCCTTGCTGGGACTGGGACTCCCTCCGTGGGAATTCTCGGCAAGGGAGATTGTTAAAGCACACCCGCGGAGGCTGTTTATGCACATCGCCGCTGCCGGTGAACATCTGCGCGATGCGCTTAGACAACCCCCCCCCCGTGGGAAGTGCTGGCAGGGAAGGCTGTCTGAGCGCATTGGAGAGTAGGATGCAGGTCCCCTGCACCGCTGTGGGGGATCTGAATCCTAACCCCGCTGCCTGCCCGGCACCACATGCCCCGGTCGCTAGACCCCAAATATAGGCCGCAGCCCCACTTTAAAGGCTTAAAGTGAGGGGAAAAAGTGCGGCCTATATTCGGGCCAATACGGTACTTCAGCCAGGATTCTATAAAAATGTATAAATAGCAGAACAGCACTCCAATATTTTTGGTGCTTGAACTGGGCTCCACCAGCACCCCAAAATATCACAAATAAAGTCGCTCAACACTCCAGTAGTTCAGTGAGGTATATTTAATTCAGCAACACGGGCTGAATTTCAACCTGTCTTTATCGATTCTATAAGTCCCAGGAAGCTTTTGTGTTGTATAGGCATCAGGAAGGACAATTTTCAGAATTCACCATCAGCAAGTTGTCAGATAAAAAATTATGAAAACACCTATAAATATTAGGTGACAATAAGCTGCAGAATCTTTGTAAATATTTTCCTACAGTAAGGCTGGCTGTTAATTTTTTTTTTTTTTTAGTTTTTCTGTCTGTCCTCATCATTCATTTTCTCAGCTGTCTGATTGGTCTTCAGGTCCTGATGTGCATGTTATCAATCCTTAAATAAAGTTGCTAATACTACTAATGTAAAAACTGTTTAAATTCTGTATATTACGCAGAATAAACCAGTCTTTCGTATCACTAACGTCCACTATTCCAGGAATGAACTAGGGTGACGTCTCATGGCATCTTGGCATAAGATCCTCTTCCTCTACAGCTCCTACAACAAAAGTTGTTAGGCCTCTCCCTGGTGGAATTTAGGACGTTCCCGTTATATTGCTGAAATGACACACTGCTTTGAAGGCCGACACCTCCATAATATTTTCCCATTGACTCCAAACAGCCAAAAAATGTCACAATACAAAGTCAGGTTTCAGATGCGGGGTCCGCAAACTAATCTCCCTGGGGTTGTCTAATCAGAAAATAATATATTATACAAAATCTAAAACTGGGAACTTGTTGCTGGGAATAAAGAAATGGCGGGATTTCCAATTAAGAACCTCAGAGCAGTTCAATGCCCTGCTGCTTGAACCCAAAAATGTTAAACAGTATTAAGTGAACGAAAATGCACCAAAATCCCATTGCTAACAACGGACCCGAAGCTGATGATGCTGAACATGCGACATTTACACTTCACATAAAGTGCGCAGAATAATCCACCTCAGTATTACATATTTACACAATTCTACGCACAAAGTATAAATATAATAAAAAACGGGAAGGTGAAGGCAGGAGAAACCAAATCGCTCTCTACTTGAGAAAAATTGCAGTTGCAAACGAGCGCTACGCACCAATCAAGCATGCGCAGACAACACAGCGGCTTTTACCAGCGTTCACATCTAAGCTCCGCCCCTACACTATCACATGACTTTAGCTCACTTGTTCAAAACACACGTGGGAGACAAGAAAAAGCGACGATAATATGAGAGTTTGACTTTAACACGCCTATTGCATTCTTTAAAATCTATGTTTAGGGCGGGAGTATGGGCATGTCCAATTGAAACTAGGCAATCTACAAAGGTAACCAATCAAGCGCATCCAATCACTTTCGTCATTATAGAGTTACCCAATCGGCGAAGGGGAGATATTAACTCTTTTGACGAAAGTTATTCCAGCTAGCTGAAGAGGTGGTGAAGCGGTCTCACATCGATGAGATCGTCCATTCTGTTACTCATGCCTGTGTTCAAACTGTAGCTGGTGCGTATTTCCTTGTTCTGTGCATCGCAACGAACTGACTCTAAGCAACTGTGGATCCAACGGAACCGTTTTAAACTATTGCACCTAAACGGCGGTTGAAAGTCTTCCCGCATGGCTTCCCGATGATAAGCTTTAGTCGGTTTGATTGCCAGTTGGGGGACCGGAACTTTGTTCTTTTCCAATGCTGCAGGTGATCGGTTTACTCCTCACTGGTCTAGGATGGAGCCTGGAGCTGCTGGTGTTTTTGCTGGACTTGAATTACTGGCTCATGTCTTTCCTCTTCTCGCATTTGTTCTGGACCATCCGCTTTATTGTAAACTTGCCAGGTACAGTTACCATGGGGCTGCTTCACTTCTGGCAAGGTCTCCTAGGCCACATGGCCAGGATGGGGGATTCCTTCTGCAGTGTGTTGCTGGGTACATTGCAGGCAGTAAGCAGCGTTGTGAGGGGAGGCCTGCCTGGCTTAGATTGCCTTCAGCTGGTGTGGAATTTGGTTTGCCACACACTCCTTAGAAGTAAGGAAATGATGCAGCGAGGACTATTCAACATTGCACTTTCTGGACAGACGCTTCACCGCCTGTTTTGGGACGCCCTGAGCATTGCCGGTAGCTTGGTCGCCTACCTAGTGAACAGTTTGGTGAATGTATGCCTTATTGCAATACAAAATGTTTTATCATCCTTTCTTGCCCTTTGGATCTCCTTGGTTAATGTCATCACAGTTTTGCTCTCTCAAATCTCCAGCAATGCTGTGGCCATAGCGTTTTTATTGTGGAATCCGTGTCAACTGGTTCTAGATGGCGTGGCGTTGCTTAGCTGGGAACTGGGAGCAATATTCTTCAGGAATCTTTATAAAGTCATTCTGCTGCTTCTCCTCATGTGGGTTTGCCGGTCCCTCATCAGGCCTACTACTCCAGTTTTCCTTCAGTTACGTGTGAGAATCATCCGGTTATACCATACGGTAAATGTGTTTATTCTTGCTGTGATTTATTCAGAGGTTTGGAGCCAGGCCGCTGCTAAGTGTCTTCAACTTATAAGAATGTACAGAGGGGCTTGGGAGAGAGACTGGAACTGGAGGAGAACTAGGCCACAGAACATACCTGTGAGACCTAATACAGCACAAAACCCTCCCTCGCAGTCTATCTGGGTGCAGAACAGAGTACCTCTTAGACTGCATAACCCTCCAGTCAGACCTGCTTTAGGTCAGGATCTGGAACCTGTTGGAGTCCAGAACCGTGAACCAGGACCAGCTTCAAGTCTGTGCAATCCAGCTTCCCCCGCAGAGGCAGGCCGTGTATCAGAAGATCCTTGGAAGCTTCTGAAACAACAAGAAGAGAGCAAAAAGTGTGTGATATGTCAGGATGAGACCAAAACTGTTCTTCTGCTACCCTGCCGTCATCTGTGTCTCTGCGCTCCCTGCACCCAAATACTCTTGCAGCAGCCTATCCTTCAGCGTAATTGTCCACTTTGCCGGAAGATGATCTTGCAGACCTTGAACGTCTATATCTAATAAGCCATTCTACTGAGTTTATGCACTATTGAGACTATGCTGCGCATTGCGGACCGGTGTTGTTTGTTTCATTTATCTATTTAAAAAAAAAAAAAAAAAGTTCGTTGACCTTGTTTGTAAGAAACCATTTCATTTTTTTTACGTCGGAAGCAATTTTTGAGGCTGTTAAGTCAAGCTGTGAAAGGGGTCAAGGTGCGTTATATGAACTTGGGAATAACCTCACTGTGAGAAGGACACTTGCCAAGAATCTGTATTGTATGTAACTGCATTGTGTGAATTGCAGCGTTTCATTTTTTCTGAACAGCTGTTAATATCATTAAATCCGCAGTTCTGTTTTAGGTTCCTTTAAAAATTACATGTCGTTGGCCTTCAACGTAGATAGTAGATTATTTCTTTATTTCTGGGGTGTCAATGAAATACTTTAGGCAAGCTCTTAAGGCTTGAATTCGAACATCATCTGTTCTTGCCACACGTGAATCCTCTTACAACAAAAATACAAAAAGAAAATCATAGCCACATAATTATTAATGGTAGCCATAAAACACGCACACATTTAATATTTGCTATGTATTTTTTGGCACAACTTCTGTTCAGTCAGGAAACCAACTCTAATTTGAAGAACGCCATTAGAGAATTTATCAGTGTGGCCTTTGTAAAGTTAATGTCATGGCCTGGTTATTATATACCATTGTATGTTCTGACTTCCCAAACTGGGCTAAACGTGGCTTACAACCCCCTCTTCAAATTTTACTTTGCTGAGAGTTAGATAAGTGAAACATAAACCCAGTTAAAGTGGCAGATGTTAAAACAGTATGGAAGTTTGAACATGCATGGGATAGGCATAAAGCTATCCTGACTCTTAGGACCAATTAAGGTTTGAGTCTTACATCAGGAAAAATAGGCAGACTAGAATGTTCTTATCTGCTGTCAAATTATGTTTCTATGTATAATTTTTGTGTCTTTCGCAAGACCTGAACTTGGAAAAAAAAAACAGTTTGGACATGCTTATCTAATACCAAAACCTTATAGCCAATACTTTCTGTGTCAAAAAACAAACAAAAAACATGTACCATTAGGAACTAGACACAATTAATTTGTGTGATATAATAGACGAGGGGTTATGTCAGACAGGTGGATATAAGAGGAAAGGTCAGCTTTTTATTTTTAACCCTTTTTTTACAGTTTCACAATCAAGAGGTTCTTTTGCTTTATGGAAGAAAAATGGTGAGAAAACACCTTAGAACTAGCATATCTTTTTGGTCCTTCTGATCCTCATCAACCTTACAAAGGCAGACAGCAGTTACAGAAGAGACAAATAATTAACGCAGAAGAAATACCTTAAATTGAGAAATTGAAGTTTTCACAGAAAGTTACCAGGGCTGCTCCCAATGGGCAAATGTTTGGGGATGTATGTATATGTTTACATGGTCAAGAAAAAGTGACAAGGGTACAAGTGAAAACAATATGGTGAATTATTATGTAGACGTGACTCTTAGTGAATAATCTATCAACAAATTATAAAAAAGAAACGATACTTCCCCTACTGCACAGCTGCCACCCTAGAACAGCATTCGTTAGATGCTGATATCAAAAAACACCCTTCCACTTAGGGGCTCTCCTGTAAATTAGTGTAGCCAAAAATAAGATATAATTTCTCAATCAGTGGTAAATATTGCGCTCACGATATTTCTGTGATATTCAGGCTCTTCTCCAAAATTTTCACATCTAAAAATGGGAATGAAGAGAGAAAGGGAAAATATTGCGCAGTATGTCACCCAGATATAGAGGAAATAAAAGTTGATTACGCTTACAAGAAGTTGATCACATTCAAACATGTGCTAATGCGTCTTACAACTGTGTTCTCCAACAATCCTGGTTGATCCTAATTGGAATGATGATCTTCAAGTGTTTTCAGGTTCTCAAAGTGCTATAGTGCTTCGTTGTAGAAAAAGTGCCAAAATAAATCATATATGAATCAATGAACCAAAAGGGAAGAATCACAAAAAAGTGCATGAGCGGCTGCTGCTTGGCTCGTGATGCTGATTGCCTGCTTACCTTCCTCAGAAGAAGACTTAATGTTTAGTGCATTATTCTGATGGTGCATGGGTTCTTGTTGCTATGGTAATAGATGCTGTGTTGGTGGGATTAAAGCGCCAACATGCTGCCAGCGGATATATTGTGACATTAGGTACTGGCATACTAGTAAAATATATCCCATCACACCCCTTAAATAGTTAAGAAAACACTATAATTTAAAAACAACAAAAATACAAAAATTTTATGGTTGTTATAATCTAACGGTAGCAAAACAAGGAGAATTGACCTGGCCTTCCAAGATAAAAAATATACCCTGACCCCCAGCCAGTGTTCATGGCTCTAGCCTCTAGTCTATTTAGTATTTAACACAAGCTTTTAGGATCCTGTAGGCCCTTCTTCAGGTCCACTTAAATGAAGAAACAAATAATAAACAAGGGGCAAAAAAAGTTTGGCACCAACTTAAAAAAGGAACAGGTGAAAGCTCATTGGTTAAAAAAAACCCCCTGTGGCACGATTGATATTTTTTTTGATGATAGCGAGTGTCTGTGTAATGAATGATTGATAATGAATTCCTGATATCAATGTGCCAACCAAACAATCTCACAATCGATTAACTGGCAGCTTGCTGGCCCTTTATTCCATCCAATACGGCGTCTAGTGCTATGGTAGCAAGCAACCATATTAAGCTCTGTGTGAGACTTCCTCTAGTGGGGAAGTAAGATAGCTAGTCAGCTCTGTTGCTTGTAGCAATTACACACTGGGGATCCTACGGTGCAGAGGACTATATCAGTACGGGACCTGTCAAAACACTTGCAGGTGTGGGCGGTATTCCATTGCAAATTAAATTCTCTGGGATTTCCGTAGTTCCTGGTGAAAGGGACTATTGCACCTAGCTTTAATAGCCAAGCTGCAAAAGAATTTTCTTCTACATAAATTCTAGGTAGAATTACCTTCAAGCTTTACTGCATTTTAAACAGTTTTAGCAGTTGAAACTCTGTTGCCATGTTTAATTTTGGTGCTACTTTAGCTTTAAAAAGTTGTTACACCCTTTAACAAGCAGTTCAGTTTAAAAACAATGCAATGACATACTATTACACAGTTACCCAAGTCTGTCTTATTACAGTGATTGTAACTTTTCTTTTTTAAATAAAAATGCAAACGCATATCTGAGCTGCAGTCCAACAACGCGATTATACGAAAAATGAAACAAAGAAAGAAAAAAGAAAAGAAAACATAAATTATGATTGTCCTGATTGATAGACCATTGAATTTAATATGGAGTTTCATAGACAAATGGTACAAAGAAATGTTATAACAGTGTGAAGTGACAAAATACAGGAGATGGGTACAATTCTAAACAATCTCAAAAGTTAAACATGTCATCAAGTGCCCTAACTAAATTTAAAAGCAAAACTGTAGTAGGTGTACTACAAGTCTGCTAAAAAGTGTAAAACACAACAAAACCAGAAAGGAAAGTGAAGAAAATAAATTGTATGTGAAGCAGGTTACTCAGATCATACAAGCTGGCTAGAAGTAAAATGTACCACTCCAAATTGGTTTTGTCCAATGAAAGAATGGACTTTTCAATTTTAAGAAGGGAGTTTCTATTTTGCAGGTCACAACCTGCCTAGTCAAGGAAATTGTCACTGCCTGCTTGCAGACTGTCAGCTACTTGCCTACTTCACTCACTGCAGTGAGTGGGTGTGATTTTTTACCTAGATCAGGTGAGTGGATTCTAACTAGATCACTTCTATTGCTTGGGAGCCAAAAAAGCAATCCTCATTGCATGAACAGCGAGAGAAGATTGCTCCATTAGCATCTGTCAGACAGCTACAGAAAATGAGATGTATGTCGTTAGATTCACCTTATTTCCTGAAAATTCCAAAAGGAAATGAATGATAACTTAGAGATCAGGAGATTTCAAAGGACTAAATACAGGGTGTGGATCCCAGTCAGAGTATATGAGAAATCCAGTAAAGACACTGTCTGTTCCATCACTTGCATAAAGCCCTGGATAATCTCCTAGCTGGACCCACACTTCATCTCCAGGCTCCAGATGCAAAGCAGCACCTCCACACAGGCTTCCTGGCCTGGTTCCATCACCTGGCTGGAAAAATGAGGCCTGTGGGTGCCCATTCTTCATTAGTTGCAAATGCAGTGATCCACGGTAGACAGTGCCATGGAGGGAAAAGTAATAAAGACCAGGCACAACACAGATGAAACGGCCGGTTTCTGGATTGTAATGTCCTTGTTCATTTGCCAAGACTTTACCAAATGGTACTGGTTGTCCAGGAATAGGGGGGCTGCGGGATGCAGAAAGTTTAGCACTGAAAGCTGAACGTGGAGGAACAGCACAGTCTCCTTGCTCACCCTTATTGCCTTGTGCACCACTAGGACCAGTAGCACCCAGCAGACCACGAGCACCTGACATGCCTAGGTGGATGAAAAAAAATTATTAAACGTCTTCCTTGTCACTCAGAATGAGGAACACAATCTTCATAACTTCCCACAATCACTGATCAAATTAACGACTAAGTTGAAAGTACATAATGATATTCATCATATCCTGCATAATGACTGAGATATGAACGGATAACTGTGGTACACAATAGGTATGAAATAGGTATGTAATCTCATCAAGGGTGCCCAACAATTACAACAGATTACCAGGGTCTACTCTACAAAGATACCAATATGATCCTGTGCAGCACTGTTCCATGATAAAGAGCAATGGTGAAAAAAGTAAAAAAACATAATAATAAAATCAAAAGTTTTAAAAAGTAAAAAATAGTGCAAGACACTCATAACCATTCATACCTCTCACAGTAGAATTATACGTTTATTTTTTTTTTTTAAAACACCCTTTGCTGTCCACCAACCTAAATGTATTGCAAATTAATAAAAATAGCATAGTATGTAAGAGACTTTCTAGACTACAAAAAGACAAATGAAATGTCGGGCATTTCTTTACTACAGGATGTTGTTAAACATTTTCAAACCAAAGCCCCACTTGTCCAGAAAAAACAATATTTAATTTGCATGGGTACATTAAATTAGAAAGAGGGAAATCAGGGTTGAAGAAATAAAGCAAAATAAAATTGTTTGCTCCTATATGTATACAATAGCCTTGATCCTTTTGAGAAATGTATACATTGTGTTTTATTACTGAGTTTTCAAAAGACTATTGAACTATTTTCTTATTTAGTTTTCTCAGTACTATAATGCTCTTACGCATAGGAATATAGATTTGATAGCAGATAAGAACATATCAGTGTGCTAGACTGCTTTTTTTACCTGGCTCTCCAGAGTCGCCCTTTGATCCACTTGCACCTGGGGATCCATCCCTTCCATCCCTTCCATCTCTCCCTGGGCCCCCTATGGTGCCATGTGTTCCGGGAACCCCTGGGATTCCAGGAGCCCCACAGCAAGAGGTGAGTATCTGGTTATCTTCTCTCTGACAGGAAGATGATGCAAGAATAAGGAGGGTAAAGAACAGCATCATCCTATGAGACAGGTGAAAAAAATATATAGAATGAACCGGAGAAGACAAATCATTTTTACAGAGGTTATGAACAGTGAAAGGTTTAACATTGTGATGATCTTTCATTAGGTATAATGAGCTCATTAATAAACAATGTGCTTGTGCTACCTACCATCTTATACCAAGATCCAATGGAGGGTTGGTAAGGGAGACAATTACTCCCTGTGCTGCTCTGGTGTCAGTATCACAGACGTTTCCAAGCTCAGCACACAGCCACCAGGGACTTTGGACTGGACTTGTGCACAGGAAGCAAAATCGATCCCGCCAAAAATTCCGTTTCATTTTTGTGGCTTTAATTTTTGGGCAAAGTATTTTGTTTCCCAGCCGTTAGGCTCGGACAAAATTCGGGGACATTTTTTGATTTGGAAACAATCCTCCTAATGGAGAGATCCTCGACACCTTCTGGACTCACCTTTCACCTACAGCAGCCCCTCCCCAAGGTTAAGGAAGAGATCCACATTCACTTTTGCACGGCAGGACCACCAGCAACAGCAGCTTGATGCCAGTGGATACACACATCCAGCAGCAGGCTATGGGACTCAATTTCTCCAAAAACTGGACCAGCCGGATAAACTGATCCCTCAGAGTAAGGAAGGGGATATGGCAGCAGCAGGAGTAGTAGCAGTGGACTGGGAGTAGGTAGACACTGGCACATATACAGTCCCACCATACAGGATACTGAATGCCCACCAAAATTAGAAGAATATTTATCTCTTACAGTAAAGAAGTAAATTGAGCTGCAGTAGCAGAGGCAGGGCAGGCACTGGCAGACACATCCAATTCCAAGACTGTCCCATAATAGAAAAAAAATAATTTATCCCCCAAAAAAAGGAAGGTGAGAAGAAAGCAGCAGTGGTAGTAGTAGGCAGGCACTGGCAGATAATAGGCACATACAGCCCCTAGGAGCAGGACTGAATTTCCCTAATATTAGATATCATATATAGCTTATAACAGGGGCGTCCAACATGCGGCCCGCGGGCCAAATGCGGCCCGGCCCGCGAGACCTCGAGGTGCGGCCCGCGTAAGATCGGCAGCCAGGGCAACCGATCTTACGCGAGCCGTACCTCAAGCCCTGCTACTTACTTGTGGGAGGGTCTTCTGGACTGCACAGAAGAAGCGGAGTTCACGTGACATCCTACTTCCTCTGTACTTTAGCAGAGAAGGCAGAGGGAGGCCGCGCCCCCTGCTGAAGTCTGTGAGCGGCATCGGTGAGCTGCAGTGCAGGTAAGGGGGTGGGGAGGGTGTTTGAATGAGTGTGTGTGATTGAGGGAATGAATCTGTGAATGAATGATTATATGAATAAATGAGTGTGTGTGTGTGATAGCATGGATGTGTAAGTGCTGGAACCTAGGCATGATGGGACTGTGATTGCTGTTAGCAATCACACTCCTATCATGCCAAGTCAGCCAGTACATGCTGAAACCTGGCCAGCTGCCCCCCTTGTGTAGTGATGCTGCCAGCAGTATGGGGTCTGCACTTACAGCCACCCTGTACCAGCATGTACTGGCTGACTTGGCATGATAGGAGTGTGATTGCTAACAGCAATCACAGTCCCATAATGCCTAGGTTCCAGCATTTACTGGATGGATGTGTAAGTGCTGGAACCTAGGCATGATGGGACTGTGATTGCTGTTAGCAATCACACTCCTATCATGCCAAGTCAGCCAGTACATGCTGAAACCTGGCTAGCTGCCCCCCTTGTGTATTGAGGCTGCCAGCAGTATGGGGTCTGCACATCACTTACAGCCACCCTGTACCAGCGTGTATTGGCTGACTTGGCATGATAGGAGTGTGATTGCTAACAGCAATCACAGTCCCATCATGCCTAGGTTCCAGCATTTACTGGATGGATGTGTAAGTGCTGGAACCTAGGCATGATGGGACTGTGACTACTGTTAGCAATCACACTCCTATCATGCCAAGTCAGCCAGTACATGCTGAAACCTAGCTAGCTGCCCCCCTTGTGTAGTGATGCTGCCAGCAGTATGGGGTCTGCACATCACTTACAGCCACCCTGTACCAGCACGTACTGGCTGACTTGGCATGATAGGAGTGTGATTGCTAACAGCAATCACAGCGAGCACAGTCCCATCATGCCTAGGTACCAGCATTTACTGGTTGCCTGGGTATGATAGGAGTGTGATTGCTGTTAGCAATCACACTCCTATCATGCCAAGTCATATTGCTAATTTTGTCCAATTGTGTGTTACCTACTTTTATTAAAAATGTGAGTTTTTATTATTATTTTTAAAGGTGGGGGTCATTTTCAGTTTTGGCTAAGTGAACCCTGAATGTTTTGGTCCAGAATTTTCATTTTAGTTCATCCCTAGAATAAATCTAGGGAATCCTGAATTTGTAGTCGCAAAACTTTCTAGGCCCAGAAATCAGTGAGAGGAAGAGTAAAGGTTTTGTGTCATTTTACTTTATTTTAATCTGCATATTTTATTAAAGGCCATATTTTTTGTCACAGTGAAAAATGAGTGCGGCCCGCGCACGTATACAATTCTGATGAAGTGGCCCACTGCAGAAAAAACTTGGACACCCCTGGATTATAACATGCCCCCCAATTGTCTCGATTTGGGCCCAGTCTCCTTACTTACCCCGGGGAATCAATAATGTTTGGCAATCATGTAGCTGGAAGTGCCTGTCTTCCAGTGCCTAACCTCTGCCCTGTCTCTGCAACTCAATGGCGGCCAATTCTTGTTCTTTTTTTCTAACATGGGGGAGGGAATTAAAATATTGGGGAAAATGTGGTCTTATATTATCCTGTACAATCTAGATGTTTCTGTCAACCCGTGCCTGCCCTGTGCTCTGCCATGCCTCTGCTGCTGCAGCTCAATGTCCTTCCTTACTCTAAGGGAACTGTTCTTTAAACATTTTTCTACTTTGGGGGAAATTTGCGGCTGCTTTATCACCTACCTTACTTTGAGGGATCAATTCACCAAATGGTCCAATGTTTTGAGAAATTGAGTCCCAAAGCATGCTGCTGGATGTGTGTATCCATGGGTGTATTGCTGCTATTGCTGGTCCTGCAATGCAAAGTCGAGTCTGAGAAGTTTAATAGTAGTCAGGAAATTGTTGTGCAAGAATAAACAGTGGGAAATTATTCTGAAACCGAAGGAAAAATGAAAGTTTTGGAATCAGTGAAGACAGCTGCCTCCTTCCACAAATAATCATTCCATACTGCCCCTCCCTACACCCTTCTAATTAGACAAAGAAACAATACGTTTTAAACCAGGTGCCCTGTACACTTCCCTGGTATTTACTTATTATCTTTCATGGAACAGATCTATTTTATTTATTTTAATTGTTTTCTGTCATATAGTTTGTCTTTATGAGATATGTTACTTGGTATCCCTAGTCCCCTTCTTATCTGCCAGTTAGACTAATTGATACACAATCAAATGTTTCATTGATCTTATCCTACTCTCTGTTTACATGCAGTTTGTATTTCAATGTTTATTTTGATTAATGATATATTGTTTTTGATAAATACTCTGTTTCAGTCCATACTTACGCTATTCGATTGTCCATCTTGGGCTTCTCGTGTCTGCCTACTTTTTTCTGCTATGACGTTCTCCCCCATTCCCCTCCTTCATGAGTCAAACTATTTGATTAGGGAGCCAAAAACCACAAGGGAAAATATCTGCAGAACAGAAGGGGGGGGGGTTGAGAGGGGAAGGTGAGAGAGTAAGAAAGTAAGAGAGTAATTTTAAATAAGCAGTAAAAAAAAGAGCTTGGAGGGTAGATATGAGAAAATAGAGATAAAGATGAGATACACTAACACAGAGCTAAAAAGAGGAGAAAAACACTTTTCTTCCATTTTCTTTATTATACAGCAAGACTGCACAAAAATCAATGATTTTTTTTTAAATTTTATTAGTTCCACAAAAAGAAAAGGCATAAACCACCAAAAACAATCAGACATTCACCTATAGGCAAGGCTACTATATACAATAGTAGTTCTGATGATTTTGACCTCAACCTGGTCACCATATCACACAGAACAGGAAAAGGAAAAAACATAGAAGTTGCCCCCAAAGCACTTACTGGGAACCTTTAGAAAACATTGGCCAACAAACCACAAAAAAAGAAAACCAACCCCAAAGAAAAAAATAGTTTTTTTGTCCTCATTCTTGTAAGTAAACAAAAATCCGTGGATAGGCTACGTCTTTGCCCCTTCGCGGAAGTGACCAAAAGGCCAGAATATTGGCTATGTGCACACACTCTGCCCCTATTGGAGGAATAAGGCTCCGCCCTGTTGCGGAAGAACTACACCAGGCTAGGACAATGCAGAACAGAAATAAATGAAACCGCGTGCCAAAAAGGTATAGAATAAGTGAATAGTGAAATGGAAAGATAAATACTTCCCTTGATTTTGATCGGATTTTACAGCAGCAACCCTATAAACATCCTCCACGGAATGTTGAAAATATGGAACAAGAAAGACTTCTGTCTAGGGGCGCTTGTAACTCGCGATCTTAATAGCTCAAACAAAAATACGGAAAAAAATATAGTGTAGTTAAGTAAAAACACTAGGGAACTTCAGGAACACAACTTCAATGGTTACACTCACAATGTGTATGAACCTTTTAAGCCTCCAAAAGCAACTCCTTGGTGTGTGTGAAAATTCTTCACTCTCACGGACATAAGGAAAGAGAAATATACCATAGGATGATATCTTTCTAAATCAATGTACACGCAATAATAGAATGCACTCACATTTAAGTAGATGAACCGCGCTTATCAGATGTAAATCTTGGAGTTGTGATGGTATTGGATGAAGTTCTGGATCAGGACAATGCAGACCCATCTGTAGAGAAAGAGAAGCGTTTCTGCACCTTTCTTTCTCTCCGGGTACGTCTGCATTATTCTGGCCTCTTGGGTTACTTCCGCCAAAAAAGGATGGTGCCATGGCAATTGACAGTTAATAAGTTCAAAGTTTTGCTTAATTGACCTCCTTAAACGAAGGAAAGTCATGTAAAATATAATCCATTAGGCACATTTTACCCATTCTGTTTCCAGAAATGGCAGCAGACACATAGATTTGCTTTATATTACAGACCATATTGGTACTAATGAAACAAAAATGTGTACAGTTCCTATATATGTATTCCTCCTGCTACGGGGGACAGTTCTTACAGGATTGTAATTGATGGCCCCTATTGACCTGGGGAATCCATTTCTCTTGAGGAACACCTGTGTGTCTCTATCCCACTCCTGTGTGTCTCTATCCCACTCCTGCATGTCCCTATCCCTGCTGGATGCTAGAAAAGTAGATGTATCACTGTCTCTTTACATAGCTTTAACTACTTTAGTTGTGGCTCTGGAAGATGTGGAGTAGGATATCTCAGACAGATCTTTCTCAGTGGATCAGAAAGATGGAGATGCCATGAAATGTATGACATCGTTTTTTAAATCCCAGAGATGTTATGGTTTCTCTCAGCTTCTTGATCTAGGTCCTCCCATTGAACCTTGTATAGCTGGAGAATGTTTTGTTTGTGACCTATTACCTTATCCTCTACCATGCAGAACATAGAAACATATGTCCTATATAAAGATTTTGCCTGTTTGCATTTGGTCTGGAGCTAATATCGTATTACGTACAGCTGGCATCTTTAACATCTGGACAGCAGGCTCGGCCACAATAGGTGGTGCAGCGGCTGCATCTTCACAGGCACTGGACTGAGATGGTGTTATCTTACCTGAGGCCAAGTTTTGGACAGCTGGTTGAGTTTGAATGCTATCTATACCTGTGATAAATATTATTGTTGCATTTCTTTAACATGCTTTGTGAAGTTACTCACTTCAGGTCTCTTACGTCACCACAGGGAACACAGTGCCGTTTGTATTTTGCGGGTGTTTCAAAGATGGAGTTATGTGTTGCTGGTGATTGTAGATACCTGCCCTGTGTGGATATGATGTTGTTAACAGTGGGAAATAATGCATTGGTATGTCATTGATACTGTATGTTGATGATATATGTGTCCAGATAAATCCATATGCATTAGATGGTAAGGGCATGTAAACACTGAAATGTGGTGTGTCCATTTGGAGAATGCAGTGATAGTGTCATGGCTTATTTTTTTTATTGTAAAGTACATTTGTACATTAAAAGAGAGCATTGCATTGACAATTGTATACCTTTTTCACATGTGCATGGTGTTAATTTTCATAATTACATTGTATGTATAAGATGTTTATAGTCCACAATTCTCAGGTTGTCATATGCTAGTACAGTAAACCAAGGATAGCGGTATCGCAATATGGCCCATGAGGACGGGGCATGCTTTTGCAAGCTAACAAGGGAGATGGGGTCGGATGGTGCAGAGCTGCAAGGCCTCTGTGAACTGGTTGCAAATCCCCCCCCCGTAGTCAATATAATTAAGCAGTCGATGAAATACAATGTAAATGATGAAAGACCAGTATGTATAAACCTATTACAGCACTAGTGACCTCTATAAATAAGTGTGAATAAATTAACTAAAAAACTAAACAAATGATGATGAAGTTTAAAATATATACTATCTAAAAAACATGTTTTCCAGCTTGCGTAGTTGCTGTAAAATTGATTATTAAATATTAATCATAAGTGACTAATTAAATGAAAGGTTAGAGACCCTTGTTTTAAAGCATGTTGGGATCCTGCTCCTCCATTATGTTCTTTTGTATTAGCATGCCTTCTTTTTGACTGTTATCTTGTGGTATCACATAGTGTGGTTAATTACTCATTGAATTTGAGATTATTTTCCATCAGATTTATTTAGCTGTATGTGCAGTTGAATGTATTCTCTAAAGACCTATAGTTTGAAGTGGCTGTTGCTGTTATTTTTTTTTTCATTCAGGGGATTAAGGAATGACTACTGCATCAGAGTTTAATAATTTCCCTTGTATGGTAGAACATGATTGTGAACACATTTTTGTCCTCCTAGTTATCTCCTCTCCGGTGTTTCTTCCTTCTTCCCCCAGCTATTTATTCCCAGCTCTGCTTTAGTAACTTTCTCACTCCATTAGCCATTCTCTGCTCCATATTTCCACCCCTCCTCTCCCCTTTTAGCTTTATTTCTTGTTCCTCTTCGAGAATAAGTTTGTAGCAAGATGTGCTACAAGGGCCTTGAAATAAATTGGAGAATGTTAGAATAATAGTCAAACGTGAAGATGGTCTGTTAGCTTATTTGGTAAATGCATAGTATTAGTAACACTTTAGTAAGAGGTGTTAGCCTTGTGCATGACACTTTTTAAGGCTTCATTGGTTTAGTGGATATAGTGGATAACTGTAAGAAATAAATAAGTAAGATGCCAAATTCTGTTTCTGTGTTTAAACATGGTAAAAATCAATTTGGTTAGCATGGTAATAGCTGCTTATGATTAAGCACTTCCTGTGCCTGTCTATGTACCTCTTGTTTTGATTTTATGGTCTATGGACTTGATAAAATTTTGATATATTTTACAGTGGATGCTTCCTCTCTATTCCTTGGTGTCAGCTGGCAACCTGTGATCCTTAGCATGACAAAATGAAAAGCATGCATATATTTAACACGAGGAATCAAATATTTATTGACATCAAAGTTTTGCTGAATTTACCTTCTTAAACACTTGTAGTAGGTGCTCATGCCAAACCATATGACTAAACATTGTATATATCTGCAGATGGAGGCTAGTAGCAATGAAAGGATTACAACTAGCACCCAATGGATCGAGAACTACTGAAATGCTAAAAAATAAAGATTATGTTGTCAATCTGTGGGGTTTCAAATAGGTAACAAAAAATACAGGTCCTCTTAGGGGATGACACAGTCAGGTTGTTGGATCCGTGTAGGAAATAGGTCACAGTTAAAGGACCAGGGCAACCCTAGCTGATGAAGCTGGGCCACACAGAGGTATTCTGCATTAAGACAGACAGATCGGCATGGCTGTAGAGCACCCCCATCTGCTGAGCAACTTGGAACCAAAAGAG
The DNA here is from genome assembly GCF_027358695.1 of Spea bombifrons. NCBI lineage: Eukaryota > Metazoa > Chordata > Amphibia > Anura > Pelobatidae > Spea > Spea bombifrons. Next base: position 16,534,016 of record NC_071098.1, read on the forward strand.
CACAGAAAAATGGCCGCAGAGCTGGGAAGCACGGCAGCTCCTGAAGGATCTGTCAGGAGAAAAAGATAAGTGTGAGTTGATGTCTAATTGAAGGTAATTTGCGTGTTGTGTCACAACCCACGGGAATTAAAGGTCCGTATCTGCAGCTCTCCAGTTGGACTTCATTGGTTGATGGCAGATGAGCCCCCTGCTGGTGACCAATAGAATCACTCGTACATCCTGGTGCCGAAACTCGGCCGAATGGTCTCCCTGCTCCAGGAGTTAAAGGTCCATACGAGCGGCCAATAGAGTCGCTTGTACGAACCTTTAACTCCTGACAGCAAAACTCCGCCTGGGGAGACCATTGGTCATTCGCTCCAGGAGTTAATGTTCCGTACGAGCGACCATTAGAGTTTCCCCAGGCGGAGTTTCGCTGTCAGGAGTTAAAGGTCAATAAGAGCGACTCTATTGGTTGCCGGCAGGGGCCTCCTCTAGCATCAACCAACATGGAGATTCTTTGTGTTGTATGTCTTCATCTTCGTGTACATTTTGCCACCGCCATGTTCGTTTCTTTGGTATTTGGGAAGAACAACGAAAACACACCCTTTGTGTGCGTTTTCATGTTCGCCCGAATACGAATGCACAAGTCTAATATTGGCATCTTTAATCATTCAGATCAGTTAAGGAGCAAAACTCCTTGCTCTGGAGGCTCAAAACACCTGCACACGGGGCTAGCCTTTTTTTGAGTGTTCCTGTGATGTGTCCTATACAGGTTTCTCTTTGTAATGGATATGGTTTCTAAAGATGATCTATATCATACAGACAACATCACAATAAAGCTTGTACTGAGGATGTTGGTTACTGACCAAATATCCAAGTAAATTAACCAATGGTAACCAGGGCTGGTGAGACTTCAACCATGGGTTAATCATTCAACTGTAAAGAAACATGTGACAAAAAAGATCCAGAACTCTTGCAGATGGCTAGGCCAAGATGGCCACTGAGTTTTCTGGGGCGCCTGCCCGGGACTTAAATTAAAGTGAGATGGGGCAGAGGGGGATCAGTGAAATGGGGCAGGGGGCAGTGAGATGGGGCAGAGGGGGGGCAGTGATAAAGGGGGAGAAGGGATAGATAGTAAGAGTTTTGTGAGGGGAGTTTTTTTTTTCCTTTCTTTTTTTGGGATGGGGGCGCCAGAGGAGTAGTCCGCACAGGGCGCCAGAACACCAAAGGCCGGCTCTGATTGTATGATTGTCATGAGTAGCTTTTATTTCTAATGTAGCTAAATATTTATCTAACTGTAAACTGTAAATTGTAACTAACCTTTTTGATATATTGCTTTAACATTTAGAAGTTTAAGTAAAGTATACCACTCTATGTTACAACCGTCTTTGTATTTTATTACTCATATATTCCACCAATATACCTTATTTAATTTAAACAATATTATCGTAGTGGCACAATTAGTGATCTGCGAACAATACTCTTGTTTGAACTTAGGACAAAGTGATCATCAGCAATATGTGGCATTGACCATCCTTAATATAACATATACCTTGTATCCTTTCAGTAGCTCATTTGCTGCTGGTTGATCATGGAGTGACATCCAAAGATTGGGGAACACAGTGAGAGTATAGGAGAAGCCTTTACAAAGAGGAACACGGAGGGGCTGGCATGGAGTAGCTAGAGGAGGAATGGGAAGAAAAAGGAAATTTAAAAGTCTCACCATGCCAGTGTTAGGTTTGTTTAGATAAAATCAGATTTGACTTCCACATCTAATGACTTCAAAGCTCCTGATGTCAAAATTCTAACCTGCCTCTGGATCCTGTCTATCTGGACAATCCAGCTCATCTTTCCCATCTGGGCAGTCCACCCAGCCATCACAGACCAGCTGCATAGACAGACACTGACCACCACCACACCTTAGCTCATTGGAGTCACATTCATCTGCAGAATAATACAGAACATAGTGAGTTGTTTTAGAACAATTATAAGAATGCAGTCACTTAGGAAGCTAAGTAGTTGGAAGGGCTGATCAAACATGTATTTATGCAAGATAAAATATTGCAGAGATCATAGTGGTAAATTATAGTCTAAGTGGAATACAACGCAACTCACTTGCTGAAGCATTGATAGATTCATATGTGGCATAGAATCCTAGACCTGATACTTCTTCATCTGCCACAAACAATATAGACATCTGTGACCCAGAGGAAGTTAGAATGGGTGGTAGCTGAGAGCCACAGAATCTGGAGACAAAGAAAAGTGTGTTTTTACTTAATGCATTAATACATCAAAGTACTTTGGTGTACTTTGTTTTACTGACCTTCCCATGATATTGGTAGTTCCGAGACCAGCACCGTCATGGATCTCCACATAGTCAAATTTGCAACCCCTCTCCATCTCCAGGCTAAAGTTGTGAAACTGAATCCGAATGAAGAACCCGTCCGGGACAGTAAGAAGCCACCGACAGACCACCTTTCCTGGGTACTGTTCAGGATGATTTGGAGAGTAAAAAGCCCCTTGAAAGCCACTTAGGGATCCACCACAATCTGAGTACAAAAACAGTATTTTGTCCCTCTCTTTCTGTCTATAGTACATTTGCCCATGCCTCATCATTGCTGTTATCTGATATATTTTGTGACCCTCTTTCTAAAGGCTGGTTTTGCCCCTGGTTCATTTACTTTTACCCTTTAGTAAATGTCCCTTTTCTATTGTTGTGTTTACCCCTATATCTACGTGTCCCTCCCTGTGGTACCCCACTGTTTTTGGCTGCAGTTCTTTTCATCCATCTGATCTGTACAGTCTGGTATTCCATCACACAGTGCTGGCAGCAGAAGGCAACGACGTTCATCACACAGAAACTCATCCCATGAACAGCTACCTGCGTATGGTTACAGATTAGTTCAACCAAATTATTCTAAATCTATTCCCACAATCCCCACTATCATAAACCTTACCTTGACTTGGTACTATCATCCGGTATGTAGCTAGGAAGCCCATAGCACTTATGCTGTCGTCGGATACAAAGCTGACCTCTAGCCAGTGTGAGTTTGATATAAAAGTGGTAGGAGCAACAGATCCACAGAACCTGTTATATATCATAAATAAGATATAAGAATAAAACGGCACCAATACATATTATACAAATAACATTTATTTTATTTAGACTTCTTGATTTTCTTTCATGATTTGTTATGGGAAAAACAACCTGCAGCTCTCCAGTTTTTGCCATCCAACACCCAGTTTCAATAAGAGTGGGGTGGATATTTGCGGTATTATAACATGCTCAGGTCTGATTTACCATTAAAATAACAACTTTACTCTGATAGCACAATATAGTGGTGAATTGCGTAAAGTAGCTTCACGTTCAAAGCTTTAGCTGTGAAATAATTGTTGTCAATCACAATAAGCTAGTGTGATTTTATTGTTGTAAGCCAAATTGAATATGTCTTTTCTGATAGGGTGTAATATTATACCGGTACTTATTAGAATAGTTACCAACCCCATCTCACTTATTCATTTATGTAAAATCCTAACAACTACACATTTGACCTTGATAGTGGATCTGCAATTGAGATTTTACCGGTTTGTGGTATTCCCATCCTTTAACTCCAGCCAATCTAGGAGGCAATTACCATGCCCCTCTACATCCAACACCACAATCTTCAGCTGGACAAGATGCCCCTCTCCTGCCTCCAGCACCCATGCGCAATGAGATTTGGGTGGATACAAATGGGGATAATTTGGAGAACTGAAGGATCCTTGTGAATCGTTCAACAGCCCGCCACAACCTGGGACAAGCAGTTGATAAAAACAAAGTTTTATTTACAGCTTAAATATTTTGTATATTCGTTAAAAGGTTTTTGTGCTAATAAGTGATACGCCCTCTCATAATGCACATTTTTTCCGTATAATGGATAAACAAACAACATAACGCCTTCTGTAAATGCAAAGTAATGTAATTTTCATCACTTACTGGAAGAGGCTGTTTCTGTAAATCCCAAAGTAATATCATTTATTCCATGGTAAGGAGATGTGAGGTTTCCTTGGGATGCAGCAGCTTGGCTTAGATCTGTTTTATGTTCTAGTCAAAGACAGAAAAACTTACAATAAAAATAGGATTTATTAAGAACAAAGTGACTTCATCTTAAAATACATGCTTATTGGTGTAAATCAATCTATGATTTCATCATTTACTATCGATCAGGACATATTCGGCATTAGACTTGTGCACAGTGAGCAAAATTGATTCAGACACATTTTTGTTTCATTTTTTTTAGTTTCCTGACCTTTTAGTTCAGGCAAAATTCTGAGGAGTTTTTAATTTCAAAACAAGCTTTGGTGAAATATTTTTCATGAAGCCATCTCTGCCACCTTCTGGACATTTCAACCATATTTACTTCAAGCAGCAGCATCTTAGGGCATCAACTTGTTTAAGATGTTGTGAGACAGCTGTGTCTCTGCCTTTGTTCTGAAATGCATTACATTTTATTTGCGTCATACTGCCTCAGAACATCTTAAACAATAGATGCAGATATTTAACCCTCTTCCTTTTCTCTCTCTCTCCCTTTCCTCTTTTTCCACCCTCTCTCCCATCTTCAACTCACCTATAATCTCCTTACCTATATTCTTTATATTTATTTCCCTCACATCATCCTTCCTCCCCAATGTAATCACTTGGAACCTGGCCCACAGTGTCTAGGACGTCATCCAATAGTCAATTACTACATTTTACATTTTATGACTGGAAAATCTGGGCCCGGTTCCAAGCGATTAAGTTAAGGAGAGGAAGGATGAGGAATAAATAAATGAGCAACAAGTGGGTTTCTCGTTCATATGTTTCGTTGGAGGTCCCTCTGTGTTTTCAGAGATTTGTATGAGTGCTTAAATTAGGCAAAATTTGTTAAAAAAAATATTTTGTATAAATATGAATGCTTCAGTGATGAAGCTGTCAGGTTAAATGGTTAATTCCACTAAAAATTTCCACAAAATGTTTAATTCAACAGTACTCAAGTTTAATACCCCGCTTTACACACTTGGATTACCTATTTACTGGGCAGATAGGGAGTCTAAGCCCCACAACCTGTGTGCAGGAATGTAGGGGCATATCGATATATATCGACAAGGTTGTTTAGCTACAATATTCTTTGGAAACAAGGTGTTAAGTATTTAAATTGTGCCAGTGATGCCCAATTCTTTACCCCATACCATATACAAGCCTATTCCTTATTTGTTTTTTTCATCCATTTTTATTTTGGGGATCTTTAACCAAAATAAATAACAGCAATGCAATTTATCAGGATTCTCATTGAATAATTTGAATTAAGAAATTGTGTGTTTATGTGTATGTGAGCATAAAGGCAAAAATTATAGGCAAGGCATTTGGATGGATTTTGTTGATTCTATAAATGCTGACTGAGCTTAAGACATTTTATTTTCTTTTTTTAACACCCACTGAAGAGCAAGATTCCCAGAGTGAGGCTAAAAACCAGGACCAGAAACAGGACAGTGATGATGATGATGGTTACACGTCTTGTCCGGATTCTCCAGAAAGGATAACTTCTACTCTGTAAAGAAACTGATTGACAAAGAAAATAAATTTTAACTCAATTCTATTCAAATACACCAGATATAACATTTACTGACAGTGTTTTACTTCTGAATTTAAATGTTTTAAAACATTCTTTTTCATTGGTGGAAAAATAAAATAACATTAATACTGACATTATCAATAACATACTGGTACATAAATATTACAGGGCTCTCTTCTTGCCAGCTTATGATCTATTAGGAGGTTGAGGGAGAATAAGGGAGAGAGGGTGAAAAACTGCTTGGAGAGAATGATTTAATTGCAGTTAGGATACAATTTAAAAAACACAAGATGCATACAAAATATTGCTGTTTAGATAAATTTAATGTAAAAATACAGATTGCAAACGTATTAATGCTTAATACATAGTAAAAAGTTTGCCCAATTGCAAGATGCCTCAATTTTCTGGTAGTCTTTGTTGCCTTTTTTAAATTTTAGATGTCAATTGAATGTAGTTAGCGTTGTGTGGATTAGCCTGTGGCCTGGAGATCTCAAAGGACTAAAGGATTAAAAGTATAGACAGTGTGCATGAACCAGTGGGGTTTTCATGATACGGATGATAGGGAAAAAAAAGATTAGCTCATCACAGGAACATATCTAGAGTATTAGACACCTGAGGCGGATCTCCTTTAAGCAAGGATAGGACATCTTAACTGGGACATAGGGAGAGGAGAGAGGTACCGAAATCCTCACATGATTCAGGGAAAGGAGGGCAAAGGTACATAAGAGACAGACAAACATAAATACAGGAACTAGCCTAGGACTATAGGATAACAATTGGAGATTCCGTCACATCATATGGCCATAGTATGCTTAGCCCACCACTACGCCAAAGTACTCCAATATTCGGTGGGTCCTAACGCTAAACCCTGCTTACTCAATTACTAATAAACATTGAATCCAAACACAGAACCGAGAAGGACATACCTTTAGACTGCAGACTGAGACAAACAGAACACACGGGTGGGGCACACCTTATAAAGGAAACAGAGCTGAAGCAAAGAGCAAGACTGGAATCCAGGAATCACAAGTTCAGGACAGAGCATATGGAAATCCAGGAATGGATTACAGCAAAACAGCAGCCTGGATGGACCCTGACAGAAGGTGGCACTCACAATCTGTTTAGGGCTAAGGTGGAACTGTGGGACACGTTGCTTGGTGAAGTTGGGGGGGCCTGTTTTTGCACCAGGGCCATGTGGTTTCTAGTTAGGCCCCTACAAGGAGTATTCTTGGTAGGCACTGTGTTTTGCCAACCACATCTCCTGCAAGCTAAGGAGCTAGGTTATGTGGAGAAAGGCAAACGCATAAAGGGGGTTCTGCAGATTCTCTCCATGCTTTTGCAGGGGGGTTATTATTAAAAGGGATCATTCAGCTATCATATGCATTAAAGTGGATTTAATGTCTGGAGTGTCCCTTTAAGTTTTAGTATGTTTGTATCATGAAGTCCAAGATTGATTTAAATCTGCAGGCAAGTTTCCTTTTTTCTAGAAACCACTGCTAGTTATGCCTCTCGCTCTTACCTGTGCTTGCCTGGCATGATTCTGAAATGCAATCTGTGTCTGTAGGAGATCCTAGATGTAATAGCTCAGATATAGGATCAACAATCAGGTTGCAGAACTTTACCTTTAAAAAGAGAATGGTTACAATGCAGTGATAACAATGGTGGAAACTTTTGTGATGAGTTAATGAAGTTACTTTGAAAGACTACTCATTCAATGTGAACTGAACTAGAATGTGACGTAATTATGCCTTCAAAAAAATCCCTTTCCTGCCCAGCATTACAATTACTGTTACCCTCTCTGCCCCGACCTGCCCCTCTAGTCTGACCTCTAGTATAGTCATCACCTTTTTACATCAACATGTCTAATTAAAAAGGGGGGGGTAGAAAAAATAGGTGGAGGCAGAAGGGAGAGAAAAAAGAAGGAAGATGAAAGAGTAGTGGACAAAAGGATAGCAATGGAAGAAAGAGGGATAGAGAGAGTAAAAAGAGAAAGAGGAAGAGGTAATGAGAAGAAAAACAAAAAGGAAGAACGAAGGAATGAAGAAAGAGTGAAGAAAAAAGAGGCAATGAAAGAAGACAAACTGAGATAAGAAAGAAGATTAAGAGAGAGGAAAGAGGGAGATAAAGAAAGGATGAAAGGAAAAAGGAGAGATGGGACAGAAGGAGGGACAGTAAGAATAAAAAAGAGAGTGAAATAGAGATGGAGAAAGAAAGAAAGAAAGAAAGAAAGAAAGAGGGAGAGAGAAGAAATAGTGCACATAATTTTAATGACAGGTGTATATACTAAAATAAGCAAGTATATCTAAATCATGCTTAAAGGAACCTAGAGCTTACATATGCACTTTAGACAGATGCAATATTACCAAATCAAACAGTAATAATGTATGTGGGATTTGGGTACAGACAGAAAACCTGGCTTGTTGAACAATAAGCAGGAATGAAAAGTATCTCATGAAAAGACGAAGCAATTAATTATATTTTAAATGCGATACGTCATATTTATAGAAGATCTGAGTCCATTTGTGTTTAAACAATGCTTTCTTTGCTTTATTAAAGGAGATATACATGTTGTCCAACTGTTTGTATTGGATATCCTATTTTTCGTCTTTTTATTTGCCAACTCATGATTTCCATATATACTTATCCTAAATAACCCTGATGGTACCAGCATCCCATCTTTTAGTACCATCCTTTTTGCCTCCAATTTCTATTCTTCCTTTTACACTGTTCAGTGAATTTTTTTAAAATAAAAAATAAGAAGTGTGTGGGTTTTTTTTTTTAAATACTTCTAATAATTACATTTTTTTATTTAAAAATATTATATTGGGTTTCCTTTTCAGAATACAGGAGGGTGAGCAAGACCATGGGCTTGACATGTCAGACCACTGTTCACTTTCATAGTAACGTAGAAGAGTACGGCCTGCACTTTTGTACTCTTGACAATCCAGGCCAAGGCAGACATTGGCACACTGAGCTAGTATTAAAGACAAAGCAAACGTTTCTTTGCGCAACATAATTCATGTATAAAGCATTACTTAAAGGTTTTGATAACAAGCAAGTTTGTGTTTAGTGTGTTTTTTTTTCTCTTTTTTTGCCCATGACCTCCACTGTAAATGTTAAGCACTGCCTCTTACCACATCTTCAGAACCCTCATGGAGAGACACTTTTATAGTTTCACACTTTTTCTCCTCTTGCTCATCTCTAGACTCACTATTAATTGACTCAGAGTTTAAGGGGTGCAGAGATGCCCAGCCTTGAATGTGGCGTGTTATTGCCATTGTGGGTTACAAAGCTCCTGCAAGACAAACACATTTTAGGCTAGGAACTTTTTACCAAATTTACTGACTTATAGCCATAAAGAAAAGTATCTAAACTGCTGTTTATGGCACAGTCAACATCTTGACTTAGCAAAAATGCAAGCACATGCAGAGAAATTATTTTTAATCACTAGTTCTCAGTACAGGAAAGGCTTTAATGCAAGGTAAGAGAGGATAAGCTTAGGTCCCCCCAGTATTAGAAGGATCCTGCGATGGAGGTGGGGGTCAGTGCAGCAGTTGGCCAGCAGACAGGTTAGACCTTTCCCTTAGTAATTCCACGATCGTGGCCTGTGCCCCATCTGACGTTAAGCCCCCGTGCTCTATAACATCGGATGGTGGGCAACCTGCAAAGAAGGGATGACCACCACCCGATGTTACAGAGCGTGGGGGTTTAACACCAGATGGGGCACAGGCCATGACGGAGAAATTGCTAAGGGAGTAGTCTGTGCTGACTGCTACACAGACCTCCATCATACTGTTGCAAATATGATTGAGAGGATCAGTAGAAGAGGGTGCCCACCAGTGATGGCCTGTCTAGGACCCTATTATTAAATATATATATAAATGAACAATATACAAATTGACAATAAGGTTAACCACTGTTAGGAAATATTGCCTGCTCTTGCAACCTTTTGCTCATAACATCCCATAAAGGGAACAAGAACCTGCTTTACTGCCTATACACACTTAACTTAATGACTTGTACAACAACCTACTGTTGCAAAATATATTAACATGAGATAAAGATCATTTTTTATTATCTATTGATTGAGAAAATATAATAGAACAAAGTAACATAGTAATTTAGGTTGGAAGAATACCTAAGTTGTGTATAAAAGTATCTAACACTAACGGATACTGAGTGCCCTGAGTGCTAACTTGTGCTGTGTGTAAAAAATGCTTATCTAATCATGACCAAGAACTCTTAATTTTATTTCTATATCAAATAATATATCACCATTAGTTAGACAGCAAGGTATCGAAACATATACATCTAGATAAAGCAGCACAAATGTCATGTGTCATCAGAAAGATTTTTGGAGCTATGACTACCTTTTTAAGGTAAAATCAAATAGTGCGTGTGATGGATAAACAAAACATAGTTTTAGATTTGACATATATAACCAAATAATCAGCTTGTAAATCTTGAATAATGATACTTATAGAATGTCCCTGTTTAATTGGTTTGAAGCTCACTGTACAGTATTGGGTGTACTTTACTCTCAATACAGCTAAACAGTCAACAAATATTCTGTAAAGCCCCCACATTTTTTCAATACAAACAGACAAAAATAACAAGAATAAACATACTACCAGTTTTGGATTCCAGTTTCCTCAAACCTTGTTTAAACGTTTCTTAGTTCAGATTGCCAGAACAGTGAGGGGGCTACTAAGAGAAAATCCAGACAACCTAATCCCAGTCAGGTGAGTGCCTATATCCCTCCCTCAATTACTGAGGAATCTGCCACCAAAGCAACATTAGTACATAACAAACTACAGTGGTCATATTAAACGAACGTAGAGCAGAGCCAAGGCTCCATCCTATCCTGAAACATTATGCATAAGACATGTTTCTACACCACTTACATTAATTAATTCCCCCAAAAACTGGCTGCTGATCTGAATGAAGTCCTCAGAATGTAAACAAAATGTTATAGAAATACACTGAAACCACCATGTGGGAGGTAAATATGATTATAACTACAAACCTATTCGACAGGAGAATACACAAGCAAGTAATCCAGTTATCTCAGTACTTTATTGTCCAAAGTGAGGAAAATGTATATGAGCGCTCCCCAAAAAAGGTAGCTCTCTTTTTTATTAAGCTTATGAAACTCTAGTAATAATATTAAGGAATCAGGGCAAATTCCAGACTTGGACTGGCCATAGGAAACTAGACACTAGAAAAATGTTACAACTGGGTATTTATGAGACCTACTTTAACTGCATGTAAGGTTGTACTATAATAGGGACAACATACTACCTCTGGCACATATCTCTGTCACTCGCTCCCCTGCATTGGTGCGCAGTACACAGAGCTTGCATAAAATGTCATATCCTGAACAACTGTGCTGTGGAGTTATGCCAGAAAAGGCACGAATTTTGCAGTCACCCTGGTGGACCACCACCGTTAGCCCCCTATGCAAGACAAATGTGAAGAGGTCTCATAATAAAAAGCACAATTCTCTGATTTTTTGTTGTTGTTTGGTGCACTGGTGAATGCTGCCTGAAGTAAAGACATTTTATTAATGACTGTACCAGTGCTACTTATTTTGTTTTGCCTTGTTCTCACCTTTTTCGAAATAAACATACACTAACCTCAACCAAAATTTGGGCGGGACAGTCCTGATTTTGGGACTCTGTCCCGCGTTCCAGCCTATCACCTTGGGCACAGCCGCCCAATCAGCAGCTGCAGCCTGCAGGCCTTGTGGGGGACATCACAAAACCCCTCTAACCTCAGACCTTGGCTTCCGTGCTCCCTCATTACTACTCGCCAGCAATTGATGCCGAGCGCCGGGATATGACATCGTACCCCGCGCTCTGCATCAATAGCCAGCGCATAGTCATGAGGGAGCACGGAAGCTGACGTCTGAAGTGACAGACCCCGCGCTCCAACCACAGGATGGTGTAAGAGGTAAGAGAAAGAGGTGTAATGTCAGAGTATGTGTATATATGTGTGTGTTTGTAAGCTTGTGTGTGTGTATGAGAAGGTGTGTGTAAGAGCAGTGTAGGCATTTGTAAGCGGGTGTGTATGGGCAGTGTGTGTGTAAAGGCATTATAAGGCTATTTCCAAACAATTTAAAGTCTATTATTCTACAGTGAGAACAATTATTGAAAAAGTGGAAAACATTCAAGACAGCTGCCAATCTTCCCAGGAGTGGACACCCCAGCAAATTCAACCCAAGGTCAGACTGTGCAATGCTCAGAAAAATTGCAAAAAAAAAAGAGAGTTACATCTACAGGCTTCAGTTAGCATGTTAATTGTTAAAGTTCATGACAGTACAATTAGAAAAAGACTGAACGAGTATGGTTTGGAAGAAAGCCTCTCTACAAAAAAACACGTCAGTACAGCTTTGGTTTACAAAGTTGCATCTGAACCAGTAGCGTACCTAGCGGGGGGGGCGGTCCGCACCGGGTGCCGCTCATCAGGGGGGTGCCAACTTGCCGGCATCCCTCCAGAGACGGACAGCAATGTCCGCCGCTGGAGGAGCAGGCTCGCAAGGGAGTGGTATCGGAGGTCTTTAACAGACCACCGGCTCCCTTGAGTGATTTTAAGCCGGTTCAAGGATCTCCCTTGAACCCGGCTTAAAATCACTCAAGGGAGCCGGGGGTCTGTTAAAGATCTCCGATACCGCTCCCTTGCGATCCGCGCGGCAACAGCTGTTGTGCGCCGGGGTTTGTTGTCAGATCCCGGCGCACAACACTGAAGCCACGCCCACCGCTGTCCGTGCCCTCTGAACCCCGTGAAGACAGAAGAACTGAAGAAGAAGAGGAGCGAAGAGCAGGAAAAGGAGCTGTAAGGAGAAAAGAGGAAAGGTAGGAAAGCATACAGTGAGAGTGGATTGGTGTTTGTGTGTGTGGATTGGTATGTGTGTGGATTGGTGTATGTGTGTGGATTGGTGTATGTGTGTGGATTGGTATGTGTGTGGATTGGTATGTGTGTGTGGATTGGTATGTGTGTGTGGATTGGTATGTGTGTGTGGATTGGTGTATGTGTGTGGATTGGTGTATGTGTGTGGATTGGTGTATGTGTGTGGATTGGTATGTGTGTGGATTGGTATGTGTGTGGATTGGTGTATGTGTGTGGATTGGTATGTGTGTGGATTGGTATGTGTGTGTGGATTGGTATGTGTGTGTGGATTGGTATGTGTGTGTGGATTGGTGTATGTGTGTGGATTGGTGTATGTGTGTGGATTGGTATGTGTGTGGATTGGTATGTGTGTGTGGATTGGTATGTGTGTGTGGATTGGTATGTGTGTGTGGATTGGTGTATGTGTGTGGATTGGTGTATGTGTGTGGATTGGTGTATGTGTGTGGATTGGTATGTGTGTGGATTGGTATGTGTGTGGATTAGTATATGTGTGGATTGGTATGTGTGTGGATTGGTATGTGTGTGTGGATTGGTATGTGTGTGTGGATTGGTATGCGTGTGGATTGGTATGCGTGTGGATTGGTATGCGTGTGCATTGGTATGCGTGTGAGAGTGATGGGTGTTATGCTGTACCATTTCCAATGTATTTTTCATTATATAATTATGCTCTAAAGTACATCATAACTCCCATCACTCTATACTGTTCCATACAGTGGCAGAGCTGGGAGACAGAGGCCTTGCACCCCCACCGCAGGACTCCTGAAAGGTAAGTGAACTTCAAAGAGGGAGAGGGTAGATAGTTAGGAGGGGTAGATAGGGAGAAGGGAGTGAGAAGGGGTAGATAGGGTAGAAGGGAGCAAGAAGGGGTAGATAGGGCAATCATACTCCTATCATGCCAAGTCTCCTCCTGGAATCTGGGGATGCCTGGGCATGATAGGAATGTGATTGCTGTTAACAATTATATATATATATATATATATATATATATATATATATATATATTGTTATTTAATTGTTTTGTCCTATTTTGGTGTGTTACTTACTTTAAATAAAAGTGTTAGATTTTTTTATGGTGTGTGTGGGGGGGTCATATTCAGTTTCGGCCAGGTAGTTTTAAAGTGTGTGTGTGTGTGTGGGGGGGGTGCCACATACAGGATCCGCCCCGGGTGCCAAATACTCTAGGTACGCCCCTGATCTGAACAAACCTCTTTTGGAACATTGTCCTTTAGAAGGACAAGACCAAAGTGGAGATGTTTGGCCATAATGCACAGAGCTACGTTTGGCGAAAACCAAACACAGCATATGAGCACAAACACCTCATACCAACTGTCATGCACTGTGGTGGAGGGGATATCATTTGTTTTGCAGCCTGGGAACAATGCAGTCATTGAGTCTATGATGAACTCCTGTATACCAAAGAATTCTAGTGTCCAATGTGTGGCCATCTGTCTGACAGCTAAAGCTTGGCCAAAATTGGGTCATGTCGCAGGACAATGATCCCAAGCATACCAGCAAATCTACAACAGAATGGCTGAAAAAGAATCGAGGTGTTGCAACGGGCCAGTTAAAGTCCAGACCTCAACCTGATTGAAATGCTGTGGCAGGACCTTAAGAGAAGTGTGCATAAACTAATGCCCGTGAACTGAAGCAATGTTGTAAAGAAGAGTAGGTCAAAATTCCTCTACAACAATAGTGAGAAGGGAGGGAGAAGAGGGTAGATTTGTGTAAATAAGTGAGAGAATAAATGATTGTGTAAATTAATTATGTGAATGAAACTGTGAATTAGTGAGTGACTGTAAAAGTGTTTGTGTGTATCATAGATGTATAATTGATTTGTGGAAAGGAAAAGATGGCACAGGCAGGGTGTTTATGGGACAAAGATGGCATAGGACGGGCTGTTTGGGGACAAAGTTGACTCATGCTGGGCTGTTTCGGGACAAAGATGGCAAGTCCTATGTGTGTTATCTGGGTGCTGGCCAGGTTCTATGTTGGCAATGTGGATGCCAGGGCTGGCTTTGGGTTATGCAACCTGGGATCTATTCCTGTAATTTAGGGGGTTTTATCTATACCTTAAATGCTGAGTTTTTATTTGAATTCCAATTGATCTATACCTGCAAAGCTGGGGTTGTGTGTTATTCTGTTGATCCATATCTGCTATGCCGTTTCCATGTGTTTATTTGATCTATTGAGTTTACATGTGATTTTCAGTTGATCTATACCTGAAATGCTATGTTTCCATACACTATTGTATACCTGCAAATACAGGATTTGTATGTTTGATTCTACGCCTTCAGTGCTGAGTTCACATTTAAATTTGTGTGTTTATTTGTTGATCTATACCTACTATACTATGTTTCCATACATTATTTATGTATAGCTGCAAATATAAGGTTTGTATGTCTTATTCGGTAGATCTATACATGCAAGTGCTGTTTTATGCGTTGTTTATTTGATCTATACCTATTTTTTGGTGCGGGAGCAAAGGGAGTGATTGCATGCTAGGGAGTGTGGAGCGGAGCCCAAGGAAATGCTTGCGTAGGGTCCAATTTATTCAATATAAAATGTATTGGCAGCAGGGTCTAATAGTAATATATATCGGCAGCAGGGGCTAATATTAAAGAAACTGCCAGTTCAGCTGTTATTTTGAAATCATATTTCAATCACGGTCAAGAGATAAGTACATATTATGTACATATTATGTAGTTAAAAATGCATGTCTAACGCATATATATATATATATATATATATATATATATATACACCACACCGACACGCAAACACACACACTAGAACAGGCTCTGCCACACGACACCCAAACACACACACCAGGACACGTTCTTCCACGCCAACACCCAAACACACACACCAGGACAGGTTCTGCCACACCGACACTCAATCACACGCACCAGGACAGGCTCTGCCACACCGACACCCAAACACACACCAGGACAGGCTTTGCCACACCAACATCCAGACACACATACCATGACAGGCTCTGTCACACCAACATCCAGACACACACACACCAGGAGAGGCTGAGCCACACCGACACCCAAACACACACCAGGTCAGGCTCTGCCACACCGACACCCAGACACACATACTAGGACGGCTCTGCCATACTGATGCCCGCATCAAGACGGGCTAAGCTACAATACTAATATTTTTAAAAAAAAATTGACAGCCCCTTTTGTGTTTAAGCCCCCTTGTGTATCGTCCCCGGCCAGCACTATGTGTATTTATGCCCCAGCCTGCCCCTCCCTTTAGTACTGATTTAAGTAATTGCCCCAGCTGCCCCTTTGTGTATTGATACCACCAGCCCAGATAAAATGCTGTCCTGCAGAATAGGGGATGTATATCTAATTGGTTCCCTTCCATGAGTCCATACATCCCCTATACTACAGGGCAGCATTTTATCTGGGCTGGTCAGCAATATGTAAAAGTTATATGCGTCCTGGAAAACATGGCCGATGTGGTCGCCCTAATGCCCTTGTGTATTGTCCCCAACTAGCTCCATTTTGTATATTTATCCAACCACCCTCTCCCCCCTTTTAGTATTGATTTATGTGATGCTCCCAGCCAGCACCCCTTATGCCCTTGCATACCCCCCTTTAGTATCATGTCAGCCCTGGCATCCAGAGGACCTACCCAAGCACAGGACTTGCCCAGTTTGCTTCCAAACAACCTGCCTGTGGCATCCTAGCCTCAAACAGCCTCCCTGTACCATGCCCCCAACCACTTACACATCCATGCTATCACACACATATTCTTTCATTTACTGAATGCCCTCACCCCACTATTCCGGGTAAGGTTACTGCCACCCCAGAGTTTGATACATTCATGGTAACTTACATGAATAAGTTCACAGAACTCCCCCCTAGACCCAGGCCTGGTCAAAGATCAGGTACAGCAGGGCTTATGCCTGTTAGGCAATGCCAATGTGGCAATATCAGCTGAAGTTGGCAAGGCAGCACTGTTACGAATAGACTCTCGTCTGGCTGATATGGCTTATAAGGAATTAGGCCCCTTAGCTGAGGGCAAACTTTTTGAGGCTGCTTTCATATCCGAATTGCGCAAACATGCTGGTAACTATACAACAATAAAGTGGCGACTTCCCTAAAAAGAGTCTTTCAGACACAAGTTGTTTTTCACAGGGCCGGCGGATAGCGGGGCCGTGCTGCCAGCCGTAGATCATTTAAAGGCTCCAGATACAACTTTAACTATGGGCCTAGTCCTTCAATCCAATACAATCCCACCTTCCGGACCCCATTTCCGGCTTCCAGAGGGTTCCAAGCAAGGGTGGACGAGGACAAACAAGATTCTCATCAGGTAAGTCCTCCAATACCGTTTAATTTCTTGGGCTCTTGTGGCTCGTCTCACATTCTTTTCCCATTGCTGGCACCTCATCACTTAAGATAGCAGGGGTTTATCATAGACTTCATGACTATTCCAATTCAATCACACCCTTTTGGGTCTCTCTGTCGACCACTAAGGCTCATCGATCAGGAAATATCCCTTCTCAGGGACAAGGGTGCAATTCAAAGAGCTTCGGGACCTCCAGGGTTTATCAGCAATGTGTTCCTGGTTCGCAAAAAATCTGGGGAACGACTTCCAGTTATAAAGCTGGACACTTTTAACGAATACGTGGTCTACAGCCGCTTCAAGGAGGGAATCCATTTCCTTCGAGACCTTCTAAAAGATGGGGATTGGTTCACCAGACTAGATCTGAAGGAGGCGGTCTTACAGAGTTGGAGTTAGATGTACTAGGACTGTTGTTTCCGATTGGTTGATTGGTTTACATGTTTTTTTTCTCCTTTGCTGCTATGAGGTTCAGTAAAGAAAGATGTGCAAGATATTCTCCTCCTGTCTTTAATAAAATTCCAAATATTCGGTCACTATATTTTCCAGCATAATAAATCCACAGATACAGCGGTATAAACACTGTCTAATACACATAAATAACTTTAAAAACACCAGTGAACCCCCAATTAGTGCAAAATACCAACCAGGAGGATGATTAATTAGAATCCCAACTAGAAATCAGTGTGTAATATATATATATATATATATATAAATATAAATAAAACTGCTTGTCCTGGAAGAAACAACCCCTTAAAAATAGAAGAGTCTATAGCAGTGCCCCTCAACCCTCTCCTTAAGGCACACCTAACAGTCCAGGATTTAGGTATTACTCAGGTATGTCTAAGGCGTTTTTGTTTTTTAAATTTGCAACACCTTAAACTATACCTAAATCCTGGACTGTTACATGTGACTGGAGGAGAGGGTTGCGGAGCACTGGTCTATAGGAAACTAATAACTCGCTGCACAGCGATATCCAGTGATTTATTTAAATGTTTCAAATGTGTATGTATATATGATAGATATATATATGATAGAGATAGATATAGATAGAGATAGATATAGATATATAAATTTATTCAAATAACCACAGTATTCCACTTGCTGCTGTTGACAAAAAGTGGTATTATTATAAACTTCTGTTTGGATAAATATGTATTTATTTGAAACAAATACTCAAACTGCAGAGAACAATTAAACATTGCGTACAGGCATGCAATGTATGGAGTGAGGGTGAAGCACCCTTTAGTGAAGTATTTTTGCTTTGTTACAAATGACATAGCATAGGACCCACATTTTAGGATTAGGGCAAGCACATTTGTGCTTATTTTCAGGGCATTTATACATACCAATAAGCAAAAGGGCAGCCTGGTCACCATTCCTTAACAGGTTAGTATAATACTTATTTAAAATTTAGCGCACAGTCTTCACTAGAAGACCACAGATACACATTGTGTGTGATGCTTGTCATACTAAACACCGATAAATATAAAGCACTAGCGTGAGGGTTGTGTACATGTTACAAAAAGCACAAGATTAAGTAGCATGTACACAAACAAAAGACAGGAGCCACTGATGTTTGTAATAGAGTGTAATTGGATATGTACATGTATGGATACAGAGTCCCCTTCATACAAATCTTACATGGTAAGCACCAGTACAGTAAGGCCCGACGAGTCTTGTGAGCCCCAACAGTATCCACTGCTTGAGAATCATTATGCGCAACCATATTTTCAGTGTACTATTTAAATATATGTCATACATGTCACTTAGGCACACTTATATACACTACACAGATTGTTGTGTACATCAGATAAACATTACTATACGTCACAGTTATGCATTTATTTGCATAGTACCAGCAGTACTCATGTACTTCGAAAGGCACACAGATGAGTCATACCAAGTATACAGAAAAATACATTTTATGTATATTACAGGCATTTCATGGAGTGAATAAATATAAAATAACTGTGCAAAAATGATTCCATAGGCCAGGGATGTGCAACACACAGCACATGTTTATCTCTAGCATCCTTCAACAGCCAAACATTGGCTGAAAATAGTTTCAGATGTAGACAAACCCTGGCAGGTCACAAGCGCCTTTGCTGTGGCCAATAGGTTACTTGTTTCCTTGGACTGAAATCCAAGTTTGTCCTCAAACATCCACATACAATAAATCCAAGGACATATTAGTCCCTTCTGAGCTGAGGGTTCCAGTTAAATTACAGTTAATGCATTCATAAGACACACACTGCACGCTACAAAAACAATCATTATGTACAGCATTGCTTGATGGGAAATCTTACCACCCTCCCTTGTAATCCTTGATATTGGAATCCTTCCAAGCTTTACTGCTGCTGCAATCAGCAAAATTTGATTTTTTATGAGTGACATTGCTAAGTAAGAAAGATTGTGACCAGTAAAAAAGAAAATGAGACTTTTACCTATTTCACAATACTTTTTCTTGAAATCAATTACTGGCACTGGTTAAAAGTAATTAAAAGTAATTTTCAAGTGAGATTCCTACTTAAAGTGTGCAGTGTGGGATCAGCCTATTAACTAAGACTTACAATGGTAATACTGCTCAAAACCAGTAGAGGGCGCTGGCTCAACTTGCTTCACAAACAACAAGATAACCATGCCTTTATTAATCACTTAAAGCCAAAGGTAGTTTTCCTTCATTAACTTATCGCTACTAGCACAATATATTTTCAGTACTGAGCCAATAAAGGGCAATAGTCCATGCCCTTTGTCCAAGGTGATGAGACAGATGATGTCTCTGTATAAAATGCTGGTGGTTATTTGTCCCCATGTGTGCACTTCACAATCAGGATAGTAAAAAAATAACAGTCCAGTGGCTTTCTGCGGTAAAAGTGTGAGTCCAGGCAAGATGTCAGGACTCCAGTTTACATTCGAGAGGAAGGACCGGACAATTCATAGAATAAAACATATGCATCGCTGCTTTTAACCTGGCTGGAAGACATTGGCGTAACTCTGAAAGAGAAAGAAGGGGTTCTTATTCAGGTGATGGTGGATATACAAGAAAACATTATATGAGAAAAGTGGTGGGTGCTTTATGACAACTGAAAGAAAGTAACGTAAACAGGGTACCTATATAGTTTTAGATAAAAAGGAAAAAGAGAAAAAGGAAAATAAAAAGGAAGGCATATGGAAAAACATATGAATTACCTTGAGTCATTAAAGGTGTACCATTCACTGTTATTAGGGTTCTTGCAGTATGCGGTGTAATGTCCTCCCATGGTAGTACCCGAGTGATTAGACACAGCATACAGATTATATTTAGCTTGAGCTGCAGGATGATGGGATAGGAGAGGTTAACAGACGAAACTGAGAAAAACAAACACATTAAAAGCTAAATGGATAGCCCAAGGGAAAAAAGCCATGGACTGAGTTTTAATTTCTATGAACTTACAGCTTGGTTCAGATGCAAATTCACGCAAGTCCAGATCTCTAAGAGGGAAATTTACAAACGAGGAGAGTTTACTGCTTCTGATACGAGCTTCTGAGAATCGCTTGAGATCTATAAGAGGCTTCGGTCAAGGAAAAGAACGTAAAAACAATGGGATTCCCCATAGTAGAGAGAAGAAGAAAAAGTTATGCATACAGGTAAAAGAACAAGTGTGACCCTTAAGGATACGAAGCACAAGGAATTTAGGAAATCTCTGGATGGTGAATTTCTTGGTGCATCGTCTTCTAGTTTTACATCTGCAGCATGTCTGTTATAAAGAAAATGCCAGACAGCAAGTATGATTTTTGGAAATAAACACACATAGTAGCATAACCCAAGCCTCATTGTGAGACAATAGAAACATTAGCCAACTAATTATGTGCTTAGATCAACCATATACATTGAAAATGATACTCAGTCTTTTTTACACCCTTTACATCATTATTTCATCTACTAAGTTATGTATTCTTTTTGTTAAGTTACCCAGTTTGCTAGTAGCTGGTTTATTGCGACTGTTCCTGTAAGGGTCCAGGAGTAACTTTAAGGTAGGAAACTGATCTACTAGTACTGCCACACATCACGGGCTATGAACATATTCCACTAATTTTAAACCAAATAATTCGAGAACAATTACACAGGAATAACAAAAAGAAACAAAAAAGTATAAGCTGATAATCACAGGTTTCAAATAAAAAATGATATCTACCTGAAATCTGTGTAATTATTGACAAATAGGATAACTATACCATTTTAATTAGTAAAACAACAAACGCAAAGTTTCCTTTAAGGAATTCACATTCTCAGCATCTTTGGGCGCAGAAGATGCACAAATGCAGTACAGTTCACACTTACTGGCTTTTCTTCTCCATCTAAGACATCCTCTTTGGTA
Organism: Spea bombifrons; assembly: GCF_027358695.1. Lineage (NCBI taxonomy): Eukaryota > Metazoa > Chordata > Amphibia > Anura > Pelobatidae > Spea > Spea bombifrons. The sequence continues at coordinate 16,555,215 of NC_071098.1, forward strand.
AAGAGACGGATGCAATCCATTAGGGAAACTTCAGGTATACTCTTCTGTAAATAGGAAAGCAATTATCAAAATGTTGCAAGGATATGTGGCGCACGATATAAGGAATCTTGTGGCAAATCATTTTTGAGCAGGAAATAGCAACCATAAAAATATATAACAGGACATTTATTTGCACAGATTGAGGATATGGATTACGTGAAATCATGTGTTACTATGTGCTCAGACTCAATGAAAAAACAGGAAGAAAAAGGGGAATAAACAAAACAGATACTGCACAGCCTACTAACGGAATACTTTCAAACTGGCTGGGCTAGTTTCCTGAAAAATCGACACAATTATATACGCCTGCATCATTATTTGTATACTTTGACCGTGTCAGCATATTCATCAGCATTCCTCAGTATTCCTGAGGTCTGCTACACAGAGTATCTGCCACTTCACCCAAACAACTGGCTTCAGGAGACGCGTGTTTCGGCGCAGGTGGCTGCCTAGCAATATGAGAAGCTCTAACAAACAAAGATTCCTTCAACACCTCACCGTACACAAGGGAGAGGCCTCCTTGTTACACTATAATTGCTATTTATATATAAACACATTTACAGACACTCTCGTTAATAACCCCATTTTAGAAACAGTAACTAAAAAACATACATTAGCTTTAATAATGTGATGTCCCTGAAACTAAAGGCAGGTCTTGTCACTTTGACGACATCTGTTTGCCAGTGCTTCAAAATAATAGCTTGTAATATGTGTGCCACATTTGTCGATAGTGGATTCTCTAGCGAGAACGTACCTTGGGAATGGGAAGCGACAGGTCCCAAAAGGGGTCAAACACGGTAGAACAATATCCACACTCCATACAGGTGAGGGAACTTTTCAGCTGCCCTACGAACAGCTCTATAGAGAAGAAAACAGAAGAAAGAAAAAAAGTTACTACTGCACATTTGTAAAAATAATGCCAACATATTCATGGACCTATTCTGCGCATAACATTTACACATTTGCAAAAAATATTTCATGAACATACTTTGCTGCCTACTTGCTACAATAACGCAGATATTATTATGTAAGCACATTTTGGCAAGAAAACCAAGTACCCTTCCCCAAACACATGCCGTATATGACAGTACATTATAACCATCTATCCAGACACTTCATACTCTAAATTATCTACACTTTTGTATGTGTGCGACTGTTTATATATATTATAATTAATTATGTATATACATACACACAGTAAATGTTAGCGTGTGGACTATAAAATGCATTCATAGGTTCTCGTGAAAAGTACCTAAGCCAATTCACTATATTAAAGGGAAAAAGGCCTATTTTATTAATTTCCAAAAGTAGTATGTATTTTGAGGAGTTTTGAGAACAAGTGGGCAAAGATCAGTTTGTGTCAAAATACATTTGATTCATACTTCAGTAAATTACAGTATACCACCGAGGACAATATATTTAAGAAGAGTCCAGGAGAGGGTAAGACTAAAAGTGATATTGTCTGGGGAGACCATCTGTGAGGTTCAACCCATTATTGAAATAGAGAAACTTATTAAGATTCATAACTAATGAAGATAGTCATCATGGTCACGATAATGGAGAATGGATGCAGCTTTAAGCAGAAACAAGTAACTTATCACAGTAATGCTAAAAATTAGGAAGGTGTACACTCATACATGCAAAACATAAAAAATAAAACAATGAAAGCAAGTCCCATGTTTTCAAAATGGATTTTGGACCGTAATGTGCCCACATCCATCCGTTTTAATGTTTTCTGTGGTTCTTAACGCTTTTCTCATATACAACTTGCCTACAATCCTGCTGTCTTCCCTCTCCAAGTATCGTTTCCACATTTGTTTGGCCTTTTCAGTATCACTGGTAAAATATTAGAAAAAGGGAACACAGGATTAGAAGCAAGAAACATCAGACACGTTACCAACCAAACAAGAAAGGGATTTGTGAATTATGAAGCATTATAATGCAACAGCAGCAATACGTTCTGCATACTGGCATCTATAATCACCTGACATATGGTTCAAGGTCTAAACAAAGGCGTTACAAATCCTCAATGGTTACTTTTTTCACCAATATATTAAAAAGTGATGCTACCGTTTTTCAAATTTGGCAGTGCATTGAACTAATAATTGTGTTGGGCCTATATGGAATAACTTAATAAATGATAAAGACCAGCACGAGAATCACAAAAGCGTGTCATTTTGTATGGTAGTTAAGAAAAACAATTGTTTTTTGAGGGGGGGGGGTTGATTTTTTTTTTTTTTTTTTTAAAACCCAGTAGAAAATGTGGCTATAGGCACATGGCATACACAATACAAAACATGAGAAATACAAGAAGGTGTTGCTTTATAAAAGTTTGTATGTGACAACAGCAACAAAATAAATCCTGTTTTGGATTTCCATCTCAGCATGACGGTTCCCCAGCGCACAAAGCAAGGTCCATAAAGACATGGTTGGCTGAGTTTGGTGTGGAAGAACTTCACCGGCCGCACAGAGCCCTGACCTCAACCCCATCAAACACTTTTGGGACAAACGAAGATTGCGAGCCAGAACTTCTCATCCAACATCAGTGTCTGACCTCACAAACACCCTAATGGATGAATGGGCAAAAATTCCACAGAAACACTATAACATCTTGGGTTGCTTAGAATACATATTAAAGTACTTACAAAGTAGTTAAATGTGCTTTCTTTTGTATTAGATGCTGTACACACCTGCTTAATTTAGAACCAATATTTCAGGACAACTATACATATTTTGTACGACCGATTTTGCATACATATGTCCTATAAAAAAGGAAAAAACGAAAGCGTGCGCAAGTTTAAGAAAAATACCCTAGAACAAACAAAGCTATTCCTTTGTGCTTTTGGAATTAACAACAATCTTTGTGAACTATCAAAAAAAAAAAACTACTGCAGGAGCAGTCCATGTCGTAATGAGAGGTCTCTGATTTGAGGTTAGAGGAGAAACCCGGTGTTACTCATTTCTTAGATAATTATTACTTTTAGTTTAGTGATTAACAAATGCATGTTCATTTTGTGAGTCATTGTCTTAATCAAAGGATTGATGCTTTCACGTGGAAGCAGCATCAGAAGCTACAAAATGAATAGAGGGAATTGATCTTAGCTATTAGAAGAGCTCAGCTGGATTGAGTTTATTTCATCTAGAAGAGTAGTAACAGGTGACCTCTTCATAACATAGAAATATAGACAAGGCACGTATGAGGACCTTGCAAGGAAAACGTCCTCCTCAGACAGAGCAAATAACAGGCCTCCTGTCATAATTAGAGCCGACACGGGCAGAAAAGCTCTGGAATGCACTACCTACAGAGAAGGTGACCGCAATCTGTCATGCAGGAGCTGAACACGTCTCCTGCCATGTAACACGCCAGGGCTGGTTTGGTGAACATCACGTGGGAGGGTCATAGGGAGACCCCATGCACGGAAAGCATTCCAATCAATTTTAATGGGAGTGCTTTCCTCCCACTGAATGGCTGCTTCAAGCAGCCAATCAGTGGTGAGAATTGTCAGATCTTGGAGGAGGAGGAGCAGCAGCTCTTCTCTAAGGTATGTACTTTATTAATTATAATAAGTACATACATATATTACATTAATATTCATTATGTTTTGGTGACATTTCTGGGACGTTATACTGTCCATTAAGGACCCATTTAGTTCATAGCCCCTATAACTAAACCATAGGTTTTATATATATGGTAAAATATTAAAATACAACAAGTACAATGCCAGTGGTTTTAAAGAGAACTTGAAAGTTCAGTTATGATGTAACAAAGAATTAGTGAGCAGGAAGGAACACCAGCAGCTCTACCATTACTAATTACATTAAGAAATTCCAGTTACGTAACAAGGAATGAACCCGTGGACAATTTTGGCAGGGAGAGCGATGAAATCCCAAGTATGGCAGAACTCCAGGTACTTAATTTGTTTTGTAAAGTTTCTGGTGCCACTGTGTGCAATACAAATTATCCTTACAACAACATAATATATCTCAGCAAAGTTTTTCAAAAACGACATGGACTATTAAAACTTTTTTTTTTTGCATTTTGTTTGTTGCAAAACCGAAACTTCTACATATTTCTACTTTGGATATACGATAAGCGCTTCAGCGTTGTAATATGCTATTAGTTTTTGCAACGTGCTAGTTGTTTTAATGGGGACTTAATATATTATGAGCTATGTCTAAACACCTAGATGCAATTTTTGCACCATGGAAATTTTAAAAAATGTTTTAACCCCCCCCCCAAAAAACGTGATAAAACTTTTTTTATTTTAAGTTAAACGTTACTAGCCAGTATCCTAACAGTTCATTATTATTTTTTTTAATCTCCCGATTAGTCTCTACCATATTTTGGTCAATGTAAATCTGTGTTTGGCATATACGAGTTCTTATTATTAAACTCTATACTCACGGCATGTGGTCAAGGTCCTGGCAGGTGGGTTTGGGTCGGACGGTCACCCTATTGACCTCGTTATGCAATCCGTCCAATAGAAATCTTAAAAATTCCTGAGCATCCTGCTGGCTGTAGGACGAAAAGATCAGCGTTCAGCGTATGTGGGTTATTATATTGCTATGAACTTAAATCTGATATCAAGAAAAGCCTGGATTTTGCTGGATGTACGTCCGGTTTATCTTGTTTATGAGGGACTTTTGCAGGAAAGGGCCAAACATACATTTAATAGAATCCAGCCTTGTAAAAAACATACCTATAGATGTGTTTTTATGCTACACTACAAATGCTGGCCACGTAGGCGATACATAGCAGGCAAAGATGGCTCCAAATTCCAACAATGTGTTGCCTATGTGGTGGCACTTTGTTTGGGTGCTGGTTCATTGGGTGTTCCTTAAAAATTCTCACAAACTACTATATTGGGATGAGATTCTGAAAACAATTTTTGTTGCTTACTTGTATCCCATGAAGCGTGGAGCATATTTCTGAATTTGAGTTTTAAACTCCGAGGGGCTGACAATTTCATTGATTGAACATGTCCACATGGCACGAAGAAGACGAGCAAACTCTGAGGGAAGGAGACAACAGAGCACATAAATATAAGGACATGTTTATTAAATCTAAGAATATTACATGTTACTGCAGGGATTATTCCAGCTCCTACTTTTGTTTGTGTTCATCCCTGACCTAAATGCTATACCCGCACATCTCCCTAAACGTACGTCCCGCATGTCAATGTTTTTATATTGCTTTTAGGTGTGTCCATGACTCAACCCTTGTCGTCCTAGTTACTGTTTTTTGGATATCCCTCATAACAGCTAGGTGCGTCTGTGTGTATGTATGCTGCAGCATGTGTCAATTTGTTTGTGTGACTCACTAGAAATGATGGCAAATATGAGTTTCATATGTACATCTGAGTGTATGCTCCATTACGTATTTTTATAGTTGTGAAAGTATGTCCGATTTTTTGAATATTTTTCGTGCCTGTAGATATATTCCTACTAAAAATATCAATGGTATCCACGCTCCTTACTGCCTCTGTCAATCTATACAGTGGCTCCAACAACCTCAGATGGATAACATGTAGAAATTCACTCTTCACAGATAATAAGAATTATACATAAAGGCTCACAATTGTCTGTCTCTCCATCTATGTCTAGATTTTGTAGACTTTTATATTACAGTATATATATAAAATATATTACAGTTATATAATAACAGTTATATAACACATGCTGTACAAGTATTAGCATATACAGTTTGTACATTTGTGTGTCTACAGCATACCCTCCATGATTGCACTATTACAGGTTTTTGAGTTAAGGTCCCGTCGATAAGTGTTCTGCAGACAATAGTCCCTGAGATCCTTGGTGTTACTCAGACATTGTAGTATGGAGTTCATGAAGCACTGAAATATAAACACACAGTGTCAAAGTGCAACAGAATTCGGATTTAGGCTAACAGGAAGTCATTTTGGAGACTTCCTGCCTGCTCTAAGATTGCATTAAAATTCCTATTAATCGCCATGCTGCAATTCCTCTTACTAAATACATCCCAAACGAGGTCCTTCCGCTTCCCCACCAAGGAGCTGGGCTTTTCTTTCCTCCTCTCATTCATGCTTACAACACCGTCTCTGTAAAAGCTAAGTGACCTCATCCTTGCCTGACAGTTTATCCCCTACTACCTCAGGTAGTGAAAGAACATACTGTCCCATACTCTTCCTTTAACAGATTTTGCAAGCCTTCTTTCCATGCATTTGTGAGTTTCTGCCATTTTAACCTAATCACTCACCAACCAACCCCCCCAGGTATAATATGTTTGAAGAAGAGGCGTTCAAGGTATCAGATATATAAAAAGGTAACATCTTTACCAAATTTGCTCTTCAATCCCTCAGTAAATATCATATCCATCAACTCATAATTCATACTGAAATATTAAGACTAGTTCATCTGACACGCCATCTTTGAAACCAATTAACCAATTACACTTGTATTTCCATTTATCAGAGACTGTATATTTGTCCTTCCCAAATTTCTAGTATGTCTTACTTTGTAAAGTTAATCTGCGTGTATTGGCCGAATTTACACTGCTGCAGATAATGACGGGGTTTCATAAATAATGGGGGGGAGGGGAATCGATAATCAATAACTAATGGGAAAATCCTGTGGCACCAAACTCACCGTATTTCCAAGATTCCTCAGGCCAACCAAACCCTGTACTGACTTCACCGGCTGAAACAGAGAGAAAAAGTGTTAGAGATGCAAAATTCAATCTGATTATGGAGCATAAATCAAAGAAAACAGTAAAAAAGTTACATGAAGAAGTACAAAACATATTGTGATAAACAAAAAATTGCGTGAAGAGCAAACGGATGAGTAACGACTCATAACACAGGCATAAAAAACTGCTTTATCATCCAGGTGCTCGGAAAACATGATTTTTTTAAAACAATTTTCAGATAGACCAGAGACCAAGTAGAAACAGCATTAAAAGCGGGTAAAATATAGAGAATCTAGCACACCGTGGTGCATTCTTGTTTTCTTATATAACACACTAAATGTGACAACCAAATAGGCCATTCCAAAACACCCCATAGGTTCCTCTCTTTACGCAGCGGAATTGATATTGTTATACATAACCTCCATGTTCTCTTTGTACAGTATGGACTTTCAGAATGTTTTCCCAGATAAAAGTCTGTATGGCGGTCACGATATAACACAAAAATAAAACGCACAATCAAAAAAAATCTTAAAATAGTCATTGCCCCATTAACCCTTGAAACTGCTGTGGACTGGCTCCCATAAAGCTCAGCCAACCCATCACATGAAGTGTTTCATTAGCTGCATTTTTAAATTGAATATGAAGCATTGCGCTGCGGCTGTTACAGTTTTGATCGGCATTATCTACTCTTGACACAACTCGCTCACTGGGAGCCAGCAGTATTAAAAGTGATACTCCAAGCATTAATTACACTCACTGGTATATTAAAGCAAATGAACCTTTTCACAGAGTTGTAATTTTTGCCTGAAAAAAAAATTAACTTCAAATTTCTATTGGAAGAACAATCAGTGCCTGCTGTGTCACATGACAATTAAGTGTTCCCAGCTAAAACATGAAGTAGACGATTAGCATCTACATGATAAAGAGTTTAATCAGATCCTGGTAGCTCCTAGACTTAATCTGCTCACCTAACATTCAGGCCTCCTTTCTAGAGTCTGGAACTGGAATCCGCTGGCTGTAACAAGAGCGCCACAATGTCACGGAGTTCACATTCCGCAAGAAGCGATAAAGGTTCACTAAGGCTGACCGCATTGGATTAGTCTATAAAAAGTTCATATTCCATACAAACCGTGACATTCCACCGATATAATCAGAGGGGGCTGTAGGTCAGCAAATCTAAATCGCCTAATAAGCAATTTAAACCATGGGAAATATACCAGTATTGTTCTGCAATGCGAAGGGTTAACCACGCATCTCCTACATGGCTGACCCAGCATAATGTAAAGTTAATATGAATTATACAGGAGCAGCTTAATGCTTTCATGGAAACTTCCAGTCCAGTGAATACAGCCCGGCGAGCCAGGAGTTTTACTGCATTTGGGCAAACGCTGGGGCCGTATAACCAGAAGCGCAGTCTTTTAGATTTTATTTGGGTTTTAGGACGCTGATCGTTTTTATTGAGAAAAGCACTAATATAACAAAGTGGAATTGAAATCCCTGCTTGAGCAAATGGCTTCAGAACAACTTTACCCACGGCCAAGAAAAAGGCTTTCATCCTAATGTATTTGAAAGCATTTGGCTGCCACTACTCCAAAATAATCTTAGTGATGGACTTTTAAATGGTTCTTCAGTAGTTGTAGCTGCATCATTACATTTATTCAAATCTGGGCCGTGTCCGGTGAACCCATTGGTGAAGATGCGCCCATCGATGACATGACACCAGATGCAAAAATGAAGCGGGACACACATTTCTTTTCATTACTAGTGTTCATCATATATTGTTTGGCCCAGACAGTCCAGAGTAAGTAATATATGACACCACCCGCCATATTGCTGTTGGCGAGAAAATTTGAAAAAAATTGAAAATTTTGCTATATATATATATATATATATATATATATATACACACACACATATACTTACAGCTGTCACTTCTCAATAGCAGCTATATGCACAATTCTCTGCTTCAAAGAAAAAAAACGGGGTCTATTCACTAAAGGGGGAGTTGACAGGAGAGTGGCGTTTCAGCGCTTTGACTTCAGTATACATTATGAAGGTCAAACATCAGTGAACCTCTGAAGCAGGAAGAGATCTGCTGGCCCTGTACAATGTATTGTCAATATACTATACACTGACAGGTCTCCTTATACAGGGACAGCTATGCCCTTGCTGCTGCTATTGGCTCTTCACGGTGAAGTGAGGGGGATAAAAGCAAACACTCTCCTCCAATCTCTCCCCTTAGTGAATAAAGCCCATTACGTCGCGCTGCGTTAGTTCGGACGGTAACCTGCGCCGCAGACCGGAGATGATACGCGGGAGGACGGGGTTTAATGCGCCGTCAGTGTAATAACTGAGGACGGATACATTTATCAGGCACTCTGGATTTTCTCACCTTGGTTCTGTGCAGCATAAAGTCCACGATATTGGACAGTATGACGGTGCCGGGGACATGGTGGTCTCTGCGGCTGCTCAAGCCGTGCATAGCGAGAGTGTAGGAGCGCATGGTGCGAGCTGCTGGCCGCTACGGCTGGATTACCGTAGGCGCTGCCGGTCACTGCCCGTCCATGCTTCACTCTATTCCCGGGCTTAGTCTTGTTTCGGGTTTGTTAATTCTGGTTCCGACAGGCGGATCGCTCCTGGTTACGGGTCGAGGTTGGATCGCTATTCCGTCTCGCTGTATCCTCCGGTGAAGTCTTCGCTCCGGGACTTCTTCCTCCTACCGAGCTTTACAGGTGTCTGACTTGGCAGGTGCAGCTGGCAGCACACGGGCCGAACTCTCGTTACACTCTGCCTCTGAGGGCTCGCTGAATGGAATTTGACATGCTTTTGACGTCATGACACGGGGAGGAGGCTCGCCCAGGTCACACACTGTTCTGTAGCACACTGCAGGTGCATGTGTAATACGATCTGTAGTATGCACTGACGCCACGGCTGTACACAGGTATACGAGAGTGATATCACTGCTCATTCCGCAAACAACAGTAAAGTCATGAGAATAACACACGGAGGAGCTGCGTTACCCGAGAGACTCGGCGCTCGGCAATGTCACGCACAATTATTCAAAAAAATGCGGGCCCCCGGTCACATTCACAAATGTATGGCACAGAAAGGGAAAATATGATAGAAATGTTTCCTTCTAATAGTCTCCCTTTCTAAAAAGCTCTGGCTTGCTCAGGGTCAGTTGCGGTGGGGTCGCGTACTGTGGGCCAGCGGTATTAGCGCGGCTGCTCAGTCTGGAAGCAGCTAAGGAAGGAAAAGCCCCTGCCGAGGTGAGGAAGTGGAGCTGTGAGGGAGTGTGATGCAGTGAGGTGTGATGACAGAGTGAGAATGTTTGAAGTGTGTATGTTAGATTGAGTGTGTGTTAGTGTTCTAGTGAGTGTAGGTTTGTCTGCTACTGCATATATTACTTAGTGGGGGAACTTGGCTTTAAAGAGGCAACCTTCCCTCTCCCCTCCTTATTCCTCCTTTCCCATCTTCTCCTCCTCAATCTCTACTGCCCACCTTTCCCTAAATATCACAATGTTTGCCCCGACCTCACCGTCAGGTAACATATCAGTAGCTGCCCCATCTGTCCCTTAAATTGCCCACAGAGGTACCGCGTGGATATAGATATACAGTACTTTAGTGATGTATATGATCTGTTAGTGTCATCCTTTGCAAAGACTAACATTTTAAAATCAAATTTGTGTGTTTTTTTATTTGGGTTTTACTATCACTTTTTTTTCTGGTGTCCCAGCAGCCGTGTTGGTATCACCTCAGCTCTGATTGATCATGCTTTAAGTATTACGTGTTAATGGGCTGTCACTACAGACCTTGCAGCTAAAACCAGGCTTATATCCTGAGAAGGCCACCAACACCAGATGCTGTCTGCTCAGACTACACATCTTCAGATCACTCCTACGGCTACTTTGGTTCTTCTTCCCGCAGCCACCTAACTTGCAGTAAACGAGTGGTGTCATGGCGAGCCCGCAGGACCTCCTTGACCCTTGTATCATGGTCACATCACAGGGAGATACATTGAAACTTTTTTGAGTAACTTGCAGAGCTACACCTTTAATGTCACCTATAACGTGAACAATTAAATTGCAAAACAAACTAAAAAAAAAAAAACTCACAATAACCTGGTTGCATAAGTGTGCACACCCTTAACCCCTTAATTCCCCTATGGACGTACCGTAAAACGCATCTCAAGAAACCCCTATGGACATACCAGTACGTCCTGGCCTTCTTGCAGGGACACATCTCTGCTGCTACACGGGAGATCAGGCCTGGAATCCCCCTGATATCAGAAGCCCAGAAAACTGTTACAGTTTTAAATGCCCGATCGCGCGATCAGACGTCACTTCAATACAATAAATAATTATTAATAAAAGAAAATAAAGTGAGTTAAGTGATATCATTGTGACATCACTGGCATTAATAACATGTTCAAGAGGTTCCTAGGAGGACCTCTTACCATAATGCACTGATATCACTGCAATTTAAAAAAAAAAAAAATATATAAAAAATAATAATAAAAAAAAGAAAAAACCCTTTCATCTCATTGCCCTAACACATCTAAAAGGTATAACCCTCCTGCCCCTGTTCACAACCCCCAAACCCGTTAAGCCATAAACATAAATAAATATAAATAAATAAAAAGTATTTAACCCCTTCGTGACAAAGGCTGATTTTACTTTTTGTACCCTTCGTGACAATGGCCTTTTTAACATTTCTGCGCTGCTTGTGTTTAGCTGTAATTTTCTTCTTTCCCGTTTACTGAACCCACACACATTAGATATTGTTTTTTTCAGGACAAGAAGGGCTTTCTTTAGATGACATTGTTTTGATTGTATCATATTATTTACTATTAAAAAAAGTATAAAATATGGTGAAAAATTTAGAAAAAATGACTTACTAACTTTTAGTTGAAAAATCTTTTACTCTTCTATAAAAGGTAATGAAAAAACCTGCTAAATAGATTCTACTATTTGTCCTGAGTTTAGAAATACCCAATGTTTTTATGTTTTGTTTGCTTTTTTCTACCCATTATGGGGCAATAAGTACAGGTAGCGTTTTGCTATTTCAAAGCCATTTTTTCCAAATCTGGTAATTCTTCCCCCCATGTGCCATTTCGGGTATCTTTGAACCCGGCCAATGCAATTTACCCCATCAAGTCATATATTTTTGAAAACTAGACACCCCAGGGTATTTCAAATGCTAGAATTTTAACTCTTTCCATGCACCATATCTACCACCAGTCTTTGTCAAACTTTGTGGTAGTCATTTTTTTGCATTTGTTTTGTCACACACATTTTACTTCAGGTATGAATTAAAATGTTCTCGTTTATGTCACTATCACAAAACACCCCAATATGTGTTCAGCAACATCTCCTGAGCGCAGTGATACCCCACATGAATGATTTTGCCTGGCTGTTTGGGGGCAAAAGGGCCACATTTGGGGCATGCACATTTTTCAATGTCGAACTTTGGCATTTGGGGATCCACTGCCCATGCCCTATTTGGTACATCTTTGAGCCGGGCCATTTCAGTGTGCCCAACAAAACCATATATTTTTGAAAACTAGACACCCCATGGTATTATAAATGCTGGTATTTTAACTCTTTGCATGAACACATAAAACCACCAGCATTTTTTCAAAGTTTGCAGTAGTATTTTTGTGTGTGTATTTTTCCCACACACACCTACTTTATGTATGAATTTACAGCTCCTGGTATATGCCGCTGTCACACGACACCCCATAATGTGTTCAGCAACATCTCCTGAATGCAGTGATACCCCACATGCATGGGTTTGTCATTTTTTGGGGGAACTAAAAGGCCACATTTGGTACGTGTGCATTTTTCTAATTGGAAATTAGATGTGTGGCCATCCTTCCCCCGGTGTTAATTGGGACGTTGTTGAACCTGGCCAATTCAATTTACCCCATCAAATCATACCTTTTTTAAAAGTAGACACCCCACGGGCATTTAATATGCCAGGATTTTAACTCTTTCCATGCGAGAATTGTTTTAAGCTAATATGCTAATTTTAGGACTTGCTCACAAAAATATATTTTTTATATATATATATTTATTTTTTTTTTGCCTTTTTTTAAAAAAAAAATTTTAACATTTTTTTTCAACTTGGAGGTTCCCCTGATAGTGACATCAGACTGTGATTAGAAAGCTGGGCTCCATTGACTTGCATGGTGAATGCAGTACCTGTATTCAACCTGCAAGTGGAGCCAGAGTTCTCTAGATGGTCTGGAGACCATCTAGCGAACTTTTAAAACTTGTTTGTTTCTGTTGCAGGGCGGCGGCCATCTTGCTTGATGGCGAAGATCACTGGCAGCTGCGAAAGGTAAGTGTTTGGTGTCGCTGGATGCCTCCTGATCGAGGCATTCCAGCGACACCATTTAAGTTTAGGAGGCGATCGTTGATCGCCTCCTAAACGCTTTTAAAACGGGCGTCCGCCGCCATACAAAGTATGGCGGATGTTGACGCCCCGTGGAGGGGCCAGAGATGGCCCCTTCGTGCCGATTGCGGCGTTGCTGAATGCCTCGAGGTCGAGGCATTCAGCAACGCTTTTTGGGTGCAGAAAGCGAAAGTAGATCGCTTTCTGCACCCGTTTAAAGACGTGCCGGTCCTGGCACGTCAATTGTCGTAAAGCACATGCTTTTCCGTGTCGTGCCAGGACCGGCAATTGTCGTTAAGGGGTTAAAGTTCGTTAAAAAAAAAAATCTACGACTAATGTACACCTTATAGTATGTTCCCTATAAGTGCCGGGAAAGTATGGAAAATCTATATAAATTAGGTATTTCTGAAATCAGGACACTTGAATTGAAAAACTTGCATGGGATTTTCCATCACTTTACCTAATTTTGTGAGGATTCAGAGGGGAAAATATATAGAAAAATTCGGGGTTTTTTCAAATTTTTGCTAGTTTTTACTAAATTTCTCATCCCAAATTTTCAGCTAATTATCTAACTATGGTGTCAAAAGAAAGCTCTATCTCTCCTTGAAAAAAACAATATATAGTTTACATGGGTACACTATTCACAGGAAAAGAGAATAATTGCTGAACTGACATACCACAAAATGGCAAAATTGCTCTGGGCTCTGAGGTACCAAATACCCATGGGACTGAAGGGGTTAAACTAATACTTTGTTGAAGCACCTTTTGATTTTATTACCGCAATCAGTCTTTTGGGGTAGGAGTCTATTAGCATGGCACATCTTGACGTGGCAATATTTGCCCACTCTTCTTTGCAAAAGCGCTCCAAATCTGTCAGATTCGAGGACATCTCCTGTGCACAGCCTTCTTCACAGATGTTCAATTGGATTCAGGTCTGGGCTCTGGCTGGGCCATTCCAAAACGTTAATCTTCTTCTGGTGAAGCCATGCTTTTCTGGATTTGGATGCGTGCTTTGGGTCGTTGTCGTGCTGGAAGGTGAACTTCCTCTTCATCTTCCTAACGGAAGCCTGAATTGTGCCCAAATTGCCTGGTATTTGGTACTGTTCATAATTCCCTCCTCCCTGACTAAGGCCCTGGTTCCAGCTGAAGAAAAACAGCCCCAAAGCATGATGCTGCCACCACCATGCTTCACTCTATGTATAGTGTTCTTTGGGTGATGTGCAGTGTTGTTTTTTTGCGCCAAACATACCTTTTGGAATTATGGCCAAAAAGTTCAACCTTGGTTTCATCAGACATAACACATCTTCCCACGTGCTTTTGGGGAACTTGATGTTTGTTTTTACAAATTTCAGCTGGGCTTGGATGTTTTTCTTTGTAAGAAAAGGCTTCCGTCTCGCCACCCAACCCCATAGCCGATTCATATGAAGAATACGGGAGATTATTGTCACATGTAGCACACAGCCGGTACTTGCCAGAAATCCCTGCAGTTCCTTTAATGTTGCAGTAGGCCTCTTGTAAGCCTCCATGACCAGTTTTCTTTTTGTCTTTTCATCAATTTTGGAGGGACGTCCAGTTCTTGCTAATGTCTCTGTTGTGCCATATTGTCTCCGCTTGATGATGACTGCCTTCCATGGTATGGAAATGCTTTGGAAATTCTTTTGTACCCTTCTCCTGACTGATATCTTTCAACAATGAGATCCCTCTGATGATTTGGAAGCTCTCTGCGGACCATGGCTTTTGCTCTGAGACGCAACTAAGCAAATGTCAGGTAAATCCTACTAGAACAGCTGAACTTTATTTGTGATTAACTTCAAATTATGGCAGGTGTGTAATGACTTCTATTTAACATGAGTTTGAATGTGATTGGTTAATTCTGAATACAGCCACAGCCCCATAGTTTTTATTCTCCCTCCTCAAAGATTTCAGATTTTTTTGCAATTTAATTGTTTACTTTATAGGTCACATTAAAGGTGGAAAAAGTTCTGACATTATTTATCTTTGTCTCGTTCTTTAACATCACAAGAACCTGCCATTTTATCAGGGGTGTGTAGACTTTTTATATCCACTGTAGATGCAAGTAAATTCACATCATATATTCACAATTTAGTGCAAGGGATAGTGCTCCACTGTCTCAATTTGCAGGCATTAACACTAAAGCCCAATGATTGGCAGAATCTATGTGGGGCTCTATGCCACCTTTCTCCATTACTCATACACTATGTAAGGGGTTTGAAAAAGAGAGGAGCATATGACGCTAGAAAAATAAAACATATCCCTGCTGAAATTAAAACTTAACTTTTATTTATATATTAAAGAAACTCTTGAATAATTCTTTCCTGCTTTCACACTAGTAAGACCCTGTCCTCTACCTAAATACAACGAATAGTGCTGCTTATTGCCTTACATACTTTAAACTGAGTCTTCAGCACAGTGTCCCCTTTCTCGCTGAAATAAAGACTAAATCTAGATAATCTAGACTAAATATAGAAGCACTGTGTGCTTGTAAGGTCCTGTACTTTCCTACGTCTCCACCATGATGGTATGTGATTTCCTGGTTTTCTTTTCTTTTTGACATTGGTCACACCTGACTTGGCTCCATCTTGCCTTGTGGCCAATCAAACAATTGGGGACATTTTAGGCCCAGATGTTCCTCTCTCTTTCTCTTGGAGTTCTGGATTTGACTGATTCATTGGCTGACCTATTTCCTGATCTCTGGCTTTTGCATCTAGTTTGTCCTTCTGCGTTTGGACCAATATCTGGCTGTGTCCCGGCTCGTTCCTGTCCTCTGATGCTACTTGTTCTGACGTCCCTACATCTGAGTTCCACAAGTTCTACCCAAGGCTCACATACAGATACAACTCTCTTGTATTATTATTTCCATCACACACCACATCAGTTTAACAAGATTGGAAAACACATTCAGGTTCTCCCCATTTAACAGAACAATTTTTTGTGTTACTGGAGTGAACTCTATACCTTTCTTGGAAGCCAAAAGAAAAGGAGGGAACCATGATATTGCAATAAAAATGGACTCTTATCAGAACTATGCAAACAAATATCACTGTTCTCAGCGTATGAATGACATCACCTTTCTGATTCAGGCACGTTTTGAGGTACTAGATTGAAATGCCAACTCTCATTGAACTTATGCTCACCACCTCCTGTTAGGTGGAGATGAAATAAAAATCCCTCTTCCCACTCAAATATACACACATCAACACTAATTCCAAGCTCAAACTGAGATTGCATAGTCATAGTTGTATAAAAAGTTTTGCACTTGTATTTCTGTCTATTCTACTCAGCTGGTAATTGTCATGTTTATTTTGGAGAAAGACTCACTTTAAGAAAAATGGGCACAAGACCACAGGCGTTTGTATCAATAAAATGTAACTTAGACTGGGGTATTTCAGGGGCAGATGAAAAAGACTTTTTGGCAAAAAAGATTTTGGAGAATGTTTTTTGACGAGCAATAGATTCAATTAAATGCAATTCATAAAAATTAAAATAATGATTTTGCCCTTTCTGAGACAAATAGTAATGTACAAGATAATTTGCTTTTATTTTCAAAAATGCCTTTGGAAGGAGAAATAATTAGGAAAATAGATGTCTGAGCTTGGAGCTGAGAAACCATTGGTTATTGAGCGGGAACTAACAGGTTGCCCACTACATTAGAAAGCAGCATGTACTGTACAGAAATTAGAAATATTTCAACTGCTGGAAAGTGTTGGTAAAAGATAATTTTGCTTCATATATGCCATCATAAATAATGTAGATTTTATAATGTAGATATTGTGTATGATATGAATAAGAAAGAAAAGAAACTTCACTCACCTGCTCTTCTTTGCTGTTGGATTCATTATTCTGTTCATGTGGATAAGTGAAGCGTGACTTCAAAGTTGAAGTGACTGGTTCTGGAGCAGACACACGGGGAATGCTATAGCCATTTGCACCACCCCGTTTCTTGCCACAGACATCATAGACATCATTGCTGTTGGATGATCGCGAAAGTTGTGTGGTGTTATCCACATTTAGGCGAGTACGTGTTAATGCAGGGCTGCGGGAGTAGTAACTGTCTGAGGCACGAAGCTCAGAAAGTCCATGAGAAAGGTCTGTATGGCTGGAGGACTTCCTACGAGACAAAGATGTGGTTGAGGAGGTTGCAAGTGATGAATATGTGTTACTGTAACCAGAAGAGTATGTGGATAAGCTATTGGTCCCATATTTAGACGGGGAACGTGCTAGAATGTCTGTCCTCTTGTTGGTTACATCAAGGCGTGGAAGGCTTCGTTCAAGCTCTGGGTAGGAGCGCAGATGGGAGTTTGAGAGGTATGAGCTACTGAAGCTGGATTTGTAAGGGAGCCTATCTCGATCAGTGTAAGATGTGCCAAGGCTGGATGTGTAAGAGCTGAGGCCTCCATAACCTTTGGTATATGAGGTATCCACATATCTCTTGAGGGTGGAGGAAGTGTAAGACATACTGCGGTTCAATAAGAGCAATAGGGTTCCCCAGCATGGACTGCAAAAGAAAAGAAGAAGCACTGATAGTTAGGTCTGGCAAACAAGTAGAGTCTGTTTCTGATCTAATACAACAGAATTAAAATATCCCCCATGATATACAGATTACCGTATTTGCTCGATTATAAGACGAGGTTTTTTTCAGAGCAAATGCTCTGAAAAATACCCCTCGTCTTATAATCGGGGTCGTCTTCTAATCAGACCTCAAATAGAGGTCTGATTAGGAGACTAAGATCCAGATCCCCCGCACCGCTGCAGGGGACCTGGATCCTCCTGTCGTCGCCCCCCCCCCCCACACACACACACTTACCGGTGCTTCCGGAGGTGAAGTTGGCAGCGGGGGTTTGTATGCGTCCGTCGCAAATACCTTCCCCGACTGTCAGAGATCAGAGTTCAAGAGTTCCTGATCTCTGACAGCCGGGGAAGGTATTTGCGACGGACGCATACAAACCCCCGCTGCCAACTCCACCTCCTTCCGGCTGCCGCGGAATGAGACGTCAACCCGCTGCCCCGGCAATACAGCAGGAAATTGGAAGCACCGGTAAGTAAGTAAGTGTGTGTGTGTGTGTGTGTGTGTGTGTGTGTGTAGGTAGGGCATTTCTGGAATGCCTTACACCCCTATATGCCACTCTGGCACTTAGGGGGTTAAAAGGCATATTATGGGGCAGAGTGGCATATAGGGAGGTATAAGGCATTTCAGGAGGCAGAGTGGCGTTAAGGGGGCATTTAATAGTGCACTCTGCCTCCTGAAATGCCTTATACCTCCCTATATGCCACTCTGCCCCATAATATGCCTTTTAACCCCCTAAATGCCAGAGTGGCATATAGGGGTATAAGGCATTTCTGGAGGCAGAGTGCTCTATATAATGCCTTTTAACTCCCTTAATGCCACTCTGCCTCCTGGAATGCCTTATACCTCCCTATATGCCACTCTGCCCCATAATATGCATTTAACCCCCTAAATGCCAGAATGGGATATAGGGGTATAAGGCATTTCTGGAGGCAGAGTGGCACATAGGGGGTCAAAAGGCATACCATGGGGCACAGTGGCATATAGAGGGTTAAAAGGCATATCATGGGCCACAGTGCCATATTGGTGTGGCAAGCCTGGGGGCAGATGTGCGTAACTGGGGGACAGGTTGGAAAATACAAGAAATAAAAACAAAAAAAAATATATTTTTCTCAATCATAGCTTTTATTAAAAAAAATAGTTTACATGAAATAACATTTACTGGTAAAACTTTTTTCCTTTAGGGTCGTCTTATATTCAGGCTTTTTCTTTTTTTCCTAAGTTAATATTCAGATTTTGGGGGGTCGTCTTATAATCAGGGTCGTCTTATAAATCGAGCAAATACGGTAATTAACTACAATGAACTAATTGCCCCCTGGCCTACACTGATTAATTATTTGGGGGAAATTATCTTGGATTGTATGGATAAGACATAAATGCCAGATGTGTCTTGGGCTGATTTATTATTGGGATAGTTGGGTGGACATAACCACTGGGTTGAATGTTACCAGCCCTACTCTGATATACGAGTATTCCCATCATATGTAAAAGAGAGTATCTTATTTGGCTATCAACCTCTCATTAAACATCAATATTGAAAAGGGGTTGCTCTTTGACTCATGTTATTCCATTATATACATTGACGAGCAGATTGTATCTCAACAAATCACAAGTAAACAGTGAGGTAGTATCTCAAGCAATGGAAAATAATCCGCCTGTTATTTTTCAGATCCTATAAATGAGAAATAATTTACATGAAGTGCTCAGATATCATAGGAGCTGTGGTTTACCAAAAGTTGGAAAACATTAAAAATATCACAGTGACATTTAAGAGGCTTGTAAGAAAACATAATATTTGATATTCTGACAAAATACTTGTGGTCATGGTTTGAATATTCAAAAGCAATGTTTAATTATTTTTAAAAAATGCCTATTTTAACCTAATATTGTTTCTCTACTAGCCCATTTTTGCTATTCATGTGCATCTCACAGGTATTCGCCGCCATGTGCAGAGGCACCTATATTACAGGGTCATAGATTGGGTTAGGATCGCAGATCGGAGAAAGGGGTGCAAGCATAGTGCAATGTGCCAAAGTGTAAGAAGGCTTTGATGAGCCGCAATGATAGATTAAGTGTGTTAGATAAATATTTCCAATGTTTTCTAGGGATTTTCTAATAATGTGTGTGTTTGCGTGTGGGTCAGTAAATTATTATACCAAACATTTATGAAATGCGTAGTATAATAAATAACCTGTTTTTACAAGAAGAGAAGATGAAAAGTGTACGGTGAACAGGATCCCGCAGGAGCCTAACCCCCCCATAGGGTCATTGGTTCCGTATTCACGTATTTCTGTGTTCAAAGGGTTTTCAAGAAACCTAACCCCTACAAATAGGGAAGATCAAGTGTAACTGGAAACCTTTGAAATGAGTACACACTTTCTATAATTGTGGTGCACATCTCCAGCCCCTAAGGGCCAAAATCAGGCCAGGAATTTCATATATCCTTGCCTGCAAACTATTAATTTCATGAAATACTTGTGCTCCAGTTGAGATCAAAACTATAGGCAATGTAGACGCAGGCCTAGGGTGCAGTTTAGTTGTGTTAGTTTGAGTATCCGGGAATCTTTGTGTTGGTTTCTGGTTGTGTATGTTAGTGTGTGTGCATGTGTGTTAGTATGTGTGTGCTAGTGCTGAGAGTCCAGTTGTGTTGGTGTGGGCGTCTGTGTGCATGCATTAGTGTGAGCAGTGAAACAGAGGCCTCGTGTTCCCATCAGAGGACCTCAGCAAGGTAAGTGATGGGGAGAAAGGGGAAATATATATTGACAAAGGGGAGAGATAGTAATACAAACGAGAGATGACAATGGAGATAATGAGGAGAAAGGGGAGAGATGGGGTGAAGGGAAATATAATGAGAAATAAGTGATTAGAAGAAAAGGAAGAGATGGTATAAGTTACTGAGAATCCAAGTAAGGGGAGAGATAATGAATATGAGTAGAGAATGAGAAGAAGCAGATATATGGACAAAGGGGAGAGATAAAGTGAAAGGAGATAGGAGATAAGAGAATAGATAATGATAAAAAGTCAGAAGAGAAAGAGGGGATCAAAGAAAGGGGGTAGTGAGAAAAGAGAATAAGCAGGGAAAATAAACAGAAAGACAAAAGAAAAAATGAAAGGAGAGAAAGAGAAGTAGTAGATAAAGATAGACAGAGAAGTAGAGGTAATGAGAAGGGATTAAATAGTGGGGGGGGTAAAGAGAAAGAGGATAGAGGGAGAAAAGTGTGGCTGAGCTTGTCTTGGTGTGCGTGTTTGGGTGTCGGTGAGGCAGAGCCTGTCCTGGTGTGTGTGTCTGGGTGTCGGTGTGGCAGAGCCTCTCCTGGTGTGTGTGTGTCTGGGTGTCGGTGTTGCAGAGCCTGTCCTGCTGTGTGTTTGGGTGTCGGTGTGGCAGAGCCTGTTCTGGTGTGTGTGTGTTTGGGTGTCGGTGTGGCAGAGTCTGTCTTGGTGTGTGTTTGGGTGTCAATATGCAGATCTTATCACAAAGGTATAGTCACAGAAACTTGGATGGTGTTTGGGATCTTCAGAGTCTGTGAAACCCAATTTAATTGTAAGGCCTGATTTCATTATGCTCTATAGGGGACAATTTCCTGTCCTTCCCCCTTAAGGTAGAACTGGAACTTTTTCATCTAAAAGTTTTTGCAGTAGCAAATGTTTTGATTCCATTATGTCTAATCTCTGTAACTAATTTGGGCCTTTTAACTTTTTTTGTTTTGTGGGATTTTAATACAAATAATGTGATAAAAATGAATGATTTATAGTTATTTGGATGGCAAATAGTGTGACTCAGGTATGAACAAGGGCTGCGTGTGGGTACAAGAGCTCGACCACGAGATAAAATATATGAGGCTGGTGTCCAAATGTTTCCAGGGCTGCTTTTCATTTCCAGTCTGGCTCTGGTCCTATGGGTGCTGGGCCAGTGCTGTGGATGCAATCTCTGTGCTAGGGCTAGTCTTATGTGTGCAATATGGGTGCCAGGGCTGGCCTTTGGGGTGTGTGACCTGTAATCTATGCCTGCAATGTAGGTGCCGTCAATGCACGGGGGGGTCATGTGCATAGAATTAGGGAAGAGGTTAATGAGCATCATGTGCATGATGCTCTCATATGACTCTGCCCCAAATGCTGGTATTTTAACTCTTTGCATACACACATTTTACCAGCCTTTGTCAAAGTTTTCAGTAGTATTTTTTTGTGTGTATTTCCCTCACACACATTGTACTTTAGGTATAATTTTACAGCTCCTGGTATATGTCACTATCACACAACACCCCAATATGTGTTCAGCAACATCTCCTGAGTACAGTGCAGTACCCACATGCATCGGTTCGTCGGGTTGTTTGGGAGCTAAAAGGCCACATTTGGAACGCGTGCATTTTTCAAATTGGAAATTTGACATGTGGTCATCCTTCCCCCAGTGTTAATTGTGACATTGTTGAACCCGGCCAATTCAGTTTTATTCAACATCAAATCATACATTTTTTTAAAGTAGACTCCACATGGGCAATTAACATGCCAGTATTTTAGCTCTTTCCATGCAAGAATTGTTTGAAGATAAAGCGCCAATTTTAGGACTTGCTTATAATAATAACTTCTTTATTTTTTTAAAGGACATGCTGCCATCTTGCGAGTGGCAAAATCCCTTGCGGTCCTGAGTGGCCACAGCGTGTCCTGGGGTAGGTGTTCGATGTTGCTGAATGCCTTGCTATCGATCTCGGCGTTTCTGAGTGCCTCAACATCGAGGCATTATGGCAACACTGTTTGGCTGCAGAAAGTGAACGTAGATCGCTTTCTGCGCCTGTTTAAAGCCATGACGGCCCTGGCACGTCAATTGTGGCTAACTGGATGTTAGTGCATGACATGCCCGGACCATCAATTGTCATCAAGGGGCTAATATAAGAGTCAGTCCTTCCTTCATTATACATATTTATAGACATATTGCACTATTATTTTGTCTCTTGCTAGTTTATTTATATAAGGGGGATTTTATACCTATTGGAGTATATATCTCTTTACAATACACAGTACATATAATTTTATCCGATTGTATTTCACTATACTGATATATGCGCAGTCATGTTTGTTTTTTAGATTACGATAACATTGTCCACAGTCGAAACAAGAATAGGTGCTTCAGACCAGAGAGGAAACAAGGAGGCAAAACCAAAAATGTAGAATTACAGCTGAGATTAACACACCAAGGCACACATCAATAACGCTGGCTCCTTACTTGTGCACCTACCAGGATATTGAAAGGGTCGTTTGTGTCACCACAAGAGAATGGCTTCATCTGAGGGAGTGGGGCTACAAAAGGAACCAAACAGGAATGACCTACAAGTTCTGGTTGGCTAAACTGGGAGAATGGAACAATCAGGAGTAGTTGTGGTTGCGCTAGCTGATTGTCTGGCAACAGGGTTATATAACTGCTATAAAATTAATAAGGGGATTCTTTGTTAAGAGACTAAACAAGTTTTATTTATATTTACTAGTTATGGGATATTATAACATTGTATAAATATAAGAGATCTCCTGTAACCTTTTCATTAACAGAAATGTACAAAGAACCAGAGGTTATTCTCTCAGACTGGAATTCTTTACAGTAAGGGCAATAAAGGAATGGAATTTACTACCAAGATAGGTGGTGCTATCAAATACAATGGATGCCTTCAAAAAGGGTCTGGATATTGTTTTAGAAAAGGAGAACATAAAAGGCTGTAAATGATAGAATAAAATTAATATTTTAGAGCTTCTTGAGCCAAGGAGAAATCTAATTGTCTTTTGGAGTCAAGAAGGAAATTTCCCCCTATGGGGTTATTTGCCTTCTTCTGGATCGAAAGCAGGAAGAATAGGTAGATGGGTTGATGGTCTTTTTTTAACCTAAATTGCTATGTCACAATGAACGAAGCCCCATGATACTTTGCATTAAATGTTTGAATGAACCAGTCTTGTGGTTTATGAATGAATGAATAGTGAGTTGACCAATTTCAAGACTCCACCTCCCCTCTCGAAAGGTGTGAATAGTTGGCAAGTAGGCTGTCCAATCCCCATTGTGAGGAAGTGACTTTGATTTCCTTTAAGTAGCGGGGATATTTATATATTTGGTTCGCATGATGAAGCGGTCGGTTAGCGAAACGTGTCAGGCTTTTTGTTTTGTAGAAAATTTAAATGGGAGCATAATCTACTTTTTGCATTCTGTCTTCTGCCTTTAGACATGACCCCTTTACTAGGTCTTTTCTTTTTAGATTATATCTTTTAAATTAACCTAGGGTTGAATCAAATAAACTACTAGAATACAACTACTATCTAGGGAATAACTACAACCTTAGGTGTGAACCTAGGTGTGTGGGTTTTAACTTATACACTGCCATGTAGCCATTAGCATATTTTAGTTATACTATTAGGACATTCTTAGGACATATTAATAAAAGTGAAGTATTAATTTGGATATTTTCTTTTCTCTTTTCAGCATTTTGTTTGAGGATTTAGTTCTTAGTTCATATTGGTGGTTTTAGTTTAGTACATTTCTATCTTTCCTTTTGAATACAGGGTCTCTGTGTTTGACGTGGTAATAACTCAGTAATTAATGGGGAAACTCAAATCCTAAATGATGTAATACCCAAGTTATGTAATAAAATCACTTGAGAGGAATATATTAATATGATAAACAAAGACTAATCAATGTAAGTGATTGTGAACTCAGTGAAGATGAGAGACAGGTGAATAAAGATTACAGTAGAAAAGGCAGCGTAAGGAGTAGCGATTGGATGGCTGCAGCCCTGTGATGGTGGTCTTGGAAAAAATAAAAAAAAAATAAAACAAAAACAGGTAAACGGATACAAGATTAGTCTGCTATAAAACTACATTATTTTACAATACATATATTTCATATGCATATTACTGAACCCCTTCAAACTAATTCTTCCAGGATCTTAAAATCAAAATGCTCAAGGAGAACTTCAGAAATACCCAAGACAATACTAATCCAACAAGAAATACACTTCACTAAACCGATTGCCACCTATTGGAAGTATCATCATGTTAGCCACTGCATCTCTTCATGGAGACAATCTTGGGAGAAGGAAGAAAAGCAGGGGTGCAAGATGCACTCCATCCATCCTAGTTCTTTATGTGGGGAAATGTATCTATATTTGTAAAGGAAGGATGTATGTGTCTGAGAATTTACCTCCATTAAGATTGTGGGGAAAATCTGCCACCCATTATATCTTTTAAGACTTTTTTTCTGAAATCTTAACCACTGACTACCGTGTTTACAGCTCCTGTTTGTTACTATGATATCATCAGTATATTCCTTATATATTTTCACTGATGTCATGGTTGCATAAATTGCCTCATATTTATTTGCATAGGGAATTATTAAAAAGTGTCACAAAATCTTGAGTTTAACTTAACAGTGGCTACTCCCTTTGCTTATGTAATAGGATAGGTCAATATGTAATTTGCTAGTTTAATGTATGCAAATTATTCAGTTACAAAATGAATTGCCATTTTGGATCATTTGAAAAACAAAGCTTGTTTTAAAACATTACAGCACATTTTTCGTAGAGAGAAAGAGAGACTTTATCTGCCAATGAAACCTTAAGAAATTATTGACGGAGCTGTTGTGGTGAGGCAGATTATGAGATGATACACAGATACGTTGGCTCTTTTAGGTTTATTCACTAAGTTGTTATTGAGGTGTGTGGTTCTTGTGGTTTCAAATATATATTATGCAGCTGACTCAACTCTTCTGGCAGAGTAAATTGCAACTCCTCTGTCCATATATACCCCTTTATGTAATATGTAGCATAGAAGTGTGTCCTTCAGGTTATCCTTATATTTTGCTGCTGTCTTTATGTTGTGTGTATAGGCTAACAGTATTAAAGCTAAACCCTTTTCATACTTCCATGGCAATATGAAACAGAAAGCACACACTATGATTGCACATCTTTGCCTTTTTACTAATCCAGCCTAGTTAGACACGTTAGAGACAATAATCTTGGTAAACGTTATAACCGGCTAAATCTGGATGGACTTTCCACCCTCAGACAGAGGTATGCATAAGAAACCCTTTACATATCTTGGTGCCCAGAAATACATCCAGAGCCCTCCATATTATACCCAACGGTAACCCACCTTAGTTTGCAAAGCCTGATGGACCTTTGTTATACTACTTATATAGTTACATAGTTTATAAGGTTGAAAAAAGACCTAAGTCCATCAAGTTCAACCCTTCTACCTAACCTTCCTATTCCTGATCCAAAAGAAGGCAAAAAAAACCCTAATTAAGCTACTTTGAATTCTGCCATCAGGGGAAAAAAATTACTTCTTGACTCCAAGAGGCAATCTGATTTCTCATTGGATCAAGAAGCTCTAAAATATTAATGTTATTCTATATATATCCCTGTATATCATGCCTTTCTAAGAAAATATCAAGGCCTCTTTTGAAGGCATCTAATGTATTGGATAACACCACCTCCCTTTGAAGTGAATTCCATACCTTAACTGTCCTCACTGTGAAGAATCCCTTCCTTTGTCGTCTATGAAACCTGCGCTCTTATATTTCTGTTAATGAACAGGTCACTGAAGAGCTCTTTATATTGGCCCTGCATATATTTATTTAATGTTATCATATCCCCTATGAGACGCCGTTTTTCCAGTGTATATAATTTTAACTTTTTTAGTCTCTCTTCATAACTAGTATCTCCCAATCCCCTTATTAATTTCGTAGCCCTCCTTTGCACTTTGTCTAATTCCATACTTATATATTTCTGATATAGTTGACACCTGACATGTAAGAAAAAAAGTACCACCTACGAAACTTAATATAGATATTGCAAGTTAAGTCTGGGTGTTTACTGACAAAAGTGGGAGTTTGCAGTACAGATGAATATGATGGATGGAATGTCCTTTTAACTAAGGGAGAGTCCTTGAAAATCAGTTCTTGGTCTGAAGTATGCATACAGGGCCAGCTCTGGCCTTACTGCAAGTGAACCCTTCCAGAGTTGACCATTCATAATGCAGAATGAAGTCAAAATTGAAGACCCTCCTGCAAATCCCATCTTTAGTGGATAAACATCTTTCCACTTAATGTTTTGACCGGATTCTGAATGGGCAACTCATCAATAACTTTGGTTTGTTTAATCAATACATAGAATTGAAAATAAAAAGGTTTACCACTTAATGAAAGAGACAAATAAGTCAAAGTAATAAAGTTCCTGAGGCATTAACAGCAATCTCTTGACTACACAACAAAAGAAATAGGGTTTCCGTGTATCAGGCATCTATTGCAAGTATATTTTTCAGCATTTTTAAATATTTTCTTACATGTTATTACATGTGTCAGCATATTCTCGTATTCTGTACATGACACTATATTTGATTTTGTCTTACTTTAATTATACATATTTTGCATATAGCATAGTACTATGCAGTATCTCTACGTTTTATACTGTTATACTAAATGTATTACTACAATACTATTGCATGTGAATATATGGCTGATCAATCAATGCAAACAATTTCATGCATGTCATTGGTTTGCTTTTTGTTTCATATTATTTTATTGTAATATTATCATATTCTGTGCTGTAAGATAGTAATAGGTCTTATGTCTTCTAAAAATGTCTATGGATTCCAACAGAGGTGGCAGCATAAATGTGCATTCCAGCTACAGACAACTATGCTAACGAAGACCACTAGAAGATACATCTATCAATCACTCATAATAAAGTACTCACCAATCCTTTCACTTGGTTGTGTGACTTCTTCCCATTCCTGCAGAATGTTACATTCTAGAGAAAAGTGTTGTCTTCGCCTTTCGTTTTCCGTAACCAGTTCCTATCACGCTTATATATTCCCCTGCTAATACTTATCTCTTTTATTCTTTTCTTCTCTGCTCCTCTATTATCATATCCTTTTGTGCTATGTTACGTTGCCTTATATATTAACTGTTAATCATTTTTCTGTTCTACACACTGCACTCTTAAATTCTTATGCACATTATATTACTCCTTGCCTATAGGCTTGTTTTTTTTTACTTTATCTAAATTACTTTACTTTTACTTTACCTCCCGATTACCCTCTTACATCTGATCACTGATCTGTAGACATTCTGTCCTTTCCTTTTACTACTTTAGTTTTATTCTGGCTTTTCTTTCTCGCACCTGCCTTCAATAATCATAAACATTCCTTTTTGCCTCTCTTTGTCTTCATTAAATCTTTTCTGTTTCTTCTTAGTTTTGTGTTCTTTTTTCTGTTTCTTCGGAATTCTTTCCAAATCTGTTGTTTTTTTTGTCTGTTTCGTTCGGTTGCTCTCCTTGTTTTCTCTTTCGCTCCTGTAAGAGGAGCCGAGCTGTCTCACATGGCTGTTGAGTCCGTTACCTTGGGAATGACCCTGATTACAAACACTTTTCAAGCTGCTCATTGAAGGAGCTGCAAACATAATGACTTCATCTGGCCTGTGTTTACTAAGTAAAAGCATGCACAGGCCTGCCCTGCAAATAAGATGGGGGGTATTTTCTGTAAAACAATTCAATAGCACTTGGAAAATGCCATATTAATAGTTGGCGTACATACTAGGATTGCCAGACATGCCTCTTTTATAAACAGAAGTGTTGTTCCTAATATGCATAAAAGCGTGGATAAATACATACCACTAGTAGACTGAGAAGTGGTTAAATTATATGTAGAACAGTACAGAACACAAAATGCAATTGTTTAAATAAGGTCTGGACACATTTTTCACACAAAAAGGTTGGAACAATTTTTGCAGTTTTGCTATAGGTATATTTTTGTGACAGCCTTACTAAAAGCTTACATTTTATCTATGGAAACCTATGCTTTAATTACAGAAAAGCATAGGCCATTTATGAATTAATTGAATGATTTATGAATTAATGAATAATTTATTGCAAACCATGGATCACATTGACATTCACCTGATTTTTTATTTGAAAAAATATGTTTTCATTAAACATATTTTCCCACAGTATTTAAAAATATATTAAATTGTTTCTTCAAACACCCCAAGCACACCCCGGTAAATTAATCCAATATATGTGGTTGTACACTATAACATTTTGCTCTTGTGTGGCTTGTGGCTCTCATACCCATCTTCATCATTTTGTCCAAAGGTGATATATAGTAGACTTGTGCATTCGTTTTCGGGCGAACATGAAAACGAACATGAAAAGTGTGTTTTCGACGTTCATACCTAAAAACGAAGAAACGATGGTGGCGGCGGTAAAACATAGACAAAGACACAAATCTTCGTGTTTGTCTTCGTCTACTAATCTCCCTGGTCCCTTCCCCATCTAGCCTACCTTATCTACGCAGCATTGCAGGGGTTGACGGAAGCGGAAATCCGTAGGTTCGTCGCCAGGGGTTAAGGGGCTGTGCGAATGACTGCTCACCTGCAGGGTGCTCCTCTGGCATCAACCAAATGGCTCACTCGCGCGACCTTTTTAACTCCTGACGACGAACATACAGATTTCCGCTCCTGTTAACTCTTGCGAGGCTGCGTAGATAACGGGAGCGGAAATCCGTAGGTTCACCGTGAGGGGTTAACTTGGTGCAACTTGGCCAGCAGAGACCATTGGTCTCCCTGCTCCAACAGTTAAAAGTCCGTACGAACGACCAATAAAGTTGCTTGTACGGACCTTTAACTGTTGGAGCAGGGAGAGCAGTGGTCTCTGCCGGCCAAGTTGCTGCACCAGGATTTTAAAAGTCTGTACGAGCGACTCTATTGGACGCCAGCAGGGGGCTTGTCTGCCATCAACCAATGAAGTACAGGTGTACTTCATTGGTTGATGGCAGAGGAGGCCCCTCCAGGCGACCAATAGAGTTGCTTGTACGGACATTTAAAATCTTGGCACCAAAGCTGCTGTGTAGTCCGTACCGCGTTAACCCTGTATTAACCCCTTCTACAAAAAACGGAAAAATAATAAGAAAAAAAATGAACACGAAGAATGTACACGAATATTCGCCGGAACCGAACGCAGGAACGATTTTTTTCCCCACAAAGACAAACAGGAAGACGAACACGAAGAGTTGGCCGGTGTCCAAGTCTAATATATAGGTTATATATTTATGAAACTGAACATGTGGCAAACAATAAAGGAAAATATACTTTTATTTCTTGGTCTTCTCTGCTTGTTCTTTTCCACGGAAGAATAATGCAAATGGATCCAAGGAGAAAGCGACGTGCAGAAACACAGGACCCTTCCTTCATTTTCAGGCATAGGTCTATTGTACAACATATGACCAAAGGTATGTGGATACTTGATCATCTCACTGATAAGCTTGTTGGACATCCTGTTCCAAAATCATGGACATTATATGGAGTACCACCTTATTTTGTTGCTATAACACCCAAAACAGCATATGTGAGGTCAGGCACCGATATTGGATGAGAAGGCCTGGCTCGCAATCAGCATTCCAATTCATCCCAAAAGGAGTTCAATGGGGTTAAGGGCTCTGTACAGGCCACCTGAGTTACTCCACTCCAAATTCTTCAAAGGGCATTTCCTAAACCGGTGCCACAAAGTTTGAAGCATACAATTGTCTAAAATGTCTTTGTATGTTGTAGCATGAACATTGCTCATCATTGGAACTAAAGGCCCTAGTCAAATACTGAAATACAACCCCAAATCAATATCCATCCTCCATCAAGGCACTATGTGTTCCAGTAGGTGGCGTTCTCCTGGCTGGTAGGGTGACAATCACATGTGAGCTACAATATCAGGGGTGGGGAACATCCGGCCCGCGGGCCGAAAGCATTCGGGCAATGGGGCATTAATTGACATGGGGACTAGCTGGGGGCATCACATAAATCAATACTAAAGGGAGGGCTGTCTGTGGGATAAATGTACAATATGGGGCTAATTTTTAAGTTGAAAAAGTTGTATGGCCCAATAATAATGTTATAAATGGCCCTTGAAGGAAAAAAAGATTCCCTACCCCTGCACTATATGGACATAAGTATTGGGACACCTAACTTTGGTGACATTGAATTCTAAACACATAGACATTAAAATGTAGTTTGTCCTTTTTTGAAGCTATAATAGCTTCCACTCTTCTGGGAAGGCTTCCCACAAGATTTTCAAGTGTTCTGTGGGAAATCATTCCCATTCATACTGTAGAGCATTTGTGAGGTCAGGTAATCTTGGACGAGAAAGCCTGGCTCGCAATCTCCGTTCCAGTTCACCCCAAAGGTTTTTGATGGGGTTGAGGTCAGGGCTCTGTGGGGTCCAGTCAAGTTCTTCCACATCAAACTCATCCATCATGTCTTTATGGACCTTGCTTTGTGCACTAGGACACAGTCATGTTGGGATAGAAAAGGGCCTTCTCCAAACTGGTGCCACAAAGTTGGCAGCATAGCATTGTCCAACATGTCTTGGTATGCATTTTCCTTCACTGGAAGTAAGGGACCCAACCCCTGAAAAAAACAGCCCCAGACCATTATCCCTCCTACATCAAATTTTACAGTTGGCTCAATGCAGTCAGGCTCATAACGTTCTCCTTGCATCTGCCAAAACCAGACTCACCCATCAGGCTGCCAAACAGAGACGTGTGATCCCTCAGTCCACAGAACACGTTTCCACTGCTCCATTGTGGAAGTTTGGAACTCTTCAGCTATGGAATCAGCAGAACGTTGGCAACTTTTACGCATCATGCGCCTCAGCAATCGGTGACCCCGCTCTGTGACTTTACGTGGTCTTCTGCTTCTGCTTCATAATTTCATGAACTAACTTATTGCAAAAGTGGCACCCTATTGCAGTACCATGCCTGGATTCACTGAGCTCTATAGAGCCATTTTTTTCACAAATGCTTGTAAATCCAGACTGCATGGCTAGGTGCCACATTTTCTACATCTGTGGAAATGGGTCTGATTGAAATACCTGAATTCAATAATTAAGGTACATACATACATGGGTGTAGGAACCAGAAAATCATGAGGGGGGGACAGATCCCCCCAATCTAAATGCTGTACGGCATCCAGGCGGAGGAGAGAGAGGAGCGCCAAGCAGTTGCTCATGAAAGAGTTTTCAGCAACTGCTCAGCGCCCCTCTGTCTCCTCTGCTCCAGCCGCCACCCGCCTCAGCGCTGCCCGGACTGCAGTGGTGTGAGCACGAGACGTCTGTCTCGGGGCCGGCGCTTCTTGCTGAGCGCCGGAATATGACATCAGATTCCGGCGCTCAGCAGTGAAGCCGTGCGCACCGCTGCAGAGCCGCGAGACAGAGGCCTTGCGCTCCCACCACAGGACTTCAGCAAGGTAAGTGAACTACAAAGGGGGGAAAGGAAGTAGATAATGAGATGGGGTAGATGGTGAGAAGGAGTGAGAAGGGGTATATAGTGAGAAGGGGGTATAGATAGTAAGAATAAGGGGGTAGTAAGAATATTGAAATAAAGAGTGAGAATGAGAGAGAATGAATGAATGAATATGTGGATGAATTGTGTGAATGAGTACGAGAATTAATTCATGTGTGGATGAATTGAGAAATTGAGAGAATGAATAAATAAATTAATGTGTGGATGAATTGCTTGAATGATTTGTGAGAATGCATTAATGGATATGTGTGTCATGGATGTGATTTGGCAAAGGCAAAGATGGTACAAGCAATGTATTTGAACCTTGGGGACCAAGATGGCACAGACAGGGTGTTTATGGGACAAGGATGGCACAGAGCGGGCAGTTTGGGGACAAAGATGGCTCATGCTGGGCTGTTTGGGGACAAAGTTGGCTCACGCTGGACTGTAATATGTGTGTGTAATCTGGGTGCTGGCCAGGTTCTATGTAGGAAATGTGGATGCCAGGGCTGGCCTTTGGGGTGTGCAACCTGTGACCTGTGCCTGTAATTTAGGGGGTTTTATCTATACCTTAAATGCTGAGTTTACATGTGATTTCCAGTTGATTTATACATGCAAAGCTTGGTTTGTGTGTTATTCTGTTGATCTAAGCTGCTATGTTATGTTTTCATACATTGTTATTGTATACCTGCAAATACAGGATTTCTATGTCTGATTCTGTTTATTTGATCTATGCCTTCAATCCTGAGTTCACATGTGAATTTCAATTGATCTATACAAGCAAAGCTGGGTTTGTGTCTTATTCGGTTGATCTATACATGCAAGTGCTGTTTACATGCGTTGTTTATTTGATCTATACCTGAACTACAGGGAGGAAGGAAAATGGGTTCGTGGTTTAGTGAATGAGGGGACAAAGGGAATCTGGGGATGATTACGGGGGAGAGGCTCTCTCAAAGTCACGGTAGGGTCAGAAGGAGGCAAGAAGGAGGCACTGCAGTCAGTGTGGCAAACATTTTTTTTGGCGTGGGAGCGGGGGGAGTGATTACATGCTATGGAGCGAGGCTCGATATTTCAATATTTTAAAAAAAAATTGTTACAAAGATTATATATTATTGTACTAGTTTGCAAAAAAAGAGATAGGGAGAACGTGGGGTAAGGGAATAGTGAGGAAAGAGGTATCTGATGGGGAAAAATGCTATCCCCCCAGATTTGTAGGGGTTCCTACGCCCATGTCTACATACATATGTCAAAATGTGACCAACATATATATATATATATATATATATATATATATATATATATATATATATATATATATACACACACACACATTTCCTTATGAGATTAAAGAAACTTTTAATATATATGTTTTACTGATTTTATAGCCTAATGTGGACAGTATAATTTTTTCCTAAAGTAAATGTATAGTGTAATTGAAACGTTCTCAATTCTCAGTTAAATAAATACCAAACAAAAGACACAAATTATCATTTTATTTATTTATACCTCAATGGGATAGAGAACATAAGGATATATGTATAAGGATATGACGTTTCCGTGGCTTAGCAAAATTAAAGGTTGTAGTATCACTGTTGTAGTTCTATTATACAACAAAACAGTAGAGGGAATTCAAAGAGCTACAGGTTTGATTTCTATTAAATCACTTTTCCCCATACAAAACCACACATGTCCGTCCACTAGTATTTACTACAATGATTTTCCCCTAATAATAAATACTGTATTTTTAAGTCCATAACCCTTTAGAGCCACCTCCAAATGTTTTTATTATTGCAAAATGTTTTGTAATACTTTTGTAATAATATTTTTATTGTCTAACTGGTGTCTTATGAAAGAAATTCCTTTACGGCCTGGACATTGTGGTCTATGATTTAAAAAGTAATAACAAAATCACATGAGAAATAACAATATTTCTCCTCATTAGTAACAATAGTCCCACCTTACCAATCCCTTCACTATTATTTTATGTTGCCTTATATATTGACAGTTTTCAATCCTAAATGCTGCGTTCTAAAATAACTAATTTGGCCTTATAACGATACGTTTCCCTCCAATGCAAATAAAAAATCTACCTCTGTATTCAAATTGACTAATTTTTCCTTTTTAATTTAAATACCCAAAATATTGTTGAGCCATACATTTAGGATGGGTGTACAAGAAAAAGTCAATTTAACAAGAAGAAGTCAATTTACGTTAAATGGGAGGCAGTAGAGGTAGGACAGGATTTAATAGTCATGAGTAAGAATGGCTTCAAACATAAATGTGTTAAGAGGGTGGGGTAGCATAATCACCTAAGATAGGCATACTCACTTTATTGTTAATTAAAGACGTCAGGACCGGAGCTAGAGGCTAAAATCACTTCTGCCATCATTTCAAACAATTATTTGTGCGTGCCCGCATGCCCCGCTAATCCAACTACTAATATAAGAATATTAAATAACTCAAACAATGTTTTACAAAACCGCAGGAGTGCTCTGCACTGAGCAGTCATGTCGCAGCTGTACAAGATATTTAGAAATATATTTCATTTGTGTGGTTTTCAGGCCATTTTCTGTTGTTCTGCAATATGCTTTACTATGAATTTTAGGTCATAAATTGGTAAAAACCCTCCTACACAGCAAATATTAATGCCTATAAATGATTGTTATAAGGAGAAGAAAGAGGGACATGGGTCCCAAGGGGGAATATCCCTAAAGAGTGTAACTGGAAGGTATGCAATTTATCCAAGTGGTACAATATTTTTGTTTGGAAATAGTTTGTGTTTTTTTTTCTTTTCCAAATTTAGGAGATTTTTGGTCTAAAGAATGGTTTGCCACATGTTCTGAAAGTTGTGGCTCACTAAGACACAGCAGGAGGCATGGATTACTTCTACATGATTGACTTTATCTTCATTCTTAATAATGTTGCTGCGTTTTGTTTGTGGGGAGGGGATAAAAATGTACAGGCCTCAATACTGCCTTCTGCCTCCTATAACTCAACTCAACCATTGGCTTATCCATTCAACTATTTGGGCATTCATACCCATAGACTGCAATTTATTTCTGAGAGACAGTGTCAAATACTTTACTAAAATCTAGATATATCAATAGGTTCTCCCCGGTCTATTATCATACCTCGGAACCCTCAGGAGATCTCCGGGTAAAGCGCCGCTTCTCCGGCTCAAGACCCGAATCCTCTGGGTTGCAGGAGCGGGGTCTTGACACGTCCCGCTAATTTTTCCCTTTAAATGGGGGTGTTGATGTCAGCGGGCAGTCCTGGCCGCGTCCCCCAAGGGAAGGCACCAGGTAGCC
This sequence comes from Spea bombifrons, assembly GCF_027358695.1. Classification (NCBI taxonomy): domain Eukaryota; kingdom Metazoa; phylum Chordata; class Amphibia; order Anura; family Pelobatidae; genus Spea; species Spea bombifrons. The sequence goes on from NC_071098.1 coordinate 16,590,502, forward strand.
GGAGCTAAGAAGTTCCCAGGTATGTCTATTATCTTAGTTACCGAGTCAAAAAAATTGATTTAGTTTGACAAGATCTTCCTGTAGTAAACCCGTGCTGTTTGTGATCATGCAAACCATTTTCTTTCAGATATTTAACAATCCTACCCTTACTGATGTAAGGCTTAAAGGTCTATTCACATTCTGTCCTATATATTACATACAAAGATAATGTAGTAATAATAACATAAATAAGGCATCCCTAGAAGCCAGCTTTTAATTAGATTAACCCTTTTGCATGTAGGAGCCCTGTTTATTTTTTTTTATCTACGCTTTACTTATCTTACTCTCTTCATGTGTCCTTCAAATTTACTAACTGGGTTTTCTTGAAATTGGTGTCCGCCACTATATAGGGTATTTACTATAATCCAACCGTTTCTTACTAGTAAATATGAATACACATGTAAACTATTTTTTTCATATTTAATAAAAATTATGATTGAGAAAAAATTACTGTTGTCTAGTGTGGTCACCCGGTGGACGGCTATGCGATGCTGCAGCTCCAGGCCCCTACCGGAAAATAGGCCCAGTCAGGGCCGGACTGATTGGGCCTATGCGTGGCCGATGCGGCCGTCAGGGCCGTCTTTAATGCAGGCCAAAAGGGGCCCCTTGAGCCTGCAGCAACTGTGGTCGCGGGTGTCGCAACTGCAACTCATGCATTTACTGCATATCTTATTAAAAAGGATTGGCTGCACTAAATTGTGGCTTCAGGCGTCTTGTGCATGATGATATTCTTAGTGTACTGATGTACTCCCAATTTCATCACATATACTTATACTATCTGTACATAGTATAGTATATACATATACTTATACTATCTGCCTCGCACTGATGTTCTCTTCAGTACACATGGATGCAGAGGAGTTAAGATTCTGCTTATTCTCTCTATTTTATTTATTTCCATAAAAAAGCCCCCCAAAAAAGCCACCAAAATCCTCAGCACCAGGCCCACAATGCTCTTAATCTGGCCCTGCATAGACAACCTCTGCAGCTGCTCAGCTTTTCTACCGGGGCTTCTATGACAGAGCGACGAAAGGTCATGTCACGCTGATGCTCCGTCATAGCGCCCACCGGCTGATCCAGGTCCCCTGCAGCGCTGCGGGGGATCTCTATTTGAGGTCGGATTATAAAACGAGGGGTATTTTTCAGAGCATTTGCTCTGGAAAAAACCTCATCTTATATTCGAGGAATCCAAGAACCTGATATCTGCAATAGAACTAACATGAACATGCAGCCTAGGTATCATTACAACTTGTGACGCACAGAGAATGCAGACTTTGCAAAATGAGATCATGTACAGACCCCACAAAAAGCACTTAGCCATAGATAGAGTGCATAGGAAATTAAATTATTCTTACTGACAAGACACCTTCAGAAACAGTTGGTAAACGAGTATACAGTATGTCGGTGCTGTAATTTGTTATTTACATGAACAAGAAGTAATTTAGATTGGCACAGTATGAATTATGTCTGTATGATTATAGAAGCACTCAGGCGCTAGATTACCAAAGGCAGTAAACTATAATTATCAAAGGCAATAGGTTGAGTCAACATTGAGTTTGGAGCTGGGTTCATATATGGAATTAAAACTGATCTGCCACAAATAGTATGGCCAGGTATACGGGTAGGAACATTTATAAAATGTGTCTGTTTAGTTAAATGCACAAATAAAATGTTCTATCTTTGTTCGAAACAATAATAACAACAACCATTAAGTTCAATTAGCTAGACAGGAAGGTGTTTGAAATTAAGTGAGTTAAACGACTGGATACTGAATTTATGAACTGGACTAAAATAGTAAATAGGTAATAAGGAATTATCTATATCTAAAGGCAGAGAGCAGTTGTGATAGTGCTAGATGAAGTAGTTCTTTCATTAAAAAGTATATAGAACACAGGGGTCCTAGGAGAAGCAGAAATATTTGGACATGGTCACACTTGCATGACATGCTTACCTTCTTCTTAAGCAGCTGATTGTAGTTCTCAAATCTTAATCCCATCCAAAACTTTTTGGGGAAAATCAGATTCAAAATGAGAGTTCGCAAAACAGTTCTTAGCCCCAGGCAAGTTTAAAGGTACCTGCTTTCTCAAGATGTCTCTTTCACAATTGCTGTGGTAGTTAGTGACAGGTCCCAAGAACTGCTCTGCCCCCATGAATCTTCAGCTCAGATTACTAGTGGTATAAATATAGCATCTGACTCTACTATCTCAAATTCCTGTTCTCAAGGCAGTTAACCTCTCATCTGCCCAGTCTGTAGTGTTATATATATATATATATACCTTCTAAATAATATATATATGTACCTTCTAAATAAATACTCTAATTTTGTAAAATGCCATCCAGAGACTGAAATGTATGAAATGGAACCTTGTAGCAACAATAACATTAGGCCCTTTCTTTATAATTGAAAGCACAGAAAAACAGGCAATATTTTCCAATGCAGGATGCAATGAAACTCAATTGATATCAAGGTGTCTCATATATTTGTTAATGACAGGCTTTTAACCCTTTAAGGTGAGTTATTCAGCACTGCACTGGGAACATATATGTGTATGGCTAAATCTGTGGGACTATTTCAGGAGACGTTTGTTTTAGAACGTCTACATTTCTTCCCCCCAAAAAGCTTATCACATCATAATTTATAATACTAGCAGGACACGTTTTAGGGTGTGTAATCTGGACTCTGCCGTAGGCAGGATGGGCGCAGTACTCTCACCACTATAGTGACCCTAAGGTCTGTGTAAAGCAGGGCCGGACTGAGGAGGACCCGGCACTTTAAGGCTAGTGACCGCCTAAAAACGTAAACACGGCCGTCATCTGAATATGACAGGCTGTTACGTTTTTATGCTAACGTGGCAAGTGGCCGTTTTACCAATTTACCAAGTTACCAATTTGTTAAAAAATGCACATTAAAGTACTTTCTAAGTGCTTTTGGTAAGGGTGTTTGTAACAGATGAGCGTTACATAAAAGCAGCTTTTTACTGGCCCACTTGCCGCCCTTTGGCTTAATGCTTTCCCTGATGCTGAGTAAATCTTCAATACGGTTTGCTCCCCTAAAATAAAAATGTTCAGTTAAATTATAAAGTCCTTTATTTTGTATTGTTATCCTCTGTAGATACCAACGTATTAATTGTTTTGGCATTCATGGAAAATAACCAAATAAAAATAAACAAAATACTTTTGAAACGCATAAAAACAAGCAGTCGGCTGCGTGACACTGTTGCTACAAAATGTAATCCTTCATGACGTGACTGACTTATTGACCTATCAGTGTGCTAAGGAAAATGAGTCATGTTTTAGTTTTCTGGACTAATAGCAAATTCCAGCTGATCAGCCGCCTTTGTTTATCATCCTGACTAATGAATTTCTGTGCAGAGAAAAACTCAGCAGAATGCTCTTCTGTGGGTGGTACAACTGACAGCCATATTGTTGGAAGAACTTTATCTGCTCAGTGATATTAAAGAGTTTAATAATTACACCTATACCTGCTGTTTACATGAAGCAACATACACTGGCACCTTATGTTATTAATGGGAGCCGGGCCTGCTACTCTGGGGATGCAGGCGCCCACTGTGATTGCTTGTCCGCATGCTTAGGCCCATGATTTACTGCTGTAGCACTTTCATGCTGTGCAAGCAACCTTTTTTGTACCACACAGGGGAACAGGAGACAGTCTGAATGAGTGAATGCATGAATAAATGAGTAAGTGAATGAATGTGGGAATGAGCGTGTGTGTTAGCGTAGATGTGTAAGTGTTTGTGTGTTAGCGTGGATGTATAAGTGTTTGGGGCAAAGATGGCACAGACAGGCTGTTTGGGGTCACAATGGCAATGGTGCAGGAGACAGTATGAATGAGTGAATGCATGAATGAATAAGTGAATGAATGTGGGAATGAATGTATAAGTGTGTGTTAGCATAGATGTGTGAGTGTTTGTGTGTTAGCATGGATGTATAAGTGTTTGTGGGCAAAAAAGGGACAGGCAGGCTGAGGAGCTAAAATGACAAAGGCATGCTGTTTGAGGGCAAAATATGACACAGGCAGGCTGTTTGGGAGGGCCGAATTGGCACAGACAAGCAGTTTGGGGCAGAAATGACACAGGCAGGCAGTTTGGGGCAGAAATGGCACAGGCAGGCTGTTTGGGGGTCAGAAAATCACACCGGCAGGCTGTTTGGGGGTGGGGTAGAAATTGTAAAGACAGGCCATTTGGGGGCATAAAGGCACATATCAGCTGTCTTGAGGGCAGAAATGGCACAGGCAAGATGTTTGAGGGTCAAAGGTGGCACTCAACTGTTTGGGGCAAATGTGGCAAAGTGGGGCATGTTGCTTGTGAAGTCTTGGTATTGGCAGTCTGTTCCCCAGATACTTATTTTGGTTCCTGGGATTTTAATAATAATGTGGTATTCTGTTGTCATTAAGGAACAATTTAATTTCATTTGAAATATATACACACATATATATATATTTGGATGGCAAATAGTGTGACTTAAATAAGTATGTATCTGAGCTTGACAACACGCTTACATTAAGAAGCTCTAAAGAGTTTAGATATGGGACATGTTGCTTGGGGGTAAGCGCTGGGGCAATTTTTGCACAGGGGCTGTGTGCAGCCATGCAAGTTCAGCTTGCAGCCATACACACATCTGGCAGCCACTGACCGTAAAGTGCCAGGGTCGCCTCATGGCAAAGAACTCTCTGAGGATCTGAAAAAAGAATTGTTGCTCTACATAAAGATGGCCTATGCTATAAGAAGATTGACAAGACCCTGAAAGTCAGCTGCAGTACGGTGGGCATGACCATACAGGGGTTTCACAGTACAGGTCCCACTGAGAACAGGCCTCGCCATGGTCGACCAAAGAAGTTGAGTGCATGTGCTTAGCGTCATATCCAGAGGTTAGATTACTGGAGCCATGTCCTGTGGTCCAATGAGACCAAGATAAACTTATTTGGCTCAGATGGTGTCAAACGTGCGTGGCGGCAACCAGGTGAGAAGTAGAAAGACAATTGTGTCTTGCCTACAGTCAAGCATGGTGGTGGGAGTGTCATGGTCTGGGACTGCATGAGTGCTGCCGGCACTGGGGAGCTACAGTTCATTGAGGGAACAATGAACGCCAACCTGTACTGCGATATACTGAAACAGAGCATGATCCCCTCCCTTAGGAGACTGGGCCGCAGGGCAGTATTCCAACATATAATGACCTCAAACATGACCTCCAAGACTACCACTGCCTTGCTAAAGAAGCTAAGGGTAAAGGTGATGGACTGGCCAAGCACGTCTCCAGACCTAAACCCTATTGTGCATCTGTGGTGCATCCTCAAACGGAAGATGGGGAGCGCAAGGTCTCTAACATCCACCAGCTCCGTGATGTCGTCATGGAGGAGTAGAAGAGGACTCCAGTTGCAACTTGTGAAGCTCTGGTGAACTCCATGCCCCAAGAGGGTTAAAGCAGTGCTGGAAAATAATGATGGCCAAAAAGAATATTGACACTTTGAGCCCAATTTGGACATTTTCACTTTAGTTGCCAAGGTGTTAGGCATTAATTGCTGTGTGCTTGGGAAATTGGTCAGTGTGCTTACTAGGGACCAAGATCTAATTTTGAGTAAATTGTCATCTTGCTGAAGCCCTAAGAATATAAAAACTGTTACTTTTGTTAACCCCTTAATGACAAAGCCCGTACATGTACGGGCTCAAAATGCATTGTGTTCAATGGGTTTAGGGACCGCCCATTGTCCTTAAGGGGTTAATTTCTCCTGTATTATTTTTATCTGTTTGGAGTAAATAATCTGTTTATCATATATTTACAATCATATCATAACAATGTATGAAGCTTTCAAGTAAGTATATAGGAGTCTCGAAATTATGCGCACCCTTTTCTAAGGATAAGTAAATCGATGAGCCGAAGGATATCAGCTGAAGTGGAATAAGTGATCTCCGAGAATAGCGTGTAAAGTGGCAGGGTCACACCGCTATACTATATTAGTTATCGTCATCAAACTGTAAAAGAGAACAAGTTGAACTGAATGAAATATGAAGTAGTAATATCAGTGAGAAGATTAGCGAGGCTGCGGGTATTATAATAAGTGTAAGGTGAGGAGTTGAATAAATTAAATAGTATCTGCTAGGTAGCTAAAAATAAAGATTATGAGATATAATCTATGATGTGATAATGAAAATGTGAATGTAATGGTGTGACTTAAAGAAAAAAACTTACCTAACTTATATGTACAAAAATACAATGTGAAATTGATATTCCCCCAAAAAAGTAGTCTTTATATGTATGACATACAGCAAGTATAAATAGTGCTGGAGAAGACAACTCAGAAAGAAAGCTAAAGACAACGTTAACATAGCTGTGTGCATATTCAATGACGCACCAGGAAAAAAAGGTATGTGTAGAGACATAGTGTGAAATAGTATAGAGGCTCTCATACTTCAGAAATATACCAGAAGGTGATCTGAAAATTGAGACATAGAGACTCACTACATTGTAGGGAGATATCCAAGTACAAATGTAGTATTTCATTAATATCAGTTTTATCCTAAATTACAACTATTTTTGTCATGGCAATGGGCACCAAATTCACACCCAGCTACACCAACCTGTTTATCTTATCAGTGTCATCCTAACGCCCATAAGCCTGTTTATGCCATATTAGCCCCCAGCTGGACAGTGCCCCCAAACAGCTTATTTGTGCCATTTTTGCCCAAAACAACTGGTCTGTGCCATCATTGCCCCTAAACAACATGTCTGTGCCTTCTTTGTGTCAGGATCATCATATTGCAGCCCTTAACTGGATGTTGGAGTCCAGAGCGCAGGAGTGTAAGAACGCAGTGATAGAAACAAACTTCACAAATGACACAAGCGGAATGTTTGGTTATAGGTATATTACACAAAGCAAAGCATACATCTCACCATAAGCAGCAGAGTAGGAGACATATCATGTATACAGACTACTGGAGAGTATGAAGGTAGAAAAGTCCAGGTAAGCATCCAAAAGGGTTTGGGACAGGTAGCAAGCAAAAAGGGGATATCCAGTAGGCAGTCCAGGTCAAACAGGTAACAGGCTGGCAAAGGGTTAATCCAAAAGGCAGTCCGGGTCAAAGAGGTAACAGGCAGGCAGGTAAATCCAATAGACAGATCCAGAGTCTAGCATGAACTGTGGCTCCAAAGAACTTAATGAACTCACAACTCTGTTACCTGTCTAGGCTTCAGGTGAGGGAGGCAGGTTAATAACATAACAAAACACAGCTGAACAGAAATACACAGCACATTCATTATAGCAAACGAAGGGTAAAACTTTAACTATCCTGCAGTCAGGATAGAATTCTGACACTTTGCCCCTTCCCCCCTTCCAACATACACTCGGGCACACATATGTAAACACACACAAATTACACACACTCATTCATACTCACTAACACACATTCATTCTAACACACACTCCATCTCACCCCACTTACACATACATGCTCACACACGTACCTTTTAATATTTGTTTGTTTTTTTGTATTGCGTTTTAACTTAGTTTATATAGAAACATAAAAACACAGAATTTAATTACATGTCATGTGCTCGTTTAGCTTTTCTTCCCTTTTTAGTTTTTTAGTGTAGAGTGTATATTCCAATCCAAGCATGTTTAAATATCCTTGCTGTGTTGGCCTCTGCTGGTGGAAGATTGTTCCACTTAGAAATAATTCATAATTGATTCATAATAATAATAAATAAAGGGTAGAAGGGGTCACAAAAATGTAAATACATAAATTAATTTAACAAAGTACAGAAGGGAAGTTTATTTTAAGAGGAGGATAATATGCAGAAGCCCTCTAGTGGGGTACCTTAGGAATTTGCACTAGCACAGATATTTATTAACATATAAGCTTAGAATTTAATGGAAGATAAGAATCATTTAGCCTATCTAGTCTGCCCCGATTTAACAACTCCATTTATCTTCCATCATCTTAGTAAAGAAAAACTTCCCTACATTAAATTTTTTTCTCCTTAATTTTTATTTATTTCCATATTGTACAGTACATTTAAATGTTTCCATAATTTACAATATGATTTTCGCAAAACAATATTAACAAAGAAAAATAAAAATATTACACATTATAAAAAGACATTACACAAGCAAGGTATAGTTGCATCATTCATGCATCATTCATGCATTGACGATGGGATTCCCATAGGGGAATGTCTAATTTATTATTACAAGATAGAAAGATTTTCCCAGGGTCTCCAAATATGTTCATAAAGTTTATGTTGACCTCTTACCCTAAAAAAAGCCAATTCCATCTTCTTTTGATATTCAAGTTGTGTAACTACTCTTTTCCAAGTCATTTTTTCAACTGATTTCCGTTTTCTCCCTATACATATTTTAGTTGCTATAAACAGTTTCGATATTAATATTTTTTGTGACTTATTTACTGGCGGAAGATTAATATTAAATAAGAAAGCTTCAGGTTTAATTCATTGGTTTATTTTTAACATTCGAGATAATATGTTCTTCAATTGTTCTTTCAGGGAATCTAATACTGGACAATCCCACCATATATGGAGCATATAACCTAAATCATTTGAACATCTCCAACGCCGATTTGAGTTCAAACAGATTACTAATTCTATACTGTTTAATAATTTTATTTGCCCAAAAAATGTGTGATGGTAAGGGACCAAGTCAATTGATTCAATTTCATACCAGCCAAAAAGTTTTGAATTAGGATTTAACCAAGCTAATGAATGCATCATAGATACTTCATGTAATTTTATTACATCAGGATATGATATTCCTCCTTCATTCGTAAACATTGTGATATTCTAGATTGTCACCACAATAGTGGTGATCGCAGGGTCACTGCTGCTGCTGTCTGCCCAGGTGTCTGGTCCCTGGGTTTGCAGGGACCTCCAGTGCTGGTAGAGGGGCCATTCTGCCTCTCTCCTGTTGCCAGTATTTTGGCTGTGGTGGTCTGAGCGGGCACTGCTGGAGCGTTACAGTCAGACTTAGGAACAAGGAGGAGGGGTGGGCAGAGATCAGTGACACTCTGCCCTGATGCCAGCGCTTCTGCTGGGGGCTGGGGATCTGGGCCAACTGCTACCCAGGTGTGGAGACCGCAGTCCAATCCACAACCACAGTCTTTGGGGCTGCCTGACTGGACCTTACAAGGTTGCTGTGGCTCGGGAAACAGGGAAGGGAGCAGGCAGAGGCCAGGGGCACTCTGCACTGATGGCAGGTCTTCTGCTGGGTGGGTGCTAGTGGAGACCGCAGTTCCATCCACTACACCCAGAAAGCTTTCTTCCTTTTGCTGGGAAGGGAAGCCAATTGCATGCCCTCCCAGATCAACATCCTCAGATGTAAAATCAATTAAATCCACAATCTCTGGATCCGGTGTAAAGTCACATAGCTCTGGTATAGGATCTGAGTTAGCTGCCCAGTATCCCTGTGACTCAGGGGTGGAGACCGCTGTCCCATGCACCCCTCTTGGGTCAACATTCTCAGATGACCACTCAATAAAATCCAAAAAATCCATGGTCACTGGGGCATACTGTTGAACACAGCTGAACAACTCTTGATATGCCTGTTTCAGTTCCAATTCTTGTGTGACCAAATAATCCAGGTCAGCCCAGAGCTCGGGCACATATGGGAAATCCTCCGCCCTTCACATCCTTTTCTATACTTTCCAATAATAATCCTGGGCAGCAGAAGCCATAGCCCTCTGTGGGACCTTCAGTCCTGTGTACCACCACAGAGCCTGATATCCATCTGTCTGGACCAGCACCTCCAGCTGAGCCACCCATTCCTCTTTGGGCTGCTTCCCCGAGAACTGCATCAGCAACTGTTACAGCTACAAATGGGAGGATCAGCTAAATATTAATGTCTATGTATTTAGAATGCAATGCCATAAAAGTCCCCGTTGGTGTAATCGCCGGGTGTCCGTTATATTTTATTCAAACATGGTGAAAAACAATTGAATTCTTCAATTTAAAGATTGTATTCAATCTTAATAAATACAGATTAATACTGAGAGCACTTTATTTTTGTGTAGATTTGTTTTTTTTTCAATACCTTATTTACCTTACTTTATTTTGTATGCAAGTTGTGATGATTGTAATTTGTCACATATAAATTGCCCGTGCTAAGTTACATGTCTTTATAAATCTGGTCTATTATTATTAATGTCCTTATTTTTTATCTACTTTCCTCAAAACAACCTTTGTAAAAATAAGGGGGGGGGGCAATTTCTTCTTTCTTTTTTTCAGGCGCAAAAGGAGCTAGCTACGGATTTGTGTGTAGCATATGGCGTTAAGCTCCCTGCCTGACAGGGAGGGAGAAGAGCGTGAGGGAGAAGAGCAGTCTGCAGGAGAACCTCAATAGCTTTCTTCTACCTGGTCACGCACGTCCTTAAAAAGTGGAATTATTACAATTGGCCAAATTCGACTCATTGTCTATCTGTGACACTGACTCCTAGGGTAGACTAAAATGCTCACAGCCTAAAAACTGTGAACAACCTTTCAACAAAGCCAAATAAATAGTTAATTCCCAGATTCTATGTTTTGGTTCATTTTTGCCTAAAAAACTGCTATGGCTAGTGTGTGAGGCTTTACCATATGGCTTGGGTGTTGTCCTCTCCTGTGGGATGCTGATTGGGTGGTACACCCAGTTTATTTTTCCTAGACGGAGCAGCATTAGCCATTGCATGGGGATATAGAAAAATATGTAGAGAAGGAATTTTACATTGAAGAATCACCACTAACCTTTGCTTTCAATTTTTTATCCCAGTAAAACTCATCCACCTGTCCACAGCAATCCTGTTAGCACTTGAGTGCAAGGATCAAACCACATTTTTCCCCATGAGAGGCCAAGCAGTGGCGTCGCCAGAGGGGGCCATGGCCCCCCCTACATTATGCTGTGCCCCCCCAATTGAAACGCTATACCATTGACCCGGTGTGCCGGAACACTAAGCTCTAATTGCAGCCGATGCGGCTGACAGTTTCAAAGCGGCTGTAAAACCGCCTCCACTGGCTGCTTAATGGATTGCCGGCATGCCGATCACTGACTGAGGCTCTTCTTCCCGCCCCTTTGAAGGGGGCGGGCTCTTACGGAACAGTTGCTTGTCACTGCCTGACAGGGAGGGAGAAGAGCGTGAGGGAGAAGAGCGGTCTGCTGTGTTACAGTGGAAGAATGAAGGCCAGCAAAAAAAGTATTTTATTTTAAATAAATAGTGGAGGTGACAGAAGGAGGGACATTAACAAGGGGGGGCTGCATTGAGAAAATTAAATAATACAAAAAGATGGTGGCTGGGGACATAATTGCACATCAGGGTGGTTAGAAGGATGTCACATATATCAATACACAAACGGGGGGGGGGTTAATACACATGGGTATGGGGGCCATTATATTAACCAGTACAAGGGGTTGGTGCATCAATACACAAGGGAGGGGGGCTGGCTGGGGGCATCAAATAAATCAATACACAAGGGAGGGGGCTGGCTGGGGGCATCAAATAAATCAATACACAAGGGAGGGGGGGCTGGCTGGGGGCATCAAATAAATCAACACACAAGGGAGGGGGGGCTGGCTGGGGGCATCAAATACACAAGGGTCAATACACACAAACAGCAAAGCAATGTGGTAGGCATTTTATATGGTTATCCCATCCTGATGTGGGGGTCCATGTGGCAGCAGAGCCTGTCCTGGTGTATGTGTTTGGGAGTCAGTGTGGCAGAGCCTGTCCTGATATGAGTTTGGTCATCTGTTTCCTGGCACTTTACTTGCTGTAGAGGGTTAAATAGAACATTGTAATTTTTATTTATCCAGATTTTGTGGTCACTTCAGAGGACAAAACTTTCTAGGCCTAGAAATCAGAGGAAAAGTAAAGGTTTTGTGTTATTTACTCTTATTTCAATCTGAATATATTATTAAAAGTTAGATGTTGGTTCAGAGTTTGAGAAACTCAATTCTTGATTTCATTATACAGGACACTATTCCCCTTTGGTTTCACAGGCCTTCACAGACCAAGCGGTACTCAGCTTAGTTATATGCAGCTGTATGCATTGTGTTATCTGTGATGAGGTGTTCATTTGGTGACGCAGCGCTAAGATGGTTGTGATGCATTAATGGCTAAAAGTTTTGTTGAAGTTTCCATTATGTCTAATCTCCTTAATTTATTTGGGCCTTTTAACTTTTTTGATTTCTGGGATTTTAATAATGTGATAAAAAAGAATGATTTATAGTTGTTTGGATGTCAAATAGTGTGTCAAATTCTGTTGATCTGTATCTGCTATGTTTCCATACATTATTTATGTATACCTGCAAATACAGTTTTTTTTTTTTTATCTCATTCAGTTGCGTGTGCTGTTTCCATGTGTTGTTTATTTGATCTATACCTGAACTACAGGGTGTAAGTAAAAGAGCGGTATGGTTTAGTGAATGAGGGGACAAAGGGACTGTGGGGATGATTACAGGTGAGAGGACCTCTCAATGTCACGGTGCAGTCAGAAGGAGGGAACACTGCACTGACTCTCACTGTCTTCCCCTGATCTGCAGTCAGTGTGGCAAATATATTGGCAGCAGGGTTTAATATTAATATATATTGGCTACAGGGGCTAATATTAATATATATCGGAAGCTGGGACTAATATTTATATATATCGGCAGCAGGGGCTAATATTAATATATATTGGCTGCAGGGCCTATTATCAATAAATATTGGCTGCAGGGGCTAATATTTATATATATTGGCTGCAGGGACTAATAATATATATCGGCAGTAGTGGCTAATATTAATATATGTTGGCAGCAGGGTATAATTTCTATGTATATCGGCAGCAGGGTATATTAGTATGTATCCGCAGCATGGGCTAATATTAATATATATCCGCAGCAGGGGTTAATATTAATATATATCGGAAGCAGGGTGTAATATTTCTATATATCTGCAGCAGGGTCTAATATTTATATATATTGTCAGCAGGGGCTAATATTAAAGAATGAATAATAACTTTAGTCACTTTAGTCACTATATGTATTTAGAGATAAATACATATTATGTAGTTAAAAATGCACGTCTAACGTGTGTATGTATATATATATATATATATATATATATATATATATATAGTGTATATGTACCGTTTTATAATTGGCCCCCCTACTTTGGTCCCTGGCCCCCCATGTGCCCCCCCTAAATATGAAAGCTGGAGACGCCACTGAGGCCAAGCCAGTTTTTGTAGTTTTGCTATAGTTATAGATAGGTTACAATGTTATAAACAGCTTAAATGTATATAGTTTCAGGACAAGTTAAGCTATAAGTAAGGATGAACACATGCCCTATCATGTGCATCACATGATATAATGGTACAATAAGAAACATAATTTTTCTTACCTTTTTTTTTTCACATCAATACCAAATCAAACAGAAACTAAATACCGGTAATTTTATTAAAAGTGTTTGTGCAAGGGAAATATATAGAGTATTCACACACACACACACATTAGACACCATCATGCAAGTCAGCATATGTAGATATATGTATGTGTGTGTTTGTGATATACAATATTTATATAGTTTATATGAAAGCATTACTGTGATACATTTGTCATTTTAAGAAATTGATTTTGTTTCTTGTTTATTGCCTGTGTTTTCTACCATGTAGAAGCTTCTGGGCCAGAGGAAATGTCTTTGATTGGTGATGCTGGGTAACAAGGGCAAGCCATGCCATGAAAAAGGGATGATATCTCTGGTCATGTTGGGATAATATTTTTTTTCAAAGAATGGTCCTCAGAGATACAGAAATCCTCCAGCTTGGAGCAGAGGCAAGGAGAGAAGCAGAAGAAGGGGCCATGATGTGCTGAGGTTGAGCGTGCTGACTCCTCCACATCTTTCTAATTTATCTATATTAAAAACAAAATATTGGTCACACACACAATGCCAATGTATACACTTAGAAATGGCAATTACTTAACACAAAAAACATAAACTAATAGCTACAGACCAGTTAAAAATATTAAGATGAGTTTGGATGGGGGAACCAGGCGTAAAGGATCTTAGGGGGGTAGGTTAGGAATTTGGTCATATAAGCAGAAATTGGAGCTTCTCATGAGTCTTTAACTGGAGGTCTTCCTTTCTCGCTTTGTGTGGGAGCAGGGAGAGGATGAAGCACTACATGGTATAGGAACTGAATAGTGTTTATGCTCATAAACTGTAGTTATAACCATAGCTATGTACAAAGACAAAATCACAAACATTCACTAGAAATGATTTCATTTGCTCCAGTCACCAAATTAACACATTATAAAAATGTACAACATGAAAACAAGCATATGCCATCCATACTATGTGCTCTCTGCTTCAGAAAGCATATATAGCAGACATATATGTGCACACCCCAATTGGCAAATAATACATACAATGTAAACACATAAACTTACACAATTTTTCTCATAACTATATAAAAATCACAAAATTCCAAGTGAACACACAACAAACATACACAGGTAAAACATCTTTACTGTTGCAATTGTTACATGCTTCAATTTTATGATTACTATTTTGTATTCTGTATGCCCTTGTGTGTATTCTTTATCCCCTTTCCATTCTATAACATAGCTATATACCGTAAATTAGTGGTTTTCAACTCCAGGACAGGAGGGCCATTAAACTGGCCAGGAAACCTTATCTGAAAACAATAATTTCACCAAATTTTATTGAGAGGCCTGTGCCCAAGATGGAATATATTTAATAAAATATGGCCCATTTGTAGCTCTGTGGATTTTTTTGTTTGTTTACTGAACTGTAAAATAAATATGCAGTAGAATATACTACCACATTGCTCTTTAATTAAAAAAACTTGCTTTATTAAATTTAAGATTCTGCATATATCAAAATATATAAAGCTCCTCTTTAGCAGTGAAAATAATAATTTAAGATTTGATATCTTGGTTCTTGTCTTGAACACAATAATCCCAAACACTTCCCACTGATCTCAATGGGGCACCCTTATTTATCAAATTATAGTATTATTATCTGTAAACATCTTTAAACTTGACAGGTTAAACTATCTGATGTCAGGGGCAACCAAATAGTACACTATATGAACTAAAACAAAAAAGTTAAACACTCGGAACAGTGTTGCTAGCAGTCAGACATTTGCATGACACATCAACAGTGCTTATGTTATGATCAGGACAACTGGACAAGGTGCTCCATGTGTAATTCAGTAATGCCTTATTGTCTATAATGTGTTTTTTCTAAGCAGACTTAATAAAATGTATTAAATAAATCTTTGTTTCGAACATGGAGCACCTTGTTGGTATGTGACTTTTTAAATGGATGATTAAGATATCTTGTTGTTAATCCTACTATTGTGGTTTCTGATGAGCTTTCTTTTCTTTTTTTTACTTTGTGCATGCAACTAATTATTGGTGTAATTGATCATTTCTAAATTGATAATATTATTCAGTTCCTAGGGCCTTTTTTAATGTTTCATCATTCTGGACACATTGGGGCTATTCAGTAAGAAGCTGAGTGGCTAGTCCAGTTAAGGGTTAACTCAAACGATCAGACTTGATTGAAGACGCATGTCCCTGTTGCTAACAATCACAAAACAACTTGCAGATCCACAATTCGTAGGTTTGTTGCAAGGGCTTGTGAGTGTGTGTGACATTACATTTTGTGAGTTATGGGTAAGGGTGCACAACTTCAATGTTAACTCTCAAGTCCTTGCTTGTAACTTGCAAACTAGCATACATTAAAATAGAAATATTGTTTTTAAATGGAGGCCTCTAGGACTATTGCTGGGGTGGGGCAGATGATTGCCTTCTATTCTCCTACAAATGTGCAGTTGTGTGGGGGTAATTTAAAATGTCCCTTTATACCCCCTTCTCCCCATCCTGTCCCCATCTGAGCCTCGAGCCTCCTGCCATCTGCCAGTCCCCATCTGAGCCTGCTGCCAGTCCCCATCTCAGCCTTCTGTCAAATTTCAGTCCCTGCCTGAGACCCCTGCCATTTTCCATCTGAGTCACCTGGGAAGCATCCACCAGCCCCAAAATGAAGGGAAAGGGCTACAGCAGACAGTCATCTTTATTCAGAGACTCCTGAATCAGCCAGCCCCAAGCATGGCCCTGAACAAGCACCTTTCATCCCACCTAATCTAGTACCTGCAGTTATGACTTATACAAGCTACAGATTAGATATGATAATGTAATAAAACCTATCACTGACATGAGTGACATATTACGATCAATAAGGTAGCAGCATATTTGCATACAGTTTGTGTATGAGCTTTCATCACTCCACCTCACCTTTCTGGACCTTGATAGAGGCTGTCTGGTTAAGAGTCAGGTCACCGGGAATATTCAGAGCACAGGTATAAAGGCCCACATCTGAGGCATTGAAGCGCTCAAGATAAAGCTGGACTAGCCCACGGGAGATGACCGAGCTGGCCCTGTTATGGTATCTTTCACTGAAGAAGTTAACGTTTATGGTACTAATGATTGATTGAGGTTCTCTATCTTGTTTGATCCTGAACTCATAGCGCAGTGGATTGTTTGTGATGTTTTGGTATCGGCAGTCTATACGTAGCTGAGGGCCTGGTCCGCTGAGGCAGGCTGTGAGATGTGTGATCTTCTGGCAGTATCCAGTGTGGAGTACTGAAAAGATATAAAGAGGAAACAGTACATACAATTACAGACAAGACTATTCTTCTCCAAGTGTCCCGATGACTCATGATTCTTCTGTGTGGGACACAGTATCAAGGAATATCATTTCATCCCATGTAACTTGAAAACATACTGTATGTGCTGATACATACCCGCTAGCATTATTGTTATTGGCAGTAAATAATTCATTTTTCTTGTCCTTATTGGCACCTAAGGAAAAAATATTTTATACATATTTTATTAGTAATTTCCATGTCACATGAAAACTTCCATCACTTGGCTACATATTCCATTGAGAACGTTCAACCAGTAAAAAAAAGTGTGCCTTACTAGATCTATGGAGCACGTATGTTATTGTTTTACAATCTGGACACCAAATCGTCCTCGATCAATGTAATGTAAAATATGAAAAAATATTACATATGTTAAATATAAGTGTATTAGGATGAAACTCAGGACATCATTGCTGGCAAATATTAAGGGACGCTGGAAGACTTCAAACAGCAGGCTAGGGATGTTATGTCGGCCATTTTTTCCAGCACCCATCTAATTTCTACATGCTGCTGACCAACACTTAAAGTGGTACACCGCGGTATTTATTCACAAAAGAAAGTCAATTACATTAATATCAAGCTTATACATCTCCAAGAAGACATGGGATCATTTAATTGGTGATGGTCTGCAGCATGTAAAAGGGAGATGTGTCCAGGACAAATGGCTGTACTCAGCCCTACTGGACTTATTATATAGGTTATTTATAAAGAGGTTTTCTGGCTAAAGTTTAAATAACGGCCCTTTCAGCGACCAACAGAATGGTGCAATCAGCAAGAACATTTCAATGCTATTGGGATTAGACCACTTCACAAAGTGAACAAGTACAAATTGTGCTTTTTGTTTTTAATGGTGTAATGGCTTAAAAAACGTCTGGTTAATTTAAGGACTATTATATCGCAGCGCAGCAGACTTTGGTGGTTGTGTGGTAGCGCCTAGCGCCAATCACATGTGCAGCTACCTGAAAACTGACAATGGCTTTTTTCATTTTAACCCCTATCTCTCTTCTGTGAACTGTGATCATGTAAATGATCCCTCTGCAGCTGATCATATCAGGAAACCAGTGCAAACAAGTAAATAGAAACGTTTTTGTTTAACACACAATAAGTAAAGTGAAAAAATAAAAAAAGAATTAAGAGAAAAACAAACCTCAAAGGTGTAATAGAAATGTAAAAAAAATCCTTACTGCCCAACAAGCCAAAAGTACTATTAGTTGTATACGTTTTTAAGTTGTGTAGCGTTTTGATCCTTTATTTCTCTCCAAAGCATAAAAATATATTAATTTGGGGTATTACTGTACAAAGGGGATATGGCTGCATGTAAAACAGGGTTGTTTTCACCAGCAGCACCTATTTTGTGTTGGCGATTGTAAGCAAAATTGCAAACAGTGTGCAAACAATATGCAGTAATTGTATTTGTGCCCACATTTATTATGAGAATGGCTGCATGATAAGTTGTAGAATAACCTTTGTCAGCCAGAGCTTTAATTTGCACCTTCTGTGCCTGATTCTGGTGTACATTACATGCAACCGCAAAGAAACCAACCACAATGTATTCAGCTGCATCTCAGCATTCTGCATTCAGCAGAAATTTCCCACATTTTATGGATTTTGGAAGTTTGGGGCACACTAGAAGACATGCTCATTTCACTACACAATAGAACCCAGAATCGGGCAGGGTAAGCACGCAGAAAATAGGGTTAAATGGCACTATACAAACAGTTTAGATTTAAAAAAGAGATTTTCACAAGTATGCCAGCCTTTTGCTTTTTCTAGTGCATCTGCTTTTGTAGCCAACTCCTCTCAATCTTATAATCAGCCTCACTGATGGTGATGGGAGTTGTAGTACAGAGAGTCATCAACTCATTTTTTAAAAATGAAAATCTTTATAAAATGCGAGTGTAGGGTATATTCTCTTATTTTTTTATTTGTGATAGATTTTTTCTTGCAGGCGGGGAGGTGGTTGGCTGTGGCATAATGTCTGATCCCTTGCATTACAGTAGAGATCAGACAGTTTTTCCAGTGTGCCAGCCAGCTGATCTAACTTAAACAACATGCATTGATACATAATTCATGACGTTGAAGGTTTTAATGGGTTAATATAATGATAAATAACGGTGTTACTTCTCAGCATTTCAAGCCCAACAGTAACAGCATCCCAACATAGGTAACAGCAATGAATCCCCAAACCCTTCCACTTGAGGATACCATTATGTGACTCCCAATAACTAGTTTATCATCCCAAACACCACACCTGCTTCATTCCATAAGAATAACAATAACTGTAAAATGGACCTCTAAACAAGAAAAAATGGGGGCATTATGGCAAAATGCATTAAAAAGCTTAATTTAAAGAATAGCATCCTCAATGCACGTAGTGGTGCTAGCACTGGGAATGCACATTGGAGAAGGAATATACAAGAATAGATTAGTATCATGTTTAGTAGTTTATGCATGCTGTGTTTTAATTTATTTTAAAATGTAACCAGCATTGCAAGGGTTATCAATCAATTACTGTGTCAGCACTGCAAGGGTTATTCTAAAACCCCTTTTGCTGTCTTAGCTAAGAGGGTGTTTTAAAAGCGTGTACTTGTCATTGAAGTAGCCATTCGGGACATACTAAAACGAATGACAAAATGGAATGCCCATAGACTATAATGGGGAGGAATGCCCATAGACTATAATGGGGAGGAATGCCCATAGACTATAATGGAAGGGAAAAGAATAATTGATTTTGAAATAAAAGCTTAAGAAATAGCATTTAGATCTTTGTCACGCATACTCCTCTAGCACACACATGTGATCTAAAACTCAGATTACGTTGGATTATAGCTGTTTTCTATGGAATGACAGGTGAATGACAGTTTTGAGTGGATGCCCATAGGATATAATGGGAGAAAAATCAAACCTTTTTTTAAGACACAACCCTCTGAAAAGTCATATAGATCTTTGGCACACATACTCCTCTAGTACAGATACATGATCTAAAACTCATATTAAGTGGGATTATAGCTGTTTTCTATGGAATGACAGGTAAATGACAGTATTGATGGAATGCCCATAGGATATAATGGGAGAAAAATCAAACCTTTTTTTAAGACAAAACCCTCTGAAAAGTCATATAGATCTTTGGCACATATACTCTCCTAGTAAAGATACATGATCTAAAACTCATATTAAGTGGGTTTATAGCTGTTTTCTATGGAATGACAGGTGAATGACAGTATTGATGGAATGCCCATAGGATATAATAGGAGAAAAATTTAACTTGTTTTTTAGAGAAAACCCTCTGACATATCATATAGATCTTTGTCATGTATACTCCCCTAGTACAGAGACAGGATCTAAAACTCATATTATGTGGAATCTAGCTGTTTTCTATGGA
This sequence comes from Spea bombifrons, assembly GCF_027358695.1. Taxonomy (NCBI): domain Eukaryota; kingdom Metazoa; phylum Chordata; class Amphibia; order Anura; family Pelobatidae; genus Spea; species Spea bombifrons. The sequence continues at coordinate 16,610,627 of NC_071098.1, forward strand.
ATGACAGGTGAATGACAGTTTTGAGGGAATGCCCATAGGATATAATGGGAGAAAAATGTAACTTGTTTTTTAGAGAAAACCCTCTGACATATCATATAGATCTTTGTCATGTATACTCCCCTAGTACAGTTATAGGTTCCAAACCTCATATTAAGTGGAATTATAGCTGTTTTCTATGGAATGACAGGTGAATGACAGTTTTGAGGGAATGCCCATAGGATATAATGGGAGAAAAATGTAACTTGTTTTTCAGACAAAACCCTCAGACATATCATATAGATCTTTGTCATGTATACTCCCCTAGTACAGAGACAGGATCTAAAACTCATATTATGTGGAATTATAGCTGTTTTCTATGGAATGACAGGTGAATGACAGTTTTGATGGAATGCCCATAGGATATAATGGGAGAAAAATGTAACTTGTTTTTCAGACAAAACCCTCAGACATATCATATAGATCTTTGTCATGTATACTCCCCTAGTACAGAGACAGGATCTAAAACTCATATTATGTGGGATTATAGCTGTTTTCTATGGAATGACACGTGAATGACAGTTTTGAGGGAATGCCCATAGGATATAATGGGAGAAAAATGAAACTTGTTTTTTAGAGAAAACCCTCTGACATATCATATAGATCTTTGTCATGTATACTCCCCTAGTACAGTTATAGGTTCCAAACCTCATATTAAGTGGAATTATAGCTGTTTTCTATGGAATGACAGGTGAATGACAGTATTGATGGAATGCCCATAGGATATAATTGGAGAAAAATTTAACTTGTTTTTTAGAGAAAACCCTCTGACATATCATATAGATCTTTGTCATGTATACTCCCCTAGTACAGTTATAGGTTCCAAACCTCATATTAAGTGGAATTATAGCTGTTTTCTATGGAATGACAGGTGAATGACAGTTTTGAGGGAATGCCCATAGGATATAATGGGAGAAAAATCAAACTTGTTTTTTAGATAAAACCCTCTGACATATCATATAGATCTTTGTCATGTATACTCCCCTAGTACAGTTATAGGTTCCAAACCTCATATTAAGTGGAATTATAGCTGTTTTCTATGGAATGACAGGTGAATGACAGTATTGATGGAATGCCCATAGGATATAATGGGAGAAAAATCAAACCTGTTTTTCAGACAAAACCCTCTGAAATATCATATAGATCTTTGGCACATATACTCCCCTAGTACAGAGACAGGATCTAAAACTCATATTATGTGGGATTATAGCTGTTTTCTATGGAATGACAGGTGAATGACAGTATTGATGGAATGCCCATAGGATATAATGGGGGAAAAATCAAACCTGTTTTTCAGACAAAACCCTCTGAAATATCATATAGATCTTTGGCACACATACTCCTCTAGTACAGAGACAGGATCTAAAACTCATATTATGTGGGATTATAGCTGTTTTCTATGGAATGACAGGTGAATGACAGTATTGAGGGAATGCCCATAGGATATAATGGGAGAAAAATGAAACTTGTTTTTTAGAGAAAACCCTCTGACATATCATATGGATCTTTGTCATGTATACTCCCCTAGTACAGTTATAAGTTCTAAACCTCATATTAAGTGGAATTATAGCTGTGTTCTATGGAATGACAGGTGAATGACGGTATTGATGGAATGCCCATAGGATATAATGGGAGAAAAATCAAACTTGTTTTTTTAGAGAAAACCCTCTGACATATCATATAGTTCTTTGGCACATATACTCCCCTAGTACAGTTATAGGTTCCAAACCTCATATTAAGTGGAATTATAGCTGTTTTCTATGGAATGACAGGTGAATGACAGTATTGATGGAATGCCCATAGGCTATAATGGGAGAAAAATCAAACCTGTTTTTCAGACAAAACCCTCTGAAATATCATATAGATCTTTGGCACATATACTCCTCTAGTACAGGTATAGGTTCTAAACCTCATATTAAGTGGAATTATAGCTGTTTTCTATGGAATGACAGGTGAATGACAGTATTGAGGTAATGCCCATAGGATATAATGGGAGAAAAATCAAACTTGTTTTTTAGAGAACACCCTCTGACATATCATATAGATCTTTGTCATGTATACTCCCCTAGTACAGAGACAGGATCTAAAACTCATATTATGTGGGATTATAGCTGTTTTCTATGGAATGACAGGTGAATGACAGTATTGATGGAATGCCCATAGGATATAATGGGAGAAAAATGTAACTTGTTTTTTAGAGAAAACCCTCTGACATATCATATAGATCTTTGTCATGTATACTCCCCTAGTACAGTAATAGGTTCCAAACCTCATATTAAGTGGAATTATAGCTGTTTTCTATGGAATGACAGGTGAATGACAGTATTGATGGAATGCCCATAGGATATAATGGGAGAAAAATCAAACCTGTTTTTCAGACAAAACCCTCTGAAATATCATATAGATCTTTGGCACACATACTCCTCTAGTACAGAGACAGGATCTAAAACTCATATTATGTGGGATTATAGCTGTTTTCTATGGAATGACACGTGAATGACAGTTTTGAGGGAATGCCCATAGGCTATAATGGGAGAAAAATGAAACTTGTTTTTTAGAGAAAACCCTCTGACATATCATATAGATCTTTGGCCCATATACTCCCCTAGTACAGTTATAGGTTCTAAAACTCATATTAAGTGGAATTATAGCTGTTTTCTATGGAATGACAGGTGAATGACAGTATTGATGGAATGCCCATAGGATATAATGGGAGAAAAATCAAACCTGTTTTTCAGACAAAACCCTCAGACATATCATATAGATCTTTGTCATGTATACTCCCCTAGTACAGTAATAGGTTCCAAACCTCATATTAAGTGGAATTATAGCTGTTTTCTATGGAATGACAGGTGAATGACGGTATTGATGGAATGCCCATAGGATATAATGGGAGGAAAATCAAACTTGTTTTTCAGAGAAATCCATCTGACATATCATATAGATTTTTGTCATTTTGAACACTGGTGACACTTGTAATATGTTGGTCACCAGAATGAGGAATCTGCACACACACCAAAGGAACTCTGGTGCTTAACTGCGCCAGGAAGGGCCAGCTCCCCAGTAGATCAAAATAAATAAAGGCTCCAGGCACTCAAGGGTTTCAGCTCAGGCAGATTTATTAAAGGAAGACAGCAACAACGTTTCAACCTTACAATGAGGTCTTTATCAAGTTGATAAAACTGTTGATAAAACATAAGTTTGCCAGTTGGTAACAAGCAGCTGCAATAGACAATAATATGTCACAATTTTATTTTGCTCTTTCTTTTTCCTCATGGAATCTATGACCATCACCTCCCTGGTATTAAAAAGGATTACACCAAGGCACCAGTGCTGTCCGCAGCCCCAGGAATCCGTGTTAAAAGGAACCAACAAAATGTCTTTGTTTAAGGCGACATTTTCCCCCAAGAAGCTGTAGAAAATGTCTGCTCTTCCTCGCACCAAACTTTGGTAAATGTAGGTGGGCACATCAAAATCTTTTGTGTAAGATTTCTCTGGCAGATGAAGTTGCTTATGGCTTCTTCAATAGCTTCATCACAAAGCCATTGTCCGGGATCCAGTGTTTTCAAAATCTGTTCTTTTACTGTTTCTAGCAATTTGTTATCTGAATCTGTTGGTGGCAGGTTCCAGGGGGTTAAGTCATCCCATGCAACAAGTTCATTCATTTCATGCCCATCCTTCTTTGGCGTTGAGTGTTTAGGCAGTTGGCCCAAGGATTTGATGGAAATATCAAACTCAATTATGGCTATATGACTTTGTGGCCAGTATAACTGAGCTGCAAAAGCAAATTCTGCATTTCTCACCACTAACTAAAGTAAACCATCTCATACTTACAGGCAATAGGAAGCAACTTCGAATAAAGTAAACATTGCCCTAGTAAATTAGATAAATGGTTTAAATGTTATAATGAGGCTTAAAGTGATATTTATTAATTAAAATAAACTGAGATAGTGGGTTCTATCCAATTATGTGAGATAAATCAGTTATTGTTTTTTTGACTAAATAGGTTGTATTTCCGTCTATGGTATTCAATGAGCTGAGATAGATTAATTTAAGCCTCTGAATAGAGCCGGATATTTCAATATGCTGATTTAGACATGTGTTAAGCTGGACCAAACTAGGTTTATTCGGCTGTTAAAACATTTCCAAATTAGCCCAGCATAATACATAATTAAATTGGTAAGATTTCTTTAAAGGATGTGATTAACCCCAGCGTCTATTTTACAATGCTTTCCAAAAAAACTACCAGATAAATTTCCATCTTTATTCATCTATAATTTCCTACCAACTCATTCAGTGCATCTCCACAAATTATATATTGAGTTTTTAGAGGACAAGTAGGATCTAATATACACAAACCATTTAATATTGAAAACAAATTCGAAAAAATACCATTCTTTTCACAGTTGCTTCTATTAAAAAATATACATAGCCAGTGTAAAGTAAGTAGAATAAAAAATCTAACTTTATTTAGGTATTTACCTTGATTTTGGAAACACCTCCTATGCCTGGTATTTATATTTATTTTGGTAGTTACTGGGTATATTATATTATATAGTTTGGCCCCAAAAGTATAGAAAAAGCTATACTGCTGTATAAAGGTATTCAGTGCCCTTCACTAAGATTGACACACTTTGTAAATATGAGCAAAAAATGCTGTGAAAATTTGTCTTGACGTATGTTTCCATTGATAGTTTACATTTTTTAGTACATCTGGGTGACTTGGAATAGGAAGTTGTTCAACCATGACTTCCTGTTTCACAGGGGTATAAATATTAGGTAACACATAGGCCAAATTCCCTATTGATCATAATGGGTAAAACCAAAAAATATGGCTGTGATGTGGGGCAAAAGATTGTTGAGCTTCACAAAATGGGAAATATTTTTATTAGTGATATTGTTGATGGAAAGGTATGTCTTTTTGCAGATGACAAAAGTTTGCAACAGGGTTTATGTTCCTGGAGGGATAAGCCAAATGGCAAATGATTTAGATAAACTGGAAAAATGGTCAGAGCTGTGGCATTGATAAATGCAAAGTAATGCACCAGTGCAAAACAACCCAAGGGCAGAGTATAGAATATTTGATACGGTCCTAACCTCAACGTGTGAGGAAAGGGATTTAGGGGGTAATTATTTCAGAGGATATGATTTAAGTTTTAAAATACTTAAAGGGAGTTTATTTAAAAGGAGAAACATCAGAAAATATTTCTTAACTGAAAGGGTAGTGACTTCATGGAAGAGCCTTCCATCAGAAGTGGTAGATGTTAATACAGAGAAGGTGTTTAAGAAAGCATAGGATAGGCATAAGGTTAAGCTAGATATAAGATAAGGCCAGGTACTAAGGAAAGTTTTAAGATGTTGGGCAGACTGGATGAGGCGAATGGTTGTTATCTGCCGTCACTTTCTATAAGTGGCTTTAAGAAAATGGCAAAAGCACTGAAAATGCCTACTTCCACCACCAGCGAAATAATTAAGGAGTTCCAGTCAACTGGAAATGTTATGAATTAAGGAACCTGGAAGGAAGAGTATGTGTGTCTATATTGTCTCAAAGCACTGTGAAGAGGATGGTTCTAGTCGCAAAAAAATCTCCAAGGATCACAGCTGAAGAATTGCAGAAATAAATTGCGTCTTGGGGTCAGAAAATCTTCAAAACTACAATCCAACGTCACCTACATCACCACAAGTTGTTTGGAAGGTTTGAAGAAAAAAGTTTCTACTCTCATCCAAAAACAAACTCAACTGGCTTCAGTTCGCCGGACACTACTACAACTTCAGATAGGATCGGGTTCTATGGTCTTGTGAAACCAAAGAAGAGTTTTCTTGCCAATAAACACCAGTAGTGGGTTTGGCGCACACAGAGAGGTAGCCATATGGAAAAGGACCACATGCCCACAGTTAAATATGGTGGTAGCTTTTTTAATGCCATCGCTGTCCATTGATTTGAACTCCATAGACATGTGGACAGTCCACCAGCGTCGACCTTGAAATTTAAAAGATGGGGAGAGATTTTGTATGGAGGAATCTGAGATCCCTCGCCATGTATTCTCCAACCTCATCGGGCATTATAGAAGACTTAGAGCTGTTATCTTGGCAAAGGGAGGTAAGCACAAAGTATTAACTAAAAGGGTGCCGATAATTCTGCCACACATATATTTCATTTTTATTTATTTTTTTTAAAAAAAACCTGTGTTGTGTTTGCAATTGTTTGATATCCATGATAGCAGAGCATTTCTGTGTGTTATTTGAAGAAAAGATGAAAGGGTTAAACAATAAAGACAAATCTTCACAGCATTTTTAGCTCATTTTAAACCAAGGGTGCCTATGTTCGTGGAGGGCACTGTATACCTTTATACAGCAGTATAGCTTTTTCTGGCCACTTTTGTGGGTTAAATATTATATATATCCCAGTAACCCAGTTTAGCCCAGTAACTACCAAAATAAATACCAGCCATATGAGGTGTTTCCAAAATCAAGACAAATACCTAAATACATTTTTTTTTCTTACTTTGCACTGGCTATGTATATTTTGTAATAGAATAAACTGTGAAAATTGATTTTTTCCTATTTTTAGAATTTTTTTTCATATTAAATAATGGTTTATGTATAAAATATATTTTTTTCAAATGAAGATCCTACTTGTCTTCTAAAAACACAATATATAATTTGTAGGGATGGACTGAGTTGGCAGGAAATCATAGTTGAATAAAGATGGAAATGTATCTGATATTTTTTTTGGAAAGCATTGTAAAAAAAACCAAAAAAAAAAAAACCTGGTCATTAACGGGTTAATCATAGCCTTAAATAAATCTTACCAATTTAATTATGTATTTTGCTGGGCTAATTTGGAAATGTTTTAACAGCCGAATAAACCTAGTTTGGTCCAGCTTAACACATGTCTAAATCAGCATATTGAAATATCCGGCTCTATTCAGAGGCTTAAATTAATCTATCTCAGCTCATTGAATACCATAGACGGAAATACAACCTATTCAGTCAAAAAAACAATAACTGATTTATCTCACATAATTGGATAGAACCCACTATCTCAGTTTATTTTAATTAATAAATATCACTTTAAGCCTCATTATAACATTTAAACCATTTATCTAATTTACTAGGGCAATGTTTACTTTATTCGAAGTTGCTTCCTATTGCCTGTAAGTATGAGATGGTTTACTTTAGTTAGTGGTGAGAAATGCAGAATTTGCTTTTGCAGCTCAGTTATACTGGCCACAAAGTCATATAGCCATAATTGAGTTTGATATTTCCATCAAATCCTTGGGCCAACTGCCTAAACACTCAACGCCAAAGAAGGATGGGCATGAAATGAATGAACTTGTTGCATGGGATGACTTAACCCCCTGGAACCTGCCACCAACAGATTCAGATAACAAATTGCTAGAAACAGTAAAAGAACAGATTTTGAAAACACTGGATCCCGGACAATGGCTTTGTGATGAAGCTATTGAAGAAGCCATAAGCAACTTCATCTGCCAGAGAAATCTTACACAAAAGATTTTGATGTGCCCACCTACATTTACCAAAGTTTGGTGCGAGGAAGAGCAGACATTTTCTACAGCTTCTTGGGGGAAAATGTCGCCTTAAACAAAGACATTTTGTTGGTTCCTTTTAACACGGATTCCTGGGGCTGCGGACAGCACTGGTGCCTTGGTGTAATCCTTTTTAATACCAGGGAGGTGATGGTCATAGATTCCATGAGGAAAAAGAAAGAGCAAAATAAAATTGTGACATATTATTGTCTATTGCAGCTGCTTGTTACCAACTGGCAAACTTATGTTTTATCAGAGAAGAGTGGAAGGCATACTTGTGTGAGGACTCAATTCAACAAAATAACAGTTTTATCAACTTGATAAAGACCTCATTGTAAGGTTGAAACGTTGTTGCTGTCTTCCTTTAATAAATCTGCCTGAGCTGAAACCCTTGAGTGCCTGGAGCCTTTATTTATTTTGATCTACTGGGGAGCTGGCCCTTCCTGGCGCAGTTAAGCACCAGAGTGCCTTTGGTGTGTGTGCAGATTCCTCATTCTGGTGACCAACATATTACAAGTGTCACCAGTGTTCAAAATGACAAAAATCTATATGATATGTCAGATGGATTTCTCTGAAAAACAAGTTTGATTTTCCTCCCATTATATCCTATGGGCATTCCATCAATACCGTCATTCATCTGTCATTCCATAGAAAACAGCTATAATTCCACTTAATATGAGGTTTGGAACCTATAACTGTACCAGGGGAGTATACATGACAAAGATCTATATGATATGTCAGAGGGTTTTCTCTAAAAAAAAAACAAGTTTGTTTTTTCTCCCATTATATCCTATGGGCATTGCCTCAAAACTGTCATTCACCTGTCATTCCATAGAAAACAGCTATAATTCCACTTAATATGAGGTTTGGAACCTATAACTGTACTAGGGGAGTATACATGACAAAGATCTATATGATATGTCAGAGGGTTTTCTCTAAAAAGCAAGTTACATTTTTCTCCCATTATATCCTATGGGCATTCCATCAATACTGTCATTCACCTGTCATTCCATAGAAAACAGCTATAATTCCACTTAATATGAGTTTTAGAACCTATACCTGTACTAGAGGAGTATATGTGCCAAAGATCTATATGATATGTCAGAGGGTTTTCTCTCAAAAAACAAGTTTGATTTTTCTCCCATTATATCCTATGGGCATTCCATCAATACTGTCATTCACCTGTCATTCCATAGAAAACAGCTATAATTCCACTTAATATGAGTTTTAGAACCTATAACTGTACTAGGGGAGTATACATGACAAAGATCCATATGATATGTCAGAGGGTTTTCTCTAAAAAACAAGTTTCATTTTTCTCCCATTATAGCCTATGGGCATTCCATCAATACTGTCATTCACGTGTCATTCCATAGAAAACAGCTATAATCCCACATAATATGAGTTTTAGATCCTGTCTCTGTACTAGAGGAGTATACATGACAAAGATCTATATGATATGTCTGAGGGCTTTGTCTGAAAAACAGGTTTGATTTTTCTCCCATTATATCCTATGGGCATTCCATCAATACCGTCATTCACCTGTCATTCCATAGAAAACAGCTATAATCCCACATAATATGAGTTTTAGATCCTGTCTCTGTACTAGGGGAGTATACATGACAAAGATCTATATGATATGTCAGAGGGTTTTCTCTAAAAACAAGTTTAATTTTTCTCCCATTATATCCTATGGGCATTCACTCCAAACTGTCATTCACCTGTCATTCCATAGAAAACAGCTATAATTCCACTTAATATGTGTTTTAGATCCTGTCTCTGTACTAGAGGAGTATGTGTACCAAAGATCTATATGATATTTCAGAGGGTTTTGTCTGAAAAACAGGTTTGATTTTTCTCCCATTATATCCTATGGGCATTCCATCAATACTGTCATTCACCTGTCATTCCATAGAAAACAGCTATAATCCCACATAATATGAGTTTTAGATCCTGTCTCTGTACTAGGGGAGTATATGTGCCAAAGATCTATATGATATGTCTGAGGGTTTTGTCTGAAAAACAGGTTTGATTTTTCTCCCATTATATCCTATGGGCATTCCATCAATACTGTCATTCACCTGTCATTCCATAGAAAACAGCTATAATTCCACTTAATATGAGGTTTGGAACCTATAACTGTACTAGGGGAGTATACATGACAAAGATCTATATGATATGTCAGAGGGTTTTCTCTAAAAACAAGTTACATTTTTCTCCCATTATATCCTATGGGCATTCCATCAATACTGTCATTCACCTGTCATTCCACAGAAAACAGCTATAATTCCACTTAATACGAGGTTTGGAACCTATAACTGTACTAGGGGAGTATACATGACAAAGATCTATATGATATGTCAGAGGGTTTTCTCTAAAAAACAAGTTTGATTTTTCTCCCATTATATCCTATGGGCATTCCATCAATACCGTCATTCACCTGTCATTCCATAGAAAACAGCTATAATCCCACATAATATGAGTTTTAGATCCTGTCTCTGTACTAGGGGAGTATACATGACAAAGATCTATATGATATGTCAGAGGGTTTTCTCTAAAAACAAGTTTAATTTTTCTCCCATTATATCCTATGGGCATTCACTCCAAACTGTCATTCACCTGTCATTCCATAGAAAACAGCTATAATTCCACTTAATATGTGTTTTAGATCCTGTCTCTGTACTAGAGGAGTATGTGTGCCAAAGATCTATATGATATTTCAGAGGGTTTTGTCTGAAAAACAGGTTTGATTTTTCTCCCATTATATCCTATGGGCATTCCATCACTACTGCCATTCACCTGTCATTCCATAGAAAACAGCTATAATCCCACATAATATGAGTTTTAGATCCTGTCTCTGTACTAGGGGAGTATATGTGCCAAAGATCTATATGATATGTCTGAGGGTTTTGTCTGAAAAACAGGTTTGATTTTTCTCCCATTATATCCTATGGGCATTCCATCAATACTGTCATTCACCTGTCATTCCATAGAACACAGCTATAATTCCACTTAATATGAGGTTTAGAACCTATACCTGTACTAGAGGAGTATACATGACAAAGATCTATATGATATGTCAGAGGGTTTTCTCTAAAAAACAAGTTTAATTTTTCTCCCATTATAGCCTATGGGCATTCCCTCAAAACTGTCATTCACGTGTCATTCCATAGAAAACAGCTATAATCCCACATAATATGAGTTTTAGATCCTGTCTCTGTACTAGGGGAGTATACATGACAAAGATCTATATGATATGTCAGAGGGTTTTCTCTAAAAACAAGTTTAATTTTTCTCCCATTATATCCTATGGGCATTCACTCCAAACTGTCATTCACCTGTCATTCCATAGAAAACAGCTATAATTCCACTTAATATGAGTTTTAGATCCTGTCTCTGTACTAGGGGAGTATACATGACAAAGATCTATATGATATTTCAGAGGGTTTTGTCTGAAAAACAGGTTTGATTTTTCTCCCATTATATCCTATGGGCATTCCATCAATACTGTCATTCACCTGTCATTCCATAGAAAACAGCTATAAACCCACTTAATATGAGGTTTAGATCCTGTCTCTGTACTAGGAGAGTATATGTGCCAAAGATCGATATGATATTTCAGAGGGTTTTGTCTGAAAAACAGGTTTGATTTTTCTCCCATTATATCCTATGGGCATTCCATCAATACTGTCATTCACCTGTCATTCCATAGAAAACAGCTATAATTCCACTTAATATGAGGTTTGGAACCTATAACTGTACTAGAGGAGTATACATGACAAAGATCTATATGATATGTCAGAGGGTTTTCTCTAAAAACAAGTTACATTTTTCTCCCATTATATCCTATGGGCATTCCATCAATACTGTCATTCACCTGTCATTCCACAGAAAACAGCTATAATTCCACTTAATACGAGGTTTGGAACCTATAACTGTACTAGGGGAGTATACATGACAAAGATCTATATGATATGTCAAAGGGTTTTCTCTAAAAAACAAGTTTGATTTTTCTCCCATTATATCCTATGGGCATTCCATCAATACCGTCATTCACCTGTCATTCCATAGAAAACAGCTATAATCCCACATAATATGAGTTTTAGATCCTGTCTCTGTACTAGGGGAGTATACATGACAAAGATCTATATGATATGTCAGAGGGTTTTCTCTAAAAACAAGTTTAATTTTTCTCCCATTATATCCTATGGGCATTCACTCCAAACTGTCATTCACCTGTCATTCCATAGAAAACAGCTATAATTCCACTTAATATGTGTTTTAGATCCTGTCTCTGTACTAGAGGAGTATGTGTGCCAAAGATCTATATGATATTTCAGAGGGTTTTGTCTGAAAAACAGGTTTGATTTTTCTCCCATTATATCCTATGGGCATTCCATCAATACTGCCATTCACCTGTCATTCCATAGAAAACAGCTATAATCCCACATAATATGAGTTTTAGATCCTGTCTCTGTACTAGGGGAGTATATGTGTCAAAGATCTATATGATATGTCTGAGGGTTTTGTCTGAAAAACAGGTTTGATTTTTCTCCCATTATATCCTATGGGCATTCCATCAATACTGTCATTCACCTGTCATTCCATAGAACACAGCTATAATTCCACTTAATATGAGGTTTAGAACCTATACCTGTACTAGAGGAGTATACATGACAAAGATCTATATGATATGTCAGAGGGTTTTCTCTAAAAAAACAAGTTTAATTTTTCTCCCATTATAGCCTATGGGCATTCCCTCAAAACTGTCATTCACGTGTCATTCCATAGAAAACAGCTATAATCCCACATAATATGAGTTTTAGATCCTGTCTCTGTACTAGGGGAGTATACATGACAAAGATCTATATGATATGTCAGAGGGTTTTCTCTAAAAACAAGTTTAATTTTTCTCCCATTATAGCCTATGGGCATTCCCTCAAAACTGTCATTCACGTGTCATTCCATAGAAAACAGCTATAATCCCACATAATATGAGTTTTAGATCCTGTCTCTGTACTAGGGGAGTATACATGACAAAGATCTATATGATATGTCAGAGGGTTTTCTCTAAAAACAAGTTTAATTTTTCTCCCATTATATCCTATGGGCATTCACTCCAAACTGTCATTCACCTGTCATTCCATAGAAAACAGCTATAATTCCACTTAATATGAGTTTTAGATCCTGTCTCTGTACTAGGGGAGTATACATGACAAAGATCTATATGATATTTCAGAGGGTTTTGTCTGAAAAACAGGTTTGATTTTTCTCCCATTATATCCTATGGGCATTCCATCAATACTGTCATTCACCTGTCATTCCATAGAAAACAGCTATAAACCCACTTAATATGAGGTTTAGATCCTGTCTCTGTACTAGGAGAGTATATGTGCCAAAGATCGATATGATATTTCAGAGGGTTTTGTCTGAAAAACAGGTTTGATTTTTCTCCCATTATATCCTATGGGCATTCCATCAATACTGTCATTCACCTGTCATTCCATAGAACACAGCTATAATTCCACTTAATATGAGGTTTAGAACCTATACCTGTACTAGGGGAGTATACATGACAAAGATCTATATGATATGTCAGAGGGTTTTCTCTAAAAAACAAGTTTAATTTTTCTCCCATTATAGCCTATGGGCATTCCCTCAAAACTGTCATTCACGTGTCATTCCATAGAAAACAGCTATAATCCCACATAATATGAGTTTTAGATCCTGTCTCTGTACTAGGGGAGTATATGTGCCAAAGATCTATATGATATGTCTGAGGGTTTTGTCTGAAAAACAGGTTTGATTTTTCTCCCATTATATCCTATGGGCATTCCATCAATACTGTCATTCACCTGTCATTCCATAGAAAACAGCTATAATTCCACTTAATATGAGGTTTGGAACCTATAACTGTACTAGGGGAGTATACATGACAAAGATCTATATGATATGTCAGAGGGTTTTCTCTAAAAACAAGTTACATTTTTCTCCCATTATATCCTATGGGCATTCCATCAATACTGTCATTCACCTGTCATTCCACAGAAAACAGCTATAATTCCACTTAATACGAGGTTTGGAACCTATAACTGTACTAGGGGAGTATACATGACAAAGATCTATATGATATGTCAGAGGGTTTTCTCTAAAAAACAAGTTTGATTTTTCTCCCATTATATCCTATGGGCATTCCATCAATACCGTCATTCACCTGTCATTCCATAGAAAACAGCTATAATTCCACTTAATATGAGGTTTGGAACCTATAACTGTACTAGAGGAGTATACATGACAAAGATCTATATGATATGTCAGAGGGTTTTCTCTAAAAAACAAGTTTAATTTTTATCCCATTATATTCTATGGGCATTCCCTCAAAACTGTCATTCACCTGTCATTCCATAGAAAACAGCTATAATTCCACTTAATATGAGTTTTAGATCCTGTCTCTGTACTAGGGGAGTATACATAACAAAGATCTATATGATATGTCAGAGGGTTTTCTCTAAAAAACAAGTTTAATTTTTATCCCATTATATTCTATGGGCATTCACTCCAAACTGTCATTCACCTGTCATTCCATAGAAAACAGCTATAATCCCACTTAATATGAGTTTTAGATCCTGTCTCTGTACTAGAGGAGTATATGTGCCAAAGATCTATATGATATTTCAGAGGGTTTTGTCTGAAAAAAAGGTTTGATTTTTCTCCCATTATATCCTATGGGCATTCCCTCAATACTGTCATTCACCTGTCATCCCATAGAAAACAGCTATAATCCAACGTAATCTGAGTTTTAGATCACATGTGTGTGCTAGGGGAGTATGTGTGCCAAAGATCTAAATGCTATTTCTTAAGCTTTTATTTCAAAATCAATTATTCTTTTCCCTTCCATTATAGTCTATGGGCATTCCTCCCCATTATAGTCTATGGGCATTCCTCCCCATTAAAGTCTATGGGCATTCCATTTTGTCATTCGTTTTAGTATGTCCCTAGCCATTCACCTATATATTGTGCTTAGCAGTTACACCATATGGGTGAAAATATAAGTGAAATCTAACATTTCCCCACGCTACCTACTAACAATTACAATCATGGCTGCTGGGTGGAGTGTGCGTACTCTGGGAACACAGCGCGCAGGCAGTCATATTTAAAGCACCTGAAACCAGCAATTTCACTAGCACAATGTGTGTATTATTATTATTACATTTTATTTACAATATAGACCCAACAATTTTCACAGCATTTCTTACAGTACATACATTCAAAGGGTTAAGAAGCAGTACTCGCATGTTTACATATATATATGTGTATCTATCTATCTATCTATATATATATATATATATATATATATATATATATATATATATATATATATATATATATATATATATAAGCAATACTTACCGGCAGTGGACCCTCCCATCCTATTTTGAGGTCCACTTTTGTATTCTCTTGGGCTTCACCACACAAATGTTATTGCTCACCTTGTTACAATGTTGCAAAATTAGTAGGAAATAATCACGTCTAAAGTGTGATGAGAACCTCCTATCTTTTGCCTGTAATGGTAATGTTTTCCACTAAAACACTCTGAAGGTCACAAAGATGCTGCTTGTCTGCTCCTGTAATGCTATGAGATATGACACCCTTTTATTAGATTTTGCATGGTAGTATAGAACAGACTATATTCATTATTAAAGTTAACCTTGACTCCAGTAGATGTTTGAAGTTAGAACACATTTATTTTGATATTGCCTGTAATGTGCTACAATAAATGTAAGTTATGTTACTGGATATTCAAACTCCCTCTGCAATCTACTGCCAGAAAGTGCATGCATGCCCTGAATGGGCAGGTAGTGCGTCTGCTCTGTCTACAATGCAGAGATTTAGCAATTTGCTTAGCCTGCTTGTGGTACTTTGTGAAGGTGTCCAAATGACAGCCTCCTGGTTGCCCCAGTTTACATATTCCATTCAATCAGAATCAGTCTATCCATCTATCGGTCTGATCTGCAGCTGTCTGTCTCTCCTGTGCAGCAGTGTGACACCTCTGTATTCATGGTTATTATACAGTATAACATGCATCGGCCCCCATGCAACCTCGCACTTGTCTCCTGCAGCTTGCTTTACCTTCTTCCCTGAGTATGTCCGTCTTCCGCAGCACTCAGTGTCTCCGTGTGCCGCAGTGCTCAGCTGCTGTCTCTGCAGAGAAGGGAGGGGAGTGCTGGATGGCTTCCAGAACTGCAAGGAAAAAGAAGTGGACTATCCCATCCAATTCTGGTGGGAGTGTCAGAGAAGGATGGAAAGAGTTAAAAACTAAAGGATACGGAAATAAAACAGCATTTATAAGAACCAGGAGCACATCTAGAGCCATGCAGTTTATATAAATCCCACGTCATAAGTTACACTTGCGTCAGACTGATGCTAGACACGATAATTATTTAATAAATACAATTTCCACATATAGTCTTTTAGAAACAGTTGATTTATATTTACATATTAAAAAATGTATAGACATTGCAAAATATCAATTCACACATTTTAATCTTTATCATTATATTTTATATTGTCGTTTTTTCCGTATAAATTCACCCACAGATGGCAAACACGAAGTTTGCACATAGTATAGAACACATTAACGGATCGGTACTTTTTACTGAAATATACGAACATAGATATGTACTATTATCTGATCTAAGAGAGTTTTTCTTTATCTTTCTGCTTCCTCCTGACGGAGTAACGGTCCGATGTTCCGATGGCATGGACGGCTCCTCTGAAAGAAACAGCTGAAAGAGAACATGGTATTTGAGTTTGACGTTCCGTGGCAAGAACATACCTACACCGAGAAACAACTTACCTGTCAGGACAACGTCATCGGGGGACACACTGAAGTGAACCCGGGACCTTCACCGGCAACCTGAGGAAGTATAAAAGAAGACAACGGGAGAGAATGGATCAATGACCGATACCGCTGCCTTGTGAGCCTGCTCCTCCAGCGGCGGACATTACTGTCCGTCTCTGGAGGGGTGCCGGGTGACCCCTGATGAGCGGCACCCGGTGCGGAGCGCCCCCCGCTAGGTACGCTGCTGGCGGCAGCGGTACGCTAAGGCGGCGGCGGCGGACCGCGCGGCGGCGGTGGACCGCGCGGCGGCGCCCCCTGGAGTGTGGCGCCCTGTGCGGTCGCACAGGTCGCACACCCCAAAGGCCGGCCCTGCATTCATCTTATTCTAATTCACACCTGAATTATACTCACATTCATTTGGGTTATTTAAGAAATACCCACATTGGTATTTCCTATTTGTTTTTGCATTTTATTTTGATCTTTTCACACATATACACGTATACTTTCATATCTCCACCCAAAAATTCCTTAACAGGAACCACACAATAACCACCACAGCCCGCACATGTGGACACCAGTTCACCCACCCTCATGGCCCAAAAAAGACCAACACAAACGCCACTCTGAATAAAACTTCCTCATATACAGACCTGCAAATCCCTGGCAGGCTCCCACAAAGGGCCTGAAGAATGTCAAATGCCACCAGCCTCATCTCGTAGCGAGACCGAAAACCTCTCCTATATCCCTTGGAAGGTCTACCTGCCCAAGCCCTATGATAGGCCATCCAGGTTGTGGAAGCCAAGGATCGCTTCAGGAGAGCTAGGACTGCACGTCTCTGAAATTCTAAAGCCGTTCTGGACAAATGTGGCTCTGCAACGCTGCCTCCTGCGCCAGCTGATGAAAAACGCACCCGTTGCTATCGGGACTAAGCATCGTCAATACAATTAGCGACACCAACAATGTGCACCACCCTGATGCACATATTCAACTGCAAACATCTCAACACCATGAAGTTAAAATGTTATTAATAGCAGAAACCATATTGTCACATCAAAACCTGATATGCTTGTTCTTCAAGAACTCACCCCATAATTCCATGGCCACCAAATTCACCAAATTCCTGACCAACCTGTTGTCCATCCACGAGCGTGGCCAGTTTTCCACACTTCATCTACCATGAAAATAGACCCCAAAACCCTCCGCACCCGCAGCATCAGTAAATAAACTGATTTCTTCATTCTGAACCTCATCCTCCAGCAAAACTGACCAACCATTAAAGTCACTGAGAAAACTCCCACATGGCCAATCCTCAATCCTCTGGTCAACCTGATAAAATGGTGAGGAGCCTTAACCTCAGCTGTCGCCTAAGCCATTTGCCTACCAACAATGCGCTCCATGGAAATTATGTATCAAGCAAAATTCAACTTGCCTAAAAGAGCTGGCATTTGCTTCAAAGTGAGTTTCTTAAGCGATCGAAAGAAGCCTACTCAACGCCGAAAAACCCATGCTGTCCATATCGATTACAATCTTCAATTAAGCACTCGGACCCTCTGCCTTCTCAGGAGCTAAAGGAACACCAAACCTCAGAAGAAAACATGTTGTAATGTAGCAACACAAACCTCAGATGTGGCTGGTCTAATACACAAAAAAACATCCAGCTAATGAATGAGAGAAGGAACCCCAGCCTGTCCCTAAACAACCCATTCCAAAAAATAACTGAACGTCTCAAAGTATGCACGTGATATGGGTGATACAGCCCATGGGGTGGCTCCGGCCTCAAAGGGCTGCCCAACAGCCCTAACTGGGGCAGTGGCCTTCAATCATAAGGCAATGTCCTTAAGATCCCACCTAATGCCTTGCGCTGAAGAATCTGCTGATCGTAGCGCAGCCATGCCTGCCCCCAGATAACAAAAGTAACCATACAGTTATCTTGAGCCTTTTCCACGATAATGCTTGCTAAGATGGTGAAAGCATGCAAACAATTCGGAAATGTTCTTGGAATAAGCCTGTACCATCTCTTTCCCTCCTCATCCTTCTTACTCTTACCCTTATCCAAATTGAATCTTTCCAAGGGGAGCAGGGAAAATATTTCAGCATACTCCCCTCTCCAAATATTTTCTTTCACTTCCGGATTAAGGTCCCAAAGAACCCTCAAAACAAATATACAGCTCCTCATGGGCCAAGTCAGACACCTTAACCTGCTTTATTTCCCTTTTCACTGTTTACTTTTTCACTGTTACCACCAACCCCCTGTATACCCAGGCATGTGTGACTGGAACGCTGGCCTATACTCGTGGAATCAGTCTCCACCAACAACTCATCAAGCTGCCCTCCTCTGAGTAGAGCAGCCACAGGCCCTCCTATCTGGCTCCTAGCTGCCAAACCTGCCCTGGAAAACAACTTCTGGGATGCAGACACCTGGATGCCCTCAGTTACACAGGTAGGTCACATCCGCGGCCTGCTCCACCTAGATGAATGGGCGATAGACTCGAGGCTGACCGCTGTCTAGACAATTCCCTGCTCCTCCGACAGCTGCAGCTCCTCCTGGGATGCCTCCCATCATCTGGACTGCTCCCGCTCAACACCCTGACTCCGACCGCCATCTTGCCTGGAATGCATGGGTGATCCACCTTCTGATGACGCCTTGAGGCCGCTCATGACTCTGTACCGGGGCTCCAACATGCCGGAGGCCTGGTCCTCTTTGTGTTGGGCAGTTTCTTGGTCCCCGACTGTAAATACAAACACAAGTGCAGGGCATTCGGTGGGGGTCACCCAGCATTAGATTTAGAGTTAGATTGTTGGACAAAGGAGTCCAGTCCAGATATACAATTGTTTACAAAGAATTTGACACTCATTGAACTGTTCCCCATCATAGTAGCTTTGGAAATCTGGTGGACTAGTGTGGCCAACAAGTCAGTAGTAATTTGGACAGATAATCAGAGTGTTGTATACGCCATTAATAACCTATTGTCAGCATCTATTCCAGTCATCAGGTTTATTAGACACTTGGTCTTATTATGCATGAAGCACAATATTTGTTTAAAGCTAAACATCTGCCAGGAGTCAACACTATTGGTGATGCCTTGTCCAAGGGCAATCTAAGTAGATTATTTAAAGGCGCCCCAAAGGCATGCCGCAAGGAGTTTAACTTTCCCAAAAAACTTTGGCAGTTGGCAACAGTCGATTAGACCGGCTCATTGAAGGGGCGCTATCTAAAAAATCCTGGCAGACCTACACACGCGAATGGAACAGGTGGGTAAACTTCGCACTAGCCACAGCACAGACAAATACTTTTACCTTAGAAATATTGCTGCAATATAACGAAGAAGGTTTTTTTTTTTTTTAAGAGCCAGGGCGGTGTCAGCCTTAGCCGCTATATCGTTTTTTAGTAAAGTAAAGAGTACAGTAGACCATACTAAAAAAAATGAATAGTGCGAAAAATTATGACAGGTTGGAGGAGATCATAAAAAGTAATAGCTGACAAGGGACCGCCGATAGACACAGAGTGTATGGAACTGTTAGTCGTAGAATTAAAAATTATGTGCCTAAATACATATGGAAATGCTCTATTCACTGCAGCTTTCTCACTTGCTTCCCATGGAGGATTGGTAAATTGGTAGCCTCCTCCAAGAAGGCAGCTGGGTCAGGGCTGTTACTAAAATATGTAAAAATATCTGACACCTCTGTGAGATGCCTTGCCCTTCTTGGTCTAAAACCGACCAAGAAGGGCAAGGCAGATGGCTAACACTATGAGCGTCATCAGGTCCAGCATGCCCAGTAGGGACAGTTAAGGCCTTTTTAGAAGTTCGGCTTAGAGGGGGAGACTTGCTTCTAGCACATAGCAATGGCTTCCTTCTTACAATATTGCATTTCATGGCAGTCCTGAACAAACCTTTAGCAAAGGCAGGGTTGGATCCCAGGCTATTGGGGCCCATTCGTTTATATTAGGCAAAGAGACATCTGCAGCCGTGGAAGGTAGATCCTCAGAATTCATACAATGATTGGGCAGATGACCCTCCACCGCTTGCATGAGATACATAAGACCAATCAGGTAACAAGAGGCAATCTCGCTATGTTGTTTGTTACTCCTGTGTTAAAGTAATAGTGCTAACATTTGTTCTTTTTGTCAAGTTTTTCCAAGGAAAGATCATTGGACACTCGTTTATTCACTGGGCCAACGTGAGGGCAGCAGATCTTACGGGTGCCAACTGGGGATGTCACGGGAGAACATGAATATTCACTGGCTTGGGAGGAGAGGAATGACATTGAAGGACCTTCCTCGCATGCTAGACCAGGCTGAAAGAAATTGGGGTAAGCAGGACCTCGTTATTATACACACCGAGGGTAAATATTTCAAATCCTACAAGTCAGTTGACTTAATCATCCGATTACAAAGTGAGGCCGAAAAGCTACTGCTGATGTGGCCCGGTGTTACACTGGTCTGGTCAGACATTATCCCTAGCAAGGTGTGGCGAGTATCCTACCCCATAAAGTCAATAGAAAGGGTGAGAAAGAGGCTTAACAGAGCAATGAGGTTGTTTGTGTGTTCCTGTGGCAATTCCCATTTGCCTCATCCTGACATTCACCCTATTTGTAGTGGCCTTTAGAGGCAGGATGGGGTGCACTTATCCGACATAGGGCTAGACTTATTTAAAAACGTGCAGAATTTTATGGAGTTGTGGAAAGAGGGGTAAACGGTTAGCAACCTATTTTGGTAGCGATAATGCGACCTACCCTCCTCTCAAGGTTGCCAGCAAACACCCTCACGGTTTCGATTCAGGCCAGCACTGGGCACTGACTTTGTGGTTGGGCCTCGCAATGGCATATGGCTGGGTGCAGACATACCCCTCCGCACTGACTTTGTTTCTCAGGGCTGTTTCCACCTTGTTTCTCAGGGCTGAATGGGGCTTTTTCCAGAGGCATGCCAGGGTGCAGATGGGGATGGCCATTGTGATAATGCCCCGACGATCCTCTGTTATAGCAGCTAGGTGGGGTGGCCCAGCTCACTATCTGTTTCTCAGAGAGGGGTGGACTGCTAGTTGAGCTCCTAGCCTGCCTCTCGGACCCACACTTCATACCAGATGCAGGTTGTGCACGGTGACTCAACAGTTGTCCTCGGGGAGAGGGAATGTGCAATAAATACATGTGTAATAAATAAAGAGACTTCATTTGCCACAATCCTTGTTTTTTGTGTTTATTGTTTCAAAGTTATTTCACATGTATGAACCATGCCAAGGTTACATATGAGGTGCAAGGGATATGCACCTTAATCTAATTTCACAACAATGATATCATAGCTATTCTTTTTAAACTGATTTACATTCTTCAAGGGGGTGCCAGCAATCATGCCATGGCAATGCTTCCATTTTTATACTTTTTCTTCCCATTTGGATCAACTTTAGAACTTTAGTGGTATGTATGTCTGAAAGGTTGAACTTGATGGACTGAAGTCTTTTTTTTAACCTACTATATTATACTATATTAATTACCAGACTTGGGCGCCAGCCAACTCTTCATGCTCATCTTTGTGTTCGTCTTCGAGGGGGAAGAAATATTTGTATTCCACGAATATTCGCCCGTTCCTATGTTTCCAAAGTACGAGCAACTCTATTGGTTGCCTGCATGGGCCTCCTCTGCCAATAGACCAATAGACTTTCAAAATCCTGGTGCCGCAACTTGAGTTAAAGTGCCTTATGAATGACCAATAGAGTCTCTCGTATGGACCTTTAACTCTTGGAGAAGGTCTCCCCAGGCCAAGTTGGATGAGGATAGGTTTTACCAAGTGCTACCTATTGTTAGACATGCTATTTCTTGGTCTGTGTATACATATAGAAAATAGTTTGTATATTTATAGAATTATTGGAGGTTTTCATTTGGGAACTGATGTATGCAATCAATCTTTGCATTGCTTTCTGTGGGGATAAATCTATCAAGAGATGTATTTTTCATTGTGTCCCATACTTGGTAACTATCTATGTTTCACCTGGAGACTCTGAATGAAGCGCAGATTTTCTGTGTGGCCTGGATACTAGTGATGCCCAGTTTATGAACAAATCATTCTTTTGAACCGATCCTTTTCAATGAACCGGATGAATCAGTTCAGTAGACTGAATGATTCATTTGTAACCGTCCAGTCTGTGAATCATTAACTGCACTGGTAATATGATCCTAGAGTGCATCTGCACAGCACACAGACTCAGGGATCAGGTTACAGCTCAGCTCATCATTCCAGTGACTCACTGAATAGTTCAGAGCAACTCTGATTCATCAGTTCACTGAATCAAACACAATTATACTTTAAAAAATAAATACAGGATTAATCTTCACCCAGGATCTAGATTCCCGTTTAGTTTTCCCCCTTTACCTCTAACTTAACCTTATTAAATTAATTAAATTAACTCCTCAGTCCTCACCATTAAATTAAACCTAAAGACCATTAAATAATAATAATTAACCCCCACCTCCCCTAACTTTCAGCACCCCAAATATTAATCTTATACTTACTGTAAGTTTAGTTGCTGAGTAGTGTGGACACATATTACATTGCTATAGAAGGCAGGAGGATTCATAGACTATAAGGAAAAAGGCGGGGCCAAATATCAGTGTGACTGCATGGAGTGACTTGGAAGCAGTAAATGCTGTGAGTCACATTGAGTGAACCGATTAATTGGCTCATGAATCGGTTCATTTCAATGAATCACTCAAAATGAACCGATTCACTTTACTGATCCGAACTTCCCAGCATTACGGGTTACCACTGAGAAACTCTGTCACAGGAAGGGTGTTGTGGCATGCCCCCTTCCCCGCCCACTTCCCCTCCGACCACGGCCTTTGCCTGCATGTGGGGCTAGCCAGCGCATGCAATGTCAGTGGGAACATCCTCACTGATCTCAGAGGGACCGCCTACTCGCATCCCGAAACGAAAGGGCTCTGGGTAGCTGGAGCCTGGATGTTCCCAGGCATGAATATTACAACCAAATACAAACAAAGCCATTGAACAGTTTTGTGGATACTAGTAATAAAACCAAGTCCCAAATTCTTAAAGTGCTAGTAAGCTTTAAAAAATTATTTGGCGTCTTCAAAAGTAGAATGAATAAATAACAAATGTGAATAAATAATCATTGAAACCAATCAGCATAAAGGATAGTTTTCAAATATTGCCTTAATCATAATTAGTTAAACCCATCATGGTAGAAAGGAGGTTTCTCAAAGGACAGGCCTAACTCGTATGCACTGTGAATATGAAAGAATGAAGAAATAATGCTAAAAAATATGCTTAGCTTCACCATATTTATGAAGGAATACTACCTAATATGGCAAAAGGCATTACTCTTAGTTCATAGACTTATCAAACAATAAATTAGATACTTTATTTGTACCACTCAATCATCACCATACAAATTTATTTTGTATCTTAGAAAAAAGTAATATCATCGCATTCATTTAATCTTACAATTAGTTGTACAGCAGTGCCATCTGCTGACTACACCTGGCAATTACAGGTGGACAAGTTTTCTAGTGTACATAATAGTAATGTGCAGTTCAAAAAATTAAATCAATATAAAAGACTATAGCTAGTCTATATAACAGACATCTCAACTTTTTCGGAAGTTAATAGCAGCTCCATGAAGCCCGCAAACTATAAAAGACATTCCTGAAACTGATTTTCTTTGAGAGAAAGCACAAGAGGGAGTTCAATTATGACCATCATACACTCTCTCGTGCTCGCTCTCAAAAAAAAAAATCTGTACTCAGGTTCTCCTCTGTGGCCTCTTTTGTGCTAATTATTTAGCACAAGAGAGACCAGGACATGTACTGTGCCACTCACTCTTTCTGGTTCTCCAAAGCCCATCTATCACAGAGGAGGACCAGGGCACAGGACCAGTGCTTGTTCATACATGTCTGGTGGCTGGGGGGCGGCTTGGCACAGTGGCCGGTGAAGCCACCTCCTTGAGTGTCGTGGTCTGGGCCTGCATGAGTGGCCCTGGGAAGCTACAGTTTATTGAGGGAACCATGAATGCCAACATGTACTGTGACATACTGAAGCAGAGCATGATCCTTCGGAGACTGGGCCACAGGGCAGCATTTTAACATGATAACGACCCCAAACACACCTCCAAGACGACCACTGCCTTGCTAAAGAAGCTAAGGGTAAATGTGATGGACTGGCCAAGCATGTCTCCAGACCTAAACCCTATTTTGAATCTGTGGGGCATCCTCAAACGGAAGGTGGGGGTGCGCAAGGTCTCTAACATCCACCAGCTCCTTGATGTCCTCATGGAGGAATGGAAACCATTGATGCTCTGGTAAACTCAATGCCCAAGAGGGTTAAGGCAGTGGTGGAAAATAATGGAGGCCACACAAAATATTGACACTTTAGGCCTAATTTTGACATTTTCACTTTTGTTGCCAAGGTTTAGACATTAATGGCTGTGTGTTGAGTTATTTTGACGGGGACAGCAAATTTACACTGTTATACAGACTGTACACTCACTACTTTATACTACTATATATATATATATATATATATATATATATATATATATATATATATATATATATATACAGTCGTGTGAAAAAGAAGGTATATACAGCCTCAGATAAACAACAACACATGGCATATTACACCGTGTCATGAATTATTCAACTTAAATAAAGCCAAAATGGAGAAGCCATGTGTGAAAAACTAAGTACACGCTTACTGTTTCCATAGGGGTTAAACTGCTAAGTAGCAGCTACTAATCAAAAGCCCTTGATTAGTTGATCATCAGCAATTGTGACCACTTATAACACCCAAAGTTTTAGCAGTTCACTGGTCTGGAGCATTCAGAACACAATGCAAAGCACCCCAAACACTTTAACGGTAGTGTATGTTTATATACACTGCCCCACTTTATCTTGATCCGCCCCTTCCCATCACACAAATCAGCTTCAGCCACCTTGACCATCTCAAACATTCTCAAATGTACACTTAACACTGACACAAATGCACAGATGCATACATACAACTATCAGCAAGAACCGACACACACTACTCGCATCAATAAAAAAATGAGCACTTTTAACCCCTTGATGACAATTGCCGGTCCGGGCACGTCACCGAAAATCAAGTCGATAACGACAATTGACGTGCCAGGACCGGCACGTCTTAAAACGGGTGCAGAAAGCGAACTATTTTCGCTTTCTGCACCGAAACGGCGTTGCTGTAATGCCTCGACCTCGAGGCATTCAGCAACGCCATGATCGGCACAAAGGGGGCATCTCTGGCCCCTCCCCGGGGCGTCAACATCCGCCATACTTTGTATGGCGGCGGACGCCCGTTTTAAAAGCGTTTAGAAGGCGATCAACGATCGCCTCCTAAACTTAAATGGTGTCGCTGGAATGCCTTGATCAGGAGGCATCCAGCGACACCAAACACTTACCTTGGGATGGACTGTGACAGCCGCCGCTGCAGGTGATCTTCGCCATCAAGCAAGATGGCGGCCGCCCTGTAAAAAAAACAATAAAGACTAAAAAGTTCGCTAGACGGTCTCCAGACCCTCTAGAGAACTCTGGCTCCACTTGCAGGTTGATTACAGGTACTGCATTCAACCATGCAAGTCAATAGAGCTCAGCTTTCTAATCACAGTGTGATTAGTAAAAATAAATTAAAAATGAAATTAATAATAATTAGGAAAAAATAGTTAAAAACCAGTAAAATGTAAAAATAATTTCCCACTGATGTCACTATCAGGAGAACCTTCAAGTTGAAAAAAAATGTAAAAAAAAGCAAAAAAAATATATATATATATATATATAAAAAATATATTTTTGTGAGCACGTCCTAAAATTAGCATATTAGCTTAAAACAATTCTCGCATGGAAAGAGTTAAAATACTGGCATATTAAATGCCCATGGGGCGTCTACTTTTAAAAAATGTATGATTTGATGGGGTAAATTGAATTGGCCGGGTTCAACAAGGTCCCAATTAACACGGGGGGAAGGATGGCCACACATCTAATTTCCAATTAGAAAAATGCACACGTACCAAATGTGGCCTTTTAGTTCCCCCAAAAAATGACAAACCCATGCATGTGGGTGTACTCAGGAGATGTTGCTGAACACATATTGGGGTGTTTTATGATAGTGACATATACCAGAACCTGTTTATTCATACCTGAAGTTAAATGTGTGTGAAAAAACAAATGCAAAAAAATTACTACCATAAAGTTTGACAAAGGCTGATGGTAGAATAAGTGCTTGGAAAGGGTTAAAATACTAGCATTTGGAATACCCTGGGCTGTCTAGTTTTCAAAAATATATGACTTGATGGGGTAAATTGCATTGGCCGGCTTCAAAGATACCCGAAATGGCACATGGGGGAAGAATTACCAGATTTGGAAAAAATGGCTTTGAAATAGCAAAACGCTACCTGTACTTATTGCCCCATAATGTGTAGAAAAAAGCAAAAAAACATAAAAACATTGGGTATTTCTAAACTCAGGACAAATAGTAGAATCTATTTAGCAGGTTTTTTTTATTACCTTTTATAGATGAGTAAAAGATTTTTCAACTAAAAGTTAGAAACAGTCATTTTTTTCTAAATGTTTCACCATATTTTATACTTTTTTAATAGTAAATAATACGATACAATCAAAACAATGTCATCTAAAGAAAGCCCTTCTTGTCCTGAAAAAAACAATATATAATGTGTGTGGGTTCAGTAAACGGGAAAGAAGAAAATTACAGCTAAACACGAAAATTACAGCTATTGTCACGAAGGGTACAAAAAGTAAAATCAGCCTTTGTCACGAAGGGGTTAAACAGGCAGGCTGCTTCAGGGGCAGCGGTGGGACAGTGTAACGGTGAGATGAAAGGATCCCAAGGGACTGACACAGATGAACACAGGAGAAAAGCTGGCTAAGTGAACCAGCAAACAACGGGTATGACAGCAGGCAGAAAACAAAGTCAGGCAAGCCGGGTAGAAGAGCCGAGAATCAGATGCCCGCTGAGCCAAATCAGGAACAAAACACAGAAGAAAGAGCAATTCAAATGTATACATTGTGACCAACCAAGGGTAACTGGCTAGGAACAGATGGGGTTTAAATAGTGGACTTCCGGGGTCAGCTGAGGTCAAAATACGGGCAGCCTCCTGGCCTCAGTGACGTCACCGAAGCGACCGCGCCCCGCAATCAGTACATTTGGGCACTCCAGCCGGGTAGACGCAGCTGCTGGACAGGTAAGTCCTTACAGACAGGCAGGCTACTTCAGAGGCAGCAGTGGAACAGGCAGGCTGCTTCAGGGGCAACGGTGGGACAGGTAGGCTGTTTCAGAGGCAGAGGTGGCACAAGCAGGCTGTTCAGGGGCAGATGTGGCACAGGCAGGCTGCTTAAGGGGCAGAGGCCTACCACGTTAATGTCTGCCTTAGTGTATAGTGTTGGAAGTAATGCTGTACCAGACCTGTTCAGTAAATGTTATTTATTTAAACATATTTAATTTACTTATAAGTTAATTTTATTTTTTCAGATTTACATTTTTTCCCAGTTGACATACAGTTTGTGAAATAAATATTCTTACAAACATAAATTTTTTTTGTGTGTGGGGTGCCATAAACAGGATCCGCCCCGGGTGCCAAATACTGCTTGCGCTAGTAATGCTTATACTTAGTGGTTATTGAGGTGTAAATTGGGTCCTGTGTTTCCCAATCCAGTTTTTCCTAGTTATGTCAACATAATTTGCCTTCGCCATCTCTCCTTGTATATTTGATTTCCTCTTCGCTGGGCATCTCATTCCTAAATATTCTCCAGGTCGTTTCATTTTCCAGTTTTAGACTTTAGCTTTTTTCCTCTGTAGCAGCTTTAATAATGCAGTATGAAACAGCATTTATAATAACCTGTAGCTTTATTAGCCCCTGTCCATTCTGAGCAGAATGAGGGAGAAGCTAAAGACAGCTCAATTTTTATTACTTATTTAAAGCATAGCCCTTAGAATTTGGGTGGCCTTTCATTTTCCAGTTTTAGACTTTATCTTTTTTCCTCCATAGCAGCTTAAATAATGCTGTAATCAAGTCATCTATATTATAATTACCTGTCTGGGGTGTGCTCTTTCTGGTGAAATAGTTAACCTGTTTCAGGACTTTGTGAATTAAAAAGGTCACCCAAGTACAACCTAAACATGTGTTGGAGATGATAAGACTCCTCCATTGTAAAACTGTCAGTTTAAATGAGCACATCAAAGCATGCAGCTTTCAGAAAAACTGATTAAACTGATGTTATTAATATGAGACCTGTCACAACAGTTCAGAGTTGCTACTCAGTATGCTAGCGGGGGCAGAATACTCCCCTCAAAGCACAAATTACCTCATTTTATGTTAAAATATCTTTAGTGGAAATCCTGTCCTCATTTTCTTGTGTGATGTATCAATGATGTGACGCAAAATTCAGGACCCACATTTAGGGGGTGTCCATGCTTTTACACATTCTAGCAATGAATTACATATGGACAGTAACCACCATGCTAAAGCATTCATAGTTAAAGAAAACCACTGACATATATGCACTAAAGAGGTAGTTGGCACAAGAGTTGTCGTTTCATCTCACTGACTTCACTTTGTGCGTTCCAGCGGCCAATAGGGTGGATGCATGCGTTCCACCATCCAAGTTGGTGGATGCAGAAATCAATTAAAGGGGAACCGGCGCCTGTGTCCAGGTATCACCATATCCCATAGGATTCTTCCTCCTATCCCCCTGGCAACTAAGGCATGCCTTGGATACCAGGAAGTATAAAAACCATTTGCCTTTGTGTATAGATATCCCAGTGTTATTATACCTGTTGCAAGTTCCTGGTTCCTGCTCCTGTTCCCGTTCCTGATCCCAAATTGTTCTATACGGTTTACTCGGTACCTGACTTCAGCTATCCTTTTTGATCTTGCTACCTGCTGCCATCCTTGACCTCGGTTCTGTCCTTGACTACGGCTTGTCTGCTCCTCCTGTTGTGACACTTTCTGAACTACCTGAACCTCTTTTGGCTCCTTACCATCGGGTTCCATCCTCAAACGCTGCGAGGTTATCCTCCAGATGTAACAGGCATGGTTTTTTTTACTTTTAAGGATATTGTTCCACTTTGACAAATTGATAATTTACTCTTGGGTATGTTAAGCAAATATCCGCTTAACAATGCCATTTTATTCCTTTCCCTGAAGGTTTATTCGCGTTAAAACAACACAAAAAACTCTTGAAAAGATTTTCCATCACATGACAAGGTAGAAATGGACTTTCTAATGCTGCATTTAGCCACTAATGTGTTAAATTATGCAGAACTACATAACAATATAGGGGATGGAGGGAGTAAGGGAGAAATGAGTGACCATCATGGCTCCCCAAAGGCCAAAACAATCTACACACCTCCCAGTCAACATGGAACATTTATTTCATTGCATTAAGAGAAAATTTTGTGTTTTCTTAGGTCACACGAACAGGATCCAATCAGAGCATCTTCAAAGGATGCTAGATGTTCTGTCCTGAGTGCCATAAAATCCTACAGTGGTTACACAGAGGATGTAGCAACTAGCATCCTCATGTTATGATTTGAGAAATATTGTCCTTTTTCCATAGTAGAATCATGACATGAAGATGGTCAGTGTGCTGTACAGTGTGACCTCCAGAATGATATGAAACATGGCAGGAGGTGGTTAAACTGGGCCTAAGCAATAACATTAGGTGAACTGGCTGACAGGTAGATAGGGGATGTTTGGTGCTTGTATGTTAATAGTACAAGGGGGAACGTGATCACCTCATAGTTATTAACGTACAGGGCACTGTAACAACAGCCTTACATATTCAAATATCGAAACTTTGATGTCAGGCAGCACTCGACAGTACAGGTGCTGCAGTTCAACTCCATCCAATCTCAGCACTCAGTATCTTATTTTACCACAAGTAGCAATATTTTGGTCCTCAAAAGGATAAATAAAGGTTGATAAACCAAAATGTTGTCACTTGTGGTGAAATTAGGCACTACTACACAGAGTGCTGAGTAAAAACATTTATTTTAAGTACAAACTATGCTGCCAGGCCTTACGCCCCAGATCATTAGGACTGCATCAAAATGCCTGGGCTACACACTTCCCTACCGTTGTGACTCATATAAGAATCGGAATCTTTCTTTGATAAAGAAAAAATAATTTCCTTTTATTTTTGTACGAGGAACTGTAACATCAGGATATTCCCACAAATTATTTTACTTTTTAATTTGTGTGAGATTTCTGTGTTTTATCCTTGTTTATGTACTGTTTGGCATGTAGTTTGTATGTCTCTTATCATTATTTTTGTAAAAAATAAAAAAGCATTTAGATTAGATTAGATATAAATTAACCAATTCTGTCTGTTTGTGCTCTAATTTTAAACTCGTAGCTTTTGGGGATAGCTGGTGTTATCTAAATCTAAGTTTCACCTTTTTGACTACATTTTGTAGAGTTTGAGCAGTTCCGAAGGCTACCTAAGGCTCCTTAGGTATTTCTAAAACCAGACACAGAAACTGGTGGTGGCAGCATATAAAGTTTTGTGGTAGTGGGGTTTGGTGTAGACTCTCTACTCCCTGCGGAGACAGGGTGAGGTCTTTCCATTATTTTTTCCATTTATCCTTTCGTGCCCATGTTCCTCCTTAATGTCACAGTGAGAGACGACAGGCTGGTGGTGGAACTTCTATGATGCAGAGAGGCCGGGCCCAGTACACCAGCACAGCTTGTACCCCCTGATAGCGGTCCTGAATGTATTTTACCCCTGATCTCAACTAGACAAAGCATAGGGTGTTGAGGGGGGTATAGGTATGATCTGTGTGACTAGATTATCTTCATGTGTGTATTTAATTAGCTGGTTATCATTGTACAAGATCTAAGTAAAAATTTAAACACAGATTTACATTGCTAGTGCTGAATTTTAGAAGTAGGT
Organism: Spea bombifrons; assembly: GCF_027358695.1. Taxonomy (NCBI): domain Eukaryota; kingdom Metazoa; phylum Chordata; class Amphibia; order Anura; family Pelobatidae; genus Spea; species Spea bombifrons. The sequence goes on from NC_071098.1 coordinate 16,641,983, forward strand.
TGTGGAGTATTCATCTGCACATGTAGGTCATTAGATGACCATGGTTGTAGTTTACATCTATGGCAAAAATAATTCCACCTAACATCAAAACGTAAAATTTGATGGTCTTTAATAAGTCCTTGGTCTTTGTAATAAATATAAATCAATTATTAATCTCCAAGGACAATAGCTGACTCCCAACACAATGGGATTCCTCTTGAGTAAACCAGTTGTAAAGGAATTACAGTCTTGTCTTAGATTCAGGACAGCTTTATGCTTATTCCATGCATGGTTACATTTCCTCAGTGTTTAAACCTCCTAAACTTCTGTTGGGAGTCTGTTTGATTTATCTACTACCTTCTGTGTAAAGTAATACTATCCAACTCTTCACCTCCACACTATTGCTCATTCTTCTTACCTTAGTTCATGTTCTCGCTGCACTTGGCATGGCCAACAAATGTATTGCAAACGTTTTTGCTACATTTGTGAAGTCAGAAAATTTGGATCTATCTTTTCGCATATTCAAACACATCACTCAAAAAGGTAAATACTGTATTGCTTTTTGTTTATAATTTTGATGACTTACACTTTGACTAATCAAGACAACAGTATTACTTTCAAATTACTAACCATTAGTAAATAAAGCCATCATTCTGCTTTTGGATGGCTATAACAAATGTTTGTGTTAGTACATATACAGAGGTGGACTGAAGCGATGTACTAGCAAGGAGGATGGAAGTTTAATATGGCAATCCAAAGAGTTCATTGAAGGTGAGATATCACTAAATTATTAAAAAGGTTTAAGGGATGGACAATGCATATTTACTTAACGTGAAAATTGATTGAAATACCTGCTACATTACCCAGCGCAAGTACAGTGCCGAATCACTGTTCCTGAGTAGAGGGTACTAATATCATTCTTCCCTAAATGTCCCTGGCTCTGATCAGTCTAGCATATGCACTGTAGATGCAAAGGTACATACAGCAAACCTGGAACAGGATCAATGATTCCAAGTGTAGGCCAACAGAAGTAGCAAAAGTAGCCATTGTGTTGGCAGGCATAAAAAGGTGCTAAATAGGAAAATTGCACTTATGCTTACACTGGTTCTTCATGCTTACACTGAATATTGAAGTTCATATACTGGCCTCAGTATTTAACACGTATGTGGTATAAATGGATTCTCTGGTGACCTCTCATAGTTTCCTCGCGTTTAAAATTATACATAAAGATTTCAGTTGCTCGATTAAACATTTAAGGGGAATAATCTGTATATTGTAAGTATGTGTGTTTACAATAATGTTTTGTCAAAATATTTTAGTGTGCTTCACTGACACATAGCATTGCGTGAATTGGTTTGGTCCATAAAATCTCATACAAGACTTTTTAAGATTGAACTTCAACAATACAGAGAAGCTTGGACACAGCTTGAACAGCAGCAAAAGACAACGAGCTGTGGCCCCCCTGGGTTTTTTAAAAATTATTTCCTAAGAAAGGCTTAATATAAAATAATTTTTTAAACTGTGTCTGACCTTCAGGCTTCAATGTGAACTAGAACTGGTATCTAATTCTATACATATTATTGTAAGGTACTTTCTATTGGCAGGTTTGCACAGCTATTAAATATGTGTAATAAGTGTCAAGCTATGCAATTTACATTAAAATGACGTGCCGCTATGTACATAAGATTAAATTTACACAGCCTGTATCTCTTTCTGTAGTATGTATTGTTTTTTATTTTTCAGATGTGTATTATTCACACTGCTTACATTTCCCACTACCTTTCTGGAAATGGAGATTCCCCCCTAAATGAAGACCATTTTCCTAAAGGTATTTTGTTGTCCATTGTGTCCAGTTTATCCTGTATTTTACTTGGTTTGTGGAATATATTTAGCACTCCATGTACCTGCTCCAAAACCCAATTTTTGAATGAGTTTCTGCCAGAAACATGAACTTTTACATCTTAGATTGTTGCAAAATCGACCTTGCTTAAAAAACATTGAAAATCTCCTTTGTAGACCCTGCATTTAATTGTTCACACAATATTTGAGAAATATTGTCTGAAAACTCCATTTAAAGCAAGCCCGTTTCTGGCAATTCACTGCCCTTTAAGTAAGATTTGTTGGAAGTTGGGCTATGAGGAAAGAATGAGAATAAGTTCAGGAGTTATACTGGACCACTATAAGGTGAGGGGGTTTGGCGTGCAGGATCCATCAAGTGAATGGCTTCACACATATTGCTCTTTGGGACACACATATGGTGCCCGTGAGCCAGCTGGGGGGTAGCAGAAAGTTGATTCTGGTGTTGGTCGAGTGAGGGAGTCCTGTAGGAAGAATGAAAGGGGCACATAGCCAGGGTGTAACTGATCCAGATAGACATCCTCATGGAGGCAGCGGCCACTTAGGAACTCTCGGCATTCAGGTAATTCCGGGCAATGGTCTCCAAACATCTAAAGAAGATAAGAAAAGATTCTTAATGTATGCTTTCCACTTTTCCATGTATATTTTTTTATGTAAAATGACTAAAGACCCAGAGTCTTGCCAAATGATGCCAAAAATATAATTATGTAGACCATAAGTTTGCTACATTCTGCAATTAGACCTATCTTCCTTTATAGTGTAAGCTGTAGAGCACTGTTTCAGTCCCCAAATTTCATGATCCACAGTCACCTTTGTTGCTTAAATTTGTAATACTTGACAAAATATATTAAATATAAAAGTATATATAAAAAATTTACTTTGAGACAAGAATTCCATATTTCCCCAATGATAAACACATATATAATGTGTGTCTAATATATACATGGATTACATTGATGGGATTTGCTGAACTACAAACGATGTATGTGGATAGAATATTAGTAAATTTCAAGTATCTGATATTTAATTTTCTATTACTCGTGGTTCCAATGACACATGTACGACAGAAATACACAAATGTGGCATGCTCAAAAATCATTGCATATCGACACTCATGCAACAGTATGAAAAACATAGAATTACAGATGTTAACATTTACAGTAAAATGCATGATTAGAGGTATGCCAAATTTTCACGTACACAAGGTGAATGCAGATGTGCACGTTTTGTGCCTTTGTCAGCACCACTGTCTCTTGACAATGGGTTGCAAGAGAATAAGGGAGACAAGTTTTGATATTATACCGGTACTTTAAATTCTACATGTCTGGATGGTCAAGGAGCAGAAGATAGATTTGTGCCGACTGAATTACATTGTTAAGTAGTCAATGTGAAGCACCACCACCATACACAACAATAAAAGGGAGACGAGAACAAATAACAATGGGAGGACAAAGTTTGTGGAATGTGTAACTACCTACACATAGTTACACTGCTCCTTCATTTTCCCTGTAGTATAATGAATACATGAAAATGTTATTAAAAGAAAACTTTAAAAAAAAATGTTAGTAGAGACAATAGCGTACTGTAATCCCTATTTTTCTATTTGTGGTTTATGTTATACAAATTGATGTATATGCTTCTTTTATTATTTGAGTTAGAAAATGGTCTTCTGTCATATTCCCCCCTTTCCCATTTACTTCCCCTGAAGTACACTGTAATTTTATATACTACATATATACTACATGTATACTAGTGGAAGTAAAGACTTCCGGATGTTTCAATAGAATCAGTTAAGGAAGAAGGGACATGAGACAGAACTGTAATTTGGTCATTATGCCTATCTTGCTTGTTTATGATTCCAATTTATTTGGAACTTCATATTGTTAACATATTTTAATCACCAGGCTTGATTTACCTGAAGAGGTGAACCAGGGAAAACAACCCTTTTTCAAGTGATTCTATTGCAAGTCTTAATGAACATTTTTTGATTAAATTAGGAATAAGAGTGTATGATTAATTTAAATTATTAGCAACATATGTCATTCTGAGCTGCAAATAAGTTTGCCTTAGAAGGAATTCTGCTTTATTCCTGCAAATAGGAATTAACAAAACGTATTTCAATAAGGGCACTTTCAATTTAGAGGTATAACATTCCAGCAGACAGACACCAGTGCTAAAATCCTAATAACACTGCCTATGAAAACATATGTTACCCACAATATTGAAGGTGAATTGTATCAAAATACTAAAAAAATAAGAACCAGAAGAAGAATTTAAAAGTAATTAGAGGCATCAAATGATGGATGTTGAAAAAAGAAGCAAACTGTAAACTTGTGTACATAAAGTTCTCTAGGCCGATCTCCATAAATAATTACTCAAAATTTGGAGATATCCAATGTCCATATATATATTTCCAGGATTAAAAAAAAAACATTAAAATATAGGCTATAATCTGTCTGAGACACTCTGCATATCTTACTTTGATTTCTGGCTCCATTGTAGAAGGCAGACACACATTCAGATGCTCGGACATTTACTGTGAGCTGAGTAGAATGGTACTATTAGGAGGAACAGAGAACAATGTGAAATAAGAAGCTTGTAGACATGCAGAGCTTGGGTTGCATATTATTGTGCACATCGAAGAGCATTGTCGCTTTCCTTAGACAATGAGGATGTCTTCATATGAGAATATTCCTTTAAATAAATTAATTATTTAGAGTAAATCATCCCTCAACTATCCATCATTTAACATCTCATAATGTTATGAATTGCTAAGAAATTGATTATACAAGACTACGTACTAAACTATTATTCTCATAGGATGCAGTAAAAAGAAATATTTCCAGAAAATGGGTTTTAAATGTAATTTAGTGTCTTTGAAAGTTATATTAGTTTTTTTCAAGATGTACATTTGACTAATACAGGAGTAAAGCAGAATGACCAAATCAGTAATTCAACAAAATATAACCAAATCTCTGTTACAGAATTGGTGATATCCCCATTCACTACTTCTTAAGAGGTGCAATACAGAAACCTCAGTGTAAAAAAAATCAATTCCCATATTGAACTTGAAACTATTTTCCAATAATTTTAATTGGTGCTGTATAGTTACTTGCTACTAGATCAATTTCATTTATTTTGTTTTACACTGTAAGTTTGTAAGTTTTGAGCTACATTTTCTTTTCCAATAATGTATATTCCTTTTGAATATTCCATTTTAAACTCGAAGCACTTTTCTGCTCTTCTGTTTAGGGTAGTTTTTATGTTTGTTCAAATGATATTCGGTGCGTTGGACCCATTGTTTTCTAAAACAAGCCTCACATGTGACTCAATATTAAATGATGTTCTAACAGTTAACTAGACTACATTGATTACACTGCTGTGAGCTATACTCCTGTTGGTGTGGTTAAATGTGTCCTTCACAAGTCCATCTTGACTGCCACTAATAGATGTGTTTAAGACAATAGCAGCTAGTATGACATCCTGCATTAAAAACCAAACATAGTTAGGATTTACAGTTTTAGTCACATTCAGGGGGATCTGACACTTTCTGATCTGGGAAGTATTTAAAGCCCAGTACACTCACCACCATAATGCACAAACACACAGCCACTCACTCGGAGTTTGAACCTGTCTTAAGAGCATCTTGCACATGGTGCAAGCTGCTGCACTGTTACTGCAGGGTCACATAATGTTGTTACGTGGCTCCACTGACCCCTGCCTCAGTGAGAATTAGGACCTGTCCCGGGTGCAATTTTTCCCTGGGCCAGCCTACACCTGGTCACATTTGCTTTCCGTTGCAACTAAAGTTTCATTGAATTAAAAAAGCAATTAATTAAAGCAATTAAGCAAATTAATTAATAAAAGAAAATTAAGCAAATTAATTAAAATTAAGCAAGTTTCTGAATGTTATGTCTAAATCCTTTACAAGCTTAATTTAGAATATGAGGCCTCACATCAAAACATTTGATATATTTCATTAATAATGCCAAATGTATACCAGGGTTTATACTGGAGAATTAAAACGGCCCTGACAGTTTAAGGCAAGCAATTGCACCTGTCGCTTGGTCCTATTGTACAGCACTGGTAGACTTTTTGGTGCTTTACAAATAATGCAATGTTTTTAGGTAATATGATTGCCTTTTTTCAATATATTGTTTGTGTTGTGTTCAAAATGTGAATCCCATTGGACTCTGACAGCACCTATGGGGCTTTCACTTAAAGGTCTGGCTCTCCTATATAGGCAACAAGGTGGGTGTCTAGGGCCCTAAGCAGATAGAAGGGCTTTGTGAATGGATTCTCTAGCATGTTAGCAAGCATGTCCATGCAGGAGAGGGGCACCCTACATGGCTCCTGTTCATTAAGTGTCTGTTAAGTGTCAAATTAAAGGAATATGGGGGTAAACCATCACTAGTAATTCTTAATAATATAAAGACTGATAATGCTGCCTGAAAATGCAAATATCCTGTTGTATTTCAATGTTCCAACTTGTGGCTAATTTGCATTGGCTGTGATCTTTTTTATTTGCTTTCAAGAGGTATACAATATATTTTACCAACATGTTAAATGTTGTCTATTTTCTCTATCCAAGTCTTTCCTGTTTAAGAATTCTTCTCAATATATCTGTTACATAGATGCTTTAGGAAAGCATTAAGAAAATAAAGTAAGAAACATTAAGAGATTTACAACATTTTAAAAACATAGTAGATATTTATTACATCTAACCAATTGTTTAGAGGCATATTTCCCTCTCCTTTATGGTCGCCTTAGGAGTTAGACTACTTTTAATTTATCTATATATAAAAAAATAAATCTATGGTCTGTGTTTTTCTGTTTATGCAAGTTTTCATTAATACTGCTATGTTATTGCTCTGTTTACCTTTAAACACTGCCATATATTTCTTTAACACCCATATACCATATATATATCGGCGTACATTGCGCTGTAACTTGTTTTGTATCCTTTATAATTTGTTTATGTTTTAAATTACATCGAGCATTAATTTGAATTATATTGTACTGCTTTACTATAAAATAATGAGAAGCATTTTTATAATGGCATTTTGCAGGCTTAAACTTCCTTACAGCATTTCAACTATGAAAAATTATTATTGGACCTTACCCATAAACTAATGGTTTTCAGAGATTAGGAAGCAGATCACGTGATCACAGATCACATGCTCATCAGGACGTTTACGCAGCTATTTAGAATTTACATAGACGTGGTTTGGGAGGCCAGTGCATTTAGTTATCAAACAAACATACTTCCATGGTACATACATACATCATAGCTACACTTCATTAAATGCCATTCATATCTGGGTAGCATATCTCCCTCTAAAACACATACTTTATACAAAACTGTTTAATTATTAAATAAGGGGTGTGAACGTTTCATTTAATAGGCTGACATCTGACCCATCACATTTACAAAATGTCAAAATAGGAAACTCCAAGCACTTGAAAAGTAATACAGGTTACAAAAACATATTGCTGTCACACAAACCCAAGACTGACACACATATGTTCTTTTCCTAATGATCATTGGTACATGGAATGGACAAATCCCATCTTCAATAACTGGCAAGACACCTGTTGACCCTTCTTGCACCCAGAACTGTAAGATTTTGTGTTGAAAGTATTCATGCTCAAGCAGGAATCCCCCTAACTTGTCAGGGCCTTTTGGTAAGGGGATATGGAAACCACTTTTGTTCATAATTCTGTTGGCTACATGTCATGCAACTACTTAATATTTCTACAGCCATCAAAACATATGTTTCTATGCAGATGCCTATGTACTATACGTAAGCACTACAGCAATTTCAATGAAAACATTTGTTTAGGATGACAAGAGGAGATCACACAGCTGTCAGAGACAACATTTATCTGGAAATGTGTATGCATTAATTCACTTGAAAGCTAAATGGGGCATGCAAAAAAGAGGGCCATGCATGTTGAATGGACTGTCCAGGACATGTCCAGGGAATAACGGAACATAACCAGGATTAGTGAGGAGGAATGAAGTGGCGTTGCACTATTGTGCTGCCCACAGGTATATTCAGCTAGGGGATACAGGGAGCAGAGTACCTTGAGGCCAGGCTGAGGGGAAGGGCCTAGGTTGCATGCGTTAGCGTAAGTGAGGCTGGATAGTTGCGTACTCGACAAGGTCTCCGCTGGCGTGGATGGAGCTCCCGATGTCGGGAGGAGACGCCAGGGCAGACGTGTCCAGCTCAGCGTACTGAACGTCTAGGTCCGTGTGACCAGAACTCTGCAGATCAGAGCATTAGAGACTGTGAGAGAGAGACAGTGAGAAGGGAAGGCAAGGTGGGGATGGGTTTTTGGTAAGCAGACAAGGAAGTAAGTACGAGAAGGAACAGACAAGGCAATAACAGAGAGAAAAAATATTATACAGGAATAACGGGATTTGGAGCAAATGGGGAAAACATAACGAGAAAAATCAATACAGGGCAAATAATACAAAATAAAATACATTCACTGTAATAAGCTGCTGAGGTGCAAGTGAGTTGTTTTGTAAGTCAGTGGCTGTAGTTGTATGAGATTTTTATGAAGTTCCATGGATTATATTTACAAAGCAATGTTAAACCGTAATCAACTACTGATACTGCACGTAAGTACAACTAATTATTTTGCAATGAAAATGGAATGCTATTACACGGGAGGCTGTGTGATGTTTGATATTGGATGTAAAAATACAAATTAGTGTACCGTTAGAGAAGGTTTTGAATAACTAGATAAATCAGCATATAGTTGCAGATGATTAAAATCCCTTGTTACCATAAAGTTTAATAATGAAACAATATCAGGATTTTAATCAGTGATTAATGAAAATAGTGCTTAGGTGACTCTAATAAAAGTAAGTAATACTGTAAATGTGGTTGCAATCACTCTAGCTGATGTTTGCAGATGCATTTGAAAGTGGCCCATATCCTAACAGTTTTATTATTCTAAAATACACATTTAAAGAGAATTAATACTATTTTCTTAAGTGTAAATTTTGTTAAATATTTCATCATGAAGAAAATATCAGGACCTCCAATTACCAAGCACGGTGCTGTTTGGCCTCTGTATTGGCTGACTGGAAATAATTGGATATTGCTAAAAAAAATGTTTTAAATTAGGATAGATTCCTCTTGGTCTTTTTATTTGAACATTCCCAAGGTTATGTACACTTAATTAAAGTCATTTTATACCGATGATATGATTTCCTAAATACATTTTAAAGCGTACCTTCTGAGAAATATGGAATCAGTTAATTTATGTCCTAGGCCGATCTCATTTTAAAGCCTCAAGCTAATTATTCAGTCCCTTGTTGCAGAGTACATGGATACTTAAAGTATTTTTTTATCAAAGTTGGAAGTAATTTAGTATATGAAACATGTCTTTCAGAAAACAAACGTTGTCTGTATTTCCTACATAATGAGTTGCATGCATAAGTCAAGGGATTGCAGTCATTGACTGATGATATAACACAAATTCAATTGCTCGAGAAAGTCGGCAGATAATGTGTACAGAAGCGGGATACACTGGGTCAGTGTATGAAAGGTAGTTTTTATTCCTTCAGTAAAATCCACGGTGTGCAACTCCTCTTTCCGCATCTTTCTGTGTTAATGTAAAGGGCTCTGCTGCCAGTATTTATAAATATTATTTGTTTTCTTCACTTTATTAACCCCTTCAGTCCCAGGGGTTTTTGGTACCTCAAATCCCAGAGCAATTTTGCCATTTTTGCGCTATGTCGGTTCAGCCATTATTCTCTTTTCCTGTGAATAGTGTACCCATGTAAACTATATATATTGTTTTTTTCAAGGAGAGATAGAGCTTTCTTTTAATACCATAGTTAGATGATTAGCTGAAAATTTAGGATGAGAAATTTAGTAAAAACTAGAAAAAAAAATAGAAAAAACACCTAACTTTGTATAAATGTTCCCTCTGAATCTTCACAAAATTAGGTAAAGTGATGGAAAATCCTGAATTATCAATTAAAGTGTTTCAGAAATACCTAATTTATATAGATTTTCCATACTTTCCCAGCACTTATAGGGAACATACTATAAGGTGTACATTATTCGTAGAATTTTTATGCTTATGTGTTTAGCTGTAATTTTCTTCTTTCTCATTTATGGTACCCACACAAACTAGGGCTTTCTTTACATACTATTATTTTTATTATATCATATAATGTATTATACAAAAACAAATGGTGAAAAAAAAAACTTTTTCTGACTTTTATTTGAAAACTCTTTTACTCATCTACTAAAGCTAATGAACAAAACTGCAAAATTCTAATATTTGTTACACATTTTGAAATACCCATTTTTTTTTATTTTTTGCAAGTAGTGTTTTGCTATTTTATAAGGGTTTAAAATGCACCTTTTTTATTATTTATGTACTTTGCTGGCTTTTTTTTTTTTTTACATTTTCTTGGAACTGAATAGTTTCCATTATGATATCATGGCTACATAATTTGAGTTTTTATTATTTTTAAATTACAATTTTATTTATTCTTATTATTTTACTTTAGGGAAGCCGAGATCCGTGGCAAAAGTAGCTTATCTTATTAATTTGTTCCCAAATGGTTTAGGTAACATTTGATTGATTAGACAATCAGCTTCCTAATAATAAGAGAGATAACAAGTATATAAAATGGATGATTAAACATATATATTGTTATTTTTTAAAATCCCTAAAGATAGATAGATATAATATACTGAGCAATGTAGGCTTTAAGCTGAGTTAGCTCCAGATATCAAAAAGTAGCATTACCTTCATCAATTTAAACACTTTAAATTTTAAGTTTGAATGCCCTGTTTTATATGAAATACAATTGTGAAAAACATCTTGGGAACCTTTTGCCCTTTTCATAGATTATACTCACATAAGTAAAAAGTTAGTGTAATAGCTTATTAAGAAAAGAAAAGTTTATAGTTTCCATTGGTACCAAACTAATAATGATGAATGCACTTCCATTGATAATCTCTTTCTTGTCATGAAACTAGCATTGCTAAAATTATTTTGTACTGGCAGTTCAAGCCTCACATGACACAGCTGAAGGTCAAGGAAGATGGACAGGCAATGGGCCAAATAACCTTCTGGAAGAAAAATGTTTCTTTTTAGTGAAAATCCACAAATTAAATGTGCCACATTTGGGAAGACAAAGAAAATTGCGTAAGGTCATTCATGATGAAATTGTTCTGTGTGTCTCAGCAGTTGTTAAGGTATAGAGGAATAATTGTGGGGTCCAAATGGGCTTGATGTCTACCTGTCTCTGGCATTTCATAAACTGAGAAAGCCATCTAATGCACTTTCTTTCATGTTGTCTTTGTGTCCTTGCAGAGTTTTCTTAACTGGCAGTTGAGTATGACTTAATTGTGTCTGGGATTTGATTTGGCCTGGATTGAGTCAGTCCACTTTTTGAATCACCCTCTACTTTTACACAGCATAACTTTGACTTTTCACAGATGTGTGTAGAACAAATGACTTGGCCACTGTGTGCACACTTTTGTTGTGGAACTAAACTGCTGCATAAGGAAATCTGCTCTCAAAATATGTCAACCATTATCATGGTTGACCAAATAATTAGCAGATTAGATCTTTATACCTAAATTGAGATTTTCTTCCCAAAAAGCCTTGAATGCTATTTGGTGTGGAGCTGATAATCACATCTTGCTGTATGCATTACCAGTATTTTACGCTAGATTTTTACAACTGGATGGATGTAATTACTGATACTCTGGAAATGGAAAGATTTTTTAAATAAAAATGTTAATATCTATGCCATTGTTCCGACCTGGTACGAGGAGACAGGAAGAAGGGGTCTTAGGGGTTGTACCGGGCCCCCTAGAGGCATGGGCCAGTTGCAGCTGCGACCACTGTGACCCCTATAGTTACGCCAGTGATCATGGAGCATCATGTGCTAGTTTATTCACTAAATTAGACCAAAAATAGTTCATATATTTAAATTTAATTATCAAACATGTACTAACACATTAAAAGGACACAACTGGATGTTTCTCATACCAATAGGCTCACCCTGTTGTAGTAGATTCACATTTTTTCCAAGTACTGTAATAATACATTGATACCTGGCTTATTCATTACTCTGCAGAGTATATCTGAGTACATTGGTCGGTATAGACAGTTAATGTATAAGGTGCAAGAATGGTTTGCAGTAAGGTTCAACAGTTGGTATAATATAATTTGTAGTGTCCTTGTGTATAAGAAGCATTGTATAATGCCATGATAGTATTTACTAGTATGTGACTCTAAGGTAGGACAAGCACTACATGAAACTATTCTCTGTTTTCAGCAAATCTGCCCAGGTAGATTGTGAAACTGCATGAGTGGAAATCAGAACTGGTGTGTTTGTATATAATGTCACCATACAATGTATTGATAAGTTCCAGGAATGATCAGCATTTTGTCTTGCAATATGCTGGATGTGCTTAGCCCTCTTTGGAAGTTTAGAACTGAGACAATATTGTCCTTGTCCAATAGCTGATAAAAAGATGATTGCTTTAACACCCACACTGACATTAGAAGCATATTGAACAATTTTTAGAAATGTTATTGCCTTTGGGAATAAGCTCTTCTAAAGAAATGCTTTATAAACTGTGATGACAAATTACTGGAATAACATAAAGCTTTTATTGCATGGCAAAAATGTGTTAATTGTTTTTTTAGAAAGTGTTAATATTATAATGTGATGTTAAGTTTGGTTTTGTGAATTTAATGTGTTTCAGTGCAAATAAATAATGTTTTATGTGTATGTTTCTTTACAGTGTGTTGACATGAAATTCCATGACAAGTATGACTTGCTTTCACACGGCAGAAATATAATGTAATGGAAATGGACAATATGGATACTTGTTTGATTTGATTGATATATCAACCAATCAACAAGTGAATGATATATATATATATATATATATATATATATATATACATATAAATAAATCATACACGTATCTTACCCTTTGTTCACAGTAGGGGGCATTGTCTGATGCTGACATATCATAATACGGAGTCTGTTGTATAGGCAGCGTAATTATTTCCTCCTCTGCTTTAACAGGATCCAAATGCACAACCTGAGGAAGCATTGACATACCACATACACATATACATATATATATTTATGTTATTATATAGTTGGTATGAGCCTTTTATTAGAACCTTAACTATTGACGATGAGATTTTTTTCAATATCTTTTAAAGCAATCAAATCTTATAGTTTAATATTTCAAATACAGTAATAAAAAAAAGTATATTTATTTTGCTTGCTGTGAACATTATGATCGAGGGCTTTTGTCACCCTTCACCCATCATAAGCAAAATCATTAGCTAGATGCAATTCAAGATTCACTTGCACGAGCCATATTTGTTCCATTGCTGCACTGATGAGATTTAGCGAGAGTAAGATTTTGTGAGATTTATCTTGTTTTCCATTTCTTTTCCTAGGAAAAACAAAGAAGTGACGTGTGCACAGCTCTGTGGTGCTGCAAGTAGAAGCTTCTCCTGAAATCTTCCAAAGTAATTCCCAAATTGTTTCTTTAATTCTTTTGTTTACTAACCTAAGGAAGGGCTCTCGGACGGAATAAAACATTGTGTGGATATATGGTTGTTGAATAAAAATTTCCCATTTATGTAACAGGGATATGCATGTTGTTCCATTTTCCATTTGTACTGCTAGACTTGTTTTAAAGTGTTTTTTTATGACGGTAATTGTCTTATCTCTGTGTTTCATGGAACTGAGTTTTAGATTTGCTCTTCCTGGAATCATGGAGTGTACAATTAAACATTTGAAAAAGAAGGATGTTGGCATTTTCCAAAAATAATCCACAATCCATTTTCTATTCATTAATCCAATCACTGTATGGGCTACAGGAGTTGGTCATCCGTGAGGTAATAATTAAAAATCCACTTAATAATTGATTGTATTCTTTGAAAACCAGAGGCCAAGGAAAATAAGAGGTATAAGAGTTGTACATAAGTAACTTTCAAACTGAAGTTAGGCAGTTGGCAAATATATAAGGTTACTTCTTTTTTCTTAATAAGTACAGACTGATTGACAAACATGGATATTTTTAATTAATGAAACCTTGAGGTGTCACGGGTGGCTAATTTCTGCAATTGATCCCAAGAATATCATTGACCTCGGACAACATGTTGGTAGGTGTCAAAGAATTCTAGATATTGATCCATTGTCTTCCCTTAATGGCATTTTAGGTGATAATCTGATTTAAAAAAGGTTTCAGCAAATCACAACACTAACTTAGAGTTGGAATTCGATGTACCAACAAACTTCCTGGAAACAAAATGTTGACAAGCATGTAAGCACTATACTTATGGATAGAATAGACATAGGTCTCGTCCAAAATGTCAAGAATAACCATTAGGTGGTAACGCAATTACAATGTCCATGGAAAGGTCATCCATGAATAAATGCTGCCAAATCCTTGAAGTATGACATTTTAAGACTTAGTGTATGTTTTCAAAGAAAACCACCAGACACCTATGTTCTATTATTTCCTTGGATCTGGTATGCAGGAACAGATGACTGAACTCCATCTACATGTCTTTCTTTCCATTCCTTGAATAGTTTACTATTAAAAATTTGCACACACACTCCTTCGGAGAGGGGCCAAGGTTCATTGCACTGAACTAACAACTCAAAGATGTCCTTTGTTTCATACACCTGTACCTTATCAAAATGCCCAACAATGCTGCGACAATATGAGATTTATAAAAAAGTGATCAAATTCTTATATTGGTTTGTCTATTCTGAAAGAGGGAATGAATGCTTTGATAGGAACCTATGAGAGCAGCAGACCAAGAATACTGCGGCTTTTTCCCCAAAGTGAAGTGACCTCAGAGTTGGAAAAAGGACTTTACAACTCTATTGCTGATCATTAGAGAAGGCAAATAAAAGTAGATAGCATGCTACTTAGTGGATCCAAAAACATGCATACTTTACATTTATATTATACATTTTGTTATTCTGTTGACTTAATCAGAAGTACCAATTCAGCTCTGTAGGTTGTTGTACGAAAACAGTAAAGAGGATTAGACAGAGACTTCTTGATTGCAGCCATCTGAAATGGATCCTGAAAGTTAATTAGATATCCACTGGATATCATTACTAGAAAAGTTCATAGAATACACTATAATGTATAATATAATGCAAAAAAAGACAACAGTCCAATGTCAAGCCAACAAATATGTCATAAAAAAAGTCCAGGTAAACAGCAGTAATCTTGGACATGTACTACTTGCATGTATGCCCCATTTCATATAATTTATTTGAATATATATATATATATTTCCAACAACAATTTAGGCAATACTGTGTAGTTGGAGCAGACCCTAGGTCTGCTACATCCAAAAAAGAAAAATATGTTTGAAATCCTGATAAAACGATATTCAATATATATATATAAATACCTCATAGTTTGGTTATTTAATTAAAGATTGGTTATTTACAAGTAAATAACCAATATATATATATACACATCTTTTAACTTCATGAGGAACGTATTCTTAAATATTATATTTCAGTTACAGAACAATGTGCCATAAATATAATGCACAATTCTGTAAATAAATTGAAGAATTTGCTCACTCCACGCTTGAAGTGCCTCAACTCCGCACATGTCCACTTATTAGCCATACTGCAGTATCTTACAAGAACCCTGGAGGTAGCTCTCTTCTTGTGAGCCTCTTCATCTGCAGATTTTCAGCTTTTCACATCAGCTATTGTTAGCATTCTTCAACAGAAGGTTTTGAAAGTAAGATAATAAAAAATGGATAGGGCAAATGGATAGGGCAACTTTCAAATAATGTTTTTTTTCCAGCAGCACCCAAGAAATAAAAGTGTAAATAAAGGAAATGGTAAAACCGTTTATTCCTTTAGTTCTGAAATAGAGACCATGGTCATCCATGCCTTGTCCAACATGATGCTTATCTTAGTGAAACTATGGTTATTTACGCATAAACACAACAAAATTTAAAATCTATTTATAGCTTTCTTCCTCGCTCCTTAGTAAAAAAGCAAAACATTTCCCATTGCTGATAACCATACAAAAGGGATTTTATTTTTTACTTTGTTTCATTTCCCAGTCCTGTCCTGTTACCAGGACAAGCATAGTAGACTAATGAAGGGCTCCTGTTTCTTCATAGTAACCAAATGGTTGCTACAATATGCTTTAAGAATTATACTCACCATACATCAATGGGGGACCAAACATGCACTGGTTAGAGGTATTTGATGTTTTGCACTGCACATATGTGAAAAATAAACCTAAAAACAGTTTACTCTTAAAGCTTGTTACAGTGTATTGGTATTATGGAGAAGTACTAAAATCCTCAGTTTCACAATGTCTCTTTTATTACATTGTATATGAAATCTGATACCTGAATGTCATGAGCTGTAAGGTGTGTCTTCATCTCGGGCTTCTTTTTTGGTGGTGGAACAGGTTTATGGGAGGGAGGAAGGTCTGTCCTTAAAAAAAAAAAGAAAATCGACATTCCAATGTTATTTGGCAAATTAGATTTAATTAGAAGCAATTTTAAATAATAAAACACAAAAAAGAACTAATCAACAGACATATATTCATCAAATGCACTATGGATATGTCTCGGGTGTCCATCACTGTCATAATCAGGCAGAGTATTAGGATTTCTATAATTAACATTTTACTATGCACTCAACATGTTGCACCACTGAGTAATGTAATTGGTCTCATCTGTTGTTACAGCCCATGAGGACAGAGCTGGCCACCCTTAAGGTGAATGTTGTAGTGATAAGCAATTAGCGAAATTAATGTAATATATAAAGGTTCTGATTCCAATTACATATTATTAATTTAGCAGCACTGTACAATGGTTTATGCAGGTAATTTCTATACATATAATTGTCTTGTCATTATGGAGAGGAAGTGATGCAAATCATAGGATGGAGGTAGAGAAGGAGACGAAGTAAGAGACAAAGTGGAGGTAGTGTGACGCAGAGTAAAAGGCAGGGATGTAGTAAGTGATCCCAAAAGGAAGCATTGATAGAAGTGGATTATGTGTTACAAGAAAAGAGTCATGGGGATATACACAATAAGAGGGATGGTAGGATTGACGTATGGAGGTGGCGATCTGGAGTGGGGTGAATTGAATAGGAGTTAGAGGTGTGCAGAGAAGAGAGGTGGAGGAGACTCAAAAAAGTGCATTTCGCTTTAATAACGGGCAAATATGCTAGTAACAAATATAGATAACTATAGCTAGAACGTGTGGATAAGGTGAGCACATCAGCCAATATTACTGCAGGATCCATTTCACATGTTGGTAACCCATACATGTATTGTGTTACCCTGCCCTATTGTGGGACAACACTTTGTATACTGCAGGGTCGCACCTGACATGTGCAGAAACATGGAAAATGTCTGATTCTCCTGGAAATATGGCTGATGTGGTTAGCCATGGCATGGAGGACAACGAAGGTATAGGCATTGTCCCTACAATTTAGTTGGACAAAATAAGAATTATTTTTGTTAAAGGTAGTATGGATTTAACCCATCATTGTAGGAGCCCATACCATTCATCTCAAGATTGTAAGCTTGCGAGCAGGGCTCTCTCCACCTAATGTAACGGTTTGCCTCAGTCAATTCTAGTCTTGTCATACTACTTGAATACACAGTTGTGATTAAAAGTTTGCATATTCATATTCAACTTTATAAAGTTCCATTGCCTTGTTACGCAGGTCTTTTGACAGTTCTTTTCTGCTCCCCATGGTTCAGTATCTAGCTTGCTCAGTGCATCCACGTAAGAGCTAACAAACTCACTGCCTATTTAAACACAGACACTAATTGCTATTTAAAAAGCCACAGGTGTGGGAAATTAGCCTTAAATTGCCATTTTAACCTGTGTGTATCACCTTGTGTGTCTGTAAAAAGGCCAAACATTCAAGGGTATGTACATTTTTGATCAGGGCCATTTGCATACCTGGGAACGTCTCAGCTCCGGCTACCCGGAGCCTTCACTTGCGGGACGCAGCCAGGACTGTACACTGACATTGGTGGGCGGTCCCACTGACGGGGGAGTTCCCACTGATGTCGGGGTTGTTCCTGCTGATGGCAGCGGAAAACATCCCCATTTAAAGGAAAAAATGGGCGGGGAGTGGGGCATGTCAAGCAGCGCTCACCCCGCATGGCCATTTGGGTGATATCTGTTATCATTAACAGTTATCATTTGCTCATCAGGAGTAAAACAACTATGTGATAATACATGTCTTTATATGATCACTAGCCTTAAATAAAAGACAGTTTTTTTTGCATATGTCATATTGTCAAAATCAATGCCAACATTTCACAATTTCTGCCAGGGTATGTAAACTTTTGAGCACAACCGTATGTATTGTAATAAGTGCTGCCTAAGTTGTTGGCACTATACAAATAAAAGATAATAATAATAATCTGTTATACAAAGTAGAACATCATATTCTTCACCATAACCTGAATGTTTGTACATCAAATAAAAATACTGTCAGTATTCTCGATTAACGCTCGTTGGCAGGAAAAGATTTTGAGCCTTTCTTGATGTACGCTATGATTAATTTTACATCTCAGGAACCGTATGCCTGTTTTTGTTTGCACCTAATTTCCTACATCAAACCCTGAATTCCTATTTAAATGCTGAGACACGATTCAAGACATGAATTTAAACAAGTTTCCAAGCACCTACAGTTGATTGACAGCACATGTTACATCTGATTGTTGATTTATTTTGTTCTTTTTATTCAAATCATTGATTGCAGTCAGGTTTGTTTTAATACAGGTTACTGTATGTTTCTGCTTAAAGGGGAACTGCTGCCATTACAGCTTTTAGGCATTAGTAAACTAATTTATTAAAGCTACCTATAGTCGTAAATTTTGTTAATCCTTGTAATCCAGGGCCAGCATTATTTAATCAGTTTTCAGCCCTGATGTTCTCTAATTTCTGCCTGGTCCAAGACAAATAGCAACTTAACAATCGGGCCAAGATACCCAATTGTAGACATAAAAAAATACTGAGCAGTTAAAGTCTTGTCCAAAGAATACTTTTCACACCCTCAGGGCCAAAGGGTTTGTAAATCAGATGTTCATAGGTCCATTGATGACCTCCAAGAAGTTTATGTTGATACACAATAACTTTAAGCAATCTTTAGTCCATAACTACATAAAAAGGGAATAGATAGAAATATAACTATACACAGATAAAATAACCAGCATCACAGGATCTATTCTATACTATCTTTTACTTTTTTAGCGTTGGTTTTTTAAAGTTGGTTAAAATCTGAAAATCTGTCACCAGTAACATGACCAGTCTCATATGAAACCTAATTGTACAATTGTCACCTTTGTAACATAAAAATATAGAAAGTGATGGCAGATAAGAAACATTGCCCCAGCTAGTCTGCCCAACCTCTGAATACTTTCCTTAGTCCCTGGTGTTATCGTATATCTATGCTTATTAAAATTACCCATGCTTGCTTAAACTCCTTCACTGGATTAACCTCTACCACTTCTGCTGGAAGGCTATTCCATTGATCCACTATGCTCTCAGTAAATACATATTTTCTAATACTACTTTTAAACCTTTGCCCCTCTATCTTAAGATGATGTCCTTTTGTTGTGGTTTTTAGCACTATAAGGACAGAGCTGTTATTTTTTGTGCTCTTTGTGACAATGGCTTTAATGGTTTTAACATTTTTGTGATATATATATATATATATATATATATATATATAGTTATATAATTTTTTTCAGGACAAAAAGGGCTTTATTTAGATACCATTGTTTTGCTATTTCAAAACCATTTAAAGAAAATCTGGTCATATTGCCCCTATGTCCTATTTGGGACATCTTTCAAACTGGTCAGTTCAATTTACCCCATCAAACCATTGACTGAAAACTAGGGGTATTTGAAAAGCTAGTATTTATTATTATTATTTTAAATGCAATTATATTAACCATTAAACAGATAATAAATTATAACAGTAGACAAATAACGAAATATCCAAGATTATAACATCGTGTTAGCTGTTTCATTGGTATGCCCAAAACCTAACGTTTAACCCCTTAAGGACCAGGCTGTTTTTTTATTTTTTGTACCCTTCGTGACCAAGGCTGTTTTAACACTTTTGTGGTTCTCCTGTTTAGCCGTAATTTTCTCATCTTCCATTTAGTGTACCCACACAAGTCATATATTGTTTTTTTCAGGACAAGAGGGGTATTCTTTAGATACAATTTATTTGATCATATCATCTTATTTGCACTTTTTCTAATTTTTATTTGAAAAATATTTAAATCATCTACAAAAGCTAATGAAAAAACCTGCTAAATAGAATCTACCATTTGTCCTGAGTTTACAAATACCCAATGTTTTATTTTTTTTGCAAGTTATAGGGCAATAAGTACAAGTAGTGTTTTAGTATTTCAAAGCCATTTTTTCTAAATCTGGTGCAAATGCAATTTATCCCCCTCAAACCAGATCTTTTTGAAAACTAGACACCCCTAGGTATTTTTAATGCTGGTGTTTTAACCCTTTCCCTGCACTAATTCTGCTACCACCCTTTGTCAAACTTTGTGGTAGTAATTTATTTTGTATTTTTTTCATACAAATTGTACTTGAATTTACCACTCCTGATATACATCACTGTCAAACACCCCAATATGTGTTCAGCAACATCTCTTGAGTACAGTGATACCACCCACGCTTGGGTTTGTCTGGTTGTTTGGGGGCTAAAAGGCCATATTTGGGAAGTGCGCTTTTTTTCATTTGGTCATCCAGTGCCTAAGCCCTATTTGAAATCTTTGAACCCCATCAAACAATTCATTTTTTTTTAAGAAGACACCCAAGACATTACTTGGGTAATTGAAATGCTAGTATTTCAACTCTTTGTATGTCAGGATTTTTGGGAAGATACAGCACTAATTTAAAAACTTGCTCATAAAAATAAGCTTTATTTTTTTTAATTAAAGATATTTTTGGACTTTTTAGTTTTACATTTAGTTGGAACTGGATGGTTCCCCTGATGGTGACATAACTGCATAATTATTATTTTCAATTTTTTCTTTAAATTTGCCCCATGATCAATCAGTTTTCCTTTATTAATAAAGAACCCATTTTCCATTAAACACTGAGTATTTATCTAATGTTCCCAGCAAATCTCCTTGCGTTGTTTCCATTTTCATTTCAACCGTTTTATGGCTAAAAAAAATGTTTTGCTAGGGCATATTCTTTCTCATGCGGAGGTGTAGTAGAGTTTTCTAAAAGGGGGGGGGGGACAATCAACTTACCTAATATATTGCATAGGATTCCAAACATTTTAGTCCAATAGGTAGTTATTATCTTACAGGACCACCAAATATGCAATTGGCTACCTATTTCTAGATCACATCTCCAACATTTATTTTCAATCTGAGGGTTAAATCTATGTAACTTCTGAGGAACTAGATACCATTTGTTTACCAACTTAAATTACATTTCTTGTAAAACTAAGCAATATGTAAGTTTCCCAATCAATCAGTAAGCTACCTCTAACCCATTCTTTGATTCTCGGGAAATAATTAAGATCACTTTCCCAATGTTTCCATGTCTTGGAGCACAGTTTAGTAAATAAGGTAAGAATCTTAATGGTTCTGAATGGTTCTGAATCAACTAACAATACATTTTGAAGGTAACTTTTTATTCTAAGGAATGTAAATAATTCCTTAGAGGATGATTTATATTCCTTTGTAATTTTAGCAAAAGGTTTTTTCATCTATATCGAGACATTTCAGCAACACCGTTTGGGAGAAGAAAATTATAAGAGATTGCTTTCTACACCCGTTTGAAGTCATTACGTGCCGCATCAGTTGTTGTCAAGGGGTTAAATAAACTTTCTTTCTTTATCAGATTGAGTCATTTTAAGTATTTTAATCTTTCTATCATATCAACCCTGTTGCAAATCATTGTGTCATCAGCAAAAAGACACACAAATATTAAATAGAATGGGTCCAAGTACAGATCCCTGAGGTACCCCTTTGGTAACAAGACCTTGCTCCAAATATACTCCATTGACTAGAACCCTCTGTTGTCTGTCACTCAGCAACTCCCTAATCCAACAACAGAGTTTAAGTTTATTGATAAATATTCTATGTGGGACAGAGTCAAAAGCCTTACTGAAATCTTGATACGTAATGTTCACGTCACCTCCTTAATCAATTATTTTAATCAGCCAATAAAAAAATAATACATAATCAAAAAATAATAAATAAGCTTAGTTTAGCATAATATTCCCGAAGTAAACCTATGTTGTTTTTGATCTTGAAACCCATGTGACTTTAGATGCTCAATAATCCTATCCTAGCTTCCATCACTTTCCCCACTGCCCTTCTTGCTAATTTCCAATCTTCTCGGACTACTCTTGTTAACAATTATTGGTTAAATAAATCCGTTAATGGTTTTTGTAGTACACCACCAAGCTTTTTTAATAACTTGAGGTGTATCCCATCAGGCCCCATCGACGTATTTGTCTTTACCTTAGAGAGCTGAAACAGAACATTTTTGCTCAATAAACTCATATGTATCCTTCATTTGCATCTGTAAACAAACATATTCATTGAGACAAGCAGATAGTCCTCTATTTCTCATTTATGTATCTAAAAATGTTTTACCTCCCTTTTTACTAACTGGGTTATTCATTCGTCTGTGCTTTGGCAACGCTTATAACTTGCTTTGCCTCTTTCTGCCTAATCTGATAGATTGATCTTTCTTACTTTGCTAACTTTTTACTATTCTGGCCACTTCTGCGAAGTACCACACTGGTTTCTTCAATTTTTTGCTCTTATTAACAATCCTAAATACAATTTTCAGTTGCCTTTAATAATTCAACTTTTAAATAATCCCATTTCTCCTGGATTTAAATGGCCCCAGTCTGATTTTTTTTAGATTTCTAGTTTCTAGTTTTCAGTTTACAAATGAAATAAATATCCTTGCCAACATTAACTTTTTTGTGGTTGTCTTTAAAATGGAGGGGGTGTCACATACAGTATCTGACCCGGTGCCAAATACTCTAGGTATGCCCCTAAACCCATAAATTAGCTTAAATGGTAATTGAAATATAAAGTCTGCTGAGATCTTTAATACAGTTATATATCTTGTTACCTGAAGGTGGCATTATTGCTAAATAAATGTGTGGACCAATCATAAATATGAATATATATATAGTTTTGTTTGAAAAAACTAAAACAGTCTAAAACAAAATACAAATCCAAGCGACATATGTGCTGTGCCATAACAAAAATCAAAACTAATTATAATACAAAACAAAAGATCTTCAGTAAAAAGAGCATTAAAACCAGTAACAAATTTATTGTCATTTGCAAATGATAGCCTCTCAAAGAAAACAAAACACTCCATAAATTAACAAAACCTAGTTTTCTGTAACTATACAAAGCCATGCAAACTAAAATGGACAAATATTGTCTGAGACTGAGTAACAGTACTGATATTACCACTATAATGTGTAAGTGAATGCAAAATCAGACACTTTCTTATTTAAAAAATTCTTAACGCTAAAACAGCATTATGCTGATATGCCCTAACCTATGGGTCAAACAACCTAATCTGTACCCTATAAGTTAGCGGTGTAAGTATGTGAAGACAAGGAAGGCACATGTTCCAAAATTTCTTCTTCACCCTCATCTCCTATGGGATGAGGGTGGCCAAGGGGTGGTATCAGATGTCTAGTAGAGGAACAAACAGAAATGTTAAATGTAGTACATGTAAGGCTGCTATACTCAAATCACTAGGATCCTGACCTATTCCTGTTACTACACCTGGGATCACAAGGTGGATAACCAGGGCCGGCCCAAGACATAATGTTGCCTTGGGCGAAGTTTAAAATGCCGCCGCCCCCCCCGCCACCGCAGCCAGGGGTCATTATGTACCCTTCCTCTCCCTCCCTCCCTATTATCTACCCTACCCCCCCCCTTGTACGTCACTTATCTTGCAGCAGTCCTGCGGCGAGTCTCCCTGCTCTGCCACGGTGCACGCTGCTTTACTGCTGAGCGGCGGAAATGACGTAATTTTCTGGCGCTCAGCATTACAAGCTGGCACCAAGACCAAGCTAGAGGGCTCGCAGAGGAGAGAGAGGGGCGCCGAGCGGGTACTGACAACTTGGTAAGCGAAAACCCCTCTCTCTCTTTCGCTTAAAAAAAAAAAGGCGCAAAAAGGCAAAGTGCCGCCTCTTCAAAAGTGCTGCCTGGAGCAATTGCCCCACTCTGCTCCATGGTAAGGTCGGCCCTGTGGATAACTTTAATTGTGCTTTAGTGTAGAAGCAAGAAGAACAGCTGCCTGTTCTCCATATATGCATGGTACATGTTTATGACATCAGTGCCTGGTACCCTGCATCTCTAGCAAAATAAGAAGATCTCTGCTGTTGAAAGCACAAATCTCTGAGCTTGTTGGATGATGGCAACTTTAAGTTTGAGGACATGTGATGGACATAATGCCTGTCATGGAAACCATGTTGATGTCCTTGTCAGGTCCCCAGGTAAAATGCACATGTTCCAATTTCGACCCCTCAACATCTGAAAAAACATGACATACCCATGCATGTGGCATATTGAAGTACTTATGGTGATGTTGCTGAATACAAAAGTTCTTTTTGCACTTGCACATATATATGGAAAAGAAATCTACTGAAAAACTGATTTCAAAAGAAACACAGATAAGCCATAACATTATGACTGCAGCCCCCTGGACTCCCGTGGTAGGCTTCCCCAGAAACACATAACCCCCCAATTTTTGCTAGCCATTGCCATGCAGAAAACCGAAAATAGGTGCATTAACACAATGACCAACACACTGAAACCAATAAATGACATAAATTAACAAATAATGAACATGAATAATTAACATTAACCATTTAATGCAACAAAAACCAGCCCAAGCTTACCAGGTTATCCAGGTACCACACAGGGAAGGACATGCCGGGATGCCCAAACCCAGACCTGAGGTTCCCAGCTCCTCCTGCCAGGAAACCTCCCACCACAAGTACAACCAAATGCTCTCCCTGCAGAATTAACCCCCTAGATACCTGGTAAGCTTCAGCACAACCCTGACAAAAACACATAACCCATAACAAGAGCATTGTATGCTCTTTCGGCAGTGGACAGGGGTCAGCATGGGCACCCTGACTTTTCTGAGGATACACACCCCCATATGCAACAAACTGTACTAATACAATATATAAAAAATACAGTTGTAGTTAAAAAGCTGATTAATATCCACAGGAATTCTTCAACGTAATTATGTTTACTGGTAACAGATGACCTAATGAATTTCGCCTTGCGGCTTCATCAGAGGTATGTGAGATAAAACCTTAGTGGTCCCTCAGTGAGTATGGTCTGACATAAGTAATTTGATGTATCTAAGTAATGTCCACCTAGCTGGTACTCCTGGGGGACATTATTCCTTCAATCAGGGGAGATGGTGTGCGCTGAGGCAGGAAGCACACCAGGCCAGAATAATGCAGACCCACCCACAGAATGAGAGAAGTGTAGAAATGCTTCTCTTTCTCAATGGATCCGTCTGTGTTACCTGGCCTGGTGTACTACTTCTGCAACAGTGTAGAGCCTTGACGCACAAGATGGTGACAGCCACTCCCCATTACTCCTATCAGGGGATAGGGCGTGCGGCAAGGCTCTGCTACACCAGGCCAGGATAACACTACAGAGTGCAGGGACATGCAGACCACTGAAGAAGGCTGAAGAAAGAAGAGTGAAACAGAGAACAAGAAGTGGAGACATGGAGAAGGTAGGGAGACATAAACAGACAATGTGAGAAAGAGTGAGAGTGTGTGTAAGAGGGGAAAAAAAATAATGAAATGCAAACAGAAATTCAGAGCCTCTGATTAAAATTTGTATGAATTCAAATTCACAAGTAAAAACACCTAAAATGGGAATTAACATAGACCGCACGGTTCAACCTCTATTTGCAGAGACTTTTATTAGCTTTTCCCACCCAATAAAGTAAACAATTACTAATACTGAGTAAAGCACTACTTTATTATGGCCTTTCCAAATTAACAGAGGGACAAAAACAACCAATCATGGGAGACACCAATCATTATTGCACACCCTTTGGGAAGGGATAGGGTGGCTCATGGGAGCATTGTCTCCCCTCTCCTGGGAAGAAGAGGACCATTAGTGTGCGGCTGCCCGATATCTATCCTGTAACACCTCTACCCCTGCTGGGTAACAATACTCGCACTTCCCCTATCCATCACAATGCCCAATGTACAGCAGCCAGATCTTCACAACCTTGGAAGGGATCTAATAATGTTGTAAATAATGCTTTACAGCCGTATTCAAAATGCCTGTGACGTCAAATGTTGCAATTATTATTATTATCTTTTATTTATATAGCACCAACGATTTATGCAGCGCTTCTTACAATACATATATTCAAGCGGTTTCACAAAACTAGGATTGACAAAGACAAACCCATATATATATATTAGGTGGAGAGGGCCCTGCTCTCAAGCTTACAATTGTGAGGGAATAGGGTGAGGACAAACATAAGGCACAGAGAAAAGGTAAAAGGTAGCGTGGGGCTTGTATCAGTCACAAGGAAATTCTAGTAACTAAGATGGTGCGGCTTCTCTGAAGAAGTGGGTTTTGAGATTTTTCTTGAATGTTGGGAGGGTGGGTGAAAGCTGAAGGTTCGGTGGAAGTGAAATCTTGTAGACAGGAAGAGGTGATATGTGAGGAGGAAAGCTTTAGCCCCTGGGAAGAACGAGTAGGTGATTATTTTTTCATGAGGGCAGAAATGTATGGAGGAGCAGTGTTATGGAGGGCCTTCTATGTTAGTGCAAGTATTTTAAATGTAATTATAAAGGTAATAGGGAGCCAGTAGAGGAATTCACAGAGTGGGGAAGCAGAAGAAGAATGGCGTACAAGGACGATAAGCATAGCAGTAGCATTTAGTAAAGACTGCAGAGGAGACTGTGAGGGCATACAAGTTGAATGTACAGTTTTTAGTGCCAATATGTCATATTGCACCTTAATGTTTTTGCCAGTTTTACATATGGTCAAGTTTAATGTTGTTGTTAATTTTCACCCTCCCCATTGTATTAGCGCTACGGAATCTTATTGTGCTCTATAAATAAAATGTAATTTAATAAATAAAATAAACATCAAATCAAATGATAATAATGGTCAAATGATAATAAACTATCATCTAGTAGGATAGCATCATAAAATAATTTTCACTGAAAAAAAGACAATTATGACTTTAGTGGACTGAAAAGCCTTTGGTAGACAATCCCACCTGTCGATCCTCAATAAGTATACACACTGTCAGATAAATCATTTTAATACACCTGGTCCACAAAGATGTTTTTGAGATGCAAGCTGTTTTTAGTGACTTTGGTTAATTGCTTTCTATAGTGACTCAGGGTATAATTTATCAATCTGTTTTTTCAGCTATTGGTGTAGTAAAATATATTTTTTTCAAGAAAGACCTGTTGCTTACGTACTGTAGCTATGAGCACCACTGATTGCATTAATATAAGCTTTCTAACTTAGCCTGTGTTGTTACTTTACTTTTATAAATATATAGAGAATTACTTTTATAAATTCTACAATATGCTTAAGAACTTAGGCACTATTAGGAATCGCTATTTTTGTGGAATATGTGGACACATTTCTTGAGTACACTGATCATGCTTTGTTGTTCAAAGGGGAGATATACTTTAATGTGGAGGCAGAAATATTAATACTTAGAAGTAATTAAAAAGAGTGCTTTCATTGTGTGTAAGAAAATGGATCTAAGGGCTGAAGGTTCACATGTCCCCATGTCTCTCAGGACAGCTGGGCAACACACTTAACTGTTTATTCTTCATTTTATGACAATGACCATTAAATCATTTTCTTCCTTTTGAGGGAAGGGTATATTTTATGGAGTGTGGTAACATGTGATATCAAGCTGATCCGGGTCTTGTCTTCTTGGAATAGGAACTTGAAAGGATAAGAGGTGATCGATGGCAAATGGTTCCTGTGAAGGAAGTGGGTGAATGTAGGGAATGATGGTAATATGCATTGGAGGACACAAAATGTGAAAATGGAGAGGTGTTAAGAAGGGGAGCATACCTAAAATTGCAGACAGGTAAAAGTAGGAATAGGATGGGAGAGTATAGGAATTTAAAAAAAACCCATAAAGACGAGGGTTTATTAAAATACTGTAGGTTCATATACCTACCTACACCAGGAGAATAGTGCACATCTTAAGGAGTTTAGCAAAGCCACCAACATAACATGAAAAAACTGGTAAGCCTGTGTGACTAATTCACTATACCCAGACATTATTCTGGAAAATTGGTCAGACGAATAAACCTTAAAAAATACTTTATCTCTACCATCTTATAATTTGTGGAATAGCTTATTCGATGCTTTAAACTCATGGACAGTTTCAATAAACATCAGTTTTGTTGCGTACGCATTATAAGCTTCATACATATATTTATACGTTACAAGGATGCAGAAAGGTGATGAGTCCACATTATACTGAATCATAAATGGTTGTGTCCGATCTTTCCTTTATTCCTATGTTTCTTTTTTAGTTGATAGTAGCTGCAAAGCTTTACAATGTACAATTCATCTACTGCAGTTTGACAAAGACATTTTAGATGACTTTCATGTGTTTGATGAAGAATAATATTTTCGCTGGAAATATTTGTTGTGCAGCCATTTAGTGTGTGTTACAAAATAATTGTATGTGAATGTGTAGTTCTGCATAGGTATGTAGTTTAGTCATAAGTCAGACTACTTGTGTGCCATGTGTGCATTTTGTAAAGACTGTTAATGAAGGACTGACGTGCATGATGTAACCACAGTGGTGAATGTAGGTATCCAGGTCTACAACATTACATTTTTGTGTCATGTTGTGGAATCACCTGATAGCTGGTCTTCTGCTAGGTGCACTTGAGCAGGTGTGGATATTATACAGTTGAACACTTACATGTCGCTGTCTGTGTTGGATCGTTGTTTTTGCTTCTTCCTGCGCACCAGGAAAGTGCTCACTGATGCTGTGATTATGAGCAGCGCGGCCACAACACCCCCGATGATCCCCAGCAAGCTTCCAGATGGGCCTTGGCGTAGTGGCTTATCTGTAACAAGCAGCAGGGAGCACATATTGTGAAGTATCAAGGCTCTCAAATAATAATGTAAAATGCCATTAATTAGAAGGAAATGGGAACAAATACTTTTAAAGTGGATTGTTCAAGAGTAAAATGAACTGGTAACAATATATAACCACATATACATTCTCAAATGTTTTTAACAAGATTGAAAGGCAGTTTATGTTGGTGCTCTTACAATATCAGAGAAACAAAAACTATGTCTAGAGTACCTCTGGGCATGTCTCCTTTTAGAACTGAACAGCTGGCAAACACTTGCCCTTTTCCCACTTTAAAAGATAAGCTGTGTACATCAACCTGACACTCCCTTTTACTTTTTCTGCTGCAGTTTTACTAGAGAATACCTATGTCTCATAAACTAAGTTCACATACCGGTATATAGCTCCACCATGTATTCTCTATACTCATATTTTGCACATTGGATAGCTTTATTGTTTGCTATTCTACTATAATCATGCCGCTCCTTTTAAATGCAGGAATCCTTCTATGGGGATCTAAATATTGAAAAAAATTGGACCCCAGGTAACCATTTCCTTAGGCCCTGCTCCACGCTCCCTAGCGTGCAATCACGCCCTCCGTTACCACATACATTTTTTTTTGCCACACTGACTGTAGATCAGGGGAAGACAGAGTCAGTTCAGTCTACCCTCTTTTTGACCCTACTGTGACATTGAGAGGTCCTCTCCCCCGTAATCATCCCCACAGTCCCTTTGTACCCTCATTCACTAAACCACACCTCTCCATGTAGTTCAAGTATAAGTAAAAAAAACACATTGAAACTTGATAAGACATACAAAGCCTGTATTTGCAGGTATACATAAAAAATGTATGGGTACATAGCATAGCAGATATGGATCAACAGAATAGCACAAAAACCCAGCTTTGCAGGTATAGATCAATTGGAATTCACATAAAAACACAGCATTAAAGGTATAGATAAGACCCCCTAAATTACAGGCATTAGATCACAGGTTGCACAAGCCAAAGCCAGCCCTGGCATCCACATTGCCAACATAGAACCTGACCAGCACCCAAATTACACACATAGAACTTGCCATCTTTGTCCCCAAACAGCTCAGCATGAGTCAACGTTGCCCCCAAACAGCACACCTGTGCCATCTTTGTCCCATAACCATCTTGGTCCCCAAGGCTTAAACACCCTGCTTGTGCCATCTTTGCCTTTGCACAAATCAATTGTACATACAAACACTTTTACAGTCACTCACTGTCACTAATTCACACAATCACTTATTCTTTCACACAAATTATTTACACATATTCATTAATGCATTCACACAAAATCATTAGTTTTCTCACTCATTCTCACAATTCATCCACACATGAATTCATACTCACTCATTCACACAATTCATCCACACATTACTTCATACTGTCACTCATTCACAAAATTCATGCACACAATAATTTGTTCATAGTCAATCATTCTCACAATGCATCAATTCATTCTCTCACTCATTTTCACACTTGCCACGGTGCGCGCTGCTGGGGGCCGGTATATGATGTCATATTCCGGTGCTCAGCATAAAATGCCAGCACCACGACCAAGACACTGAAGACAGAAGCCTCGCGGAGGAGAGTGAGGGGGGCCAAGCGGTTGCTGAAAACCTATTCCTGAGCGACCGCTTGGCGCCCCTCTCTCCTCCCTGTCAATCAGTACTTCCTCGCAATGGCTGGACAAAAAAAGGACAACGTTTCAATTGGCCACCTCTACCTCCCTCCCCCCTGCCACTGTACTTATAACACCAAGGGATCAACGTTATGTTTTGGCTTTTACTACGTCTTCTTCTATGAGCTTAAAATTAGGTTCCTTCAACTGTTTTTGCTTCTCTTGTCTTTGCCAGAAGTCTTACTACTCAGCAGAGTGGTAATCTTAGGTATTTATTCCTATTTCTAATATTCTGGAAAATTGTTCTTGCAATAATCAGTTAGTGAAGTTAAAAAATTTTTTTTTTTGCTGTTTTTTATTAAAAAATATAGTCAATACATTAAAGTAGTCTTTAGTCTTTTGACTGGCGTACAAAAGGTATGAATACACTAGGAATGTATAGAACAAATTAGGAGAAGCCATAGGGGGGTCCTGTGGAGCTTACTGTCTAAGTAGTGGTTAGGAGTAGTCAAATATATACAATCAGGGGGAGGAAGGGCCCAATCAGGATAACTATACCCCTGTGGTTACAGCAGCTGTTGCAGTTGAATGGTGAGTTGAAACACACTTACTATGGATGGATGGGGCTTAGAGGGCGTATAGACAGTGGCATATTTTGCTAGAATGGCAAATCCAGGGCTGCTAACATCCCCACCACAACAAACCCCCCATCACCACCAGTATCCCGCTACTAAATAGGCCAGTTCCAAGGGAAGAACTTTTATCTCCCATACTGGGCCATTTACACCATAGACCATGACTTGGCACAGCCTCCAAATGCTGCTTTTAAAGGTGCTTTGCTGCCTTAAGTCACAGAGCCCCAGGATATGACTTCATATCCCGGCACTCTACAGTGAAGATGACGGCTATGGAGGGGGCGACCAGGGCTGCTTCTAAGGTAAACACATCACTGCATATAGGTATATGGTGGAATATTAGATATGAAATATAGGATGGGAATGGTTGAAGGTAAGAAGCAGGATGTTGAAGGGCTATTTTACAGGAAGGAAAGGAACATGTGCTAGTATGGCGCTGAATAGGGTTATGGACGAAAGAAAGTGTATTCTTCTATTTATATTTGCAGAACCGTAGCTAGCTCCTTTTGCGCCCGTGGCAAGAATGGAAAATTGTGCCCCCCAGCTATTTTTTACAGAGGTCCTTACACACTGCCCTTACACACTGACACTGCCTTTACACACACCCGTAAACACACATATACACATACACTGCCCTTACACAACCCTGCCTTTACACACACATATACACACACGCACACCAGCTTACAAATATACAAATACATACACTGCTTACACACACACTGCCCATACAAATACACTGCCCATACACACACTAGCTTACAAACACACACATATATACATGTAGACTACACTTACACACTGCTTTTACACACACCTGCCCATTAACACGCATATACACATACACTGCCCTTACACACACCTGCCCATACACACTGCCTTTACACACACCTACCCGTAAACACACATATACACATACACTGCCCTCACACTGCCTTTACACACACATATACACAAACACACCATCGTACAAACACACAAATACTTACACTGCTCTTACACACACACACTGCCCATACAAACACACAAGCTTACAAACACACATATACACAACCCTTACGCCCATTTCTCCCCATCTCTTACTTTTCTCATCATCCATCATCTTCAATCATCTTCCATCATCTTCTATCTTCCATCCTCTCATGGGAGAGCGAGGTCTGTGACTTCAGGCTTCTGCTTTAGTGGTCCCTCATCACTATGTGCCGGCTATTGATGCAGAGCATGACGTCATATCCCGGGGCTCTGCGTAATTTGACGGTGCGTAGGGATTGAGGAGCAGGAAGCCGAGGTCTGAAGTGACAGACCTCGTGCTCCCTAATGTTTGACCGATTAGAGGGGCATTGTGATCTCCCCAACCAGCCCTGCTCATCGGGAGCGCACTGCCTACAGGGGCGCCGGATAAGCAGGGCTGGTTGGGGAGAGCACAATCATGCAGCTGCCTCAGCACTCCCTTGAAGACCAGCCCAGGGGAGATGGCCTTTCTGCTTACCCCCCTATAGATATGCTACTGTCTGTTTTAGGGGCTTCATGGTGAATCACATTGCTGGCAGCAATGTGATTCACCACTGGGCCCCTAGAATGCTGGACAACCTTAATGTTGGGCTGGTTAGAGAGATCCGTGATCTCCCCAACCAATCCTGAAGGCTGCAGCTGCTGATCGAGCGGCTGTGCCCCTTCGCAGCTGCACCCGAGGCGAGTGCCTCTCTCACCTCACCCTTCCTACGGCCCTGTATATTTGTATGTGTTCTAGATCTGTCACCTTAGTCAAATCTAGACTGACACTTTGGGTAATGAAACTCTATAGAATACTGGACTTCATTAGCATTGCCATAATGAATCAGCTCAGTGTGGTGTTTGCACAGGGAACATCAGCCCAAAAGATGATATGAATGACAACAATGGAAGCCTTCATGGATGTGTATAAAGGAAGTTTATTGTTAATGTTAAACTACATTACTGTATTTATGCTCAAGGAGAAAATATTTATTTTCATGGGACTTCCCCTTTCATGATTACCATAGCCATAAATGTAAAGTAGCAAAAGTTCAGAATGATGGTAATGTTTGTATATATTCAATTATTTCTTTTAAGTACACATGAATGTAGAGCCCTTACCTCTTATGATAATTATGCAGTACACAAAAATGTACAAAACCTGATCCGAGTATTCATAATGACACATATTCCCCTAATTGTCTTCCATTCGTAATTATTCTTCCATTTGCTATTACAAATTATAATTATAAAAAAAATATACCGCCACCTTTGCATTTTGTATCTCCTAAACCTAATACCTGCACCAGGATAAACTAGTATTGTTCTTTTGATCAGGTGCCAGATGGCAGTCTTTGTCATTTAAAAGCCGGATGAATCTCGCATACCTGCCTTTTCACATTGCCCTGTGTATTTTAGTATGTGTTCTACATCAACAATTTCACTATGGCGAGCGTGTAATGGTAGCATAACAAGATGCAGATCAGATAGTGACAATACGTTTGTGGTAATATGCCAACTTTTGGTTGAGCAGCTATAGTGCAGATAGTACCTCCCCAGGGTTAGCCCCCCATATTAAGAATTTTAACAAAAGATAATTTCATTTGTTAGATCTTTGTCAGATCTGGTTAGATCAACTGTTTTTTGTTAGATCTACTCTAAAATATGTAATATTAACAATCTTTTTCAGGGGGGCTAACCCGTAGCCAGCCCCCTCAACAAAAATCTCAACAAACTGTTATTGGTTATGAGGGGGGCTGTCTCCCCTCAACTGAAATTTGGATTTTTTTTATTGATTTTGGTAGATATTCGTTAGATCTGGTAAGATCAAGTGGTTTTTCCATTAGATCTATCACGTTGGAGGCGGTGTTCACAATCCTATTTTGTGTGCGGGGGATGGGAATACCTACAAGTTGGCCCCCTCTCAACTAATGTACAAATCAAGGCTTTACTAAGAATGAGGAGCATTTCATTCTAATTTAGCTAATAAGTGGCTTATAAGAGAAATTCTATTTTTCAGGTGTAAATCTTTTAACAAATTATGTGCAACTATATAGTTTCAATTGTGACACTCATGCCATACTATCAATTAAATAAAAAAAAAGTCTAAATTCAGATTTGTGTGTAAACTAGAAATGTATTAACCTTTGTAGCTCCAACACAAATATAGCTTGTTAAATGTACCCAACCCCCTTCAAAGCACCAAGTGAAAAAAAATATTTCCCCCAAGAATGCAGAAACATCTGTTCACCAAAACTGATGGTCTTTGTTAAAGTCTTTTCATAGGTCACTATATGAAAATATTTTGCAGTTGGTACACATATCAGGGGTGCAAATTTATGTAGGGTACAAATTCCTGTAAGCTGAGTTATGTGATAATTAAAATTAAATTAGGGGGGTGCTACAATTATTTCTTACTAGAAAGATAGAAAGAAAGGTGTTATTTTAGAAAACATGTCATGCCGTTGGCAGGATACCTTTCTGTATGAGTGATTGAGCATGTTACAAAGAACAGGCACAGCGTAGGATAGATTAGCATCGGTTGCCTGAGACCAGCACCATGCAAATAGGGAACAGGAGTTAATATTGTAAGGTACTGTAACAGTAATGTGTATTACATGGCTTCTCAATTTACTTATAAATACCGTAATACAACCAAGACATCCATGCTGTAGCAAGTGTTTCTCAGCTTTTTCCCATTTTTTTATGAGTCTTTAGTCTGTTCAGCACCCACAATATTCAGTCGTGCCTTTGGGGAAGAATACATTGGGAGTGACCAAACCAGCCTTGTGTACACATGCAATGTAGTCTTTGTGATGTTAATAGTAATGACTAAAACCAATATATGATGTTTTTAATATGAAATCTAACAAAAAAGAT
This sequence comes from Spea bombifrons, assembly GCF_027358695.1. Lineage (NCBI taxonomy): Eukaryota > Metazoa > Chordata > Amphibia > Anura > Pelobatidae > Spea > Spea bombifrons. The sequence goes on from NC_071098.1 coordinate 16,677,174, forward strand.
ATTTGCTGGTTATATTTTGAGGAGTAACTGAATAAAAGTAGAGGTTTAACATTAAACTTTACTTTAGTGGATACAGATCAAGTATACCAATACAGTCACTTAACTATAGAGAATAAAGTGAAAGATAGTACCGTATTTGCTTGATTATAAGACAATGTTTTTTCAGAGGTCTGACTATAAGACTAAGATCCCCCACACTGCTGCAGGGGACATGGATCTTCCTCTCTGGCAGCCAGTGGACGTCTGCATGATGCTCGCAGACAACCTCCGCTGCTGCCGGCACTTCTGCCTGGACTTCTATGACGGATCGCCGGCGTGACATGACCTGCTAGTGCTCCACCATAGAAGCCCCAGCAGAAGTACCGGCCAGCAGCAGCGGAGGTTGTCTACGAGCATTGCACAGACAGCGCTGCAGGGGACCTGGATCCTCCTCTCTTGCAGCCGGTGAACGTTCGCATGATGCGCGCAGACAACCTCCGCTGCTACCCGACGCTTCCGCCTGGGGGTTCTATGACAGAGCACTGGCGTGACGTGACCTTCTGGTGCTCAGTCATAGAAGCCCCAGGTAGCAGCAGAGGTTTTCTGCACACATCACGCAGACGTCCACTGGCTGCCCCCCACTTGACACAAGGGAGTCTGAAGCACGGGGGACAAGTTTACAGATGCATCGGTAAGTCGGGGGGGCATTTAGGGGGATAGATTGGCAAATAGGGGGAGGAATAAGGCATATCTGGGGGCAGAGTGGTAAATAGGGGGTATACTGCATATCTGGGGGGCAGAGTGGCATATAGGGGGTGTAAGACATATCTGTGGGGCAGATGTGCATAATTGGGGAGCAGGTTGGGAAATAAATGGAAATGCATTTTTCTCAATCATAGTTTTTATTAAATATAAAATAGTTTACATGTGAATTCATATTTACTAGTAAAACTTTTTTCCTAAATTACCGTATTTGCTCGATTATAAGACGACCCCGATTATAAGACGACCCCCCAAAATCAAAATATTAATTTAGGAAAAAAACAAAAAGCCTGAATATAAGACTACCCTATAGGGAAAAAGTTTTACCAGTAAATATTAATTAATGTAAATTATTTTCATGTTTAATAAAAGCTATGATTGAGAAAAATATATTTTTTAAATTTCCTTTTATTTGCCAACCTGCCCCCCCCAGTTATGCCACTCTGCCCCCAGAAATGCTTTATACCCCCCTATTTGCCACTCTGCCCCATGATATGCCTTATACCCCTGTATGCCACTCTGGCATATAGGGGGTTAAAAGGCATATCATGGGGCTGAGTGGCATATAGGGGGGTATAAAGCATTTCTGGAGGTATATAGGCATATCATGGGGCTGAGTGGCATATAGGGGGTTAAAATGCATTTCTGGAGGTCCAGAAATGCATTTTAACCCCCTATATGCCACTCAGCCCCATGATATGCCTTTTAACCCAGCATGTACTGGCTGCCTTGGCTTGATAGGAGTGTGATTGCTGTTAGCAGTTTGATATATATATATATATCAAACTGCTAACAGCAATCACACTCCTATCAAGCCAAGGCAGCCAGTACATGCTGGAACCTGGGGATGATAGCAGTGGGATTACAGCCTCCATATGCCATGCTACAACCCCCACCCCCCTTACACATCCATGCTATCACACACACACTCACACTCATTCACAAACATTTAAATACTCATTCATTCCCTTAATCACACACACTTCACACATACTCAAAAACCCCCCCCCACCCCCTCACCTGAACTGCAGATCTACCACTCGCAGACTTCTGCAGGGGACCGGCTGTAGCAACTTCTCTGGCCCCGCCCTCAGAGGAGGGAGGGGGGAGATAGAGTTCTGTGAGGACGCTGCAAGCTTCCTGCCCTGCTTCTAACAGAAGAGACGCTGCTCGTGACCGGTAAGCAGCATGGCGCCAGCATTTTTTTGGGGTCTGATTAGAAGACGACCCCGATTATAAGACGAGGGGTATTTTTCAGAGCATTTGCTCTGGAAAAAACCTCGTCTTATAATCGAGCAAATACGGTAGTATTCTGGGGGGGTCTTCTTATAATCGAGCAAATACGGTACTTCCCGTTTTTAAGCAGAACAACAAGTTTACAGACAAAATAGATAATGTCCCCATGCCTTCTACAGTCCAGCTTGCAGTGCTTAGACATAGCATGTGATTGTCTAACATTTGTAAACAGCATTTAATAGGTGTGTGCAGATTTTCTGTGTTGTATGTACATATTGGTAATTCAAGCATATTTATTTATATGCCTGTTATAATATGCTTCTCTTTTTGTATTCTTTGTGTATGCTTTGGATTAAGATCCTTTCCTATCACACTGGTGCTCAATAATAGTGCCCAGAGAGAGTTTTACAGTGACTATAAAGTGTATTTGTAACGTTTCACCATGCGCTGGCTGGACTTGTTTATACTTTGCGTTATTCATTTCATGTTTCCAGGCACTAGTGGCCGCCCCTGCCACTCAGAACCACTCTGACTCATTATCAGGTCCAGCTGCAGTTGATTCCATGATCAAGACAGCCTTCATAAACCTGCCCAGCCCTGCAGTCTGGGCCTTGACATTGATGTTTGAGGACTACCTGCTTTGGCTCCTGCTTTGGCTCCTGATTTGTTCCTGCTTTGGCTCCTGATTTGTTCCTGCTTTGGCTCCTGATTTGTTCCTGCTTTAGTTCCTGAGTTGCGGCCAGCGCCCCACTAAGTGGACTCCCAAGCCGTGTGCCCTGCAAGTGGGCTTCCTGCCGTGTGGGCCCTGCAAGTGGGCTTCCTGCCGTGTGGGCCCTGCAAGTGGGCTTCCTGCCGTGTGGGCCCTGCAAGTGGGCTTCCTGCCGTGTGTGCCCTGCAAGTGGGCTTCCTGCCGTGTGTGCCCTGCAAGTGGGCTTCCTGCCGTGTGTGCCCTGCAAGTGGGCTTCCTGCCGTGTGTGCCCTGCAAGTGGGCTTCCTGCCGTGTGTGCCCTGCAAGTGGGCTTCCTGCCGTGTGTGCCCTGCAAGTGGGCTTCCTGCCGTGTGTGCCCTGCAAGTGGGCTTCCTGCCGTGTGTGCCCTGCAAGTGGGCTTCCTGCCATGTGTGCCCTGCAAGTGGGCTTCCTGCCGTGTGTGCCCCAACCAGAGGGCTTCCTGCCAAGTGGCTTTCTTTGTATATATTGTTGTACCATCATTTGCAATACAACTCTTGATCCTGATCTTCTGTCTGTGGTTTATTCTTGCGCCTGTCTGTAACAACCCCAGGCTATCATGCATCGTGGGGTACAGACAGAGCCCCTCGTATCCCCTGCACCTGGGCTCCTAATAGACCTGCTCCCCCGGTTCGTGACAGTATTTGATTTCAGCTCCATGGTAAGCAGTATACCATTAGCATAAGACAATACTATATAGTCTGAAAGAATCTCCAATATTTATAGGGGAACTCCAAATAAAAAAAAAAAACCCTAATTTTTAACTCAGCATAAAATATGGTGCTGTATATAGAAATATCCAGGATAATTTAAGATTATCCACATCAGTGGTTTGTCTATAAATGCCCTCAAACATGAGTATAACCCAACAAAAGTAGAGTTAGGCTTGGTTTCCATTTGGGTTTTTTTTGCTAAAAACGCCTATAAAAACGCCAATAGCGCCACAGATGTTAGCTGTAATTCAATAGGAAATCGCAAAATGCCATTTCCACTTGGCGTTTTTCTGTCTGGCATTTTTTCAGTCCTCTTTGGCGTTTTTCTGCTTTTTTGGGCTCTGTGGCAGTTTTTCAAAACTGCAGCATGTTGACACTCTGGCGTTTTTTGCAAGAAATCTTGGCTTTTTTTCTCCAATAGAAGTCTATGGGAGAGAAAAAACGCCATGAAAAAGCCATGTGGGTTTATTGCCTTGGCGTTTTTTATGGCGTTTTTTCCACAGTTACAATGCAGAGGATGGACCCAGTATCTGTGTGTCCTACGAGAAATAGGCTGAAAACAAACAGTTTCACACAAAACAAAGTCCTGGACTGGTTCATATTGAATTTTACACCATTTGGAACAAACATGCCATTACAAACAAACATACGCGACCGGATCCTGCGTGCCAAAAGCAACAGCAAACAATTTGCACCATCATTTGGGGCCAATCTTCCCAGAGGAGCAGACATTCGAAATAAAGCATGCCTTACAAACCACAGAAAAGAGACAAAAGGGTCTACCAAGTAAATGACATCAGGAGAGGGCAGATACTTGCCATTTATCCTAATCCCTTTTAGCTGGGTGAAACTTCTAACTTGTAAAGGCTGGAAAAACTGCCTAAGGTCAAAAAAAGCAATTTCCACAGAAAGGCTAAAACGCCAGAAAAAACCGCAGAAAAAACGCCAAAACGCAGGTAAATGCAGTGGCGGTTTTCTTGGCAGTTTTCCTGGCGTTTTTCATCAAGAAAAAAACGCCGGACAAAAACCCAAGTGGAAACCTAGCCTAAGTGAGAAGGTACAAAATTGTGAGGACTGATCTAATCAACCTTGCTGCAATGCACAGTGACCACAGTAAGACGCATAGTAAAAACAGAAGGTTTCCATGCAAGAGCTCCAAGACGTACACTGCTACTGACCCAAAAGCACAAGAAAAGTCGGCTCCAGTACATTCAAAATCATATAAGTTTTTGGATTCTGTTCTGTGGAGAGATGAAACAAAACTAAAAATATTTGGCCCGATGGATCACTGGTATGAACACCTTGCCTAGAGTTAAGCATGGTGGTGGCTCTGTGATGTACTAGGGCTGCTCTGCATCCTCTGGCACTGAAAACCTGCAGTGTCCGGAAGCCAAGATGGATTCATCAGTGGCAGGGGGGGGTAGAGGGGGCTATGGCCTTAACCCCCTTGGGCATGGAGTCCACCAGAGTTTCACAGAGGTTGCGGCGGCAATCCCGGGGGAAATATGGGTCCTGAGAGTCTCCTGTCCAAAAAATGACACGATCCGCTTTGGGGACCCCAAGCGGGAGCAGTTCTAAGTCCCATTGCCAGGAATCTACAGGCGGCTCCCTCTCTGCACCACCCCTGGTTCGCACCCCACATCCGGGGGCCAACTCCGCAAAAGAGTGCTCCAGTAGAGTCAATGGAGTCCAGGTTATGAGGGGTTAAAGTCCGTGGGCAGGGCATGTGAAACATGGACAGGGCAATACATGAGGGGGAACAAGGAGCACAACTTTAATTGCAACATACACTGGGAAATACATGAGGGGGAACAGGAATCACAAACAACAACTACTATAAACGGCATAAACCCATAGTTTGCTGACAGGTGATCCTAACATGAATGGATAACTGCATGCATATTATGTTAATTTGTTACTATTAAACTGAATAATAATGCTGCCTTAGGCCTGACCCAGGCCATTGTACCAGCCACCCCAAGCATTTAGCTGCGTGGCCCGGGTCCACTAAGCTGAGTTCCAGGATGTGATGTACTGTGTCCCTGCTATGCCTCTTAAGTTGGCACAGTGCCATTAATTACAATAAAGAAAAGAGCAATACTAAGACAAAATAGTCTATAACCCAAAGGAAAAAAGAAAATATAAATAAAATAGGCTGCTTAACAAGTGAGTGTAGTAACTCTTTTTCTTCACTATAAGAAAAGAACAATAACAAGAATAAAACATTTAACAAGAAAAAACCTAGAGTGCCACCAGTAAAATAAATAATCTCAATACATGTCAAAACATCACAATATACATAATAATATAAATATGTGATTGCTTCAAAAAAGTTTTTCCTTCCAGGATAAGGGCATTTTTCTTAGGGTACGTGAGCAGTGCCAGCTAAGGATGCTATGGAGGCACTGCTGTATAGGTCTGTGGCACAAGACCTAGGTTTCCTAGGCCATAAAACACCAATACATTAAATATTTTCTATGATATAGAAGGATATTTTAGTTAAAAAGTTCACTTGATACAGGCTGTTTTGACTAGCAACCAGTTAATCTTAATAGTTTGTAAATTATTCTCATATTGCTAATGCATGTGGTTTTTTTCATTAATCTAGTTAGTTTTACAAATAGTGCAAGATTCAAGACTGTGATCTTTCAACACAGAAGAGAGCATGAAATCAATTATTAAAATAGTTCAACAGCTGCTGGACTGTGTCAACAATAAATCAATGATCTGCTGATTAATGTGTTTGATTTCATTTTTAAAGTCCACATACAATTACTTTAATTTCTGGCCGCCATACCTTATTCAATAGATTACAATTCATCTGTTTACAAAAAATATATATTGGGTTCTCCAGTGTATAAAAGTACCTGGGCCAAATATGAAGTTATCTCAATCACTCAATCATATTAACTCAATGGAGATGTTGATAGCCTACACCATCAGTTTAACAGCTGGTATTTATCTTATGTGCTGTCACTCTGATATGCCTTGTGACATGAGAGTGGTTTCTCATCAACACTCTCCATAACCGAAGCACCAGATGTGAGGAAGTGTCATGTCCCAGGGAACTGGATCTTTTCTAGCAATCACTGAATAAATGTAATTGTTTAGCTCAAGGAAGTTGCTTAGACCTACACCACAACTAGATGGCTAGGCTATAAGTGTATAGCTTCACTTCAGTGAAATTGTAAGTTTTAGTGAAAGGTGCCACAGTACAATGCCTGACCTTAAGCTCCAGGCAGGAAAAGAGGTAGGATTGCATTTGTCCTGCACTTTTACACCTTAGCATGCAACAATGTTGCGCCCACTAACCAATGAGGCAAAAGCTAACCTGACCTCCCAGTGACCTGACCTAGGCCAGCAGTCATATTCCCCCTTTCCTTATTTTCCAGGGGGGCCCTTGACTGCTTAGGCCCAGTTGCTTTTAACAACCCAATCCAACACCTTCACCCACCCACCATAAATAAAGACATAACTCACTGGTGTGGGTAAGGGCATTGGCCACAGCTTTATTAACAGATTCCCGTAAAACACAACATTGACATAACCATTAACAACCCGCCAGCTGCTAAGCCTAAGCCTAGCAGGCGGTTACAAACCACGGGATACCAAGAGTTCTGGCCCAGCGGGTGCCATCAGCCACCCGCTGGACCCGCCTCCCCAAGCCCATTCGGGCGCAGCTTCCAGATGTCACCACTTCCAACCAAAAAGGGGGGGAATCTTCCGCCACCGCAGCCCTGGCCACTCAGCTGGCCACCGGGCTGCGCCCCCCCAAGAGACAGAGCCCTTTCAATGCCGTCGTGCAACCCCATATTAAAGATGTCTAAACCAATCGCCGAGAGGTGCACTCCTTCCTTACGCATAACATCGGAGTTGTCACCTTCCAACTCCCTGTGCCTAATTGCAACACCACCGATCCTAGTTATAAACCTAGAAATGGCAACATTAAGTTTTTTTCTGCAGCGTTCCAACGCCTTAGGGTTGTTGCAATTCTTCCAAATCGGCCTAGACACCACCTCTGACCAAACTAATATGACATTTTTAAAAACTGCACATAACCTAGCCAGATCTAACTTAATTAGGTGGATCAAATCCACCGTCCGCATTTTTCCAATATCGTTACCCCCGGCATGGATTACTAGAACAATGGATGACGGGACAAACCTTGAAAGAACACAACATTCCGGATAAACTTGCTCCCATCTCATACCTCGCAGACCCCTCCATCGGACATGAACCTTTTCAAGTGGAAAACCCAGATTCCTTCCATGAACATAAGAATGTCCTAAAATCCAAACAAGTCGCGGAGGGCCACCTAAAACAGAATACAATTACAGATGAGGACGGACATAGATCTTAAAGCGGTCCGATGACCATCTACCTATCCTCTTAATCCGCTCAGAAGAAAGACCACACCTAAATGCTTCGGTTGCAGCGCCAATACGGAAGGAGTGCGTTGAAAATTGCTTAGGCTCTAAATCACACTGAACTAAACATTTTCGAAAAACACTGGAAAACTGATATCTCGTAAGTGGGAGACCATCTAGGTGAATCAACAGAGAACCCACCGTTTTCGGCCTAACCTCTAAGTACTCAAAAAGGAGCTTGACTGGACACCATAGTCCACCAATCGTCCTAACGCTCAACCAAGTACCCCTGGACATCTGGTCAGTCTTAGAACGTCTGATCCAAATGTACAGCACATCACGCCTAATTTGAATGTCGGAGACCATAAGACCCCCTGAACCAGCAGAGCTAGACGCAACCACTTCTCCTATTCTAAGCGCGCCAAAAAAGGCCAATGAAAAGGCTACCCGAAACAGCAAAGTTTCATAACTGGAGAAACACACTACCCCCACTCGTACCAGAACCTTGGTAAGCAATTCCCTAGACACCGGACGACGCTTGTCAGCAGTCTTACTTCTTTTCCAGCCCTTAACCAGTCTACGAACAACAAAATCTGATGTAATATCCTGCCACCCTATTGTCCGAAAAAGGAAAGAAATAGCAGCAAGGTTACGTTCGACTGTGGACCCTGAAACACCAGACCTTTGGAGCTCATCTAGATAAACCCAAAGAGCCCACCTCCTATCTTCCTCACTGTCCACACCTAATTCCCTTTCTGCCACCTGCAGCCAGTACCTCCATATCCGGGAATATGAACGCGCCGATTGCTCTGATAACGACGCCCGAAGTAATCCTAGGAGTCTTGCAAAGCGAGGCTCCACAAAAATGAGGGGCAAGGTAGACCTGTTGAATTCGCACCTGGCGCCGGCTCCCTGAAGCGGTCGAGCTGGAAACGAGACAAAGCGTCAGCTATGATATTTTGAACACCCGGAACATGTCTAGCCCTAATCCAAATGTTATATTGTAAGCAACGAAGAATCAAGTGGCGCAACAAAGATAAAACCGGACGAGAACCCGAGGTAGATCGATTAATGACATGAACAACACTCATGTTGTCAGTCCTGAACAGCACTCGACGATTGGATAACTCCTGACCCCAGAGTTCAACCGCTACCACTATTGGAAAGAGTTCCAAAAAGGCTAAGTTCTTACAAATATCTGATCGTAACCAATCCTGAGGCCATCTTTGCGCACACCACTGACCTCTGAAATAGGCACCCATGCCAATAGAACCAGAAGCATCAGTAAACAACTCTAGCTCCTGATTATAACATTCAGCCCGTTGCCAGCAAGTTTGGCCATTGTACTGTTCAAGAAAATTACTCCATACTCGGAGATCCTCCCGTATACCTTGCGTAATACGAATAAAATGCCTAGGAGCCCTAATGCCAACTGTGGCCAGTGACAGGCGCCTACAAAAAGCTCTTCCCATCGGCATTACCTTACAAGCAAACGTCAAATGCCCTAACAAACATTGAATCTGCTTCAACTGAACTTTTTTAGAACTGCCCACTGACTGTAACAACAACCTAAGTGTCTCAATTTTGGCAACAGGGAGAAGAAAAACCATACCAATGGTATCAATTTCAACACCTCAACACATCAAAGAGATCACAGTCTGAGGACCTTCTGTCTTGTCGACAGCCAAAGGAATCCCGAAATCCTGGGCTACAGCTTTAAATGTATCCAAAAGCAACTGACAATCACCCGACTCAGAAGGGCCTACAAACAAAAAGTCATCTAGATAATGCAACAATGAGGGGCAAGCAGCCCGACGAGACACAACCCATTCAACAAAGGTAGCAAAAACCTCAAAATAATAGCAAGAAATTGAACACCCCATTGGTAGGCACATATCATAAAAGAATTCTCCTTTAAATTGAATACCCAACAAATGAAAGCACTCAGGATGTATAGGCAATAGGCGAAAGGCGGACTCGATATCCGCTTTTGCCAGAAGACATGAGCTACCCGCTGCCCTAACCAACTGCAGAGCTCTATCAAAAGGCGTATAGTGGACCCTTGAATACGCCTTATCAATACCATCATTTACTGAGGAGCCATTAGGGTAAGATAGATGGTGAATAAGTCTATACTTTCCCACTTCCTTCTTGGGTATTATCCCCAAAGGAGAAACTCTAAGATTAGGGACAGGGGGAAAAACAAAGGGGCCCGCAACCCTACCAGCCCTAACCTCTTTAAATAACTTTTCTTCAACGATACCCTCGTTATCAAGAACCGACTTCAAGTTAGCAGCAAACACCGGACTATCTGAAGGACTGAACGGTATCCAAAATCTCCTACTAAAACCATCCTCTAACAACAACGCATCACGACGCTTAGTGTAACGCTCTAGCCATGGGAGCATCCTTTGAACGCTCACTGGTGTCCTCATGTTTTCCCGACTCCTCCTTTCCTGACTGCTTGGAACCAAACTGCTTTGCTTTTTTAAAACAGCAAACTGCAGGGTGCGCTCCTCCGAAATGTGAGCACTCATGCCGGAAACGGCATGAGGAATACCACCTGCAGTGGCTCTCGTTAAAGAGCCAACACAAGCCTCGTCTGTTTCCACCTGCCGCTCCACTCCCGTGGACGGCAGGGGCTCCCTGAAAGGGCGCCGGGCGGGCCGGAGTCATCAACAAGAGCCATAAATTACCATCCTGCATATCAAATCTAAGCCCTGGTCTAACTGCCATTTTCTGGCGAAATTGCTGGCCACCATACACTTTATAAGCACCCCAAATTAAGTCCAAGTAAGCAAACAAAGAAGGGCCTTTATCCGGAAAACGCTCGCACATAATACCAGCAAAGGCAGCAAAACCTTGAAGCCAATTACCAAACGTACGGGGCAATTGCTTGTTTTTATCGCCGTCATGAAACTCCCCTCTCTTAGGTCTGTCAACTGATTCCCTATCAGGTGATACCAGGGAGAGAATATCAACATATTCTCCCTTCCATATTTTATCACGGACTTCAGCAGACACTTGTAAACCTACCGGTGCAAGCTCACAAGTAGCAGCAGGAGCCGCTACCGTAGCAGAAGACTGTACAACACGCGGAGGGGCTGTTGGCCCTAATCCAACTGCCCTAGCCCCCTGACCACAACCCAAAGCATCGCTGGGACTAGCAAAGCTATCTACAACCGCTCTTAGCACATTTAAAATATCCCTAGAACCACTACCATCAACCATCTCTCCTGAACCATCACCCCAGGCTCTACTACCCCAGGACTCACCCACTGCAACACTGGAGCTGAGTCTCGGCATACCAGAAGAGCTGGGTCCGGGATTTGCAGTTGCAGGATCTTCCTCCTCACAGGACTGCGACTCCGATGACGACTCTGCATCCTCGCGGCGTCCTGCAGCCACCCGGCGTTCCGGGTGCCTCCTTGTGCCTGACTGCTGCTCCCTCGGTCGATGTCCCGGCTCCCTGTTGGCCTCCCGGCGTCCAAGGCCTACTCCGCGACGATAAGCGGCAGTTGCCCTTACCTGTACGGCTTCAGCTGCCCTTACCTGTACGGCTTCAGCTGCCCTCTTCCGCGCGGGTCGCATAATCCGTGACGTGCGCGCATGCGCGCCGCACGTCATGCCGTCAGAGGCATCACCAGGCGTGCGCGGGCTCCTGGAACGACGCGTTGGCTCCGCCCCAGGTCTGGCAACCCGGCTTCTTGTGCTGATAGAAGATGGCGTCGCCCTGTACGTCGCCCAGACACGGGATCCCGGGTACCTGCAGCACTCTTCCGTGTTCTGGTCCCTGTTCGCCTAGAAGGGCTGGGGCTGAGCCTAGAAGGAGGCCTTGACCTCCTGGCCCTCCTCCTGCTTCTCCCTGTAGCAGCTTCTGGGTCTTCGTCAGGTGCTGTCCCTGTGGAGGCCGTCTGTGCCCTCTCCAGGAGATCCTTCAGAGAGGCACATCCATGTTTAGAGATGTAATCCCTCATCATAGCTTCCATTTGGCCAGATTCAGCCATTTAGAATTAATGAAATTTTTTTTTTTGTAGGTAAAGAGAAATGGACAATGCCTGACCTTAAGCTCCAGGCAGGAAAAGAGGTAGGATTGCATTTGTCCTGCACTTTTACACCCTAGCATGCAACAATGTTGCGCCCACTAACCAATGAGGCAAAAGCTAACCTGACCTCCCAGTGACCTGACCTAGGCCAGCAGTCATATTCCCCCTTTCCTTATTTTCCAGGGGGGCCCTGGTTCTTGGGCATGACAAAGTACCAAGCTAGGTCCAGTGCATGGTAGTGCTTTCAGTTTTTCCCATTAATTAGACACCTACTGAGAGTACTTAAACAACCACTAATTTATTAGGGATAATACTAAACCTTTTATACACACCAGGGCAATGGGAAGGTGATTAAACAATGGCAATAGGGGAGCCCCTGCACTCTTCATATTATTCAAAGGAGATTGGTACAGGTAACCAGGCTCAACCTTTATTACAACCTTTATTATTTGCTCCTGACTGAGCAACTCTGTGGCTGATGGTACGTTGCTTCAGTTTCTTGGGCCTCTTCCTGCTTGAATGATCCATCAGCATTCCATTTGCTGCAGAAATGAGTCTATTGAAACAATGTTCCAGTTCCCTAATATGCCTCTTGAAATGGTGCATGTTCTACACAGTTCATGATCATGGAGAAGCCATTGGGCTAAGGTACTAGCAGTGTTAGGAGGTCACAGGGGATAGTGGTTGCGCATAGACGAGAAGGAAGTCACAGTAGTATAATATGTGGCTGGCACCGTGTGGTAAAGAGTTAAAGAATGGGTACATTTTTCGGGGGCTTTAGCAATTAGTCCCACAATACTTGCATGGGCGACATTGGTGGCTGGAGGGTAATTCCAGTGGGGGTTCAAAATATATACATTTTGAAAATTAAATGTACATTCACAACTTAATGTACAGGTTAAAATACATTTCCCTAAATTAACCCTAAAGACCCCATCAACCATAACTGCCCCTAAATTAACCCTAAAGACCCCATCAACCATAACTGCCCCTAAATTAACCCTAAACACCCCATCAACCATAATTGCTCCTAAATTAACCCTAAACACCCCATCAACAATAACTGCTCCTAAATTAACCCTTAAAACCCCATCAACCATATCTGCTCCTAAATTTACCCTAAACACCCCATCAACCATAACTGCTTCTAAATTAACCCTAAAAACCCCATCAACCATAACTGCTCCTAAATTAACCCTAAACACCCCATCAACCATCACTGTCCCTAAATTAACCCAAAAGACCCCATTAACCATAACTGGACCTAAACTGACCCTAAACACCCCATCAACCATAACTGCCCCTAAATTAACCCCCACCTCCCCTAACTTTCAGCAGCCCGAATATTAATTTTATACTCACAGTTAGCGTCCACGCTGCTCAGCAACTAATCTATCAGGAAAAGGGCAGGCCCAATCGTTAGAGTGACTGCAGGGATTGCAGTCAGACACTGGGGAGGGCAGGGAGACTCCGGGCTGGGCGGGCAGTTTGTTGGCTAGGAGCTGACGGCTGGGAGCTCCTCCTCCTGTTCGCACAGCTTTTACTGTACCGCACATGCGATAGGAAGAGGCATAGGCAGGCTACATCAGGGGACAGGATGGGAAAAGGAGGTTTCATGGCACGTGAACCCCAAAGTGCAAAGGGAAAAAAATTGCTAAATTCATCAAAATTTTTTAATAATTTTGCAATTTTTTTTTCCTTTTTGCGCTTGGGGGTTCACATGTGCATGTGCTCCTATGGAGGAGCCTCCACTGATGGGTGATACAATCCTCGCCTGGGGATATCTTTAAAAAAAAACATATTGATTTTCAGCTTTCTGGTTAAAAACCATGAAAAGGTCAGTAAAAATAAAAAATTAGCACATACGTGTTTCACCTACGCGTTTCACCTACTAAATAGGCTTCCTCAGACTGTCTCTCGGAGGAAGCCTATTTAGTAAGTGAAACGCGTAGGTGAAACACGTATGTGCTAATTTTATATTTTTACTGACCTTTTAATGGCTTTTAACCAGAAAGCTGAAAATAAATATGTTTTTTTAAAAACCATTCTTTTCTGCTCCTGGTATCCTTCTAATGTTTTAAATACGCAAGTTCTAACATCTGACCTGCAACCACTATATCCTTGGTGGGGATCATTCCACCTACGCTAGAAGGTGTGAGCCAGAAGGTGTGAGCAATCCATTTATTGCTCACCATATTGTGAGTACATAGTGAACTGTTTTTATTTGTTTTATTCATTTTACATATACAGAAAGCACTATGTCTATTTGTTTAACTTTTCATGTGCCCCTTATCCTGTGAACGAAAAAAGAACGACACAGGACTGTTAAAGATATCCCCAGGCGAGGATTATATCGCCCATGCAAGTATTGTGGGACTAATTGCTAAAGTCCCTGTAAAATGTGAGTACCCATTCTTTAACTCTTTACCACACTTTGCCAGCCACATATTATACTACTGTGACTTCCTTCTCGTCTATGCGCAACCACTATCCCCCGTGACCTCCAAGTTATTTATCAAGCCAAGAAGAGGAAACCTTGGTGAGTGGGCTGCTGCTATTTGTAGGACTGGAATTTCACTAAAGTGCATTTTAGGACATTTTATTGCTGTCCATGTGTACTTACGGACATTTTACTGTTCTTAGCGCTTTTACCTTCTTATTTTTTACTGGTGGTGTTAGGCCCAGGATCCTCTGCCTGTATCTAGGGCACCACAACAATACAAAGCCCCCCTTATGAAGAAATCCTTCAAGCCGAGAGTCCCTCAAATACAGTCCATGCACCCACAAATGCCACTGTGGATCCTTTCACCTCAGCTGCTGCTAAGGAAGCATTTATGCCTTGTGACCTTCTCTCTTGGACTGCGGCAGAGGGTAAGAATCGTTTGCCTTGCATATCTCTGTCTCAGGCAGCCGCTTTGGATTAGGCTCTTCTAAACCCGCATCTGATCTGTGATACCTGTAATTGCTCTTGGAGACATGGTATTTTGTACCAGAAAAATAGGAAAGGTGTTTAACAAATTTAAAGGGCTCATGGATGAACTGCCTCCCCTCTCCAATAGAATAAGCATCTACCTTCTCTGTTGTCCTATGGGTAAAGGCGCTCAATTAGAGATACACCTGCCCGCTTCAAGTTATTCAATGGTGAGTAGCACAGGCAGCCCAGCTCAACCTTTTTTGTATGTTGCCACCCAATACCCATCCTGGAACACCCCTTCCCCTACTGGACAACATCACTCCCACTCCAAAAATGCCTCCCCTATACATCATAATGCCCAATGTACAGTATCCAAATCTACACAACACTAAAAGAGATCCAGTAAATACTGCTTTAGCTCTTGTTAGTCTAAATACATGTAGAGCTGTAAAATATACACATTTCCTATGAGGAAGAGAAGTGCCTGTCCTCTTAATTCAGCACCAGCAACCCAGCTCAACCTTTATTGTATGCGACAGCCTGTTGTAAATCCTGGGATACCTCTTCCAATGCTGTGCACCACTACTCCAATTTTGCCTCCTCTATCTGTCACACCTGGGAAGTTCCCAGGCTTGTACGTAGTCAAGAAATATATTGACCCCTGCTGGAATGTATGGATTCCTTTGTATTTTTATTTTGTTTATTGTTCTCTTGATTTTTATAGGATCAGCTGTAGGTTTTTAGGGACCTTTGTTAAAATGTATATTTTGCCACATTGTATCAGTGACATGTTCTGGCCTAGGTCTGGGAGAGTTACATACTTTTAGGGATCTAAGCATGGTTCTCTGGGACAGTAAGACTCAGGAACACAGATTTAAATCAAACTTTGTTATTTATTTGCAAGTTCACAAACATAACACCACAAAAACATATCATGAAAGAAAATCCTAGCTTCCAATTGGAGCCATCTCTGGCTATACTTTGCTGGTCCAGACTAACTAGCAAAGTAACTATATCTCTCTGCCAGACCCAGCTAAGCTAGACTCTGGAAACCTCCCCCAGACAACAGACACACAATTCCAGGCAGGTAATTCCACACTTGGCTCAGGGGTTGTCTTCATCGCCTCTCCTTCCCCTGAGATCACTGGGGAACTATAAAGCCCAGCACCTGATGTAGGCTTACTAGGAATCCCATACATGCTTCTTTTTTAAAATAATTATTCTAAAAATATAATTTAGGCATGATTACCTTTTTATAAAATATCGCAATGTTCTGTGACATTTTAGTTTTGTTAGAGAGTTCAGCCGGGATAACCAAACACTATAACAACATATAATAAAACATTTTTGAATGTTAGATATAGGATTTAAACATAAAAAACTAATTCATGGCTGAAAGTTTTCATGAATGTACCAAAAATGTGTGTGCATGCTCCAAGACTTTTTGACACAACTTACATTTGTATCAAAGTTAATTTTTATCAAACGCTAGGGAGAAATGTATTAAGCACAGAAAAGCAAATAGTATACTCACTCCCTAACACAACTCAGTCCACAACAGTCCTGATTTTCAAGACACAGTCTCAAGCAGCTGCCTCGCTTTTGTGGGCATTGGGGAGCAGGGGCTGGTTGGGAAGATAGGTGACTATTTGGCTAATGCAGGTGGGCAGCCATGCTTCCCACCAGCCTACATCTGGGACAGACCTTGCCACCTTCCAGGACTGGTTACGCCCCTCCTCACCTCTTGCCACATCCCTAACAAATGTAATCTGATATGGATGTTGGAAAGTTGGGTGTAATGTCACTTTAACACCATACGGCAACACACTCACTCTTGCACTATACACTTAGACACATACTCTCTTACTTACATATACTTACAAATACTCTTACTTAATTTGCACAGAGCCTACCTTCAGAACAGCTGCTATGTTGTGTTCTGTAACGGTACCAGTTCCTCTTCCTTAGCTGGCTAGAGCCCTGTTGCTCTGGAGTTCCTAAAGTAGCACAGTAATGATAGCTCCTTTGCAAACAGGGTAAACCCACTTTTTCACTAGGAGAACTGATTTAATATTATACACATGTGAAAAAGAAAAGACACCCTCTTTAAATTATATGGTTTTACATATGAGCACATAATAACGATCATCTGTTCCTTAGGAGGTCTAAAAATTAGGTAAATACAACCTCAGATGAACAACATATGAGATATAAGACATGATTTATTCAACAACAATAAAGCCAAAATGGAGAAGCCATGTGTGAATAAAATACAAGGGTGTTTGGTTTATATTAACCAATAGGGTGTAAATGGAATACAACAAACAACCAATAGGCACACCTCACTAGTAACCAATAAGATGGGATGTTTTGAAAGCACAATTAATCCTTACTGAATACAGGGAACCCACGCATGCAGCTGGGCTTAACCTTTATCGGAGAAGACTGCCCTGCATTTCCTTTATAGTTTCCTGCATCTGCTCACATGAGCCTGCTGAGCTCCACAGTGACCAGGGTACCTTGTTGTCAACTGAGTCTGATTTTCACTATGAAGGCGGAAGGTTGTTGGTTATTTCTGCTAGCTATCCTTTCTTCTCTTTGTATTTTTCACTAGTAACTAGTACCCATAATTATAAAGAGAAATTAAACCGGCAAATAATAACGCATGATGATCCGGTCAAAACAGACGTTATAGCAACTAACCCCTTTGTCCAATAATGTACCATGTACATCATAAAAAATGTTTTTAATATAAAGTTTTTCGGATAATATTGTGTGGTCAGTGAGGTGTAGGTTAGTTGGTGTGGAATTAATTAGACAGGGTTAGGTAGGGGTTAAAAAATAAAATGAAAACCTGAAAAAAACGGAAAACAAAAAACCTTAAAATTATATTTAAATAAAGGGTTTTCAGATCAGGGCAACAGAATATATTTTGGTATTTTTTCCCCATTTATAATAGCAGTGAATAATTATATATCTGTACATTTTATTAATAAAAAATAATGTCTTCCATATATAAATATGGTTTAAAAAAGTCCTACCTGTTCTGAAACAAAAGATGTATAAATGTATATGGGTTCACTAAATGAGAAAGAGGTTAACTAGAGGGAAAGCTTAGAATTGTTATCTTCCAATAAGAAAAGTTAGCCTTTATTATAAGTTTACTCCAGCCACCCACTAGCTTCACCTGCCTGCCAACTCGGAAAGCTACAGAGCCTATAGCAAGCAGATGATTTGTGGCAGCTTGCATTGTCTGACCTAACAAGTGGTTAAATCTATTTGAAATTCCATTTAGCTGTTACAGTAAAGCTTGTATTTTTTGGGGATTTGTTATTTGGTGTATTCATTATTTTTATACCCATTTGGGTAGTTGTCGTGGTCTTCAGGCCCACAACCCGCATGACCGGATCCTACCTTCCTCGAGGTCCCACGTGGGTGTTCTCTCCTCACCAATGCCAGTCCTCGCCGATCCTGGGCCCACTGGAACAGCACATGCATGCGTTCCAGCAGCCAAAATGGCAGACCCATGGGTTCCACTGGTGGATTCATGCGTTCCACCATCCAAGATGGCAGACGCAGGATCCAATTAAAGGGGAACTGACACTATCACCATATCCTATAGGATTCTCCTCCTATCTATCCCCCTGGCAAACGGAGGCATGCCTTGGAAACTAGGAAGTATAAAAACCCTCTGCACCATGCCTTCAGTGCTAGGTTATTGAGCTTTTCTGCATAGATATATCAGCGTTATTACACCCATAACAAGTTCCTGCTTCCGATTCCCAATTGTTCTATACGGCTTACTTGGTATCTGACCTCGACTATCCTTTTTTACCTTGCTACCTGCTGTCAGCCTCGACCTTGGTTCTGTCCTTGAATATGGCTTGTCTACTTCTCCTGTTGTGATGCTTTTGGAACCACCTGAACCCCCTCTGGGTTGCCATTTGGGTTCCATCCTCCAGACGTGACAGTACTTTCATTTTTAATGATTTAGTAATAAAAGTTAAATTTTATTGGGACACACATACTCCTTTGTTTATGTACAACTTAGGGTTAACCTAAGGGTTATTGGGCAGAATCGACCCTGAATGGACCATGGCATCTCACTAAAAAAGGATTCAATCACTACAGGGAGAATTGTCAGGAGAGGTTGCATAACAACTCAGGGACTTCACTATACCCATATCTGGGAACCTTTTCACTCCAGCTACCCAGAATCTTCCCTTGCAGGACGTGGCCAGGACTGCCCAATGATGTCAGCGGTCAGTCCCGCTGACATTGGTGGGCGGTCCCGCTGACGGAGGCGTTACTGCTGATGTCAGTGGAGAAACACCCCCAGGGCAAACTGGGGGGGAGTGGGTTGTGTCAAGACCCTGCTCACGCGACCTGGAGGATTCAGGTGTTGACCAGGTATGACTATACCATACAAAATAACAACTCTAGTGAGCTTCTACTGAAGGAAAAGCATGGCTGGGGCCTGTTTAATGCATAATTATCTCAATGAGATTTCTTCAAGGTGAACTCACACATTGAATTATGCATTATGCAGCGATAGCTGAGACCTTCTTGCTGGAGAAACTTGCTATGGCCCCTTCATAATGAATAGTGAAGTGGGGGAGTTGAAGACAACTCTCCCTTTAGAGAATAAGCTTTGCTTTTCAGAGCTGATTTCTGAGCTGCGCCTGTCTGTGTTGTTAGGACTCATATAGAACATGGCCCAGATCAGGGAAAAACTTTATCTACATATACAGCTACTTTATTTATTTCTTTCTTTATTTCTTTATTCACTAAAGAATGAGTTTACAGCAGAACTTAATATTTAGAAGGGTAAATTCTACTGAGCTTCTCTCGAAGCACTCCATAGCGCTTGGGATATAATGAAATGTGAAGAAACCCATTATATATATTTATTTTTTTTTAGAGTAGTAGCCCAGAATCCAATGCAGTATTGGTGTGAAAGAGATCTATCATCGACACCAACATGAATTTTAGTAAAACCATAATTATGTTGAAACACAGCCTCCAGCTGTGTACTGTAATTGTATGGTTTTATACTAACTGCAATTTGTATATGCAACTGTTTTTGGCTATTATATTCTTTTGATCATCATCTCAATGTAGCTGAATTCTCAATACTTTTGTCCAGACTTTATTCATTAAAAGCATTTGAAAGCTTACTATGAAGTTCTGCTAAATAGCAGGCAGTGATATCACTAATTTGGTTCTTCTTCTTGGAAAATGCCTTACTCTATTGATCTCTAGGTGTGCGTTCACAACCACCAATTAGATATAATCAGAGAGAACCTGGGTGTATGATGATGAAGAGGTTCATGGTTTGCTCTTAATGAGATTAAATGTGTCAATAAAATGCTTAAACTTAACAACAGGGAAAAAAGGCATGTATTTCTGATATAACCCTTTAACACAAGGGTTTATTCAATGATATTTAGAGGTAATTTTCTCAGAAAAAAGAACAAAGTTACATGTCAAGATTCAGGGCCCCCCATGAACACATCGTAATGTTTTTATTTGTTGCGAACAGCATTGTATTCATAAATCTTTTTTGCCTGTCCCTCGTGTATTTTGGTAGATTCTGTTACCCTTCTGTTAGGTACCAAGACCAACCTCTACACATTTTCTTTAGAGACTACTGGTGCCCCAGGCAGCTGCCTGATGTGCCTGGCAGAAGCATCAGATACCATACGATTCAAAGTTGAATTTAAGTCTTAGCTGTATCAAAATTGTACAATATGCATTGTAAAAACTGTATCCCAGAGAAAAGCTGTGCAAAGAAACAAAATCTTTGTCGTTTGTCGTTACTCAAAGAAAAACAGACTCCAAAGACCTCTAAAGAAGACCAAATACAAAAAAAATAATAATTCAAAAATATCCACCAATAAGGGTTTCATATGACATATATGGCTATGTCTCACATGAAAAGAATTCCCACACCACAAATATGTCGATCCATATCAACTGTGTAACAGCAACAAAGTGCATTATTTCTGGTTAAAATATAATATCTCACAGTGGGACAACACTAGGCTTCAATGTCTTAGTATAACAACAGGTGGATTTCACCAAATAGATTTGTGTTTCTGGTGTTCATAATTGTGTACTTGTGTAAGGGTAGAGGGTGCTTTCCACATACAGTGGCAAGAAAAAGTAAGTAACCCCTTTGGAATTACCAGCATTTATGTATAAATTTGTCTTAAAAACTCAGAGTAACAGCTAAAGGCTTGAAAGAATCATTGGAACTGGATAACATCTCTGTCTACCATACGCAAAACATATAACAGGCATGGAGTCCATGGCACTATGGAGGAAGCTGCTGCTCTCCAAAAAAACATTGCTGCACACTAGAGCACCTTGACACTCCACAATACTAGGAAAACGCAGCACTACGCTTGGCCTTTGGGCCTGGACAGCGTGCCATCATCAAAAGAACAATGAATCCCCAAGTTTATCAAGGTATCATACAGGATAATGCCAGCTGAAGCTCAGTAGACATTGGGTGATGCAGCAAGACAATGACCCTAAACATTGAAGTAACTGGATTACAGTATGGCTTAAATAAAACCCATTAGAGAGGCTGTGGAAGGCCCCAAGTGAGCCATTCACATCAGACATCCTAAGAATATGGCTGAGCTTAAGCAACTCGGCAAGGGGGAATAAAGGAAGTGCTTGTTTGAGGTTATTGCTGCCAAAGGAGTTTAGACCAGTTATTAAATCCAGGGGTTCACTTATTTTTTCCTCTAGCACTATTAATTGGTGTGCTCAATAAAAACATGAAAGATTATCATTGTTTGTGCGTTATTAGCTTAAGTACATTGTGTTTGTCTATACTTGTGACTTAGATGTAGATAAGATCGCATTTTATGAATGAATGCAGTAAACCAGCTAATTCCAAAGGGTTAATTTACTTTTTCTTGCCCCTGTATATATGAACCGATACCTTAGAGAACTTATTTGGAATGATTACTCACTTTGCTTGACAGTCCCTGTCAGCAAACTCTCATCTGTCAACAAAAACAGCTTGTATATATTTCTCTAAACTCTCTGCAGTTTATACTTTTTAGTTTGTATTTTACCATATTTGATTTAAAAAGCATGACGCTATTTCAGGATGTGGAGTAGAAACTATACAGCTACTTTACCTTCCTGTTGAGAACTCACTTGTTTTTAACCTGTAAGAATACTGCTAATGCTGTTGTTGTGTGTGAGCAACAATACAAATACTGTAACAATTACTTAAAATGGTCGCTCCTAACAGAATATACATAAGACCTTTGCGTGCGTGTGTGTGCGTGTGTGTGTGCGTGTGTGTGTGTGTGTGTGTATGAGCCTGGTTTGTGTAATAAAGATATAACCCATCTATCTGTGTGTGTCTAGGCTGGAGCAACATAGGAGAGATATTGCATTTCCATATCTGCCAAGAAAACCTGCCTGGCTTGTAGTAGTATGTGAAAATTTTCAGTAACCCACAATGCTCTTTTAAAAGTAGAGCTAAACTATTTTTGTTGTTTCTGAACCTATTAGTAAACCAGTGCATGCTTTCTTTTAGTTGCAGGTAATTATCTGCCACTAGCATCAGATCTTTCATGCTACATCACAAGTATATGAAGAAGTGTTAATAAGTGTCCTCTCTGATTTTCCCTCTCTTTTTATCTTCTTCCTTTGAACCAATGATGTCACCTCCAACTGTCTTCTAATTACAAGAACATGCCTATCAGTCACACATAGCACTAAAGAGACCAGAATTTCAAGAATAAATGTTGTCTCTTAAGTATGTAATGGAGTCTCCTAGCCGCCCTGGCACCCCCTTAATTTCACTCCCAGTGCTTTGAACATTGCGTTAATTACCTGTTTTTTTTATAATTGTGCATTTGTTACAACTATCCTCTTCTCCTAAATCCCTTTTTAATCCCACGGAGTTCTTGTGCAAAAAAAATCCCTGTTCAGGAAGCCATACATTGGAGGCCATGATGCATAGAACGGGGAGAAAGAAGGGGGGACATTTTTTTGCTGGCTGAATACACTAGGGTTTAATGTACCAACAGCTGTTGGCATTCACTAGAAATTATGCAGCTGGAGACATGTGTGGCTACATGTAACCCTTTACTTCCCATCTTTATCCTACTAGAAGTATTTGTCGTTTTTAGGGACAAGTCCTGTCAATAAAAGCAATATAATAGAACAATTAATGTATAACTCATAGGGAGACCTTGGAAATATTGTGGTTTCACCTCAGTAATCAATGTTGCTTTTTTTTTTTAACATGCCTTCGCTTTTGACTTATGTCAAAACTGCGATATTAAACATCAGGATGTGACAAAACATAAAAAAATATAAAAGCTCTATAGCCTAATATTTCTGTCTGCGCATATGGGTTTTACATATCAGCTTGGTATTTTCTGTCAGCATTAGGCATGCAGCTGTGTACACAGATGTCGTGCTTCTTAGCATTGTCCATGCCTTTTTTCTCTAGAGCCTCTGTGTAAAACAAACAAGCCTTTGCTGCTCAGTTATTGTTATGTTACGGATGATGATACCTTAGATTTGAAACACTAGTACTTAAAATGCCCTATCTGTAGCTTAAATCCTTTAATAGCCATTCCATCTTGTAGCGCCTTAATGCTTTCTAAAGGTTTACTGGTATTAAGACACATCGAAAGCATCCATGACCGGACTTCGGTGTCTGTGAGAAGACATTGATTCCTACGTGATATACTGAAATGTCTGCCACAACTCCCTTTGCTGCATACCTGGAATGTATAATTTAAATTTATTATTTAAAAGCATCACTTCAAGGTTTTGCTGTAGTTGAGGCACAACCTATAACTTTCAATGAAGCTCTGAGTCAGTTAGTGAGTCAGATAAAGAAGCCAATTAACAACCCCTCCTACTCTGAAACCAGCTGCTAGTACCATTCACAGACTAATATACCATTGGTACACTAACCATATCGACTTAATATAACCCGATATGTCAGGCACAAGTTTTATGGATTACATTAGAACCGATAACTCCTATTGATAAAAAGGTAATATGAATTTCTACGGGCTTAGAATTTTATATATCCAAACCTTATATTTGTATGTATAGAAACGACATTAATTCCACTGATCTGACTGGTCCAGGGAGCTTGTGGAATTATTTGCTGAAAGAGCACATACCTCCATTGGCGCTCCGACATTGCCTTTTTACACTCTGAAACCGAGCATCGCTATCTGGCTCTTTATGGTAGGACAGAGGTGCCCTGCTTTAGACACATGATATTTTGGGGGTATTAGAAGAAAATGTTTTAGAAATTAACTTATATATTCATATATTTATTGTTTTTAGCTAATTAAACTAGTTACTGATAACCACATCCTATAAAATGTTTGCCATTTGAAATACTGGGTGGTATGACAGATTCATTCCCGAATACCCTGCATTATTAATTTCAACGGTTGTCATGGAGACATTTACCATAAAATACAATTTTACTATTTTAATATTTAAAAAGGTACTAGTCATGATCAATAACGTGCTGTGAACTGTAATCTAATCCATGTCTGTGTGTCTATGGACACAAAGTAATTGCTTGAATGCAAATAAGTAGATATATCAAGGGACAAATGTGATTACACAGCAGCTCAAATGTGTGAAATGAGTGTCAATATATGCCTTATCTAGTTAGCGGTTATTTGAAACAATCCATACAGTACTCAAGATTTATGCCATTCTAATGAAGCCATAACATAGTAATTCCATTCTGGATTTTGCACTGGACCTCTACTTGTTATGCATGATATCTGACAATTGCAGTCTTGCATTTGAAATATAAAGTCCAGAAGAGTTGAAGCAAGATGTTTCAATAACTTTTTTTAAAAAAAATCATGTCATATTTGGCATAAGCTTTAACGAAAAAAAACACGTTGCCTTATCTCCACTGAAGGTCTCGCTATATAGAGAAGCCTCACGTGTATAATCATCTGCGAAGCCTCCAATGGAGGAAATCTTGCATTCAGACAGTTGAGTACAGATTTATTTGGCAGCATGCAACAACAATTGTGACATCATATGCCACCTATACATAACAAAAATATACAAAAAACACACATATGTACATTTATAGTATTATATAAACAAGGGCATCTGAATGCACATTGACTCAACGTCCCACATTTTTTAGCCAGAATAATGAAATGGTTATCATCATATTGTATAGCGAGAATGTGTTTCTCCATGTTATTTATGTCTACTTAACGCTTGTTGTGCACTGTGATTTACATGGGCATACAGTCCATATGTATATGCAACATAGATACTGGGTAAAGTTACTAATACGGGGAGGTGTCTGTCACTATGAAAGGGACAGTACTACTTTGTTTTTTTCTATGCATAAGTGACCCAGACATCACTTTCCTTCCGTCACAATGAAACAAGCATTTTATTTTACTATACCAGTCGCTACTTTCTTGAGAGAAGTGCAATATGTGCTTCCCAATGCATCCTTCTCGGATAGTAACCATGCTTGCCAATGACAAACTTACATGTAAGACAGGCTAGAATAATACCAAGAAGCTCTGCATGGCGTTTCATACTCGCTAGAGAAAAGAGAGGGTATAGATTATATGTATATACATTGCAAAAAATTGTGAAAATCATATTTTTGTTTGAGAACTATTTGTGATTATTAAAGAAATGTTTTGTTTTGGGAATAACGCAATACTCAAAATTTATGTTCGGGTTATTGTCTTTTCCGAAGTTACATTTTTAAAATGTAGTGATGCCACAAAAAAAAAGGTATGCAGTAAAACAACTGATTTCTTCAAGAATTCTCTATGTTACAACTATTTACTTAATTGGAAGGGCAACAAAAAATAGGAAACATACTTTTAAAACAAGGTTTCCTTCTAATATAATTAGGAAATTCAGTAAATAGGCATGACATGACAAGGTCAGAGGCAGTTGTGTAGTCTTGTCTAGGTTAACTAGGCATAGGGCAGCACTTCCACAGCGACGGCAGCCATATAACTGGGTGCCTGATTGCCCTACTGAGCAATCAAACTCCCCGGGACCCTACTTATCCTTAGGCCGGTTGGGGAGATCCCCCTTATAACCAGTCCAAATACACTATGGAGTACTATGTCATATACGATACAGCGTCACTCAGCATGGTAGATGGAGGTTGCAGTCGTGTTGATAGGGGGCAGCAGGGGTGCTGCACTGGGTCAGGCCTAGGACAGCACCCAACCATGATATATTTCTGGAGAGTTTATTAAATGTCACACTTTTTTTTTTTGAGTTCTTTATTTAAAAAAACATCACATTTTGCACAGTATCCATTAAATATATACAAGACCCAAATTACAGTCCTCCCAAATCCCAAAGCTGGACAGTCAGCCTCTCAACAGAACAAACAACACAGAAGAAAAACAAAATCGAGAAACACAGAATTCTGAGTGCCATTAAGAAATTACATCACAATATACCAGAATATTCCGCAGGCCCTCTCTCCACTCCAAATAAAACTAAAACAGGAAGGAGGGAGATGCTCCCAAAACACATTGAACTGAGAGGTATTCTCTCATCAGGGAGGAGATACATGTTTACAGACATACGGCCTGTATGTACACATTATGTATACGTGAAGCCCCAAGAACTGAATAGGACAATCATACCTGTACAAGCACTGGGGCAACATAATAAACACTTTGACATAAATGCATCAATAGTACTTATGGCCTACAATTCGCAATATTTGTGAGTACACCAGAACATTTTATATGGTGTAATTCATAAACTTAGTCACTGTATTCATCAAGCTTTACTTAATTGTGACATGAGGTAATGTGCAAACACACAGCCAGTGGCTATATCAGGGTTCCTATTTGTATCACTACAGTAGGGTGAGCACGTCCGCCATGTTTTCCAGGACACAATTTTTATATGGTAGATATTGCTGACCAACCAAAATAAAAGCGTTGCCGGTAGTATGAGGGATGTATATGCGACTAATGGCTCCCTTCCATAAATCTATGCATCCCACATACTGCAGGGCAGCACTTTATCTGGGCTGGTCAATATGTAAAAATTATAGGTGGTCACCCTACATTACAGCCCTGAGATTTGTACCTATAATCTAATGTGGAATCATAGGGAGCATGTATATTCTGCATGAGACATGTTTAAATTAAGTGGTTGCATTTTCCCTTAGCAAAACGTATTAAGAGACAGTAAATGGAACCGTAAGAAATGATTACAAACGGGAGTTATTGTGTCAAAAGGCAGATATAACCTGTTTTAAACATTGGCTATATGCATGATCAATTACAACCATAAAACAGTTGATAGATAACCACTGCAAAAATGTCAGATTACCCTAAAATTTGTAATGTGCTATTCTGGCGAACAAATAGCAGTTTTGATATGGTGGGGGTAACAAATCCTGCCTGAAACAGCACTATTTGAAGGCATTGGATATTGATGAAGAAAAGTCTGTAGCAATGGAATCCTATTACACTGAGCTATAAACAACTTGCCTGCATTTATATCTATATACACTATATGGACAAAATTATTGGGACACCTGACCATTACACCAACAGGTACTTTTATAAATACATAGACATTAATATTTAGCTGGTTCCCCCTTTGTAGTTATAACAGCTTCCACTCTTTTGGGGAAGCTTTCACAAGACATTTTGGACAATGCTATGCTTCAAACTTTGTGGGATCAGTTTGGGGAAGGCCCTTTTCTATTCCAGCATGACTGTGCCCAGGTACACAACGCAAGGCCCATAAAGACATGGTT
Source organism: Spea bombifrons (assembly GCF_027358695.1). Classification (NCBI taxonomy): domain Eukaryota; kingdom Metazoa; phylum Chordata; class Amphibia; order Anura; family Pelobatidae; genus Spea; species Spea bombifrons. Next base: position 16,704,723 of record NC_071098.1, read on the forward strand.
GGATGAGTTTGGTGTGGAAAAACTTGACTGGCCCCTGATCCCTGACCTCAATCCCAATGAACACCTTTGGGACAAACTGGAACAGATTGTGACCCAGACCTTCTCATCTAATATCATTCCCTGACCTCACAAATGCTCTACTGGATGAATGGGCAGAAATGTCCACAGAAACATTCCAAAATCTTGCGGAATGCCTTCCCAGAAGAATGTTCCGATACTTTTTTCCATATAGCGTGGGTTTCCTTGAGTGTCTCGTTGTATGGGTTTCAAACATGTCTTTAAATGTTTCTATCGCAGTCTGTTGTGTTTAAAATAGGCGTTTGCAGGACAGTTACAATTTGAGACTGCAACTCTGCTATACATTATACAGGATTTTATTGCAGAACAAACTCATTTGGGATAGCCCTTCATAATGTATAATTAACAAGATGACCATTTCAGTCAAACCTTAAATTTTCAAGGATCTACTAAAGTGGCTTTCCTACTTGGTGATTAAAAGTAATTAATGAACATTGCCAGTGGGTAACACCTGGTCTCTCTCTATATCCTAATATACCACGGGTATGAAATGTAATTCCAACTAACAGATTTCTTAACATTTAGTTACCATGTAATTTGGGAGGCCTATGCTTCTGTTCTTCAATGGCTAACATTTCTATATATGAATATGTTGATGGAATTCAGAAGATATGTTCCCATTCAGATATAAGAAAATAGATCTATTTAATAGAAATTAACTTTAAAATAAATACCCAATGTTTTTGCCAATAAAGGTTTGCCATTTTCACATAACATTCTGATACAGATATAATTTGTGTTTCAGTTAATTCACCATTAAAGTCATTTCTTGGGATAAAAATAGTCTACTTTAAGGCACCAGTTGTAAGCTGCAGCTAACTTTGCTTATCCAGGAAACCCTTTTTGTATGTTACAACCTTGCCCATTATGAAGTACTTAATCACCCAGCATCAACAGTTGGCCTTCATTTGGGAAACCAATCGCATTATTGACAGACGATGGGTGTTGATTTAATGCAGAACTTTCAATCTCATACGGTTTACAAAAGGTCTTTACAAGAAAAATAGCTTCCAGTTCATTGAAGGATTGTGAATTCAGTTAGATTTCCTATTTATTTTAAAAATGTATAACTTCATTGAGGCATCTCCCAACAATTCAGTCAAATGATCTACAATATTCTTTGTTAATGATATTAATCCCATTTACTCTCAAAAGCCATAGGGCTGCAAACTACATTAAATCACCCCTCTGTCACACAAATATATAACATATAACACCTGAATGTATTTACATGTGTAAAGTGGAATATCCCTAAGACATAAAGCATACTGGGTGGAATTTTCTATTACCCTGTAAACCTTGCGGCACTCTTAACATACTGGAAAAAGTGTTCTATTACCCTTACGGCACTGGCAGCAACAGGTTATGTCAAATAAACTTTTATACTAAACTATGTGTTTATTTTATTGTGGTTCAGAAAATTAAATTACAACTACCCTCTTTGTTGAAATTTGGAGAAAAGGCAGCCAAAAATTTTTCACAAATGCTAAATAAAGCTTGTAAGTGAGGTAGTCATGTCTTCCAATGTTTTACTGCTGGTCAGAGGTGTATTTATCTGGGGTGCTTGCTTAGGCCTGACCCACGGCAACACCCCCAGTCACCTCCTCCACTGCCGCTTTATTGTGGAGCACCAGGATATGACATCATAGCCCAGTGTTCCATGTCTTAAATGCATGCACCGCCTATTATTGCAGTCTATGAAGGATGTGCCGATTTCTTCCATAGCATACATGGATCACTTAATAGTCAGCTCGCTGAGCAGCAGCACAGCAGGGGGGGGCGATCTCTATGGATGGATTCGCCCCTGTTGCCAAAACAAGAAGATTTTAGCGGTCAGGATCTACATAGATTTTTTGGACCTTGGGCTGCTATGAATTAAGATTTCTATGGACTGCATAGTGTTCAATGTGAGTGGTCAGAATTAGAGACTATCTGCTCAGTACATCTGCAGACTTTCAATATCTGCCAGCAGCTTATCTATAAATGTTTGTCTTTGTAAAGTGCAATGTAACTGAGCTGCAGAAATACGCCACTCACATTATTAATAGTGGCATTCCTATAACTTAACATGGTAGATATTACCATATATTTTAAATTTCAGTGGAAGAGGCTGCTTAAAGAACCCATTTGAAGACATGTAAATACATTGTTGGTTTACATTGATCTGTACCCTCACTGCTCTGTATGATCAATAACTGTACTCTCACTGGTCCAAGCGAGCAGACACAGCATCTTCACAAAGATATGCTATGTGTATAAGAATATAGATGCTTTGATTAGCATACACAATTTATTATGGTTATAAACACATGATTTAATAATGAAGACCTTTAAATCCAGATAAGAACTGATTATACGGAAATATCCTTTGAAATAGGTCACAAGATCTGAGACTGCAGATGCGTGGTGAAGGAACCATCTCTGTAACCAGAATAAAAATGTGTGAATTGACCCCTCATTATACGCACATACATTGCACAAGTATGTTTTGTCTAATGGTACGGCTACACTGCCTGCATAGACGTATTGGCAGATATTTATAAACAGCAATTGTGATGCAATGTTTCTTACTGCTATAGCTACCAATTGAATGTACCTGCTGATTGAACTGGCCCATCAGAACCATAATATACCACAATATATCTGGAAGTGCACTGTACAGATGCGTGACAATTGAGGCATGGAATGTGCAACTGACTAGATGGGCAAAATCAGAGTGAATCAGTTGACGAACCATAATGCTTATCTGTTAACATATACTCTCCTTGTGTATTTCAGGGCATCTCATTTTTTGCTTTTGCATTGTCTTTTCAAAATAAAAAGCACTATAAGAACTATAAATTGGCCTGCCTCTGGGCAGATTAGTCAAACAAGAAAGTGTCTTTCTTAAAGCAGTAAAAAGATGACATGCTTCTGGGTGTTTCCAAGTAGGTTGACTGGTTTCAGCAGAACTTCAAATAGTTTGCTCCAGCAGATTGGCTGAGGACAAAGTTTGCGTAGAGAGACTCAAGACCACAAGGACACAAGAGCGACCAGCTATTTGCTGATGTCAACTGGCCTTACCAGTATGGTCTTTTGGCATGCCTATTTTTCTCTGATGGAGCTTCAACAGACATTGAGGAGTACTATTTGGCAGCTTTAAGTTTTTTTTTTTCTTAAGTGTTTTTCAGCACATAGTCCTTGTTCAAAAAAATTAATTGTAATCCAAACAGGAAAAAAAAAATATGCACAAAATACAAAAAAACCCACAAACCTTAAAGAAGCCATATATCCAACTGTCAGTTACCCAATACCATGCAGGATCAGGATGATACTGAGGAGGTTGAGCAGCCTCATTTTAGTCCCTGGAATAAACCAAGATTCTCAAAATATATATATAAAAAACATTCAGGAAAAAAAAAAAAAAGTACCCCAATTATACGCAGCACAATGAATTCCAGTGTCTTGGTTAGGGAATAAAGGAAGGCAGTGGCTTGTGTGACATATAGACAATGAGTGCTAAGAAGGCTGATATGATCTGTTTTTGAGAATGGTTGGCCCTTTTTTGCTCATTAATCACCCACTTTGTGTATGTATATATATATATATATATATATATATATATATATTATATATACACACATACACATACATAAACATAGGAAGTACCATTTTTTGTGCTCAGGGGTGTCAGGAATATAAATCCAACAATTCTAATGTGCCTCCTGGACAGCTGTGAGATGTCTGTTGGAGAATTCTGCTGGTGTTTGAGTGTGCTTGTGTTTTGTTGTGTCAAAGAAATAGTGTGATGGAAAATGTATTTTGGGAATGTAGTTTATGTGAGTCAGTATGACTGCCATCCATTTTTTGTCAAAATGTTGCTGTATTTCTTACACATCAGTAGAATGTGAACATTGTGTCTCATTGGAGGTGTGCTGTAAAAATGTAATTTTGCCAGTTTCATTGTTCTATGAGGAAAGCTGCTTTGTATGTGCATGAGAATTTGCTTGTGTAATAGTGTAAATGCTATATACCTGTATATCCTATGTCATATACTAATGCACCTCAACCAATTACAATATCATTGTGCATACAAAAATCTACATTACTTGGACCTTAATGTAACATGTTGTACACTGTATCAATGTGGATGTTGGGCATTCAGGTATCTGCATTACTTATAGGTCACAATGACCTTGCAGTTCTGAGGCATAAAAAAGATAGATTATATTTATATATACATATATCAAGAAACAAGACAAAGCACTGATCCTGTAATCAACTCTTTAACCACCAGTCTCTGGCTTTTAACCTGCAGATGGGATGAGACATATGTATGCATCCAGCAACACGTCCTTGTTTTTTGGCATACACCTCTCACACGTACCATTCCTTCTTGGAAATGAAGGAACCATCATTTTGGGGGACCAGACTGTCTGGCAGATCTTCTGGCTCATACTGGTACCCTAGAGTTCTGTCCTCGCTATAACCACGCCTTTCTCCCTCTTCCACAGTAAAGTAGGGGCGCTTAGATTCATCATCATACTTTGGACCCAACTTGCGCCCATCTTCTTCCTCCTCCTCCTCCTCATAGCTGCTGCCCACTGGGCCGGGCTTCTTTTCATCATCGGAGTCATCTGGGTACTGAAGGCTCTGAGCCATAGGTGGATGCTGTGCCACTCCAGCTTTGCTGTACCCATTTCCATATATATGTTTCTTAGTGTTGTAGTCTCCTTTGAAGGTATGATGCCTTCGCCTTAGGACCACAAACAGGAATATCGATACTGCCAGGACAAGCAGGACTCCACCCACTGCACCGCCAATGATTGCCGTTGATAACATGGATGACTCGCTCCGTTTCTGACCCGGTGTAGGAGTTGGGGTGAAAGGGAATTCTGGGTAGGAAAAGACAAGGAAAGGGACAACATCAGGCTTTGGCTACATGCTATAACCCAAAAGCAGAGACGCAAGTGCAGCTGTTTCAATTATTTATTTCATCCACAATTTCTGTAAATAGGAGTTTACCAGCAATGTTAATCCTAACCATTCTGAATAGTGAATGATGTGCCCTATATCAACTTAAGTTACAGTATTAAACAGTGAATATTTTGTTTTTTTTTACTGTAGAGTTATGGACATCACCTAGTGGCTTCAAGGTTGTGCAAACAAGAGCTCTTTTTTATGAGTAGGCTTTGCAAGAATCACAAAAAGTATCTCTTGTTAGGTTAACCATCACCTTCAGTATACCTGATGTTTTCCCCATCACATTTGTCCAAACTATTTTCATAAATTTCTCCCATACGCTTAATTTATTTTTTCAGTTGCATAATATGATAAAAAGGTGTAAAGCAAAATTTTGTCTAGTCACAATGGAAGAACTTGAGTTGCTTCATCAATTAATCAAATCTAAGAATTTGTAACTTTTGTAACCATTTCTCAAACCTTTATTAATTGCGTCCCTGCTTGGGTGGGGAGAGGTAGAAGGGAAAATAAAAGGGAAATAATATGGACTGGAGGAAGGCAGGAAAGGAAGTGAATGTGTCCATTGAAATTCCGGAGACTTCTGGTCAAATATTTAGTACAACGTTAAATGATGAGAAGCAGCTCATGCCACCATTCATGGAGAAGGTGATGCACAGACCACTAGTGACCAGTAGACAATCAAGTGAGCTCCAAGCAATCAAAATAAGCTAGACAGCTTTCAGATCAACAGACACTTGCTAAGGATATATCCAGAGCTCAGGTAGATTTATAGAATTGTTACTTTTTCAGTCAGCAAGCAGAAAAGTCATAATATTAGCATAATCCAACTGAAGTATCCAAACTACCATGAAGACAATGTGAAATAATAAAGCCCATTACATGACAGCCATACATGTTTTTTTCATTAAATTCACTACAGATAATGGGACACTTCATTCAGCATAATAGAGAGAGTGTATGATCAGTGCTACAATATTTAACCCATGTTATATCAAGCACATAAATAATACCTTCTTGCTCTAGAATAGTGGTTCTTAGGAAAGAAAAAAAAACCTGGTCATTTGTGTGCCTATATTTCTGTTCTAATGGCTGCATTTGATTGGATTCTCAGGTTTCATCCTCTAACGTTTACATAATCCATGAGCAAGACTGTCCAAAATAGTGGGCACAAAGGAAAAATATCTAGAGTATTACGGTCAAATTTGCAAACTGCCATATTTTTATTTTATCTTCTCACTTGAGAGCAATTTGGATTAATTTCTATGTAAAGTAAAAAAAAATGGATTTAATTAGCAGGACATGAAAACTGTGTAACATTCGATGTAGCCATCATTAAACTGACTCTTTTGTGATTCATGGCATACACCTAATTAACACCTTTCTCAGGGACAGATCTCCCACTGGAAGTCAGCATCCATAATAAAAAAAAAATTAAAGCAAAAAATCTAAGATACCTAGAAAACAGGTGGGGAATGTGGACATAACCAAGTAGAGAATCGAACTGGAAACAAAAATACATTTCACTGTGTAAAAATATTATTATGTACAGAGCAATCATTTTTTTTCTATTTAATAACTCATGAGTATCGATATATTCTATTAAGTAACCAGTATTCTGTTTAACCAAGGCTTAAATTTAATTGATTTTAAATTTAGTTTATTGGAATTTATAAACTCTCTAAAGATAACAAGCCAGTCCGGTGCAAAATGATGAATATGATGAAAATACGTAAAACAACAATTGGCAAACAGGACCCAGATATAATCAGATAAGTAGTTATCAGCCAACTAGAAGGGATGAGTATGATATGAATATAGCAATAATTTCTTTAAACATTATTAAATGATTTTGCTCTATGCAAACATTTCCGTGGATTTTTTTTTTCTTTATTGTGCCCTTTAAAGCTGCTTACCATACTGCACCTAACACACACTTCCCGCACTGTGCCAGCTTCACATATAAGGTACTGTATGCAGACTGAGTGGAATGTACACAAGGGAGGACGGGGGTAAGCAAAACACTCCCTTGGGGGCTTCTGCCTCTGACTGGCTGCCTCTCCCTGCAATTCCTGATATAAAAGTCTTTGTGTATGGCATGTGCAGGCTTGTGAGCTTCCCTAATTGTAACAAAGGCTGAGAACGATCTGTGTGTTACCTTCAATGCCTTCATTTCCTGGAACAGACCACAGATCCATGCCTAAGGGCACGGACCAAATTTACTCTATTGTTCTGTGCAAACGCATAGGTGTGGGGCAGCTGTGATACAACTGTGTAGGCAGCATTTATTCAGAGCTGCTGCAGTGTCTGCAGGTTAACAAAGGGAACAATTTCTACACCGTGAAACAAAGCCACAGAACCTGTACTTTAATTCGGGTACTTTGCATTAAACAAGAGATGTCTGCATTGTAAGCGGTCCAACATTTCGCTTTTTCTACTGGGAAAATGTGCATACCAAGAATGCTTAACAGCCATTTCAATTTATGTACTTTTATTAGTAGCTAGCATACTATATTTAACTTTGCCAAAATTACCACTTCTGCACTGAAATAGTATGGATGTCCTGTAAACAGACAACCAAATCCTGGGGAGATACGGACAAGAGAAAAAAAAAACAGTCATACAGATGTAGACCTTAGGCACACATCCTTAAAAAAAAAATATAAAATATATATAACATGAAGGGGGATAACGGTCAAATATATTTTGAAAAATGGAGGAATTATCCAAAACACCAGATTTTCCACTTTCACTGCATTTTACCCTATTGATTTATATAGCGCTATCATATTAGAGAGTGCTGTACAATAGAATCTAAAGTAATTTATAAAAGCCTCTCCCTTCCACATTCAATATCAATGCCCTACTCTTTTCAACCTTTATCTTTACCCTGAGGAACTCCTATGACAAGTTTCTCTCTCTCTCTTTCTCTCTCTCTCGCTTATACATACAATGTGTACAAATTACAAGAGGAAATATTAAAAAAAAACATCGCTCATTTACTTGTGCAACAGAAGTACACCAAATCTATTGCTGGTTTAAGCCTCCCTGAAGTAAAGAAAAATATAGACAAGAAACAGAAGGTGTAGAATCCTGACATGTATGGTATATTTTGTTTGCCTAGCTACATCCATGACTTGTGAGACAAAATGTTGTATTTCTGTTATGTTTCTTCGCGTTAAACTGTGTTGTGCTACGCTATGACAGATTGTACACCATATGTGTTGCATCTATTTTGACACAACTTTGAAAAGCAAAAATTTTAATGAAAACATCAAGTCACAAAAAAAGTGTGGAAGCATGTGTATGCCAGTTTAAATTCGAGAATGTATGGAGGCGTATTTACCATGATGAAGTCTACTTGTTTCTTACCTGTCACATTAACTTCCACCTGGCCAGTATGACTACCGATAGTATTTCTTGCTTCGCAGATGTAGATTCCTGAGAGGCTGTACGTTACTGGGCCTCGGAAATATAGAGTGCTGTTCTTCACCTCAGCACTGTCAGGAAGTGAACCATTTGCCCTACAAGAAGAATGACACACATAAGGTACCCCCGCATGTATGAGGTATAAGGTGTGTGTGTGTGTGTGTGTGTGTGTGTGTGTGTGTGTGTGTGTGTGTGTGTATAGCTTTAATGCTAAGCATCATTCGTAAAATAACTAATACTGAATTCATACAAAGATGACTTTCAATGGCTGAAAAAACCTTAGTTAACCTCTATGATAAACAGAAAAATCATATTGCCATAAATATAATTAGCATGTTTATTATGATGTTAATTAAGGATTCTCGTGAATGATGCAATACAATATTCACTACTTGTAGTTAATTATTTTTGTTCCATTATTTTTAATTGTATTAAAATGTGCAGGTTATGTATTTATTTTAACTAATTAATGATTTCATGATGGCTAGGAGGCACTGCACCATTATTTGACACTTACATCCTCCAGTGGAATGAAGAAGGAGGAGGGTTAGCATCTGCTTTGCAGGTCAGTTTCACTTCGGCGCGCTTCACATACCAATTCCCATCAAAGCCTTCAATCGAAACTTGGGGCTCATCTAGGAGGAAACGAAAAAAAAGTGTTTTGTGTTTAATGTGATTTGTAGTTTGAACTTTTAATGAAAGCAAGTTTTCTATTCAATTCATTTTGCTGTACAGAATACAAAACGCGATAAAGTAGGGTTAGCTTATGGATCTCACAATGCTGCTTTTTAGCACACATCAATATTTAGGTTTTGGTACAATTAGGGTTGCATAATTGTAGTTTTTTACTCATCAGTAAAAAAGTGAAGTAAGATGACCCAAAACGCGATAGTGTTCAAGTTTCCACCCAAGGTATTTAACATTGTGTAGTCACTAAAATCTCAAGGCCACTTTTGGAGGTAAACGCTGTAAGATTCCCCAGGAAAACAGGTGCGAGTGCAATACTTACATAGCACATTGAGAGTGGTGGTCTCCGTTTGCCTGTCCATCAGGTAGTTAATGACACATGTCAGCGGCTGTCTGTGGGCCTCTCGGGTTGGAACCAACCTGTAGCGGCTGATCACCGTCACAGTGCCATTTTCATTTTTTATCTCCTGAAATTCTGCCTCTCCATTCAGCTTGGTCTCCCAGCTCAAACTGCTTGGGGGCTTCCCATTTGCTGAAGTGCAGGTTGCAACGACTACCTTCTCCTTTGATCTAGGAACTGCAACCAATTGTTTTGAAGTCCCTTCCATCTGATTGGTTGGTTTGGCTATGGTTTAAGAAAAAAATAATAAAACGATTAGTTTATAATTTAACAAACCACATTCAAATGATTACTATGTAAATACATCTACTCTTTAAAGGTTGTCAGTGATCCCTACTTTGGTTTAGTAGAGAAAAAAGAAACTGATCAATACATTCCTATGCAGCACAAAGAAGGTAGATTTTTAACCAATAGGTGGGAGTGTTACTAAACAGTTAAATGCTTGAAGGATGTTCGTGCAAAGATATGAATCTATATATGATATCTATGAACATATCAGATTGTAAGCTCGAAAAAGCGGGGATCTCTTCTCCTTTTTTTATCAGTTTGTTATCTTGTGTGACTTTAAATTATTCCACTGATTGTCACAGCGCTACAGAATCTGCTGGTGCTATATAAATAAACGTAATGTAAGTACTCCCCTACCCATGCTCCCAGCTATTTGAGAAGCTATTACCTGGAAGCTTCTTAGAGATCAGAACACAGCACCGATTGAGTCACCCCTGAGGCAGGGTGTGAAGTAATCACGAAAAAATGTATGCCACAAATGGATGCAAGCCATGTATTGTTGCAAAAATACTCTGGATTCACATACAGCACTTCTGATGTCCCCCCAGGCTAGTACCACCACTTACTGTCCAAAGTTAAGCTAGGAAAGGGCCAAGGAGAACATTGGAGGTACTGCCTGTGAATCGCACGGAGGCAATAACCGGCTCTAAGCACACCCTTGCAAGTTTCCCTGCTCTTCTCTATGTAAGCCTACTTAGCAGATATCGCTATGTTCCCAGCTGATATAAATATGCCACACACAAGGAATTAAACGTGGGATCTTTCCTTAAAAAAAAAAAAAAAAAATGAATATCAGGAAATGAACGAAGCATGGAAAGAAATCTGAATTACAATATCAAGCGCAAAGAGGATGAAAAGGGAACAGTGAAGACAGAGCTAATCTCAGGCAAAGTAAACAATACACAGATGGAAAGTTTGGACTGTGTCCCTGACTATGGCAGAAACCTTGGAAGGGACATGTCAGTGCAAAGGACACTGAATCATAGGAATGTGCTTTGAATCTGGAAGACAGCTTTTCCAAACTGCATTCTTTTACTGGATATGCTAGATATGGATTTGTTTTTTGGGATTCATAATCCACTATAGCTGTAAAACGTATACTACTTTATGCGCAGAGACAGGCATAGATACTGAGATTCTGTTATGCGTGCATACACGGTGAACTGTTAAATGCATTTGAAATTCAATTTATGTAATGTTCTCACAAGTAAAACTGGAATATAATGATAGATATCTATGTATGTATTTTTTATTTATTTTTTTAACTAGCATAGGTGGCAGTTTTACATTTGTAATATGCCATCCAAGTAATGGCACTCCCCATTAATGTACGTGTCATGGCGTGTCATTTTGAGCTCAGTTACCTTTTCACCACCGCTATAAAAAGCCCTCTTACTCCTCAAGCTAATTTCATTTTACGTTTTTGGCAGATTGAATACTTCAAAATCAAACAGACTTATTTTGACTGTTCTCTATGGGGTTTATTGACTAAAGAGGTAGTTTGGGGGAGTTGTAGTATCACTTCCCATCAAGAAGGGTCAGCCTCAGTGGCTTTGTGTTGCTAGAATAGCCCCGTGTAAAATTTTTGGAATCACTGAAACATGATGAAAATCTCCGGCTCGGCCGTTCTTTGAAGATAATTACCACAGATAACCGTTTATAATGCATAGTTAATTTGGGAGTTTGAAACTACAGCTCCTCTGCAAACTCCCTTCTCACATTTTCAAGCATAAACCCAGTACGTGATCATCTCTGTCCACACGGGCATAGAATTGCTTGCGTGTCATTTCAAGTTCAGTCACCTTTTTTTTTTTTTTTACTACTGCTTCGACCAGTGAGACAGTGGTGATTATCATATTTGTGAAACAAAGCACACACTGTTACATTGTTTAAAACAAGACATAATTATGAATGCAGGATGGAGTAAAAGAATGTAAGAGGAAGTGAAATAATTGGGAATTATTTTTTATGGAGGAAAGCAAGTCGGAACAGAAGTGAAGCTGGGTGTTATGTATACGTCTCAACCCTCCTTTCGATGAAGCCGTGATTGAAGTGTTGAGAACCACATTTCAGGGACACATCTCTATATGTTCCCCCTGCACTGCTCCCATTTGGTGCGTGGTTTGTGTGTTTCCGGGAGCGTATTGGTGCTTTCTGCTGTGTATACATCTTTCTCAGAGAAAAGTTGGGCAAAGTAGGTCGTTATACAGAGGTGACTTGATATTGTGTGGCAGGGCTAAGTAGGGTTGTGCCCTCACAATTTTGTTACAAGCCAAAGTAAGGAATGGCAATGTCTGAGGCCAAAAATGCCTGGGTGTCAATACAGTGTCATAGACTGCCCCTCTTTCATGGTCAGTCGCTAGTAATAAAATTATATTATACCTCCATTGTATTTATTATGTAACCTGAACTACAAAAATATGTCCACAATTATTAATTTTAATAATTATTAGGGAATGATTGCAAGGATAATGGATCGCTATTATAAATACCAGTAGGTTACAATGGAAATTGAAACGCGTCCTAGCCAGGATATTTATTTCCGTCTAACAAGTATTATGCTTAGAATGGGTATAATAAGAAATGTAGAGAATTTGTATGGTTGGAACATAGAAAAAAATTGCTCCGGTGATAAAAAGAAGGAAAAAAAAAAAAAACAGAAGTCGGATGTGGAACCAGGTGAGAAAATGGTAACATGACAAAGTCCTTCACTGTCTGCATGCAATCCTTACACAAATAATGAAGTAGGGATCAAGGCACAAACCGAAACTGCTGGTGCTAGACGGACTTGGGTACTGCCTGTTAGTCACACTTGCAATACCAGAATCGTAACTGCTTCGGTTGTTTATTATATATAATTTCAGGAGGTTTATGGTGGTCACAAAACTTTGACAATTTTTATGTATGAAGCAATGGTAACATTACTGCAGGTCACCTTGTTTTGCTCGAACACAAAAGATACTGTGGATTGTCAGCAACCCCTTCCAATTAGCGGCAAACATCAGGAATAACTAAGATTAGTTATAATGGAATTGTCACGTAAAAAATAGACATTTCTGCATTAAAAAGTTACTCTGAATATATAGTTTTATGTCACCAAGACTCCTCTTCCAAAGATTCAGTTGCTCGGTTTTGCATATTTTCAAAGAAGAGTCATGAAAACATGAACATAATAAAAACAAAAAAGATGACAGTAAAGACACCTGTGTGTTTTTAATGTTCTGTGATGCTGAATCATGCAGCATTCACCTCCAAAACCCTGTTAAGAGATGACAGGAGGAGAAGCGATCAATGTCTGCATGCGATGTCACACAAGGCTGCACACTTTGACTAGGTTACCGCACAAGAGTGCTTGTGCTTAGATGAGGGCTGGCAAGGGGCATAGTGGATAAATTGCCTCTTTGCTGCCATGAATTAAAGACACTAAGTCACTAGGGTGACTTTCTGGGCTACTTTTCTCATTTGGACAGGCCTAGAATGTGTCATCGGCCAAATGTGTTTTGGGCTATATTATTATACAGGGAAGGGCTGTCCCCTAGACTGTTCTTATTTGAACATTTTCTGACACCACTAGATTTTTTCCCGATTTTAGTGTCTTAAATTAAGTTTTCAATGGTGTTTTGGGCTTAGCCTCTTGGCTGGAAGCTCCCAGCCCTTCACAGTTATTTGCTACTCCTGTGGGATCTCCCCACCCCACTCAACCCTTGTGTGATATATATATATAGATATACCGTATTGGCTCGGATATAGGCCGCCCCCGTATATAGGCCGCCCCCTAAAAGTTTGGTGCTTTTTTAAAGAAAAAGTTTTTTTCTTTAAAAAAAGCACCAAAAAAACATGCTGCCACTCTGCCCCCCCCCGAGATATGCTACCACTGTCCTCCCTCCCCGAGATATGCTACCACTGTCCTCCCTCCCCGAGATACGCTACCGCTGTCCTCCCTCCCCGAGATATGCTACTGCTGTCCTCCCTCCCCGAGATATGCTACCACTGTCCTCCTCTGCCCCCCCGGACTTACCGGAGCAGACTCCCGGGTGTCTTGCGAGGCCGGCGGGGGACATCTACGCAATACAACTTCCGGTGCCGGCCCTGGATGTGCCGGCACCGGAAGTTGAATACGCGTATTGCGTATATGACCCCCGCCGGCCCCGCAAGACACCCGGGAGTCTGCTCCGGTAAGTCCGGGGGGGGGGCAGAGGTAAAACGCATCGTGCGGACGGTCCGTGGGAAGTGCTGGCAGGGTGAGGCTGTCTGAGCGTATCGGGGAGTCCCCTGTACCGCTGCGGGGGATCTGTATCCTAACCCCGCTGCCTGCCCGGCGCCCGGGACTGCATGTCCCGGGCGTGGGGCACTAGACCCCGAATATAGGCCGCACCCCCACTTTAAAGACTTAAAGTGGGGGGAAAAAGTGCGGCCTATATTCGAGCCAATACGGTATATATCTATAGATATATATATCTATAGATATATATATAATCCGACTGAAGGGTTCAGTTAGACAGTGATGCTCGCAGGGTTTTTTTAAATTCTTATAGCAAAATAAGTTTCATAGAAAGGATATCTGCAAGTCTCTATACTATCTATCCATTTAATTCATCACTATTTTATAAAATATGTGGAGGGTTGAGTGAGAGCCCAACATGCCCACAGCACTACTAAAATCACATCCATTAACTTAAAACAAATATAATAAAATCTATTGAGCCACTTAAAAAGTAATTAACAGTTGCATGTATTACATATCTAAATACAGACATTTAGAGTAACATTCAGGTGTTGTATTTAGCTTGAGCCGGTTACTTTTTGTAGTTTGTGCTTTTTCTTTACATGATTTTACTTTCAAATCTATTTCTCCATCGACTCTCCTCATTCCTCTACTTTTCTTTTTCTTTAAATATAAAAAAACCCAGAGTATAAGGAAGCAAAGAACATACTCTGGTGGTGATTTGCAATGCGTACATGTCTGTGTGTCGATTGATGTAAATGTTGATATGTTATGGTGTTCTACATATTTATATTTCGGGTCCGTAGGTAGAGACTGAACCTGCTATAATAAATGGAATAAAAATGTATTTAGCTCCATGATATTCAGCAGCACTTGGCAGCAAATGAATAACATGTTTGCAAAACGTTCTATGGTTCTTAAAACTACAAAATCTTTAAAAATATTTCACAAACCACAGCGCGGCCTGGCTATCAAATACTAAACGTATTGCTTAGAAGTAGAAAAGCATGGGCTTCAAGTTGAAACAAGCCATCTAACCGTTAATCATGCCTTGTTTGTTTTTCCATTTTGTCCAGTTTCACACATTTGTCTAAACTTGTTTAAAGTATGAAAGAATTTATGCATTTCACACATTGCCTGAAGCAATCATGTATGTCACAAACACATATAACATATATAAAATAAAATAAAAAAAACACCAAAAATTGACAGATCAGAGCCACTCAGCCACCGCCTCATTTGGTATATATCGTAAAGAAAAAAAGCATTCTTACCTAGTACTGTAAGGTTAAGTTGACTCTCCTTGTTCCCAGCGGGAAACGTTGCAAATTCACAGATGTATGCGCCCTCATCCTCTAACTGCAGACGATTCAGCTGGATAGTACCATCTCGAAATGATGGATTCTGGAAGTCAACTCGTCCCTTATAAGGAGGGAGGATGGATACCCCCATGGCAGGGTTGTAAATAGCCACATTCTGTTTAGATCCATTGGTGGACTTTTGCCACGTGACCTGAGTGATCTTTACACTGGGTAGAGGATTGATGAAGCTACAGTGAAGGATGACATCAGAACCAATGTATCCCGAAATCGAGTCATTCACCAGGACCGTCTGAGAATGTACACCTGAAAGAAGGAAAACATACTGTGAGTCCATACAGTTAGGACAGTGTGAGAGAAACCTTTCAACTGGGAATACATTAATATCAATACCAAAGCATGACAGAAAAAAACAGAACACAAATATTTCAACTTAATCTATAGCAGCCCAATTGTTAACAAATGTATACATCGAAAGACGTCTCATTTCTCTATACTTGAGATCGAGCGCGGGACTGTTTTTTAAATCCCGCTCCTGCTGATTGTGTGACCATTACTGCCCGCTCCCGCCCGCCCCCTTACCTGAACTGCTGGTTTTCCGCGCACTCCCACAAGGCTGCCTTGGCGTTGCTCCCTCACAGCGTCTCTTCTCTCGTTCCGCCCAGGAACCAAGCGGAGTCACGTGAATTTACGTCACTTCCCGTGACTCCGCTGGGTGGAACAAGAGAGGAGAAACGATGTGAGAGAGCAACGCAAAGGCAGCCTTGTGGGAATGCGTGGGATTACCGGGACCTGCAGATGCATTGTCTGACCGCCCCCTCCCATCTGCAACACCCGAAAAACCTCCCACAAGTTTTTTGGCGGGACTCGCATCCCAATGTGGTCCTCTACTTTGAGACTCTGCTTATAGTGGGGCAGTAGGTAACATTTCCTGTACGCAGCAATCATAATCCTGCAATGCAACCCATTTGTATTTTGGGATCATTGTGTGGAGGATGTGTATGGGGCCCACCCTCTGCTCATTTGTAAGCACACACACTATACACCTAAATATTATTTATTGTTTTATATAGCCCCATCATATTCCGCACCACCATACAATGGGTAAACAAGACAACAAGTAGTGCAAAACATAATTTGACTTACAGAAACAAGACTTGGTTAATTTAGGTTTAACGTTTTTTTAAAAATATTTAAAGACATTTCACATGTACTCACTTCAGAGATGTAGATAGAATACACCGTTTTTATACCGTACTCCTTATGGCATTAAGGAATTATTATTTCATAACACATCTCCTGTAAATTCCCAAGAACGAATAAAACTGCATTAAAAAAAAAAAAAACCCTGGCAAAGATAGAATATGAACATAGCTTGTTATAATGCTGAATGATATTTTTACAGCATTGGAATTGGGTACCGGGCACAAAAGCAGCTGTTGTTAATTAGTACGTACTGTCAACATAGGCCATGCCAGATAGTTTTGCAATGGGGTGGAATGTACTCAACTGCTAATGTTGTTGGCTTAGTAGACACAGGGTGGACCTTCAGGGTGCTGAACTCGTTCTTCTCCCAAAATGAAAAATTGGCAGCAAAGTCGTATTGAGCATGTATTCTTAATGAACATGTTGTTTATATAAAGTAACACAATGATATGTCTGGCCCACAGTTAACCAATGGAAATGATTAATAACGCAATGTAACATATCACTTTGTGTATCTGATTAAGGTGCAACATGGGCCATTTTAGTTTTCTTGTGTCAGGTAATACCTGAACTCAGGCCCGGACTGGGACAAAAAATAGGCCCGGGCATTTAAGCCAGAGCAGCCCATTTTTATTTATTTATTGTTAAAGCCCACCCTTCATGTACCATCTTTGCATTTACTCACTCATTCACACAAATCATTAACACATTCATTAATGCAGTCTCACAAATCATTCAAGCAATTCATCCACACATGAATTCATTGTCATACGCATTCACACAATTCATCCACACATTTATTCATTCATTCATTCTCATACGCATTCACACTACCCCTTCTCCCCATCTTATCTGCCCCTTCTATGTTCGCCCTTTTCACTATGTACCCCCTTCCCCACTTCTCAATATGTATCCCCTCTCCCCATTTCTTACTATCTAACCCCCCTCTGCCCCTTCTCACTGCACCCCCCTCCCTCACCCTACTTACCTTGTTGCCGGAGCAAGCAGCAACTGCAACCGGGCCCGCAGCAGGGCGGGATTGACTTAGGGGCTGATGGAGCTGCAGCTCCAGGCCCCTACCTTAAAATAGGCCCAGTCAGGACTGGGCCTATGCGGCCTCTACAGCCGCATTAACGCAGGGCCCCTTAAGCCCGCCACAACTGCGACCGGGTCCGCCACTCTAAGGGGCCGGGAAGCCCCCACCAGGGCCGGCCTTAGGGGTCTGCGGCCGCACAGGGCTTAAATTAAAACATCGGGTTTTTGTTTTTGGTTTTTTTTTACTTTATTTAACATCCTCCATGTTAAATAAAGTTAACAAAAACTTTATTTAACATGGAGGATGTTAAATAAAGTAAAAAAAAAACCAAAAACCCCGATCTTTTAGTTTAAACCCTGTGTGGCTGCACACCCGTAAGGCCGGCCCTGGTGGGGGCTTCCCGGCACCTTAGAGTGGCAGACACGGTCGCAGTTGCGGTGGGCTTAAGGGGCAGGTGCCCCTTATGCCCTGCGTTAATGCGGCCGTAGAGGCCGCATAGGCCCAGTCAGTCCGGTCCTGACTGGGCCTATTTTAAGGTAGGAGCCTGGAGCTGCAGCTCCATCAGCCCCAAAGTCAATCCGTCCCTGCCGCGGCCCGGCCCACCGGGCAAATGCCCGGTGTGCCCGATGGCCAGTCCGGGCCTGCCTGAACTTAACACTGAGCTAAATTTTCATTCAAAAACAAATTGAAAACTGAACCCAGCGCTGCATTAGCAAGATGAACAGTGCTTCTTCCAACGTCTAGCCATGCTAATGTGACCTGTATTTTAAATATTAAACAGAGAGAGAGAACCTTTGCAAGTCAGCTCATGCATGTACACAGGCCTGACTGGATTTCCTGCACAAATTAAAAAAAAGAAAAAAACATTAGGAAGATAAAAGCCAACCCAACCCATTTTAGTCGAGTTTGGGAAAGTGGACCATGGCTCAGCACAAAGCTAATCCAGCCTATGAGGCAGAGAAAGACTGTAGCGCTGGAAATGAAGGGTCCTTACATGTGCCCAGAAAACACAAAGATGGAAAGCAGAAGGTTTAGCTTAGGCATAGACTTCTCCACCCCGACGCTAGCTTGTCCAGCTCTAGCATCAAAAAAAAATACATATATAGTATAAAAGTTAAGTTGGTGGGATAAAATGTTTATCTCTATTTTTTATGCCGATTAATCATGACTTTAGAAAACAAAATAAAAAACAGAGCCTATGGCTTAACTTTAAATTTTATTTTAGCAAAATGAGAAAAACACTGGTTTATTAATTCATTGATTTCGACTATAATGTGTATTTCAGTTATCTTATTTAACCAAGAAGAAATTGCCATCTCTAATCCTTGTTGATCAGCATTGGTCAATGCTGCTTCCCAACACACAGTATCTGTCATATCAAAAAAATATCAGGCTTGACCTCTTTAAAACATACCGTATATCTCAGCATATGAAAATTGTGAGTTAAAATACAAATTTTTGGCTAACAGCTTGATTGCAAGCTTGCTACACCAAGTTGTTAGGTCGCTCCCTCAGGCAATAGTGAACCTAAAACAGAATTTCCCAATTACAAAAGCACAGTCCCAAGCTTCTGAAAAAAGGCAAAATAAACAGAGGTATTGGAGATTTGTCTCAGCCTTAAATTAGCCAGACTTACAGATGGATAGAGTTCAGTCAGAGCATCTTTGATCAATCTACTGCCTGATTAGAGGGGCCATAAAACTACTTGACACACGCCAGATCCATGAAGGTGTCAAACGGTAGCAGAAATAAGTCAGTTGCAGTAATTCAGTGTTTGTGAAAGAATTAATTCATAAGGTTATAAATGAACCTGTCACTACTGAGGCCATCGAGCACGGCATTAAACAGACATATCAGTTTGACCTCAGGCTGCGGAACAATCCCATCAGCACCAAAAGTCACATTCTGGATGCTGTGCCCAGGCTGACAGAAATGCTTTCCAACAGGTGTATCTATTTTATTTTCTGATTGATAATATGTCTGTTGGAATTAAACTGTTTGTGTAATGCTTGGCCGGTTTTACCACATACATTGCTGTTGGGCATTTCGGACACAATGAGGTACACCACGTTGGATGATTTGCACTTAAAGCCATTGATTTTGTGGTACAAGTGTGAGCCTGGTATTAATATTTTCTTTGTGCTGTGGATGTGTGTGCAGGCCTCATCTCTTTTGTTGGCAGGGAGAGGTACCATTTATTCTGTCCAATTTTATTTTTTATATTTGGATTCGGCTATTCATCTGGTCGATTTATCCTTGGATAATGTGTATTACATCCGTTTGGGTATTATATTTTATTTGTACGTCACACTTATTGATGTGTTGGGCGTGGTCACCGGTGTTTTGGTTTATGTTAAAGAGGTACCATTAAACTTTTCTTAGTATATAGGATCATGGAAATAACATAGGTATTCCTTTAGCATAATGTTGTGAAAGCACTGATATACACTGAGTGAAGAGGGTGGAATATCCAGGAAAGTGCAGGGTCTGCGACAGACTAAAGCTGCAAATGTTAAAGACCTATTATGGCATCCTTCCTATTATTATGAACATTAATAATTACTTAATGCCAGAATAGGGAATCAAGGAAAAAAGACCAGACCATTGTGGGGACGTAAAGCCATGCAATAAAGAGAGAAAAGTAAAATAAATTCAAGGTGAAAAACTTATCACCAACACCTTACATAATCATGGTTAATTTTAACACTTATTTATAGAATGTATTTTCCTATAGGTCTAATACTGTATATCATATTAAAGATACGTATTGTTGATGGAAAGTTCTCTGTGCATCTGGGTTTGAGATTCACATCACCTTGGTACATTTGTATCAGTTACCTTTCAGCGACATGTCAATCTAGTTAGCAGGAAGCTCCATGGGTGCTTTATACTAATGATCTTCAGCTGTCAAAAAGCTAAATAATCCCACCTGAGCCAGTAATCAGCATACCAAACCTTTCTATATTTAAACACTAAAAAAAGGTACGCAAGATTAAAAATATGTGATTATGAATCAAAAGTTCCAGTAGACACGTAATAGGCACACTAACTTGCAGGGTTCTATTTTCACAACAGGCACCATCTACAGTTCCTGTCGATTAATAATTTGAAGGGATAACCTGATAAGCAGGGAAAAATGAAAGTATTCACTACTTTTGTCATGCCAATAGAATATATCCACCTTGAACGTCAGAGCACGCATTCACTCCTGAACTACCACTCAAGGAGTATTTAGCACAGGATACTTCTTCCAATGTACACTGAAAGATCAGAGTTACTTACGAGAACTGTTAGTTATTAGGGAACTATCGCACTCTAGAATATTTTTACATAGAATAAAATAATTGTTTTCTGATTACAGTAACAGATATCTCCTGTCATTCTAAAAACTACCGGCTTTCAGTAGACTGAATATGTGGCAATCATAGCGAGAGCGTGAATGAAAGAGTAGGAGTGCACGTGGGTGAAAGTACCAACAAAACGCAAACAAAAATTGGAAACTCTTTGTTTCATTTTTCGTTTATTTCGTTGGTGGTGCACTCCTCATTTTCAGGTATTCATAGAAGATGCCAAAATCTGCCTTTTTTTGAATGCACAAGTCTAATAAGAACCGCTCACCTATCTAATCTGTGTGAACCATAATACACATTATACTCCGTTCTACATATTAACTTTATGTACATCTCGGCTGTTCTTGAATCTCACTGGGGTTAATTGACTAAAGCGAGTTGTCAGGAAAGTTTGCAGGAGAGAGTTTTGGTTTCCTACTCTCACACTTCACTATTCATTATTAAGTGACAACACTCAAGTTTTCCCAGCAAGAAGTGCTGAGATTTAGAAGAAATAATTACACATGTACGGGCCCAACCAAGTTCTTCCTACAGCAGAACCACAACTTTCCTGTCAAATCTGCCTTTTGTGAATAGCTAACTTAAACAGTGACACACCTCTTACAATAGAGGTCTATTAACAAGAGTTGTCGGTTCAACTCCCTCACTTGTATATTCATTATGAAAAGTTTGATTCTAGTACATAAAGTGCTTGACTGGCCCTGTGAAATGTATAGTTAAGCCTTAGATTTATTCAGTCTCCTCATTGAATTATGCATTAAACAGGGGTAGCTCAGGCCTTCATAATGAATTGCCAAGTCAGTGTTGTAACCATCACTATCCTGTAAACACTCCAGCCATCGTTCCCTTTTCCAGTTGTATATATATACCATAAAGGGTTAATCTGTTTGTAACCTAAAACATTAATACCACCTTAAAACCATTATATGTTTTTTGTTTTTTGTAACCATTATATGTAAAAGAAAGATACATGAACATAAGCAAACATTAACTAAGTGAGTCACTAATCTGTCTGTTGGTTTGCTAAGTCAGCCTAGATGAATATTAAATACTACCTATGATGGCCAGAACTGAGGGGTTTTTTTTTTGGGGGGGGGGTAACTAGAGGGTTAAGATTCTCCAAACTACCTCCATGCATTTGTAATAGGGGACATACACAATTTTAAAGAAGCCGCTTTTATTATTTGCATTAAAGCGCATATGATAGATGAAGAGTCCCTTTAATAGTAAAAAGTTAAAAGCCAGAAGGTGGGGTTCAAACGTCTGGACTGTAGGGATAGACCAGTCCATATATTTTGTCTGGATTGAGGTCTTGGGTGTTTCAGGATCCTGTGTTTACAGATCACACACTCAACAATTATTTGGTTTTATTTATGTTTTAAATATTGTTAAACAAAAGCCAACTGGAAAATCTGGTTCTGTGTCTGTAGAAAGCAGTTAGGGTTGAGGGAGGGGTGGGAGAGTAAAGTAAAATGCACAGACAGAAGAGGATGACACAGAATAGAGAGAGAAATCTAGATGTGGATTTTTTAGTATAGGATGGTGTAAAAGGAAGGAACGGGTTAACTAAATGTCACATTATGTCTATTTTCCATGCAAGATTCTTGCAATAGCGCCTAGCCACCTGTGGCTACACCTACAGAAAAGAAGCTCCCTTTATCATCAGCCAGCTTACGGTCAACTGATATGAGACGCTAGTACATTAACAGAATCACAAGTCACCCATATCTGCATTATTAAGTCCCACTTGGAACAGATCAATAAGACTGCATGTTTAGTATAATAACCTCTGCAGGTGCTGAGGTGTGCGCCACCGAGTGCGGTGTGGCAGAACAATAGTCGTCTACAACAGGACACAAAGAGCAGGTGTTCGGAAGATGTCAGTTACAGCGAGCACACCTATAGGCGGTATCACTGACCGTCCCTTCCCTGGACTATGTTCCCGGCAGCATCTTTGTCATTACATCCTGCTTTACATTCTAAAATAAGGTCAACCCAAATGGCCGGTTTCACTCCATGTACGTACATTATTTGTGTATGAGGTTTAGTGATGCGTTCTGCGCTTAACCTTGGAGAGATACTAAATAATTCAACAGTATTATTAGCAATTGGAAATAGCAGTAAAAAAAGAAATATGAAAGTAGCGGCTGTATCAGTTTCGTAAGTAAATTTATGTAGCATTTTCTTCCTGTATTATTGTGAGCCTCCAAGCATTTAGAAATAAATTTTCTTTGCATGTTTACAAATGATTGCAGCTGATCTAGAATACAAGGAGCTGCATGTATATTTTATAGAGAAACTGTATTTGTCCAACAGTGACAAGAAAAATGTTGTAAAATGGATTACTCAAACATCTGATACGAAAAAAACCTTATATTTCCATATAGTTTCTAGGGTGGTGCCGCCAAGGCCCAAATCTGCCTCTTGGGTGTATGCGTTGTAATCCCTAATGCAGCCGATACAAATCATTGGCCGTGTATACAAGGGTGTGTTTAAAAGGTTAATTTATATTATGTGTTTTGAAGCCATAACTTTGAACGACATTGAGCAAATATAAAATATATCCTGGGAATAAAATTACTTTAATTTCTAGTAACAATCATGTTTGCATAGTATGTTTATTCTTATGCAATGTATATCATGGCTACTTCTATAGTTTTTTTCCTCCAAAACTGTTCAAGGATGTAATTGTGACTTGTCTACCATATGATCTAGGTATCTGAATACCGAGCATCCCATCAGATGGTATTTGCTTCAATCATAATTCTGTACTATTGGAGAAACAGCTGAAGGAAAGAGCAGCCAGAACAATGGTTATGAATGAAGCCATTGCACTACAATTCCTACAATAATTTGTTATAAATCACATTTCCAGTGCATTTAGCATTCATACAATTTCCTACCATAAAACATATCCTTTTAGAGATAAATTACTACCTTCCTAGGGCAGTGTGTGCCTTAGAATCCATATTCCTTGGCTTCTGATTTATACCACAACGCTTTAAATGTTATTCCGATCAGCAGCAAGTGATCTGATTATTAGGTACTACCTAGGAATTTAGCAATACTTTTTATGTTATATAGGAAATCAATATAAATACATTTGTTAAGCATTTAGCATCCTGTAAAAAAATGTTTATGACATAATGCTTACATCATACTGTTTCCATAACGTATACCTTATTTCCGTTTCATCACACTTTAGATTTGAAGTGTGCGTTTTTTGTTGTTCAGACCGAATACCGAACATATGAACACGGCAACGGCAAAACGTATACGAAGACACAACACGAAGACAACACGTGTTAATCTTGGTTTACAAATCTCCCTGGTCCTTTCCCCATGTAGCCTACCTTACCTAGGCAGCATCGCAGGGGTTAACAGGAGAGGAAATCCGTATTTTCGCCATTAGGAGTTAAAGGGCCGTGAAAGCGACTATTGGTGGCCTGCAGAGGGCTCCTCTGCCATAAACCAATTGGTTGATGCTAGAGGAGGCCCCTGCCGGTAACCAATAAAGTTGTTCTTTACTCCAACTCCTGACAGCGAACCTTCGGATTTCTGCTCCCATTAACCCCTGCAATCCTGCGTAGATAATGGGAGCGGAAATCCGTAGGTTCGCAGTCAGGGGTTAAAGACCTTTAACTCTTAGAATGGGGACTGTAGCACCACATGGACAGGTTGTTACTCTGTGTAAACATACACTATGGATACTGAGGAAAAAACTAACCTCGACCTATCCACATTTGTCTGACCAGCAGTGCTTTTATAAGTTCTTTTATTGAACTTCCACAAACCATATTGTTTAGAATTGTAAATTTGCTCGCCTTTTTAAGAGATGGAAAAACTCTAAAAATTAGGCTGGGATTTAACTGCCACCTCAATGTGAAGCGTCATACAGATAAAAATGGACTGAAACCTGTATTTTAGGGATGGGGTGATTTATGAGAAATTTGAAAAACTGATAGAATTAACCACTACATCCAAAGAGGTGTCACGGAGTCTGAAACAGAAATATATATGAAGGCCGGTTAGTCCATTCATACACATCATAATGCCAAAAAGTGTGAGTGTCATGTGCTTAAACTTCATTCACAAGTCATCCTCAATGGATCAATTTTTACTGTGTCTTCAAAGTGTTTGTTTTAAAAAAAACATTCCTTTACATTGCATCAGTTATATATATATATATATATATATATATATATATATATATATATATATATATATATATATATATATATATATATATATATATATATATTAAAAATACTAGAAAATCCTTTTGGAAATTATATACACCTATGTTAAACATCGGTCTTTTGTGAGTAACACTGCACATTAGTCATATTCGGTAGCTTCACCCACATTCTCATCATGGTGGGGGGTAAAGGCATAATGGGAGATCTAACATCACATCATGAAGAAAGTAAGGGGAGGGGGGTTATACAGTCTGATGCCTCCAGGCCTGAGAGAGGAGACCAGGGAACGCTTGTAAATGAAGGGCAGGGCTGCTGGGCGGGTTTCAACGCGTCCTGAGAACTTCACGTACACATACAATGAAACTTGCTGTACCATGTTTTCCCAACACATTAACTCAGGATGGGGAGGGTGATTCACCGTGTCTCTCACATCCTGCTCCATATACGTGAACAATATATTACTTTGATTTAAATACTGAAAGCTCCTCAGAGCTGTCCATCTCTCAAAAAATGTACGTGTATAGAGAAAAGGTCATGATCTCACCCTAATACGGGTACAGAGAGGAAGCGCAACTTCACAGGAAGGACCATATAAGGTGGGAAACTCGATTAGAGAAAGTTGTGGTGGTATCGACCACCTAGCCCAGCACAAGGGTGTCCAACCTGCGGCCCTCCATCTGCTGCAGGACTACATCTCCCATAATGCTCTTTGAGCTAAGGCGCTGGCAGAGCATTATGGGAGATGTAGTCCTGCAGCAGCTGGAAGGCCACAGGTTGGACACCCTTGACCTAGCGCCATAAAAATGATCTTACTTAGCGTATTAACAAGTAATTCTGTTATTTGTGGCATCTATATGTATCTCATACAAAACAAGCAAACCAATTTGTGACTCACAAAGAGGAGCAAAGCAAATAAGTCCAGTATGCCCTTCCATGAACTCACAGGACAAAATCTACTGGCTACGTTTGAACATAATAATAATAATAATAATAATAATAATAATAATAATAATAATAATAGTCTGAGGAAGGGACAGCAACTTGGTCTTGAAAGCTTGCAGGGTGTAGGGTTGCTAAACAAATGTTGAACTTTCTGATGTGGACATATTCTTCATAATTACATTAATAATGTGGAAATGTTCACTAAGTAAACATTTGAGACTTACATTTTATGATGGGACGGCTTAGGTAATGTTGATTTTTCATCTGTCCCTGGCTTTCCATGTGTTATAAAATGAACCACTTGGGCTCAAACACCAGACACTCAATAAAGCATTAAAATGTACCCAGATTTAATTTTAAAATTCTGGTCATCTTAATACAAGGTCCCCAAAAAGCAGGCTATGTGAGAAAGAAAGAGAGATGTCCCCCCCCCCCAACTAGGAAAACACAACTGCTTTGCAAGTATTTGCATTCAGGGCTTACTTATAAGTAGGTAGTCACATAATCTGAATAATTCTCATTTCATAGAAAACGATGTAGAGATATAAGCTTTTGAGGCTTCATTGGTTCTTCAAATCCAATTCTTCATATTGTAACATTGAAAGGTTTTACCTTCAAAATCAAGAACATCATCTCTAGACTCAATAGGACTACATTAACTTTCAATTTGTTTATAGCTGGTCAGCCAGGTATCTCATAGAAGCTTCTAGTACCACAAAGAAATAAAAGTTTAAACCCCTCTCTGCTCCACATCTTAAGAAGTGTTAGCCACGTCTCAACATATCAGCAATCAAACTGCATTGGGGATAGCGGTGGTTCTTAGCCATAAGTCTTTGAAAGTATTATATTATGGGGTATGACTAAAGCATGCTTGCTATGTTCAGAACCCTTTTCAGAGTAACTTCAAAGCATCAAACCCGTTTGATCCGTGGTCTCTTTGATATTCGGATTTATCCCTTGTGATCACTCCACTAGTCTATGATACTGTAATTTTAGTTTTAACACCCCTCAACCCTTAATGGTTACATGTGCTAAAGGATCCCAGGCCCCCACATCAGTAATGCTTTTGAGGAGCCTCAATACGGGAATATGCCACGTTAACCTTTCAGATTTTCACTTAATACATTTTTTATTTTTTAATTAGGGCCATTTTGATTTTTACGCCATACAAACAGGCCTCCAGTAACTGGTGTTTTGGAATTACGCCTGTCGTTTTGCTGCTCGTGCACCGCTAAGTGTCCCTTTACGAACTGTTGGCACTATGCGATACACTGAACACATGTATAAAACTGCTGTAGGGGCAAAATTAGGGGAGAGACCACCAAAAATGTAATTGCCCTAAAATGTATAAACTCTTGTGACAAAAGGGTTTGCAATACCCATGCAAAAAAAAAAAAAAAAAAAAAAAACAGGCCAGAGGAAAAAAAAACCCCACATCCTAAGTTGCAGTATCACATCTGTATGTATAAAGGTATAAAGGGCAGCGGTATGTTTATAAATGCCATTATGTTGCAGCGGTTTTAGGCACTGGACCCAGTGTGCATTTGTGACACCTGTATAGATATCCCCAATTTTGCAAATTTCAGGGGTTGTTCAGCAACATCTCACTGGAAGCTTTTACTGCACAATACCAGCATATACACATGCCAAGTTGGCAACAAGGATACATAATTGCTGTATTTCCATGTATCAATAGGGGAAGAAAAACAAAAATCGGTTTTGTCAGACTCTTCCTCTCTCCCAGGCTCCTCCAGGTCTCTTGTTGTAACCTGTCTAGAGAAACCTGTCCTCATGTGGGGGGAGAACAAAGGTGTGTGAGATGAAGGAGGAACTAGAATGTGTCTGAGCCTGTGTCTAAAATCTAAACAGCTTTTGCGAAACACATGAATGCTGGTATATTGTAAAATATGTAGCCTATGTACTGCGCTGGGGCAATAGATTTATATCTATATACAGCCAAACTGAACAATTGCCTCTTTATGTAGCAGGATATAACATGATATCAGCTAAGAATCAGGATGTATGAAAACCAAGTTCTGCTTTTAAGGAAAATTAGTTTGAAATATATCAGTTACAGATCTATACATTTTCTTTTTACTATAGCAGTAGAATATCGTGTTGAAGAGAGCTACACCTCAAATTCGCTGTACAGAAAAAAAATGTTTTTATATAAAGCTCCACATTTATGGAACTAAGCCTTAGTAAAAGGAAGTTATAATAAATAGCTAGAAGGTTTGCATGCATAGCTTTTTATTATTAGGATAAATTAGATAGATTTCCTGATGCAGCTGCTTTGTACCAACTGCAGTTTCAGATATCACCACACGGGGCATCATTCATACAGGTTCTCTTAATTCGTTAATCAGACTATGCAGAAATATCTATGTATGTGTGTAGTATTTTACGGGGCTGCAGGACTCCTTTATGTTATGTTACTAAAACTAGTTAATATAAAATGTAATCTCAGCAACGTTTAAAATGACCAGTAATAGCTGAGTAATACAAAAGATGCCGTTGATCAATCAAAACCAACTATGCTTACTAGTTAAAGCACCTGTCAAAAATCCATGTTAATGTAGGGCATAACAATGATAAAAATGGGACAAAATAACCCCCATTTCATAATATCTACACAAATGTATCAGTTAAAATATGTCTTATAGACCATTTTCATTGAACAGTTAATAGCCGATTTCACCAGCTTTTACGTTTTTTTTAGTCAATATTCTTCATTAAGAGCAGCACTGCATAGTTTGTAACGCACAGGTGCACCGTTAATCTTCACAATTCGACAACTGCTGTTTTGTTTTAAGCAATTAGACCACCAATGTTAACTGGCGAGATGGAGGAAAACATTAATTAGCGAGTTATGTTCAGATTAATCAGCACCTGTAAAAAATTGTAATGTATTCTTTTTATCAAAGCAACAACAAAAAAAATACTGAAAGGGGTGGAGAATATATTTTCCCCTAGGGAAATAATAAGCATGTTGCAACTCATTTTCGTAAATGTGGGAAATTTATGATGCTATATCCCTGGGATTTAATTAATGGTTCTTTCAGATGGTTTGTACGTAAACTGTCAAGTACTGGCAGATGAAACTTCAAGCAAAAATACTGCTTTGACAAAAAAAAAAAAACACTAAAAAAAAAAGTAAATAAATAAAAAAAAATAGACATTACTTCAATGTATTTTCTGTGCTTTTTTTTTTTTTTTTTTTTATGTAGCCCTTGCAGTCTCTTTCATACTGCTGAAAAGCAATAGATATTGTACAGGGCAGCACCTGTATCCGTTGCAGTAAAGCAGGGGTGTCCAAACTGCGGCCCTCCAGCTGCTGCAGGACTACATCTCCCATACTCCTCAGCCAGCCCCTTAGCTGAAAGAGCATTATGGGAGTTGTAGTCCTGCAGCAGCTGGAGGGCCGCAGTTTGGACACCCCTGCAGTAAAGCATACCTTGCAAAGAAGGGGTGATAACAGACTATCCAAAAGATTAAGTATATTTAAACTATGCTATTTGTCATCACCAAATGGAAAAATAACGGGCATACCTTATTTTTTCCCCAAGACACGTACACAATTACACAAAGTGGCAAAAAGAAAATACATTGCCCAGGGACGCATTTAGAAAAGTAAATAAGGGCTGGTACTTTTTTTTTTTTTTTAATATATAGTTCTGGAATACTAGAGGGGACACTGGTCCTATCCTCTAGTTATCAACTAATTACAGTATAATTAGGCTGGGAGTTGGATTTGAGTCCACTAGGGCAGGGCAAATCTGTCACTTCAATGGAAATTCCTGAATCCTTCTGTGGGAAAATGTCCTTGATAACCCCATGTAATCATGCCTAAAACATCCATTAGTTAAATACCCCATGACTGATAAGGTACTCCTGTAAGATGAGGTTTAAGCTCACATCATCTTAGCAGATGCTAAGCTTCCTGCACTAAGCAGAATCAAACCACTTTGGGAAAATAAGGCTCAAAGGTTTTGTCTGCGTCGAAGACGTGTCAAATATACTTAAAGTCAATGCTAGATCTCACAACGAAGAGACCTGAGGAAACAGCCATTGCAAATGTCATATTCCTCTTGACCGCACCTTGTAGATCAAAATCCATCTTTTATAATAGCTAATTGCATAATATTACCAATAATAATTAGCAGATAGTTTTCTAAATTAAATTAAACCTTTACTTGTGAACGCCAATATGGTACTTCAGAAAACGTATTAA
Organism: Spea bombifrons; assembly: GCF_027358695.1. Taxonomy (NCBI): domain Eukaryota; kingdom Metazoa; phylum Chordata; class Amphibia; order Anura; family Pelobatidae; genus Spea; species Spea bombifrons. The sequence goes on from NC_071098.1 coordinate 16,735,072, forward strand.
TTATAGATAATTATCAGGAACTAACATAGACTGATGCACATCTGTTACGTTAAGGACCGAGTTGGGCTAAAAGTGCTACCTTCGGAAAACCTCATGATTTCTCCTCTCACAACCTGTGAAAGTGGGCAGAAACTGCAAATACCCACCCACTGCAAATACCCACATTGCACACACCTCCATGACACTTTGTGTCATATGACCTAAACATTGCAACACGTCCATGACAAGACTGGGATTTTCTTCTGTTCCATAGAAAGTGCTACTTTTTAATATATATATATATATATATATATATATATATATATATATATATATATACATAATATTTTTGCCACCCTCCGCATGACATGTTATATATACCGTATTGGCTCGAATATAGGCCGCACTTTTTTCCCCCACTTTAAGTTTTTAAAGTGGGGGTGCGGCCTATATTCGGGCTCTAGCGCCCGACGCCCGGGACATGCAGTCCCGGGCGCCGGGCAGGCAGCGGGGTTAAGATACAGATCCCCCGCAGCGGTGCAGGGGACCTGCATCCTTCTCCCCGATACGCTCAGACAGCCTCCCCTGCCAGCACTTCCCACGGGGGGGGGTGCCGGCACGGGAGGTTATTTAAGCGTTTTACCTCTGCCCACCCCCGACTTACCGGAGCAGACTCCCGGGTGTCTTGCGGGGCCGGCGGGAGACATTTACGCAATACGCGCATGCAACTTCCGGTACCGGAAGTTGCATACGCGTATTGCGTAGATGTCCCTCGCCGGCCCCGCAAGACACCCGGGAGTCTGCTCCGGTAAGTCGAGGAGGGGGGGCAGAGGAGGACAGCGACAGCGGCAGCGGATCGCGGGGAGGGAGGACAGCGGCAGCGGATCGCGGGGAGGGAGGACAGCGGCAGCGGATCGCGGGGAGGGAGGACAGCGGCAGCGGATCGCGGGGAGGGAGGACAGCGGCAGCGGATCGCGGGGAGGGAGGACAGCGGCAGCGGATCTCGGGGAGGGAGGACAGCGGCAGCGTATCGCGGGGAGGGAGGACAGCGGCAGCGGATCTCGGGGAGGGAGGACAGCGGCAGCGGATCTCGGGGAGGGAGGACAGTGGCAGCGTATCTCGGGGAGGGAGGACAGTGGCAGCGTATCTCGGGGAGGGAGGACAGTGGCAGCATATCTCGGGGGGGGACAGAGTGGCAGCATGTTTTTTTTGGTGCTTTTTTAAAGAAAAAAAACTTTTTCTTTAAAAAAGCACCAAACTTTTAGGGTGCGGCCTATATACGGGGGCGGCCTATATCCGAGCCAATACGGTATATATATCAATGACTAAACATATGTGATAAACCATGCAAATGTTAAAAGTAGCACCAAATTTTCTCCACCCACAGACATACACTCTTTGGTTCTTAGGGTTTGTGGGAATTTTTGCCAAATCATCCAGTACAGCATTTGAACAAATTCGAAAGACGCTCAGCAATAGGTTAAACGAGTGCAATTTTATTAAATGTGAGAAGATGTTTCAACCCGCTCAGGGTTTTTTTTTTTTAAAATCAAGCCATAAATTTATGGGGATCTGCTGGCGTCCCACTCATGCAATAAGGACCCTACATCATTGGTGGGGTCTGCCCTCTTTGCCTCCAATAGAGCATTTGGGGCATCAGGCACAGATGTTGGACAAGAAAACCGGGCTCGCAATTCCATTACAAAAGGTGTTCGATGGGGTTGAGGTTGGGGTTCGGTGCAGGCCAGCCAAGTTCTTCCGCACCAAACTCATCCAAACCTTGTTTTTATGGACCTTGCGTTGTGCACTGGGACACAGTCATGCTGGAATAGAAAAGGGCTTTCCCCAAACTGTTCCCACAAAGTTGGAAGCATAGCATTGTCCAAAATATCTTAACTGGAAGTAAAGGGCCAACACCTGAAACACAGCGCCAAACCATTATCCCTCCTCTACCAAAAGTTACAGTTGGCATAATCCAATAAAGCCAGACACGCCCATCAGACTGCCAGAGAGAGAAGCGTGACTCGTCACTCCAAAGAACACGTTTCCCCTGTCCAGTGGCGACGTGCTTTACACCACTCAATCCGACGCTTGGCATTGTACTTGATGTGAGGCCTGCATCCAGCTGGCTATGAAATCCCATTCCATGAAGCTTCCATTGTACAGTTTTTAATGCCAGTGGTTTTTTTTTTTGTCTGTATAAATTAAAGTTAACAAAACCTGGCAATTAAGTCAATTTTTACTTATAGTATGTTCTGTCATTGAATTGTCCTGATTTTACTTTCATTATGATGCTTAGTAAATATCTATTTACTTTATTTATCTGTCATTATGTGTGCTTGGTATTCCATATACTGCTTATTTAATTAACACAAAGCAGCTTCTGAACACTTTGGAACACTTATGGAATTTATGGAAAGCAATGGCATTTTGCATTTTTAATATAACGAAATATATTGATAGGCATTTGTTCCAGTGTGTATATATGCATTTATACTATTTATTAAAACCATTTTTTGCCAATGGAATATATATATTTTCGAAATACATACTGCCTGGTTATGCCTGAAGCATTGCTAACTGCATTTTACCATGATCAACAAATCCCACTTCAAGCCATTTCCAGTTTAGTGATCTCTATTATAAACCACTAGCATTGTAATTGCGCACAGAATTTGTACGTAGGCCTCCTGCCATCATACAATTCAAGAGTACAATTCTGAATACTTACTAATAATTACTTACTATAATGAAGAGAAACTGATTTTATTTTTTTTTTATTTTTTTGCCTCTGTGAACAAAATACGATGCCAGGGAACTAATTGAAATTCCATCAACAAGGCGAGGGGACAAAAATTGAAAGGCAGAAAGAACACTAAAGGTTAAGAGAGCGCTGGAGAGGCAGGTCATGACTACAGCTGAAAACATCAACACAGACCCACAGCTACAAAGTGGCTTCATATCACAAATTACATTTAGGATTCCACTAATAATGCAATCCATATAGTGCAATATTACAAATACAAAACATTCAACAACAGCGTGAATCCATCCCACTGACCAAGAAATAATAAAGTAGAAACACCTACAAGAAGACAATGCAGAATGCAAATTAAATTGCAATTACTTCTTAATGAATCATTTTTTCATGCAAAACACTGGCACTCCAGCTGCTATGAATGATGCATTCATGATGATTTAGAACGAAAGTAGGTGAAGTATAAAATGGATAAACTGCAAGTACTCAACTAGCAAGAGATAGATATGAAGAGGTTGGGCCAAAATGGAAGCTGTGTGCTATGAGGCTTTCTTACAGGGTTTATCAAACTTTTTCCTGTGACTCAGTCCCACCTACGCAGAAACATACAATCACCAGACGGGACTCAGTAATTGCCATTTCATAACACAATGCTGGGTTTTGTTGGGTGATCCCAAAGTTTGAAGAACCCAGTTCTACAGCAATGGCTATTGCAGTAATTTGTAGATACTTAAGACTCTGCAAATGTTTCACTGGGGTTTATTCACTAAAGCAGAAGTTGGAATTCCAGCTCACTTCCATTATGCTTTATGAGGAGCCGACCACAATGAGCTTCTCCTTCAAGGGAGGACCGAACTGGCTGTGCTTAAATACATACTTAAAATCAGTGAGATTGTTTAACCAAATATACTAAGCAACACCTAGGGTCAGCTCTGCATTTCTTGCAGGGTTGACAGTCAAGATTTCTGCAGACTCTCACGAAAACTTTTACTTTAGTGAATAAGCATCTCTGACTTTGGTGGACTGAGTGTTTGTGACATAGGCGATGTCGATTTAATAATTGCTAAATATCTAACAAGGTTGCCTTGGACAACATTAAAAGTGATAGCTTATACGCATCTATATCCAGTCGGTTTTCTCCTCATACTATGCAATGAGAGCTGTGAGCATCATTTTTTTTTTCTTTGGCGCTGCTATGTGAGCATGCATGAGCAACTATTTACACGCTATGGCAGATAATTAAGGCTAACTCATTTTTCTATAGAGAAAGCTTTTTCCTGTTCATGCTCTAATGCCCACATGATAGTTTTTTTCATAATAGACCCCTTTTGCAAGGTACCTACCTTATTTATACACTATGAAACTAATAGCTTTTAAAATGGGAAAGATGAATATAATGTATTTGTGTGCTGCTGAAAGGCAAAGTAGCCATTCTAGGGCTAGATTCTATTACCGGATTAAACATTTATCACTGTTTTGTTTCCCAATTTTTTTTCTTATATTGCAGGCTGTTTGAAAATTGGTATGCAATTACCGGGGACAAATATATCTATGGTACCACAGTCTGGCCCATAAAGTCTAATTTTCAGTATTAATGTATTGTCCACATTGGTCAGACTGAAAACCCCATTCCATTTTGATTGTTTAATGGGCCATGCCTTCCGTGTACAGTTTAGAGTATCAGTATATCAGTTTAGATTACTGAGGCACAATCATGTCCTAAGTTTACAATTTTATTTAAACATTCACAATTTAATATGTAAATCCCAAAATGAAAGGGTAATTCCAGCTATGCTAAAAAGCATGCACAGATGCATGAATACTTCAATACATATACTTGTCCAATTCCCTTAAACAAAGATGTCCTTCTATTGCAATGCCTGCTACTTGGCATTATGTGAAAAAAAGTGGAAAACAGTTGAAAGAAATGAAAATCAGAGAAATTGATGGATAACGAGAGTACATAACAGCTGGACTGTTGGATTAAAACAGCTGCTGAGCTCCCAGTAGGAATTATCTAGTGTCCTATTCTTGTGCCGTAAGCACAAAGAAATGAAGGAGGCCTCAAAGAACAAAACCTACAAGCTCAGCTTTTTAAACCGAGAAAAAAAAAATCTGACCTGTAAAAAAAATGACGAGGCGGGAAATGTGGAAGATTGGATGAGAAAGAATTTGAGGTAAAGGATACAACCTTGGTATTGAGAAGAAAACCAAAAGTAGGCATTTTAAAATGTAAGATATTGCGACCTTATGAACAAATGGGTAGAAAACCCCTGACTGCACTCCTGTTCCTTTCAACACTTCAACAAAGGAAAAGGCCAGGAAGTGCGGGACTTTACTGAGACTTCTGTGTAACCTACCGATATTTCTTAAAGAACCAGAGTAAGTGAAGAGGCATTTCAAAAGAAGGAATTGGAGATTTTCTGCTGGAAGAGAGGGATTTGGATTCTTACATACTAGAACAAGCAGTGGTTGAAATTTGAAAAGAACATGCAAACTAAAAACAGTTTTTGACCACTACATTGCTGTGCATTTAATGCAATAATGTTAGCACCTTACGTCGTTCAAAATGTTTATTTTGGCATGATTCTGTTTGAGGTACCTCAAAGTCGGAGACAGAATTAAAAATTTATGCAAAAAATTCAACTTTCATGTTTTGAAGCATTACCAAAGAATTAAACGTAAAGAATAAATGTCATAAATCCATATATGTAGTTTTTGTGAGATACTGGTTAAGTACCTTACATGCTATTCCGCAGACCATTGTTATTTTGATAATGAAGCGCAACAAAATAACACTGAGTTTTCACCATTAAACTAAGTGTAAAAAAAATGTACGAGAGGCAGAAAAGGAAGGAAATGTTGGCATATAGATAGAGGCTGGCTGAATGCTCAGGGCTGCAATTTGCTTCCTGTCCTTTGCTCTACCATGAGGTCAGATCTATCTGAAACTGTTGTACAAACTTGGCAGGAGCAGATATTGTGACATAATGCATGAAGTAGCCACGGGGGTTGAAATACAGGTGAGTCAGAGTGAGGTAATCCGAGCAGCAGCCAAAAAAGTGTCCTTGGCTTAAACTGCCATTTGTATGTGCCTGACACAGGACCGCCATCTTACTTTAGCTCTTCGAGCTTCAAGCACTTGTGTCTCAGTCTTGTACTCCAGCTTCGGCGTTTCCTGGTGCTTTTCACACAGGGCCGCCACACTATAAGCAGCATTCATTGGTTTGTGGAGCCCCTATCCATGGAAGGTGCGTAATAAATCTCACATCACTATAATTTGGTTCTAAAAGTGTTGATGTCCAAAACTGGGAAAATAAATACAAATGTAAGGCTTCTTTTTTGTTAACTCCATGTAATGAAGTTTAATGATTTAATTAAATAAATGTATATTAGAAGCCCACCTTTTATGTAAACATCTAAACCTTCTTTTCCTTTGCAACTTTATTTAAACTACTGATTGAGAGTAGGGAGAAAAACAGGATATAAATCGCCAATCTTCGAGCCACGAAATTGATTTGATAAGTTTGTTTTACCAACTTCTGACAACTTCTCAGAGGTAAAATACCATTTTACATAAAGAAAAATCCAAGCTATAGTTGTTTTTGATAAATTTGGTTCAAAGCCACAAAGGATAACATTTCTTGAGATGAGATGTGAGATGCTGCTTGCATTTCATAGCATGATTATGCAGGATTGTTCTATGTCTGATTGTATTTCCTTTCTGCTGTCTGGAGACGGGTAAATAAATGATCAGGAAATGATCTATAATGTCTATTCTAGAATAATTGTATGACAAATGTTCTTGTTTTGATGCAACACAGTACATATATATAGAACAATGTGCTCATTTATCCCTTCCCCTTATACTAAATGTTCAGTTTTCTTGCATTTCTTTCTGTTACAAAATCCAATTACACAATGTTTTCTTATTTAGTTTATAATTGTACATACACGTTAACTACCTATCCTTTTCTTTCCCCAGCCTTTGATTTGAGACAAACTAACCACAAGGTATCAATCAATTTTGCAAACACATGGAGTAATGAAGAATGCTAAAATTAGGGAAAGGAAAGTAACAATGGAAAGAAGTTTGCTTGATGTACCAATTTGTCTCTGAAAAGCCAATTTTCTTCTTCATGAAGACATCATCGCTACAGGGGATCAATAATGTAATACATTCCGTACTGCATCAGTTAATTGATCTGATAAGATCCTTCTATTCTTGGAACACATTTTGGAAAAAATACCAATGTTTTACAGTAGGAATTGCAAATTCAGTAGTAAAAAACACAGTTGTATGTAAATAATTACTTGTATGAAGCAGACTATGCTAAGTGTGGATATATTTACGCACAGGACAAAGCATGTTATTGAGATTTTATCGTACGTGGACCATTTCAAACCTTTCATTAATAGTCAATGTGCATCTCAACATCACAAGTAAAAGGACCTCTTGGTCACACAAGCACTTTATGAGCCCCAGGCAGCCGCAAGAAGTAGCATGAGGTAAAATGGAAAGAAACAAAAACCCTTAAAAGAAAATCTATTTTTATTGATGGTTCTGGTTCCTTTAAATGCAGCGACACTTACACCGAGCAGTTTTCTACTCAGAAGTTATATTTAAGAGGGAACACAAACCCTAAGATCGGTGTATGCAGTAAAGAGTTAAAGTGGGCATTTAAGAGTCATACAAACTGAATTTAGTGTACACACACACACACACACACACCAGCATAACTATATTTGTGCACAGCAAACAGATATATAGATTTATGTCCATATATGCCTTTGTAAATGCATGCATGTTTATGGAGTTCACATTCGGTGTAACGTTCACATGCCACATAGCCAACAGGTGAAGTAAAGTCACAAGTCATTTGATAAACAAATATACCTTATCAATCTTTGGAATGTACACGCTGTGTCAGCCCTCGGCTTTGACGGTCCCACCACTGCGCACGAGCAGCAAACCCCTCCCCGGTCACATAGCAAGGCCGACTGAATTATACATTATGTCCCAGAGCACGACCGGCTCGCTACAATGCAATGCTGACTGGGCATTTCCAATAACAAACCCCAGCACTCCATCATAACCGGGGTCACAGCAACTGTAAGACTACTGGAAGCAATTTGCAAGCCATTAAACTATATCAGATGATATTGGTAACGTGTATACAAGTGTATATGTATATAACTGGAGCTCCCTATTCTCCGCAGCCTTTGCCAGGTGGAGACTTTAGAAGTCTGAAATATGATGTCACCATTCAGTGTCTTCTGTCTGTGTGTCGCAACACACGCAAGAAAGCAGAAGAGGGATTCATGTTAATGCCAGACTAGGGGCTCTTGGGGTTTACCTGCAACTGTGCGCTCTTTGACTACAACAACCTACACTTATTCCATGTTGCATTTAAGTTGATTAGTTATCATACCTGGGATACTGAACGATAATGAATTCTTTCAAAGATTCTACTGTAGCGACTTGGTTATTGTGGAATGCAAATAGTTCTAATAATGGTCTTTATTAAAACTATAACCCGATACAATGTAAATATATTACTGCACCTGTACTCAAGAAGGGTTTTAATTGTGATATATCAAGGAGAAAAATATCAGCTGGGATGCTGAGAATGAATTGATAATAGAATATAATGGAATCCTGTTTGATCCCAAGTTTCTGGGTTTTTACCGTGTTCCCAGAGATGCCTATTATATCTATGTATATTTTATAGCACCATAGGTGTCAATTTTCTGTATGTTGCCATATTTTGTTATTTTATTGTTCTGCATGCTGTGAAGTTTCTCTCCATAGAATTTTCTCTGCTTTGTGTGACACCGTATTCCGTTATGTGGCATATTAAAATCAATCTACATTTTGTTACGGTTTGTACAAGGTAACAAATCACTTACTGAAAGTATTATTTCTAATTGTTTGCCAAGAGACTCAAATAACGCAATGGTTTACTCAAGATTTTATACCACTGTGTTTTGCCTACAAGGAACGAGCATTTTGTAATGCAAATGAATCCCAGTCACACAAGAGGCTATTTAATAGCGACCCAGAACTCAATGAGCTAGAATTAAAACAGAACCGTTGATCCAGCTATGTGTATTCATAGCACTAAATGCAAAAATTGGTCATCAGTTTTACAACATTACATCATTTTAAGGTATGTTGGGTCCTGACTTAGAGAGCAGCAAGTATATTGCAAAGAAAAAGAAACAGAAAGAAACTGCCAATCTGCATCTGTCCACGCTTTAAAGGTCCGCAGTGTGCCGCTGTAAACAAAAGATGGATATTATTTATTACTGTGACCTGTTGTACTTGAGCGATAGAGAGCACAGTGTCATGATGGACTCCAGATCTCAGGACACACAGGACGTTTAAAATCAGCTCCATGAGAAGCAAATCACTTCCCAACTAATTTGTTCCTTGACATACTATGTTAGATACCCAAGACCTTTTTTAAAACCAGAATTTATTATGTCCTGCACATCACAATGTTCTGTGCTCTATTTAGATGATGGTTCCACTTCAAAAAGCATCATTGCCAATTATACAGGGTGGAGGTTTGGGAGGGGGTATGATGATCTACACTAAAACGGAGCAAACTATTTTAGAGTAACATTAAAAAATGTCTTTTTTTTTAAATTTAGTATACAGCACCTTCATTACGGTAGCATCTCAAAATTCTTGTTTTATTATATCCTATGCTGCATCCGGAGAAGACCTATATACTAACAGCCACCATTGCCGCTGTTTAGTAGGTTTTTAATATGATTGTTTCTTGTTTACAGCAAAATCTAGAAACTAGTATGGTCGGAATAAGGAGAGAAAATTGCTGCTTGCGGATGTATGACCACAAATTGATTTAACACATTCATTGCCACACTGGATTGCCTTCCTAGGAAACAATAACACAAGCGGTGATGAGATTGTATGACTGTATTGAGGATGCCTCCTTGAAAGATTTAACACTGAAATACATAGACCCTCCATTTAAGATGGCTTCCAGCGGGCATGTTATTTCCGTTGTGGCACAGTGATACATGTCCTCAGTCTCATTAGTTAGTGCCAGTGGTTCAAAAAAGTCCATAAAGTTCACATCCTAGAATTCCAGGGAAAAGCCTCTTGTTCCTAGTATCCTCTTTCTATGAAAAACAAGCTATGTATCTTGTTAAATCCGTTGGAAAATGATAGCCATGAGATCATCTACTTGTTGTGAAGCGTTGGCTTTGCTAACATGGTACCTCCCTGTTTGTTGCTTATAAATTTTATTACCCGTCCTTCAATATCTGTTTGCACAGCAGGCCATAACAATTACATTAATTGTATTTCTGGAACAATTGATCATACAAAGATATTGGCAGAACATCCACACTGAATTGAAGCAATCAATCCTTCTTAAAGAGGAACACCCACACATACCGTGAAATCTCATTATTGTTCAATGGATGGAAGGAATATGTATGTAGTATTTGTTGCAGAAAGTTGCGTGAATGAAATTAAAAATTATGTCATTTTCAAAGAGGGCGCTCACCTACCCTTGATCCTTTGCTATGGGAGAATAGAGTTCTTACGAGCGGGATTGACGTTGAACGTTTCTGACATCAGCTCAGGCTTGTACTGTTACCTGTGATTTTATATTAAACTATTTTGATGGTGTTAAGTTTACAACTCTTTCTAAAATGGATATAGCCATAGCATTTTAAGCATAGCCTTTTTTTTTTTTTGTATATGGGTACTATTTTGCTTTATATGTTAGTTAATCTGAAGAAGAGGCTTCTTGAGGTCCTGGAGTCTTTTGTAACGTACATCTTTTTCTATGCTGGTCCAATAAAATCCATGAACTTCAACTAAACACTCCATGCCCTCACAGCAAACACTTAAATGAGATAACCTTACCCACACTATACAGAGTTCAATAGCTGACATACAGGTTGGCTGAAGTGCTGTCTGGCACAGATGGGTTGAAAATGCTGCAAGTTAACGGAACCAGTACAGCTTTTAAGCAGACCCAAATGAAGCAGAAATAGGTAAAGAGATATGGCTGTGTATATCTACATACGGCACTTGGCATTGAATGTGGCATGGGTACAGGTACCAGATGACCCTGCTTGGTGAGCTGGAGAAAATAATATTAATGGTATTAAGAAAAGCCTCAGTAACAGAAGTGCCCAGTCAGATCTAAATATTATAGTAAGTCGGTACAGGCCCTGCCAAGTTCCCAAAGGGCAAGTCACCTACCTTTACAAACACAGCATTCATAATTGGTACCTCTATGAACACATTCGTAAGCCCAATATATTTGATTGAGCAAACATGGTCAAAAGAGAAAACTGCAAAAGCGGTCATTGTGTTTTACAACTAGATGTAAAGGGTTATTTATACTACTTCCATATGAATGGGGATGTTTTAATGGCGTTTCTAGTGTTTACACAATGTCTGAAAAGACCCCGGCCCCATAGACATTGCAGATATGCTGCAATTCTAACAACAAGCTTTGTCACAAATATACCTCAATGTTTCAGTTTGAAGGACAACCACACCATAGGGGTGTCTTACGGTGTCATCAAGGGGCTTAAACATGCCGTTTTTCGGATTTCTATTGTTCAGCTCTGAGCAATATGATATGCATCATCTTAAAACCTATTGTGTGTTCTGTTTTCAAGGACAAGTAGACACCCATGTCTCATTATGTCTTCAAAATGGAAGTTACAAGTCCGACGGTTATACCCACTTATTGTATAAGCGTCAACGCTAAGAAGTGGCAAGGTATATTGGAAAGGTATAAACAAAACTGCTTACTAATCCAGTGTATGTTAGTACTAGGGGATAGCAAAGTCCTAGACGGACTCTGAATGCCAAATAAGCGAGTCAGATGAAATGTATGGATTTGTTTGCTGTGTTTTGTCGTTTTAACTCCATTTCTGATCCAGAATGGTTTCAAAAGGCATGCATTTGTCATTAGCTGATTAACTGTCAATTTGCATAAAAAAACATCAGCATTATCTGCAAAACTATGCAAGGTGAGGCACAAGTCTGAAAAGGACTGAAATCATGATTTTGCATATGAAAGCAATTTACACAAAGTCCTGCTAATTAGCAAAAACTAAAACAAGCAGATAGATAAAATGGATGCCTTAAAGGCAAACAATCACGTAAGACCAGACAGCATTAGAAGAGGTCTAAGCGGTCATTCTTTCTACAATGTCTGTATGTATAGCAAATACTCTGAAATGTACATTTACTAAACGCGGTACATATATCGACTAATTGAACGCCAGAGGAGTGTTGCAGAGAACCCCGAAAAAACCTGTGTACATTCTTATTTATTGCGCACTCATATTTATATCACTCTATACAGTATAACAACTGGAAGGTGCATTAAGTGCGGTCTAATTATTAGTAACATAGTCCACTGATCTTTTGATAGGGGTATAATAAGTATGAATACATTAGCAAAGGCGGTCACTGCCCCGTGGAGCTTCATTTAAAGGAATTATAGTTTTTATGAGTGCTATGCTGCTGGGAAACCTTTGTGGGCATGCCCCTGCACTCTTAAGTTTTTTATTCTTCTACAAAAATCGTGCATTGCCAGACTTGGCACACATTTTCCATAGAATTTGCCTTTGTGGAACGCGACACCGCAGATCCAATAATTCCACTTTGTTCACCGTATCCTATCCCCTGGCACGGTCTTTGGAGACTTGTATACAAGCGTACTGCGTCTGTAAATGCAAGATCTGATAATGGGCAACGATATCAGTGACTCCGCACAGTATACCTGTCACCACATCCCTCTGTTTACAGATATACACGGCCTTTCAGCGTGTCTAGCGCCTGAAGATATATACGCCCTTTTGCCACATCTATCCGTAGAAGACGTATACCATAAACTGTAGTGCGGGTGTGAGTCCCAGACACTCTAATCCCCATCACTAACAACTCACAAGCTCCATCTGCCTAATCCCGGCATCTATGTAAGCCCAACATGTTTCAGTGTTGTTTTGTATGCAACGGAAATGTTGTGATTTTGTAACGGCACGGTTTGTTTATCAATCCGCAGCATCTAGCTGTGAAATGAGTGCTGTTACTTTGTGTATAAATGGATTGTTACACGCCATGAATGTGCCTGTGTGTAGAACAGCATGCTGTCTGTATAACAGAAAGGCACGTTACAAACAGAGGCAGTAAATATTCTTATAAGCCAAAGCGTTTGATTCACGTGCCAGCGAAATATATCTATACCACAGCTCTGACCTGTTTTGACTTGATGTGAAAGCTGAATCAATATAGTCAATGGATAGTTTGTTACTCTGAATCCCTGGGCTAAGTTTTCCTATATGAGATGGCAATCTAGTCGAACAATAAACAGCAGTTGGGTTGCTTACCTCATCATAAACACAACAAATATTGAAAATTATGCACACTTAAACGCCAACAGCTGTTAAAACAGACTGATCCTTTTCTGCATATAAAACTGAAATAAAAACTGAAAATCTACTAAAAAAATTAAATAAAAAAAATTGGATATTCAAACCAATGCTCGGTCTAATATACGCAAGTTATCCATCCACTTTCTCAGCAGTATGATTTCCCGGATTCTCTGAACAAGTTCTATAACATAATGAACAGAAAAATTAGTCTTGTTTGTTTTCAACTCTCCGAGGTGTGAAAGAAATTACCGAACTCTTCACAACAGTTAAAGGAGTAATTACATTTAGCAGGTGGCATGCTGCATCAAGAATAATCCCGACATCCATACGGAGCACTAGAAGCTAGACGAGGCAAATTTTTTCATTAAAAAAAAAAATATGTCGTTTTTTTTGAGGGGCCCAAACAACTGCTGTTTGACATGATCTTTGTATTACATGATCATTTTCCCTTTGTTTTTAACCCAGAGACCAGACACCGGGTAACCGTAGCAGAGAACCGCAGCATAGACGCAGACATTCAGCCCTCCTGCCACGGAGGAGGAGGAGGGAAGAGAAAGAGAAAGGAGAAAGACGTGTTGTTGGACTTGTCATGGGAATTAAATGAGGGAGTTTACCAGCCATTACTGATAGGACATGTTTGTCATGACAACTGCCAAAATTTCTACATCCTAGGCAGAAACATGCAGGATACGTGTGTGTTCTGAACGCACCTATTGTTGCATTTTATGACAGCGAGAGAGTATAGAGAGCTTTATGAACTACTGAAAACGGATACTGGAGAGCATAATGAGCAAAAAAAATAAAATAAAAATATGTATAAAAGATTTTACCGACTGGCGTACTCACTGCTGATACATTCAAGGAAGCTATAAGAAGTTATAATGCGATATGTAACTAAAGAAGTGAGCCGTGTATTTATGCGTGGTGCATTGGATAAACAAATCCATATCGTATAAACTCTCCTTATCTTCCCCTAGAGGTCACTCTGCCCGTTCCATTCATCCTGGATGCCCCTAGGCTTCGCTGACCTTTGTGTCACTTAATAGACTGGGTACTAATCTATGTGTTTGCCACGGTAAGTGTATCCATAGAGGCTAACAGAAAAGGTTCAAACGTGTGAAGCGAATGAATGAAAGTCGCTGTGACATTTGTGCATGTACTGCTTCAATGCAGGGGAGCTCAGGAGTATACTATTTACCATCACATAAAAGAAAATGTCAAGGCACAAGCTACAGGTAGACCGGGACTTATTTGTTATCTGACTTGCTGTTAGATAACTTAAAGCTAGGATTCTAAAGTCACAATTTATGTATATTCAACAACATACATATATATATATATATATATATATATATATATATATATATATATATACATACATACATACATACATACACAACACTATGGCATGGGCATGACATCCAAAATGTATTCTCAAATATGCGATGATGCTGTCCTATTATGCCACGTTCTCGTGTGCTCCATCATTAATAGAACAATCTGATTAAAACCGATTGGGGTGTGAGTGATGGGACTGAGCCTGGCACCCTAATGTTGTTAGAGGTCATGGTGGATTTTGTGACATGGACGATGAATCAGGAAAATGTTCGAATGGGAGATGGAGGGAGGTTAACTAGAATATTCCTTATATACCAGGAGCATAGTAAATAATCCAAAAACAGTGTGCTGCATAGAGATACAGAGTCCGGGTCTACTGCATTTTTAGGTTAGAATCGTAATTTCCTGAGAAATATTACTTATAAGACATAATACACATTCCGCAGCATGATACAAGGAGAATTAATTAAACATTTAAGGGTTAACCGATCAGATATTCCACAACAGAGGCAGAGGTTAGCTTTGGGGGGGAATTAAAGAAAAATCATCCTATAGACATTTCAATTGAGGTGAAGATTTAGGAGAAACTGAAGTTAAATGTCTGGTAGAGAATGTATGGCCAGGGATAAAACAAGAAGATAGTTCTGATCTGCCAGATTGTGCCTCCATCTCAACTATTTTAATGTTTTTATTTAGCACGAAAAGGCTTTCAATCAACAAATATTATGTTACTCAACAAGAAATGCATTTCATGCTCTGGTAGCACATACCTACATATTGTATATTAGTGTGCTGATGTGTCAAAGCAGCGTCTTTAACGCCGATATATTCATTGTCATGCCACAGAATTTAAAGACTGTATAAATCAGCCCATACATTTTAGGGCATCTCAACCTATCCCTCTCTGGACATTTCACACGTTCCTAAAATGTTATAACCTATCCCTATGTTAGAATTTCACTACGGCAATCTAAACCATCCCTCCCAAAGCACTATAGCATCTTAACCTTACACCTCGCCATAGAATTTCTAACATTCTATGTTCCAGCACTATGCAAGCCTCGGCAGTCTCCCTGTACTATAACCGCTCTCTTATGGCATCCCAGCAAATTGGATTCCAAACTCATCCATATGCGCTAGAATTTAGAGGCTAGCTGTAACCTACCAATCTAACGCACTCGGCCAGTTTCCTTTTAACTATAATTGAATTATCAGTGAGGATGGCGATTTTGAAACGCTCGCCCTACTGCTGGCGCAGACTTGCCGAAGGGCAGTGTATAACGCAATCACCCCTTTGTAGCATTCCTAGTTACAGTGTATGGGGTTATATATTTTTTTTTTATTATGTAGCACTTCTCGCAGTACACGCATTCAAAGTGTATGACAAAACTAGAATTGTCACACTAAGACATCCGATACATTAAGTAAAACAGGCCCTGATCAGAAGCTTACAGTCTAGAGGATAACTTAACACCCTTGTATATTAGATGTTATGTGATATATTGGCTATAAGATCTATTGCCTGTGTGTCCTTCAATTACTATTAAGAGTTTTTATAGCGCAGGGGGCGTTTCTCCTTTCATTAAGATCTGTCACTTCTTCTTTATGGTTAAATTGCTTTCATCTAAATCCCTTTGTTCTTCACTTTATAGGGTGGAACTAAAGTTTGCTGCAAGGTTGCACATCAAAGCATTTTGGGCGCCACACAGCAAAACTACATAATCTTCATCATGCTCTCAAACTGTACATACTGCATCAGCAGCAAGATGTATATGTCCTCTCTCCTGCCCTTTATGTTACTGTCAGGGAAGGGGGGTTCTCATTCTTGCCATTGGCTGCCACTTCCTAATTCACCCTCCCTTCTCCCTCTAGGGCTACTCACAAAGATCTTGCATCTTTGCCTCCAGATTTCATTTCCAGTCCACAGAGCAGGCAATCGTGTGCCCCTTCATTAGCCCATGGCAAATCCTGTTACTCCAACACATCATCCCAGGGATGGCTTCCTACCATCCTAGTTCATACACTCAAACTTCCCTTAAAATCCCAGGCACATCCAACATTTTACATGAACCAGGGAATGGCTATGAATCTCTTGGCTCCTTTCATTTACACTTTTAGATATAGGTAAACAAAAAAATCTGTCATTTGACTTTAATCAACAGGTGCCCCCCCCACATCTTACAAGGGGGACCAGCAGCAATGAATGGGTTTAGGGACCTTCTATATGAAGCATATATCCTTCTGCTGGATGCCCTGTGTATGCGACTCCCAAATTCCCTAACAACATAACTAATGCTTTTTACATCGGTTTCCCTAATATATATATGTATGTATGTATATATATAATGCAGAAAGCAGACTGCATGCCAATGAAAGTATTTTGCCTCGAACCATGAATTTGGAAATATGTCCTTAATATGATAAATGCTGTCATGTGAATTCCATTCCCGCTGCATCTCCGCCGTTCTATCGCCGTGACTCACATCAGGAGTGTTTCGGTGTCTACAGGGGGTACTGATCACCGCACCCCACGATGGGACCCCCAAATCGGGCTGGAGGAACCCCATTAAGTAAGCAAGCACCTTCCTGTAAGCCCACCCTCCCGATAGCAGCAAAACTAATTAGGAACTCGCACGGTGACATATTTACTACCCAAACAGCCCACATCACCCTCCGAAGGATCTCACCTTGGAAGACTGAAATCACCAGGCTGATGGTTAGGGGCCAACAGGGATAGCAGCGGCAGCAGGATCCCCTCCGGCTGGGAGCCATAATCCACGGGATAAGCATCAAATCCACGCAAGAGAAGCTGGAGCGACTTTCTGGCACTGGCTTCCCGATCTGGGGGACAAGTCACGGGAAAGCAGAGACACACAGATCCCCGAACATGTGCAGAAAACAGGGGGTCCCGCAGATGAGAAAAACCGGGGTTCAGTTTAATAAAGCATCACCCCCTTCCCTAGAAGATCGCGCACTGTATAGAGTGCAGCCTAATCCTCAGATTATAAAAGCACAATAAGTGAGCGTGGATACTGAGTTAGCCACTCGTGTTTTTTCAGTTGCCGGCTAGCCTGCGCCTGTGGTCCCCAACTGAGTTGGATTGCCGCTCCTGTTCGCGGATCCTACGCGCCCTCCCTGCTTATTCTTTACGAGTTAACGGCAGTCGGCGGCTCGGAGCTGCTCTGCTGGCCACTTCAGGCTCTTTTTCACAGTCACTGTTCTCGTCCGCCAGTCCCTCTGTGTCTCCTGCCTCCTCTCCCCTCCCCCTCTCTCCGTATGATGTCAGTGATTGGAAAGCGGGAGGGCAGGGCTTGGGAGGCAATCTCTCACGGTTTTAACCCTTTCGTTAACGATCCCCGCGGGGAAGCGCTGAATGCTGGCTCCTGCAAGGGTTAATGTGCCGCACCCGTAAGTTTCTGTGATTCTTGTCACTGGAACAAGAACTAACCAACTGACCCTATTATAGCCCTCAATGAAGTTTGTTTGCGTGAGTTATGTGACACTTAAACGGTTAAAGTATACAGCCCTCCCCATGCAGTTCCCGTCGAACAATACGAATATTTTCTCTGTTCGAACTTGTCCTCCCGCAGCTCCGGATTTCGGAATGTGTTCGCCGAGTGCCCCGTATTTTCTCAAGGAAGGGTCTGAGGCGCACCGTGTTCAAACACGTCTCAGATACCGACTTTAAATGTATTAAATGCCTCTGTCCGCTGCTTCACTCCACATTGTTTTATATTCTGTAGTCTCATCCATAACACTAATGTCAACTTTCAGAAATGTCTCGCTTGTCTCTTCTCTCGCAGCCTCTTGCTCTCTCCTCCTTTGTTTCTTTCCCTCTCTTCTTTCTTTTTTCCCACCAAGTTGTGCCTCTCATGCAGTTTGCTGCTGGACACCTCCATGGCCCAGCGGATTACTTTTAATGAACAATCCCTCGCCCAGCGCACACGATTGCTTTACCTGCCACAGCGATATTATTCTTTCCTTTATATTCTGTTAAATGATGGATGACAGTAACATTTCATTTACATGACATTTACACGGAGGAGCATTGCAGCTCTGCAGAGTGTTTCTCATAGAAATATCATATAGAGCGCAGGGGTTCTGCCATCACAAATTATGGGGCCCAGAACCAATTCAGGGCGGGGGTAACACCGTCAACCCTGTGCGTTCTATACTCCGCATCACCGGCTGGATCACTTATGTTAGATACAACCCGGCCATCACCCCCTGTCCTATACCGCGCCATCACATGCCAGACCCCTTATGTTATATACAACCCAGCTATCACCCCCTGTCCCATACTACCCCATCACATGCCAGATCCCTTATGTTATATACAACCCAGCCATCACCCCTATCCAATACCGCCCCATCACACACCAGATCCCTTATGTTATATACAACCCAACCATCACCCCCTGTCCAATACTGCCCCATCACACGCTGTATCCCTTATGTTATATACAACCCAGCCATTACCCTCTGTCCAAAACTGCCCCATCACATGCCAGATACCTTATGTTATATACATACCATCCACCACCCCCTGTCCAATACTGCCCCATCACAGACTGGATCCCTTATGTTATATACAACCCAGCCATCACCCCGTCCAATACTGCACCATCACACACTGGATCCCTTATATTATATACAACCCAGCCATCACCCCCTGTCCAATACTGTCCCATCACACACTGGATCCCCTATGTTATATACAACCCAGCCATCACCCCTTGTCCAATGCTGCCCGATCACACGCCAGATCCCTTATGTTATATACAACCCAGCCATCACCCCCTGGCTCCTCAAGTCCAAAGATGCTCCCAGGCTGCTCATAATGGCCCAGGTTCCCCATGTTCCCCCTTGTGGCCGTCATGTTCCATGCGCTGGAACGTGAGGGTTACAAGGGAAGAAAAACTGCAGTATGGAACTTAAGGCATTGCTGTACGGCAACCATGAAACAGAGGGACTAAAGCCTCTTACTGCAACACTGGCCGCACCCTCCTGATGGTGATCCTGTCTGAGGGAATATTATGTTTTATATTAATTAATATTACTTAATAATATTAAGTATTAATGATAAGTACAAAAATGGCATAATTGTTTTCCCGTGTGCCCTTTTGTAGTAAAATCCCAATGGTTGAAGCAGACAACCGGTGAAACTATTTTATGCATAATTTTGAGTCAGTAAGCATGTTAGACGCACATTATCCATTATTCAGACCGGTACACACCTGTTGCTGCTCTGAGATTTTAACCTTTTCTAAATCTTTTAGGGAAGATGACTCTGAAGAGCTATAGCAACACTCTACTTGCCAAAATAGTCGGGATTACATCTTCACATCCATGTTCTTGTGATGAACAAACATCATGTGTTGTTTGATAAGCTGTTTAAAAATCACATGGACGAGATTGCAGTTTTACAGAGCGGCAGCCTAAGCCTTCCCATAGGAAAAGCCGTAGCGCAACCTCACCGTAACTGTTCATTTGTTCCTCACCGATCTACTGATGTGGATACATTGCACTGACACAGACTGACAGCACATACAGTATACCCTGTAAAATACCGTGCATTTAGCATTGTAAGAAATCGACACGTTCAGAATTAGAATGGATGATAAATTCATGTGTAATACAGATAGAGTAGCGGAAGGTTTTACACCAACCCTACAAGATCTTCAGCATCCCTTTGCCAACGAAGTTGTAAGGCAGGGGTAGTAGACTTGGACTTCGAACAAACCGGTAATTTTATTATTTGGTTTGACAGGTTTTAGTAGTAGTTCTAATGTAAGTATTTTCATTCATAAACATAGCCATTTTATGCTACGTGTCCAAATAAATGTGATACTGTTACATATAAATATATATATACATAGTTTTCAGCTCCTGTTCTGTATATTAAATAATCTATAAATATGTTGCAATAGGAATTTAAATAAACAATTAATCATAGGCTACAAACAAATTAATTAATAATGACTGTAGGAAGTGGCAGATGGCTTTAACACTGCTGTATAGGGTTACTTTTCCATAAATGACACTCCATGTTGAAATATATATATATATATATATATATATATACACCAGTTATACTTTTACTGTGTTTAAATGCACCATTTCTATAGATATTTGCGGAACTGAATCAGACTTTTTTTTTCAAATGATTAAACAACAAAGGTAAGCGGCACTCAACTTAAATTAAACAAATTCCATGAGCTCTCCTGTAATAATAAAAATCTTCTTTAGTTTACATGCATGATTGAAGGAGGCAGAGAGCCAGACATGCTTTACATGTTTCGCACTAGATGCTTATTTATATTCACGTGGGGGTCTCCTTGGCTCCTATGGGGCCCCCATGGCATTAGCCATCCCTGCAGCTGGCTGGTTTCCCTGCGAGTTGAGGAGCTGCGGGACAGGGACACATGCATAGAAGGGGCGCGGATGAATCCTATGCATTAACACTTTCACTGTGAAGGTGGCACACAACTATCATATGAATTAATGTGCAAGTGATTTCTGGAGTGCCCCTTTAATAGATTGTGCGTGCCGCTGTACTACTGCAATCACTAGGATGGCCAGTTTTTATCCCTTTTCTATACAGAATTATATTGAAGTGCATATTTCGCTGCACCTACAAAATGTAGATGGTCTTAATATCTGTTTGCCTGTCTGTCATGCTGATGTGTCAGGCGTTTTTGCAAGCGCTCCACCTGTTGCAGCATAACCTTCTGTTGTTCCCATTATATGGAGGCCCTCCCCCAAGCTCCAGTCTTTTGTTCTGTCGGATGATAATTAAGAAGAAAAATCCGGAGTGAACGCACAGACACAATTGATGCATCCATGCAACAACAGCGCTGAGGACTATGAAGCAAACCTGCTGAATTCAGATATGGCCTAGTTTGGCAGTTGAAGCTTGGACAGCAACTTTATTTATTGTTTCTTAGAAGTAGATTCAGAGCACAGCAGTTTGGTAGGACTTCCATTACAACGCTAGTCATCAATAAGGTATTGGCTATTTACAGACAAGAGCTATAAACATTTTGGCATCCGTTATCTAAAGGTTGATTTGCTGAGGTCAACTTACTGGAGCATATTTGCCAAATGAACTGACTTTTCAAGTTGCTTGACTCGTAAGGCCTGTGGAATTGTAAGTCAAAGTGTAGCAACTCAATCATTTTTAAAATGGTCAGATCTAGGATTTGCAGTTTGTACAATGAAGAGAATAAAAGGTGACCAAATACAATTAACTTTATTAGTCTAGATAGTAAACAAAAACTTAAAAAAGTGAGGCTGTCATCAGCCCGATCTGCATGCCTGGTAACTCTTGGGGTTTGGTCCTTCGGGGTCTTGACACGCCCCCCGCTTCCTGCCCATTTCCCCTTTAAAAGGGGGTGTTTCCTGTGATGTCAGCGGCAATGCCTCTGATGTCAGCAGAACCGCCCACCGACATCAGCGGTACCCCCAATCTTCGGCATGGGGCCACCCAGCGATATCAGCAGGACCTCCCACCGACATCACGGGACCGCCAACTGACATTAGTGGGCAGTCCTGGACGTGTCCCGCAAGGGAAGGCTCCGGGTAGCCGGAGCCCAGAAATTCCCAGGTATGCAGATGCCGTATTTTTACTTAAGTACTGTAGGAGGTGACTGACTTCTGTGATCAGCACCAGATATCTCCCATTGCTGTGATCAGCGCCATGTTACACTTAACACTGCTTATTGCAGTTGGTTAGCCCCATTTGTCTATATTAGCCATGCCCTGCATTATTAATTATTAAGTTATATAGCACCTTTGTATTCTGCAGTGCTGTACGAAGGGTGTATTACAAAAGAACTTGGACTTGCAGAAACAGAAAAGGTAAGGGAGGGCCCTGCCTCGGCAGAACTTTCAATCTAGAAGTAGTTGGAGTGTATTACACAAGAGGTAAAAGTGACAGTCTTAGTGATGAACCAGTCGCATTGTCATCTCATTGTAAAATAAATAATAATATTGCTGAACATAAGTCCAGGTCAATAGCAGGAAAAAATGCTATAGTTTGATGGGAAGAAGGGAGGTAACCTATTAGTTGCTAAGTGTCTGAATAATTGGGACTTGAGGGATTTCTTGAAGGACTGAAGGCAATAGGAGGGTCAAATAAGCTAGGGGAAGGGCATTCCAGAAGATGGGGCAGCCTTTGAGAAGTCTTGTATGCATGATTGAGAAGTAGACCACAGTGCGGAGGATAGACAAAGATCATCAGATGAGAGGAGAGACTGGGTAGCGACGTTCCCTCTATTTTTAGTAGTTGCAGTGTGCAGAATACTTATGTTGTGCAATTATTTTTTTCTGTATATATGTGTGCAAATGCAGTGGGACTATGAGCTGACAGCAAACAAAGGGTTAATCCAGGGTCACTATAGCAGGCAGCTGTCTTTACAGTCATGTGAGGTGCTGGGCTCACAGCCCCTCAAAGATAATGAGGTTACCAATTCATTGGCTCTCCTTTCAAAGGAATCATAATCAGATGTAATCCTCTTGATTCTGACAAACTGAAGATAAGGTAAATGCTGTGAATAAAAGCATTTGGCATGTAAGAAAGAATTAAGATCAGCGTCTTTCTTATATAAATTTAATTTGAATGTGTTATAAATTTCCTGTACAGTAACGTAGTAAAATAGAAATCTATATTTGTGAAGTCATATTCAAGAGTAAAGCGAACAGTGGGTCTATACTGCCAGTCCAATGGAAAAATATGCCATCTACAAAACAAAATCAAAGAGGGACAAAGTTGACAAAAGATTCATTAGAGTAAACAAACACTCCTTCAAAGGATTCTGCAAACAAATTTGCATATTGAGCGGCAATATTTGACCCCATGGTTGTCCCCTGGATGTGCAAGTAAAAGGTATTCTAAAACATAAAATAATTTTTAAAAAGGACCAATGACAGTAACTTGATCAAAAGCAAATGATAAGCTTCAGAAATAGAGTTCTTGGAAAGCAGCAGAAATTGCCTCTATATCTTCCTGATGAGGAAATGTTTTTAAAGTTGTAAAACTGAGCCCATTCCTGAAACAACGGGCAACCCTGGTGGGTCAATCAATCTTTTGTTGAAAAAGATAAAAAAGGGAATTTTTGGAAACTTAACATTAGAAATAAAATAAATTAATAAAAATTGAAGATTTTTTTTTATTAATTGGTTGTTGCACCAAGGCTTTACTAGTAATTATATAATTTATAATAGCAAAATATTAATGATAAAAAAGAATAGTCTGTAATTCACTAGTAGAATCAATCTCAACTCTTCTATAATGTGGCTTCATAGACAACTGTTTAAAAGTCTCAGAGAGATATTGCTTAGTATCCTGAACCACAATGCCCCCCCCCCTTTATCTGTTGGTCTTATAGTAGTAAACCTGCCCCTTAAATTACTTTATGACCTTAATTTCATTAGGTTCCTTCTTCCTTCCTCCCTTATTTTCTTAATCCCTCCCTTCCTTTCCCTTCCTCCCCCTTCTTTCTTCCCTTCCTTTTTTCCTCCCTTTCTTTATCCCTTCCCTTCCTTCTTCCCCTCCATCCCCTCCATCCCCTCCCATCCTTCCTTTCTCTCTTTCCTTGCCTTGTCTATCCCCTCCCTTTCATCCCTTCCTTTCATTCCTCTCTTCCTTCCCACCTTTCCTTCCTCCTTTCCCCAAACTTTTGAACAGTAGTGTATATTGAGATATTTTTAAGTAAATAGAATTAAATGAAAACACAAAACAAAGCCTTTTACTACTTGTGCAAGTGCTGCTACTTTAGAGAGTTCCTTCTTCATTATACAGCTCATGATAGTTGTTGATGCATCCACAATATGAAGCCTGTGTCTCTTTGTATTCAAAGACAGAAAATATTATTTATGCTTAATATTAAGGGTTTTACAAATCCCCTGCATCCTATCTTTGAAATACAACCAAGTAACCGATAAATTACTTTATCTTACTTCTTCACGTTATGATTTTTAAAAAAAGTTTTAACTTTACGTCTGTCATTCCCACAAATATTTTCGCCAATCGTTTTTATGGATTCTCAAGATCCCAAAATTATTTTGGTAAGGGGAAACTCGCTTAGCACCATCTAGTGTCTGACACCATTCTCAGCAACACCTTTATGATTGCGTGTGGCAGGTTTCCTACCTTGGAATAAGTCACTTAATATTTTCAACCAGGGCTTTTAATGGAACTAGGAGGAGAGTCAGGAAAAAATATTATGCCTTGTAGTCTGGTTTGTGGGTGTTTATTAAAAAAAAGCAGTACTTCAAATATTAATAGTAAATGAATAACATGCCACATTGTAATATTTTTATTTATTACAATGCACCAATGATTTTTATAGTGTGAATTTTGCAGGTTGGTGTATTATATCATATCTGTGTTTCAAATAACATTCACATGTTTATCAAAACATCTGTGTGAATGAGCTTCAGTCTCAACATTTTAGCATTTTGGAAAACTGGACATTTATCAGCTAAAAACAGTGGATCTCAGTGGCTGGCTGTCAGGCATTCATCAGTCATTCATGTGTTCAGGATATTTAGAAAGATTGTTTTTGGTGCTTGGCTGGTGAATGCCAGATACGTGAATACGTATCACCAGCTGACTCATTACATCCATGATTTGCAGCATACGGCGACTCTCCCAGCAGATATGACAGTGTTTGAGAAGATGTGCTCTGACCCGGTCGATTTGATTGATCCCATTTCTGTCTGATACCTGGACTTTGGATAGGGTGCCATATTATATGGGGCTCTGGGAAAGGGATTTGGGACTTGAATTCATGCAGGGAAAGAGAGACAAGCTTTATCTTATTACACAGAAGTGTTCTGTATCCGTAGCCAGTCAAGAGAAGGTGTATACGCTCCTTACTAGATGGTATCAGGTCTTGGCAGATATCCATCAAGTTTTTCCCTCTAGGTCGGATAGGTGTTGGAGGTGTATGAAGGAACTTGGGACTTACCTGCATGTGTGGTGGGGATGTCCGGGGTTGATTGCCTTCTGGGAGGGGGTGATTAGGGCCGTGAGGGAGGTTCCAAATATGAATTTTGAGGTGAGCCCAGCCTCAGTTTTACTGCATCACACATCTAGATCCTTAGGATATTACAAGAGGTCATTGACGATTCGCTTAATGCTGCGAAAGCGGTTATATCTAGACACTGGAAGCAGGTGTCGTCTCCCACAATCAGGGAATGGGTGGGAGAGATGGATAGAAGAAAAGCGATGGAAAATTTGGTTCATACATCCAGAGGGGCTGAGGCTGAGAACGAACTGAGGTGGTTGGCTTGGGGTCAGTATATTGGCTCTGGGAGATTAAGTGAGGTATAGAATGGGGCGTTAACTTGATGTGCAATGTGTCAAACATTACGGAGAATCTGGGCAATGTTTTTTGTACTCCTTGGGGCCAGTGTGATCTTCTGTTACGCTATATTATACTAATGTTACCAATATGTACATTGTACAGACTGACATGAATATGCAGTTGTCACTGTTCTAGATATGGGACTATGTTTTGTGCTATATATATATATGTGTGTATATATATATATATATATATATATATATATATATATATATATTTATATATATATATAAATAAATATGTGAAATAAAAAGATGTTGAAATAAAATACTAGCATTTAAAATACTATGTTTTTCAAAAGTGTATTGAATTGGCCGTTTTCAAAGATATCCCAAATAGGACATGGTCACATATGTTGGTTTTTGGCAGTGACACATAAGAGGAGCTGTGTATAGTTTTCAAAAATAAATGGCCTGATGGGGGTAAATTGAATTGGCCAGCTTCAAAGATGTTTCAAATAGCATATGGAGCATATTTGAAAGAAACATGGTTTTGAAATAGCAATATTTTTTAAGTAAATGAGATGATATCAAAAGTTCTTATGAAAGCCCTCCTTGTCCTGAAAAAAAACCCAATATGTAATGTGTGTGGGTACAGTAAATGAGAAAGAAGAAATTGACAGCTAAAAACACCACAGAAATGTGAAAACCATTGTCACGAAGGGTACATAGAATAAAAAACAAAAGGGTTAAGGTTACATGCAGTGTAGATATAAATATTTATTCTAAATAACGTTGTAAATCATGAAAAATAGAAATACATTCAGATAAATGCATAGAAACACAAACAGGTGTATAAACCAAATACAAAAATGTAACCAAAGTGAAAAGTGTTGAAAACCGCTAAAAATCATTAATATAATTTCACACAGATTTAGCGGTAAATAAATATATTTGTTTTAGTGTTTAATTCTGTCAATTACTGCACCAAGTGTACAGACATCATTTGCACTAATATTTTAAGGCATTTTTATTTTTATCATAGGGTTAGTTATTAATTTTAAAGAATAAAATTTGCTTTTAAATAGTTATTTCTTAAATTTGTAGCTTTCTTTGTTCTTTTACAGGAGTGCTCCTGTGAGTATTAAAATATTATAAGTTTATCCCTTAAAGGTGAATTCCCATACAAAAATACATTTTATTTTGAAAATTACAGTATTGTGTACATTAATGTAGCAGTATTTTAATCAGTTATTTAGTTTCAATACAAAAAATTAGAAGGACTTAGAGCTTATTCTTTAAAACATGAGTTTGTTTAATACAGGGCCAGCTGAGAGCTTCTCGTAGGAGATACATTATGACTCTTCATAATGCATAGTAGGGTTGTTTTGTTGAAAACTACACACTCCCACTTCCCATATAGTGAAGTATATGATACCATGATATGATACCAGATAGGACCAAGGTAAAAGAAAACCCCATACATACATAAAATATTGTGTAAAAACTACATTTGGTTTTATGAATGTAGTAGTACTGAACTCTATGATGGGAGGTCATTTTTAATGTCTGCTGGGAAGCTTCCTGTTGGTTACCTACACAATACATAGACTGAAATAGGCTTAGGGCCAAATGTTTGTCTGTGGATTGAGAATTGGCTGAAAGATAGAACACTAAGAGTGGTAGTAAGTTCTCAAACTGGACAGGAGTGATAAGTGGAGTACCTTAAGGATCTTTCCTGGGTCCGCTTCTTCTTTTTATTGATGATCTCCCAGTGGGCATAGGGAGCCAGGCTTCAGTGTTTGCAGATGACACAAAATTAAGTAGGGTAATAAAGACTGAACTAGATGTGTCTTCACTGCAGGAGGATTTGGACAAATTGGGTAACTGGGCTGATAAATGGCAAATGAGATTCACTGTAGACAAATGAGATTCCATGTAGACAAATGTAAAATTATGCATTTTGGCCATAATAATAAAAATGCAACATATCATTTAAATGGTGTTTCCTTGGTGAAATCTACTGATGAAAAAGATTTGGAAGTAATTGTAGACAATAGACTTAGCAGCAGTGCACAGTGCCAGCTAGCGGCTGCAAAGGCAAATATGATATTGGCATTATTATTGACTCACGAGAGGAAGATATTGCTCTGTCTCTTTATAGGTCCATGGTGTTACGGTCAGGTAGACGAGGGATCCAACAATGCAGGTAAGCACAGCTAAAGAAAGTCCAGAACACAGTCCGAGGTCGAGGGCAACAGCAGGCAGCAAGGTCAAAAACAATCCGAGGTCAGGGCAGGTAGATCAGGTGCAAAACGGTAAACAGGTTCGGGTTCGTAGGCAGGCAGAGAAGAATCGTGGTCGTTTAAACAGGCAAGGGTTCGGTACACAAAGCAGAGATCAAACTAGAAGAAGAACAATAGCACACCCAACGCTATAGAACGTTTAGAACGGGCAAAGACAAGGCAAACGAATGGGGTTAAAATAGGAAAGGTAACACTCACGTCATCAGCCGCGCCGTAGAGCGTGTCGCGCCCTAATTTGATATTAGGTGCGATATCTGGAACCACCACCAGATGGCGCACTTCCGCCGGTTTCCCGGCGTGTGCGCGTGGCGACGTGCCTGGAGCGTGAGCGGGTGCGCGCGCCCGACGAAGAAGAACCACAAGCCCCTCGAGTCACCGCGGCAGCACCGGAGGCGGAACCACCGACGTCGGGGGACCCAGCGGCCAAGGTGAGTGCAGCGGCAGCGCGGGTAACCCGTCGGCAACCCGCGTGCGGGACGGAGGTGGGGTTGCCGACGCCCGGCGAGCCGGCGGTAGCAGCCGGAGAGGGAGCCGCGGCAGCGCGCGTGACAGTACCCCCCCCTCCAGGAGCGCGCACCGAGCGCGACGGAGCGGGACGAAGGGGGCAAAGAGCATGAAAGCGAGCGACGCAGCGGGGAGCGTGAACAAAGCGAGCAGGCACCCACGTCCGCTCCTCAGGACCGTACCCCTTCCAGGCAACAAGGTACTGGATACCATTCCGCACGCGACGGGAATCGAGGATCCGCTCGACGACGTACTCGTCATGGCCCCGGACGACAAGCGGAGCAGGAGGCCGGAAAGGAACGGAGTGACGGTTGGAGACGCAAGGCTTGAGCAGGGAGACATGAAAGGACCGAGGAATCCGCATGGTAGGGGGGAGGTCAAGGGACACGGACACGTCGTTAAGACGTTTACTGATGCGAAAGGGCCCGATGTAACGGGGACCCAAGGACCTGGATGGTTGACGCAAGCGGATGTTGCGAGTCGACAACCACACCCTGTCACCCACTTTGTAATCCGGGGGAGATGATCGCTTGGCGTCAGCCGCTCGCTTACAGCGATGCTGTGCATTGGAGAGAACATTGCGAAGGGAACTCCAATGTTTCCGCATGTCAGTCACTCGACGGTCGACCGCCGGCACAGCAGAGGAGGAACGAGAAGACGGAGGAGGCAGGATCACCGGGTGGTAACCCAATGCCGCAAAGAACGGGGTACTGCCGATGGATTCGTGCAGGGACCCGTTGTACGTCATCTCAGCGAGCGGGAGAAGAGATGACCAGTTGTCTTGTCGTACATTGCTGTACATCCTCAGGTATTGCTTGAGGGTTTGGTTCGTTCTTTCCGTTTGCCCATTGGTCTCTGGGTGGTAGGCAGACGACAAGTGGTGTTGTATGCCGAGCTTACGGCAAAGGTGTTTCCAATAGCTGGATACGAACTGCGTGCCTCGATCGGACACCATGTGTAGAGGAAGACCGTGTATGCGGACAATGTCTTTGATGAAGATGTCGGCCAGTTGCATAGAGGTAGGCAGGCGCGGCAAAGGGATAAAGTGAGCCTGCTTGGAGAAGCGGTCAACAACCACCAGGATGGTGGTGTTTCCTTGGGACCTAGGCAGATCCACAACAAAGTCCAGAGAGACGTGTGTCCAGGGAGCCGTAGGAACGGGAAGTGGATGCAGGAGGCCCTGTGGACGCGTCCGGGGGGACTTCTGTCGTGCACATGTATGACAGGCAGCGAGATAAGACCGGAACGACGGATGAGGAACATCGTTTTCCGGAAGCCAGAGTGACCCGCCAGCAGGGAATCGTGAGCCCAGCGAAGGACGTCCGTGCGATATTTGGGAGGCACATGGAGACGACCTGGAGGAGGACGTTCATTGGCCGGGATGGTCCTTTGGGACATACGGATTCGACTCATCGTGTGCGTAGATAAGCTGGCGATGAGCCGCGTGGAGGGTATGATGGGGTCATCGCAGCGCCGATCGTGTTGATAATCGAATTGACGGGATAGAGCGTCAGCTTTGATGTTCTTGGTTCCTGGCCTGTAGGTGATGTAGAAGTTGAAACGTGTGAAAAAGAGCGACCACCGTGCCTGGCGAGGACATAACCGTTTAGCACTTTCAATGTACGCAAGGTTCTTGTGGTCTGTCACAACGACCACAGGTTGTTCGGTACCTTCTAGTAAGTGACGCCACTCCTCAAATGCCATTTTGATGGCCAGAAGCTCACGGTTGCCGACGTCATAGTTTTGTTCGGCTGCGGAAAAACGCTTGGAGAAGAAGGCACAGGGATGGTATTTCGTGGTTTGTTCTTTGCGTTGTGACAATATAGCCCCGGCACTGGTTTCAGAGGCATCGACTTCCAGGAGATACTGTTTTGTTGGGTCCGGACGTAGAAGGACAGGAGCCGAGATGAAGGCTTGTTTCAGGTTCTCAAACGCCTTTCTGGCTTCTTGAGTCCAGAGGGTTGGGTCAACCCCCTTTTTTGTCATGGCGGTGATGGGAGCCGCTATGGCGGAGTAATTCCGGATGAAGCGCCGGTAGTAATTAGCAAAGCCAAGAAACCGTTGGATGGCTTTGAGAGTACGAGGGAGAGGCCATGCTGTGATGGCCTCGAGTTTAGCCGGATCCATATGGAGACCGTCGGAAGAGACTATATATCCAAGGAAGGGCAGACTGGTTTTCTCAAAGGCGCATTTCTCGGCCTTGGCGTACAGACCGTTCTCCCGTAGTCTCTGTAACACGGCCCTCAGATGATGTCGATGGGTTTCAAGCGTAGGAGAGTACACGAGGATATCGTCTAAGTACACGATGACGTGGGACAGGAGCATATCCCTGAAAACGTCATTGACGAAAGTCTGAAATATAGCAGGAGCGTTACATAACCCGAAGGGCATAACGGTGTATTCGTAATGCCCGAATCTGGTGTTGAACGCCGTCTTCCATTCGTCTCCAGACTTGACACGGATTAAATTGTACGCACCCCTGAGATCCAACTTGGTGAAGATCTTTGCTCCTTTTAGGAGGTCATAGATCTCTGTGATGAGGGGAAGCGGGTAACGATTTTTTATAGTGATGCGATTTAATCCCCGGTAGTCGATGCATGGCCGCAATGAGCCTTCCTTTTTGGCCACGAAGAAAAACCCGGCACCAGCAGGGGATGAGGACGGACGAATGAAGCCTTTTTCCAGGCTTTCTTTGATGTACTGTTCTAAAGCCTTGTTCTCCGGTTCAGACAGCGGATAGGTGCGGCCCCGTGGTGGATCGGAGCCTGGCAACAGGTTGATGGCGCAATCGTAGGCCCGATGTGGAGGTAGTCTCTCTGCGTCTTTTTTGGAGAACACATCCAAATAGTCCCAGTAGTGTCTTGGAACGAGAGACCTGGGGTCAGTAGGAGCGATCTCGAGTATGAGATTAAGGCGTCGACAAGGTATGATGCAGTGGTTGTGACACTGGTGACTCCATGATAAGATCTCGCCTCTTTGCCAGTCTATGATCGGGTTGTGGTGACGGAGCCACGGATATCCCAGGATAAGAGGGGCGTGAGGTGATTTGATTAACTCAAACGTGAGTCGTTCCTGGTGTGTGACCCCTACTTGCAGGGTCAATGGTTCGGTCTCTTGAGTGACGATCCCTGTTCCCAAAAGAGAGCCGTCGACAGAAGCCACCAGAGAGGGTGCTTCCTTGGTGCGGAGTGGTATGCGATGTGTCAGTGCCCATTGCTGGTCCATAAAAACGCCAGCTGCTCCGGAGTCAAGGAAGGCCCTTGTGGCCACGGAGTGGTTCTCCCAACAGAGCGTTATGGGTACTGTCATGCGTGTTTTGGGAGGAATAGGGAAACGGCATGCGCTTAGGGAGCTTCCTCCTGTGATCCCTAAGCGTTCTCTTTTACCGGTCTGAGAGGACAGGTAGGCAACAGGTGATCGGCTTGACCGCAATAGAGACAGAGTCCTTGTATTCTTCTGTATCTTTTCTCGGCCTCGGAGAGTTTGCGGACGGTTCCTATTTCCATGGGCTCATCCGAAGCGGAAACGGACGGAAGAGGAGACGAAGAAGATCTTGTGGGGCCTGGAGTGTAGGACCCCGGTCTTTTTCCTCTGTTGTGTTCTGATGTCCTTTCCTGGATTCGTTTGTCCACCCTGAGACAGAGGGCGATGTACTCTTCGAGATCCATAGGTGTGTCGTGGTACACTAGGGCGTCTTTGATCTTTTCGTTGAGCCCTTTTCTGTAGGCGGCCTTGAGGGCGCCTTCTTCCCAGTTGGTCTCATGGGCTAGGGTGCGAAACTCCACAGTGTATTGGGCCAAGGTTTTACGGCCTTGCTGGAGGTCAAGCAGAGAGGACTCAGCGGTCTCCTTACGACCCGGAGCATCAAAAACTGTTCGTATGGCTTCCATAAAAGCGGGACAGTCCTCAAGCAGATAGGATTCTTGCTCCACCAGAGGCGAGGCCCATAGCAATGCATCACCCTTAAGTAGGGATATGATAAATGATACCCTCTTGGATGATGTTTGGAACGCCTGGGGATGGTTTCGGAAGTGGAGCATACACTGGTTGAGGAAACCGCGACATTCCTTCGGGTCCCCGGAATACTTCTCGGGTAGCGGGAACCTAGCAACAGCCCCCATGCCCTCGTGGGAGGCCTCCCTATGAACCGACGGGAGGGCGGTCAGAGAACGCAGAAGATCGGTCATGGCGTCGACCTTTTGTTCCAGCGTTTGGAGCTGTGTAGACTGTGCGGCAAGACGCTGGTCTTGGAGATCCTGTCGGGCTTGCAGCCGTGCCATATCCGCGGGATCCATGTGTTGGCCCGTTCTACTGTTACGGTCAGGTAGACGAGGGATCCAACAATGCAGGTAAGCACAGCTAAAGAAAGTCCAGAACACAGTCCGAGGTCGAGGGCAACAGCAGGCAGCAAGGTCAAAAACAATCCGAGGTCAGGGCAGGTAGATCAGGTGCAAAACGGTAAACAGGTCCGGGTTCGTAGGCAGGCAGAGAAGAATCGTGGTCGTTTAAACAGGCAAGGGTTCGGTACACAAAGCAGAGATCAAACTAGAAGAAGAACAATAGCACACCCAACGCTAGAGAACGTTTAGAACGGGCAAAGACAAGGCAAACGAATGGGGTTAAAATAGGAAAGGTAACACTCACGTCATCAGCCGCGCCGTAGAGCGTGTCGCGCCCTAATTTGATATTAGGTGCGATATCTGGAACCACCACCAGATGGCGCACTTCCGCCGGTTTCCCGGCGTGTGCGCGTGGCGACGTGCCTGGAGCGTGAGCGGGTGCGCGCGCCCGACGAAGAAGAACCACAAGCCCCTCGAGTCACCGCGGCAGCACCGGAGGCGGAACCACCGACGTCGGGGGACCCAGCGGCCAAGGTGAGTGCAGCGGCAGCGCGGGTAACCCGTCGGCAACCCGCGTGCGGGACGGAGGTGGGGTTGCCGACGCCCGGCGAGCCGGCGGTAGCAGCCGGAGAGGGAGCCGCGGCAGCGCGCGTGACACATGGTAAGACCCCCACCTCGAATATGCATTTAAATTCTGGGCACCTTTTCTTAAAAAGGACATTAAGGAACTAGAGAAAGTTCAGAGGAGGACCACAAAACTAATAAGAGGAATGGAAAGTTTTAGTTATGAAGAAAGGCTAGAAAATTTACATTTGTACACATTAGAGAAACGGCATCTTAGAGGGGATATGATAAGGTTATGACATAAGTATTTTCTTTGCCTTCTTTTGGATTAACAGCGGTAAACAAGGAATAGGAAAAGGGTTGAGCTTGATGGATCCAAGTCTTTTCTCGACCTAAACTACTACAACTATAACATTATACTGTTATTTAACTCTATAAAACATAATGTTCATTGTTTAGACTGCAGTGCTGAGAATTGTTAATTGAACATTGCACATGTTTCACTCAGGATTGTATTGGACTAAGACTGAATAAAAAACAGAATGCTTTATGTCTGTAGTGGCATCATCCCACACTGGGAAGTCACTGATAATACATAAAAACCCACTCATGGAAGTTACAGGTGTTTTACAGAGGTCTGCTGGCAAGAACTCTACAACAGCTGAAAGAGTCTGCAGATCTCTCTGTAGCGCATAAATTAGTAAGCATAGAAGCAACATCACAACAGTGCCACTCTAGTTCCCAACCAGGCCAAGTTTGGAGCAGACACATCAGTTGTTTACGAAATTGCTAATGTCCTGAATGAGATATTTGTTAATTGCTGACCTGTTTCCCCAGCTATGTGCTCTGTTTAGCAGAACCGTAGGAAGAAATGATAGAACGCACTCTGAAGCAATTATGTTGCTTAGTTGTAGATAGGTAGAGCAATGTGCAGACATGTAAATATAAAAGGAAACTCAAGCACAATCATCCTGATGGGTCATTAAATATGTTATTGCTTTGGGAAATGGACATATCGGAGAAGCTGTCAGTGTTTTCCTGCCACTGTTAGACATCATGCCAGATATACACTGTATGCTCACTGGGACTGGATGACATTCAAACATAGAACCGGAGAGCAGATAAGAACCATTTGGCCGATCTAGTCTGTCCATTTTTCCTGATGTAAAGACTAAAACCTTAATCAATACCTGGCCTTATTTTGGATCCAGGATAGCTTTATGTATGTCCAATGCATATTTAAATTCTCTCACTTTATTAGCCCCTACCACTTCTGCTGGGAGGCGGTTCCACTTAGCTATCATCTTCCTTATATTACATCTAATCTAAGCCTCTGACCCTCTAGTTTTAGACTACGACTTATTATGCTAACATTTTTCCTCTTCCCTCTCTTTATATATTTAAATGTTTCTGTCACCTTTCTGACTCAGGCATCATCGAATCAGGTGGACCTAAAATAACCTACTAACCCATAACCCAACAAAGACAAAACACAGAGTTGGAGTTCGAAGAGGCCACAGCTATTGATTTCTAAAAACACTTTGTAACGTTGGCATCAAAACACTCATGAACATTTATTTTTGAACAACCTCTATAAAACAAAACCATCTCTATAAGGAACAACTTTCAGCGAGATCCCACGAGAAATTGGCCTAGGCCTATGTGTAACAGTGTATTTCAATGAAAGCTCAACCAATGGCTGCAATCCTCCTAGCACAGTGGTGCAATAAACTCCAAACTCCTCGGGGGCTCCACCCCATGAGGATACTGTGAGCTACAGCCCCAAGGCTAGTGCTCTTAAATCCCTCCCTGTGAGTGCTACCTCCTGCTCTAGTGCCAAATCCCAAGTGACCATAAGCCAGACCAGACAATGGAAAGGGAGTGGGGGAAACAACTAGGTGAGATCAGAAAAAGTGATCTCCTCTTTCTCTTTCTTCTCCCTCCTCCAAGCTGTACATATTAAGATACCTTTGTCTCCTGCAAACCACTTACCATTTTAGTAGCTTTCCTCTAAAAGAAGTACAGGGATCCAGTTTCTGGCTATCATATGGTTGAAAGAAATCTATAGAACTGTCATAGAACAATCTCTGTCATGGTCACAACCAAAAGACTAACTGTCAACAGTTGGAGAAAGCTCATCCTATTCAGCTTTCTACAAGGGTAAACTATTGGGCTAAAGTATTATTATACCTTTAGGACACTGATACAACATTCTCAATTGGATAATTCATTATGTAATGTGGCTGTGCCGAGTGATGCCACTAAGAAAATAGGGTTCTTTCATGAATGATTGGACAAGAAAGACCTTTGTGATTTAATTGAATATTTAAATTTGAAACTGCTGGGTGAAAAAGTAGAAGTCAGGAGGTTCATGGGAATAAAGGCAAGGGTGGTGACCCATCATCACAATAGCCAGCAATGCTAATTCATTGTAGTTATGCAATCTGTATGAGTTAAATATTTGTTTATGCTGTTTTTTATTTCTTGATATGTAATGTTATAGAGTTTTAATTACAAACTGTAGCTCAGCAGTGTCGCTCCTTAGCTTTTGAACATGAAAATTATCAAATAATGGAGGACTAAATACAGATACAAGTGTAGTGTTTAACCCATTCAGTGTCAATCATTCATATTATAAGTGATTGGCAAAGTGGACCCAGAATGCCAACGGTCTATCTCATAAATGATAGTATTTCAGGGTCCTCTCTTTTTTTTGTAGTGTAGAGGGGTTGCTGATTGGCAGCAATTTTCCACTCTCAGTGGAAGTTTCACAGTTAAATACAAAAATGTAATCTAACAGCTCAGATAACGCTCCTGAATTGTCATATACCTCTCCAACCATAAAAAGTAAAACTCTAGTGAAAGTGAAATAGTAACCAAAACTCCTGATCTAAGAAGGAAAGTCCCATAAGCAGGGTATATCCCTCCCCTAACTAGATGTTTCTACCATTGTCTTGATTTCCATAGACAAATACCAATTTTGTACTAGCCTTTTTCATTTCACAGGGTAAGAAGCATTACAAAATACCCCTTACTATGAACACAAAGATTTCCCCCTTACAAATGCTTTCTACAATTTGCCAGTACACATGTGATTGTGGCAGTCACGTGTGCTTATTTATATTACGTAAATATCGTAAAAAATTACGTAAAACACATTCACAACTTGGACATTCTGTGCATGCCCTCAAAACCTACACATGCTTAGTGCACACAAAGGTTCTGAACCAATGTGTGCTATTCAGGGGACACTGAAGGCATCAGGGAGCTCTCATACAGAAAAAAAACATGTTCTTTATGCCATAGACACTATATGGGCATACCGCCCATGGGCAGTCTTTTTGCTATTAAATACCGGTAATACCATACATGAAAACACTCCCACTTTGGCTGAAAGTCTCCGGGTGAAGCATTACTTCCCTGGGTCACATTCCTCTAAAGCAGTGTTTTAAAAGTTCCTGCTCTGGGTCCTTTAACACCTTATTTCCTTATTTTCCTATGGGTGTAAAATATTTTGCAAATTGTAGCTACCTTTCTGACAAGAAAAGCATTTAACAGACAATTCAATAAATGCTTACCATCTAGAAATGGTTACACTGATATTATTCATTTCTCCATTCAGCCAACACAACATTTATTGGACATATAACATGCATATAGCCAGTTCAGCTTTAGTGCTTTCAATTTCATTTCTAACCTTTTGCAATCTATTTCCATTCAACTCCCCAGTGTTTCTTTGGTGACATTTGCATTTCAGTTTAATTAGTTTGTATTTGCAGTGGGCAGGTTTCCTGGTAGTCTTCTTGACACAATAATTCCTACCAGAGGATCTCTGTATGCCCACAGAAAGCAGATGCTGGCTCAAAACATGTAAATGAATCGAATCCCTAACTACCTTTGCTTCCCTGAACTGGTTCTTACATATTCATCTTTCATTTATAGATTGGTTGCTAAAATGACTTCAGCCCTCATCTTTTTCCATCTTTTACTCATATCTGATTTTCCATTATTCCAGTAGCACACTTACATTACATTCAATAAAAGGGAAATTAAAATTATTTTCTCAATGTATAATGAATGGCTTTGCACAAAAAAAAGAAATATGACATGAAAGTTATGTCAGGGTTCATTGGAGCAAGTTATGGGCATTGCATATTAAGGACAATTCCCTTGGTCCAGCCAGGAGACTCAATCCATTGGATGATATAAGATCACCTCTTTTACAGCAGAATACTCTTCTACATTTCCATCTCCCTACAAATCAAGAAGTAGCCTTTCAGTGAGAAATTATATTTTACTTACTTGTGGGTTGCGCCTAGGGTGACCACTAGGGTGATCACATGTCCCGTTGCGGGACTGTCCCAGGTCCTGGGCAGCCTCAATCCGGGACAATGCATTGAAATTGAAACACCGACTTTTTTTTTTTTGACGTGGAGGAGAAAGAGGGGTGCCGAGCGGTCACTCATGAAGTTTTCAGCAATCGCTCTGCAGGGAGACAGAGGCCTCGGGTTCCCATCGCAGGACTTCTGGAAGGTAAGTCAACTACAAAGGGTTTCAAGCGGAAGAATGCAAATTGTCTGCAAGAGAAACTAACTGCAATTTTAAAAGCCACAGGTGTGGGAAAATCATCTTTAATTGCCATTTTGACCTAGCGTGGACCCCCATTTGCCTTCAGAACTACCTTCATTCTTCATGGCATACTTTCTACAATGTGCTGGAAATACTCCTCTGAAATTTTGGTCCATATGGAAATGATGGCATCACGCAGTTGCAGCAGATTTGTCGGCTGCACATCCATGATGCAAATCTCCCGTTCCACCACATCCCGACAGTGCTCTATTGGATTGAGATCTGGTGACTGTGGAGGCCATTGGAGTACAGTGAACTCATTGTCATGTTCAAGAAACCAGTTTGAGAGAATATGAGTTTTGCGACATGGTGCATTATCCTTCTGGAAGTACACTGTGGTCATTAAGGGATGGACATGGTCAGCAACAATGCTCAGTTGGTACTAATGCTACCACCAGCCCAAACTGTTGATACAAGGCAGGATGGATCAATGCTTTCATGTTGTTTACGCCAGAGTCTGACCCTGCCATCTGAATGTCGCAGCTGGAATCGAGAGTCAACAGACCAGGCAACGTTCTTCCAGTCTTCCATTGTCCAATTTTGGTGATCTTGTGCGAATTGTAGCCTCAGTTTCCTGTTCTTAGCTGACAGTAGTGGCACCCGGTGTGGTCTTCTGCTGCTGTGGCCCATTTGCTTCAAGGTGCTACGTGTTGTGCATTTAGAGATTGTATTCTGCATACCTTGGTTTGTAAGAAGTAGTCATTTGAGTTACTATTGCCTATATCAAACCAATCTGCTTATTCTCCTCTGACATCAGCAAGGCATTTTGTCCACACAACTGCCACTCAGTGGACATTTTCTCTTTTTAGGACAATTCTCTGTAATCCCTAGAGATGGTTGTGCAGGAAAATCCCAGTAGATCAGCAGTTTCTGAAATACTCAGACCACCCCATCTAGCACCAACAACCATGCCACATTCATAGTTACTTAAATCCCCTTTCTTCCCCATTCTGATGCTTGGTTTGCACTTCAGCAAGTTGTCTTGACCGCCTCTACATGCCTAAATGCATTGAGTTGATGCCATGTGATTGGCTGATTAGCTATTTGAACAGGTGTATCTAATAAAGTGGCCAGTGAGTGTCTATGGGAGCCTGTAAAATGTGTATTCTAGATTGCCCTGAATTCCTCTTCAACTTCTCTGCTTCAGAACGCCAGAACATATAACTTGCCAACTGGGACCTTGCAGGCTGTCATGTATAGTTCAATTAATTCCCTACTATTGATCTGAGAGTGGTTGGATTTCTGTTACAACATGTTCCCTCAATAAAGTTCCCATTAGTTTCAAACAAACTAATGGTGCCTTAAAGCCTGAATGTTTTCATACCAGTGCCTACGCAAGGTACAAAGTGCTGATTTCAGCAATGCTTTGCAATGTTGACAACTTAGTTCCCGGCCAGGTAAAAAAAGTCATTGTATTTGCTTGTAACCCCACTAGGGGCTCACATATTACGGAGCATGCTTCTCATGTTTGTGTTCATAGGAATCTGTGTTTAATTAGATAATCTAAACCTATACAGCTGTTTGAAGAGTAGCACTACACTAGATTATAAACCTATTTGCTTGGGCACAGTGCTTGATCCTGTGGTGATCACCTACATATTTCTATGTTCCTCCTGGAATGATCTGTCATCAGTGTGGTGGTGGTATGATATACTGTACATTGCAAGCAAATAGTTTAAAGACTTGAAAGGAGGTAGCTGAGATAATAGCATTGTACTGTACTAGGTCCAAAAATTGGATATTTCAGAATAGTATAGAATGCACAGAATAGCAAATGAAGAATTTAAGATTTCTATTCTAGACCCATGTAAAACAGTCATTCATAGTATCAGAGGAGATTATGCTAATTTTGCCTAGGCAAGTTGGGGGTATTATAGGGTGTAGGGTGACATAGTTGGGACCGAAGGGGACATGACAGGTGCTGCAGACGGATAGGACATGGGCTAGTGGGGACAATACAGGGTGCTGGGGGCATGACAGAGGCTGTCAGGGACAACATATGGGCTAGTGGGGACAATCAGGGGATGGAGGGGACATGGCAGGGCCTGGAGGGACATGACAAGGGCTGATGAACACATTACAGGGGTTAAAGGGCATTTCTGTATAACATTTCTACAAACCAAAAATGGTTCCGGTGTAGGTGATGTAGTGAGGGGAAGATTATATTTACAGCTCTGAAAGTTACACACAGGATCCCAGTGTGTTATAATACAGTATTTCTAAACAAATACGTATTCCCTATACTCAAACTATACAGTGTTAAATAAGAAATCAATATTGATCATGATAATATGTCCATAAGCAATAAAATGAATTAGTATTTATAAAAAAAATTGAGGCTACTTCACTAAAATTCCATATAGTGTTATGTGTTTAAGGGATGAAGGACTTGTTTTGTTATTATTGTTTTTATTAAATTGATCACTTGGTCAAATTCACCCATTCCTTACTTATACATTCCCTTACCACATCATGTGTTTTTCTTCAAGTTTTACATATTCAATGTTTTCTTACACTCACATTTTCCTCTCCCTCATCGCTTTCCTGTTAAATATTTCAGTACGTTTTCTTTCACCCTTCTCACCGTAGTAGTTATTCATTATCTCTCTGAAACCATAGTCACTGAATCATTTTATAAGCATTTTTATTCCCTGCCCCTCTCTCAAAGAGGTCTACAGAGGTAACTATCAGCTTCCTTAATTATCTGTTTTGAAAGTTTAGGATGTCTTCTTTCAGGAATGCTCTGGAACTATTAAATGTCTTTCATTTGACAGACCCAAGTACTTTGAAGTTGATGTAAATTATTAATGTTAGGTTTAACATCACAGACATTTTGCCACAGGATGGACATGGGCGGTGGATGAGATCCCATAAATATGGCTGTGCAGATACTTGTTTAAGGGATTATTTTTCTTCTCAGTACAGAAATGATGTAGTGTTAAAAGATTACTATTGCTCATTTTCGACAATAAAACATGGTTTGCATCTGAAAAAGGTTCCTCTGGAGTTTTCAGTGTCTTTTTCTTTTGTGTGCAACACATTTTTTATTCACCTAGTTTATTAAAAGTACCCATTGTTTGTTGGTTTTTTTGGAGGTGTTTTATTTATTCATTTGAGTGGCAACCATGTTCGAGACGTGGCTGTAAAGTAGACCTCAGGGGGCAACTGCATATATATCGCGCATGGCAGCAATTGCCCCCCGAACCAAGCCGCCCCAAAATCTAAACTAAACAGCTGTGTGGCCGCTCACTGATGTGACCGATGCAGCGCACGACCGCCATGGCTGTCTTTAATGCCCTGGTCACTTCCACAGAAGAAAATAGTAACGTTACACAAATACCCTAAAGTAGGTGTCTTTGTAGTCAGCTTCATAGGGGGCCAGCATCCAAATAGAAACAACCAAATATCAAAACAAATACACACACATTAATAAAATTAGGCATATTTTTTAACCATTTCTGTTTTCTTTTCCTTCTGTCATGACCAGAAAGAGATATTAACATGGCAGGCTGTATAAAGTAATACTGTTTGAAACCCTGTCAACAAAATTCTTCAAAGACTACAAGCCTTCTCGAATTCCCACAAATCTCTGTTACTTTATGCAGGCAGAGTTTACTTGCAGTAGTACATATCACCCAGTAAGCTTCCTGAGCATAATATACAATTATAAAAACTGTGTGAGAGTAATATAAAACAAGTGGAAAGACTTACGGGATCTGAGTAACCTCTGTAAGGACGCGGGTTCCATTTGTATGTGGACAATTTTGAGTGTCCAGTATTTACTGACCTGTTGTATAAAGAAAACTGAAATCGGATTGGGCGAAGAAAGGCATCTGTTGGTGGTGAAACAATTGTGAATACCCTTTAGCCCTGAGGTCTGATGAATTGCTGATCTTAAATACTCTGATATTGGTTGGTAGCCCCCCCA
The DNA here is from genome assembly GCF_027358695.1 of Spea bombifrons. Taxonomy (NCBI): domain Eukaryota; kingdom Metazoa; phylum Chordata; class Amphibia; order Anura; family Pelobatidae; genus Spea; species Spea bombifrons. Next base: position 16,777,169 of record NC_071098.1, read on the forward strand.
AGTAAGACTAACGCCTCTGAACTGGTCAAAGCCTACCTTGTGGAACTGCCACTACCTAGCCAGTTCCCTGCTATAGTCCTTCAGCCATATTCTACCAACCAAAAAATCTACCAATTTTGCTCACATCCAGAATCAGACTACTTTGTTAACCTGCTGAATCCACTTACACTGCTCCTCGCAGCTATTGCCTAACTTCCTGCAGGTCCCCCGTTTATCCTCTTCTCCGGTTATCCCCTTATTTGAAGTCTACTGCATAGTTCCCTGCCAATAAGGAAACTGCCGTGCTGTTCACACAGTGCTGTAGTTAGTTAAAATAGAACCATACAGTAATAAAAATCAAGGGAGCTGTATATATTTAAATTTTCTTTATCAACCAATTTAAACAATATAAACCACCCTTTTCTGTGCTCATTTTGTGTAATGAAAAGTTTATACTATCAGTAAAGGTTTTTTGAAATTAAAAAATGTAACAAAGTTGGAATGAGTAGAATAAATGTAATTCGGCTACAATATAATAAGTTCCACCCACAAATGTAGTTCCCTAAAATAAAGATTTTGCGCAAGCGGTAGCATCCAGAAAATAATTATAATTCTAAATTGAGATTAGATATATTTGTTTTTTGGCGAACATGAAAACAAACACGAAGGGTGCAACCAATTGGTTGATGCTAGAGGAGGCCCCTGCCGGCGACCAATAGAGTCGCTCTAATGGACCTTTAGCTCCTGAAGGCGAAACTCCGCCCGGGGAAACCATTAGTCTCCTTGCTCCAGGAGTCAAAGGTCCGTATGAGCGACTCTAAGTTCTTAATACAAGAAAAGTCAAGCTTGCTATCTGACACCAGATGGTAACCCTATTTTTCCAGAGCTAAATAGATGTCACTGCCCAGGTTAAACAACATTTCCACTGCCTTCTGTATTGCATGTAACGTTCTTATAACATTAATGATTGGGGGAATTCCAACATCACCTGATTCAGGACACATCAAGGCTTCCATTTCTGTTGGACAGACTTTTCCTGTTCATATGACAAGCCACGTTCCATGTATTGGATATAAATGAGTACTCAAGCTCCACTTCATCTGGTTGACTGTTGATATTTGACATTAAAGGACTGTTATCTGAAAACATTTTTTTAAATTGATGATAAAGTCCATATCACAAAGGCTTCCTATGATACAGCATAGAAGTAAGACAACAGGTCTATGAAAATAGAAGCTTTCCAGTATTGAGCACACTGAACCTTGATAAATATCTGCCACAAGCAACTGGTGTTTCTGTAGCCTTAATTCTGTTGGTTCTGTAAAATTGCCCCCACTTTTTAAAGATATTCAACTCTTGCACAAGAGTTCAAATAAGGTGTGATGTTTCTGAAACCGTTATTTCCGTACCCTCTAAACACGGAATGTGCCTGGTTTTATTGCCTCTAATTCAAGCAATATTCAGCAGGTGCAGATGACTAGTACTTAATGCTGATGATAATTATGCTTTTATTGTGCACTGGTGTTTTCCCTGCTTCCCAATCCAGGAGAAATATTAGAAAGCATGAGAATATTAAATCACATCAGGATACTTTGCAGCAGTATGATGTATGTTCCTCAGTGAATATATAAACTGCAGTAGAAATAGCCTGGCATTCATACAAAGAGAAACTGTCAGAGTTCACAATGCAGCTGCCAGCATCCTTGTCTCTCCCAAACAAATCGAGCTTTTTCGTTTATAGATTTGCTTCATATCTTGATAGCCGCCCTCTCTCTCTGTGCAAGACTCTACTCCACAGGAGACTGTTTGCATATCTTCAAAATACCTGCCCATCTGCCAGGAAGACTTTGTAAATGAAAAGATAAAAATATTTACTTAGTTCACAGACAGAAACCCCAACTGCCAAGCTGTTTGGTGGCTGTAAATGTTTCTAATATTCTCTTTTATACTGTTCTTCCTCGCATCATCCTACAAAAGACCTGTGTTAGAGAAAGGGTTCTCCCAGTTCATGCTGTACGTTGCTAGGAAATCTTTGAAAGCCATCACTTTAAAGATTCTGTTTTTACGAATGCAAGTATACTTCTGCAAAATTATATACAGATGCTTACTCTACATCCTTACAAGGCAATGTGATGATGCTGCTGTTTCCCCAATCAAATATTTGTAGATCTACTCCTGTTAGTAGTGGAGAATATGAATGGGGAAAGTTTTCCGTATAACCAAAAAAGAAGAAAAACAGAGAAGATTTTAACCCCTTGTGGCAAGTATGCACTAAAAAGCTTTAAACATATGTTTGTTTAATCATAATTGTATTATAATTTCCCTGTTCACATCTTTGTTGGTGTCTTTATTCAACTCAGGGATCTCTCTGCTAGCCAGATATTTACAACAGTGACTTCACTTTTGATTTGTATTATTATATTTGATGAATATACAAAATTATGGTACCTCCCTGCAAAGTAGGGGAGTATCAGAGATCAGATATATCATCAGGGTCTGGACAAATCTTCTAGGATCTCTACTAACAGGGCCGGCCCTACAATGGAGCCGACTGGGGCAATTTTTGTTGTTGTTCGTTTTAAAGCGGAGGAGAGAGAGAGGGGCGCCGAGTGGTTTTCGCTTACCCGCTCGGCGCCCCTCTCTCTCTCTCTCAGCTACGGCGAGTCTCCCTGTTCGGTCTCGGTGCCGGCTTGTAATGCTGGGCGCCAGAAGTGGCGTCAATTGGCGGGGGGGGGGCATTTTAAACTTCGCCCCAGGCGGCGTTAAGTCTTCGGCCGGCCCTGTCTACTAATATTCTACAATGTGGAAGAAAATGCCTAAGTGGAAGTCTAGACAATTAAACAATGTGAGGTGTAACAGGGTACCGTTAAACTTCATCAGAATGCTGGCACTTGCTTAAAGTAAATGTATACATTGTCATTAGAAATCTGCTCCACCAGGATGTACTATTAAGTATAAGTGGCAGTTTGGCCATATTTTATATGATATTAAACAGTACTAGTGCTGGCAATTAAACATAAACCACAGTCTTTAGGAAGGTGGTGATGTTATTATTAGAAGCTGACTTTGGGTTGCAGGATATAGCATAGCATGGCAACCAGACCAAATTCACATAGACACATTGTGATATAGGTAAAAAGTGTAGGTGTGGAAATGGACAGAAAGATGTTGTAGTATATTATATACAAAAGATACATAGCTAGAAATGTGCAAAGTTTTGTAATACTTGCCAATCAGGCATCAGGGTATTCTGTAGAACAACCACATGCTCCTCTTTACAGGTGTATTCATTAATAAAAGAACACAACAGATGTTTGCACTCTAAAAAATATTTTTTCTTTCACAAAATGCCAAATAAATGACCAGTCCCAAAGCTATCACTGAGTACTTTTTAGTCATAACATACAAACTAAAGCAGAAACATTATTTCTTTGTAACAATCACTTTATAATTAAAGGTGACTGGCCTTATGGGATCCTGGGAGATTTACCATTAGGCAGCCTACCCTTGGGCCAGTCTTAATGTCACCCATCTAATTGTGCGGCAGTGAACACGGCCACCAATGAAGCTGCGGCATCAAAATAGACTTTGCACTTGGATGGACTGATTGCTGTGCGCACACGTATAATTACTCCCACTGTGCGTATGCTAGTCAGCCCCACACCGGATATGATGTCATATTCAGTGCAGTGATGACTGGCAGACGTGACCTGAGAGAAAGCAGGTGCGACAGGGAGGGAATTAGTGAGTGGAAGGGTAAGGGAGGGAGTATGTATGAATGTATGTTAGAATGAGAATGTATGTATAAGTGTATACTTATGTTGGCGTTTGCATGCGTGAGCATGGATGTGTAAGTGTTTGAGAGGGACAAAGATAGCACAGGCAGTTTGTTTGGAGGAACTGACAAGCTGTTTAGCAAAAATAGCCAGGGTGTTTAAGGGCACTGACAAACTGTTGTGTGGCAAAAGTGGTACATACAAGCGGTTTCTGGGCTAAGATGTAAGAGGCAGATGTGCAGAGTGCACAAGCTGTTCTAGGGGCAAATATGAAAGAGAAATGCTGTTTGGGGCTAAGATGGCACAGAGAAGCTGTTTGGTTCCGGTCCCCATGCGCCACATTTCCCGCGCCCGGCAGGAATCTAAGGACATCTAAGGGCATCACAGACCTGTTATTGCTCGATCTCGTGTGGCTGAACGCCACTTGCCCCTCTAAGAAGTTGGGGTCGCGTAACTAGTTAGCATGGAGGAGTCTCGTTCATTATAGGAATTAACCAGACAAATCTCTCCACCAACTAAGTTAGCATCATTTATGGTCAGAACTACAACGGTATCTGATTGTCTTCAACCTCTGACTTTCGTTCTTCATTAATGAAAACATTCTTTGCAAATGCTTTCGCTTTGGTTCATCTTGTGTCCATCCAAGAATTTGACCTCTAGCAGCACAATATGAATACCCCTGCCTGCCCCCTTAACCAACAAAATAGAACTGGAGTCCTAATCCATTATTCCTAGCTGAGGTATTCAGGCGACCAGCCTGCTTTGAACACTCTAATTTTTTCAAAGTAAACACTTCAGACCCCCCGGGACACTCAGTCAAGAGCATCGGGGAGGCGCCGAGAGGCAGGGGCTGGGACAGGCGGTAGCTCACCTCGCGGCAGACCTTCAGCTCGATCCCAAGATCCAACTACGAGCTTTTTAACTGCAGCAACTTTAATATACGCTATTGGAGCTGGAATTACCGCGGCTGCTGGCACCAGACTTGCCCTCCAATAGATCCTTGTTGAAGGATTTAAAGTGTACTCATTCCAATTGCAGGGCGTCAAAAGAGTCCTGTATTGTTATTTTTCGTAACTACCTCCCCGAGTCGGTAATTTGCGGGCCTGCTGCCTTCCTTGGATGCGGAAGCCGTTTTTCAGGCTCCCTTTCCAGAATAGAACCGATTCCCAATTACCACCCATTGACAGGTTCCATGAGAACAAGATTATCAGTGTTATTCACGTCACCTGTCAGTGGTCATAATGTTATGGCTGATCGTTGTGTGTGTGTGTGTGTGTAAACTGAGTTGTCAGTTGAGTTGAGCTGGGTTTAACCCCTTAAGGACCTGGCTTTTTTTTTCTTTTTGTACCTTTAGGGGTCAAAGCTGTTTTAACACTTGTGTTGCTTGTGTACCCACACATGTTATATATTGTTTTTTTCAGGACAAGATGGGCTTTCTTCCATTATTTTGATGATAGCATCTTATTTACTATAAAAAAAAATATTCTAAAACACGGTGAACATTTGAAAAAAACAAACACTGTTTTATTTGAAAATGTTTTACTCACCTACAAAAGCAAGTAAAAAACTAGCTAAATAGATTCTACTATTTGTCCTGAGTTTAGAAATACTCAATGTTTTTATGTTTTTTGCTGTTTTTGTAAGTTATGGGGCAATAAGTACAAATAGAGTTTTATGATTTTCAAACCTTTTTTCAAATCTGGTCATTCTGCCTCCATCTCCTCTTTGGAACATCTTTGAAGCTGGCTAATTCAATCTACCCCATCAAACAGACACCCAAGGTATTTCAAAAGCTTGTATTTTAACCTTTTTCATGCATGTGATTCTACCACCAGCCTTTGCCAAAGTTTGCGGTAGTAATTACTTTTGTATTTTTTCGCACAAATTGTACTTCAGGAATTAATTCATAGCTCCTGGTATGCATCACTATCAAACAACATCTCAAGATGTGTTCAGCAACATCTCCCGAGTGCAGTGATACCCCACATGCATGGGTTTGTCAGGTTGTTTGGGATTTAAAATGCCACATTTGGAAAGTGCACTTTTTCTCCATTTTGGTCAGTCCGTGCCTTTGCCCTATGTTTCAACCCGGCCACTCCAATTTACCTCATCAAACCATTCATTTTTTTTATTAAATTAGACACCCCTTGGGTATTTTAAATGCATTTATATTAACTCTTTCCATGTTGAGAGTTTTGAGAAGAGACAGCGCTAATTTTAGCACTTGCTCATAATAATAAATTTGTTATTTTATTCTTTTTTGGACTTTTTTGTTCTGCTGGTACTGGATAGTTCCTCTGGAGACATCACTGAATAATTATTTTAAATGTTAGCACATTTTTTTTTTTTTTTTTAGCAATTTACATTTTTCCATATTTTTTGTGGTATTTTACTATTCACATTGTGATTAGAATGCTGGGCTCCATTCACTTGCACGATAGAATGCAGTACCTGTATTCAACCTGCAAGTGAAGCCAGAGTTCCCAGACCGTCTGGCAAACTTTTTCAACTTCATTGTTTTGTTTAAAGGACGTCGCCATCTTGCGAGTGGCAAAGTCTCTTGCAGTGGCGGTCACAATGCGGTCACAACGTGGTCACTACGCGTCCTAGGGTGGGTGTTTGGTGTTGCTGAATGCCTCACTATCAGCAACGCCATTTAAGCGAGAATAGTGATCATTGATCACCTTCTAAGCTCTTAAACCGTCATCGGTTGTTAAGGGGATAAAGAAACAACTTGAATAATCACTAAAGTCTGAAGTCAACTCAAAGAACAACCTGGCCACATTTCTCATCAACTCATCTTATTCTTTATAGAAAAATTGCTCAAAATGTGTACAATCAACTCATCTCCTCAGGAGGGGAACTTTCCCAGAAATGATCAACCACATGGCAAATCAAACAATCTAACCAAACTGTCTGCAACTTAATTGATACACTTGTCAGTAGCAATTGAAAATAGCATCTAGACCTGATGTCACAGATCTACCCCAGGTCTTTCAGCATGGAAACAGGAGATTTTACTTTGTTGCAAAACACATTATGTTTCAATCACAGAACCATGCATTTTTTATCACAACAGGTCATGGAAATATACTCTCTACATGGTGATTCCTGGAGACTTGGCTTGACCTGCATAATAACCAGAAGTTGTTCATCCCACAGTACAGGAATGATTTTTTTAAACATGTGGTGACCTTTAGTTCTGGGTAATGAAACTGTTACAAATGTGTTTTTACGTATGTTTCTGTGTTTCTGATAAGTGCTTAGTATTCCACCATATTGCCATTTACTAGTTACATGTTGGTATGTTTTACAGCTATTGTTAAAAAAAAATACCAAATGTCCTAATAAATTGGCCTTATACCCATATAAATGCACTATGACAATAAAATGCTAAGGTTCTATAAAGTAAAACATATGCATTATCATGTCTGAAGTACCAGTGTTTTTCTTAGATCTGAATTTAACATTGGAAATGCTTAGTCTGCTTAATCTATTAAAATACAACAATTGAGATTTTATTTAGCAAATGCACGGCAACCTTACTGCACCGAACCTTCTCAAAAAGTTTTTTCTTTGGAACACTGTGATCAATGTTACACATGTAATCTGTTGGTGGTATTTGTCAAATTGTCTTTTCTTGATGTAATAACATCAAACAGATCTCCAACAATTAGGTTTTAAAAAATTTTTTGTCTCCTGAGTTATTGTTATTTCAAAATGCACAGAAGCAATATTATCTTGCGTTCTGTTCTTGGCAAGGGAACAATTGTTCCAATGGCCTTGAACGTCTTAATAACAAACACTACAACGAAAACTAATAGATTAAGACTTTTATGAAAAGTTTATAGCCATTGCCTAACTTGGAGATTAATGTGCCTTTCCTGTATTGTTCAGAGTGTTCTCTTATTTTAAAGTCACCTAGTCCTAGAGCATAATAAATGATCTCTACATTTAGCTACCAAACTCAAGTTCAAATCTATATTTATGGGGATTACATCATAAAAGGGTTGAGGCTATATATTACTACATCGTCCCTCGGAGAGATGAATAAATATCATGAAAACACATTATATAATGTATAGCTTTAAGACTGATGTCTTTTTTTATTTTGATGTCTCCTTTTGTTATTCAAGTTGGAGACTGGAAGAGCGCAGGTTTTATAGACGACAAAGGAAGGGATTCTTTACAGTGAGGACAATAAAGGTATGGAATTCACTTCCAAGGGAGGTGGTGTTATCCAATACATTAGATACCTTCAAAAGGGGTCTCAATATTTTCTTGGAAAGGCATGACATACAGGGATATAAATAGAATAACATTAATATTTTAGAGCTTCTTGATCTAAGGAGAAATCCGATTGCCCCTTGGAGTCAAGAAGGAATTTTTTTCCCCTGATGGCAGAATTCGAAGTAGCTTAATTAGGGGTTTTTTTTTCTTCTTTCCTGGGTAATATAGTTAAATATATAGTCAAAATATAAAAGACATTACGGACATTTTATCAATAAATACTGTTGTAAAGAAATAAAAAATAAAGATAAATATATGTAATCTCATAGTAGAGTATTTTTACATCATTACTGCTACTAACACAAATCTATAACACACAACACACGACTGGGTATCGGCAATCTATGATCCCCTTTTGTTGCTTAATTTATTTAGTTGGGGGGGGGAGAACACGTCCCCTTCAGAGGCAATGTGAGGTGCAATATTCATGTGCTTTATTTGCTGTGTCATTGAACTTCCCCATTATCAAGCCTATTTCCATCTGTAGCTGGTATTCTATTTGTTTTTTTAGAGTTAGCCAAGAAGGAATATCTTGGCTTTTCCACTGTCTAGCTATAGAAATTTTAGCCACTATTAGGATATGTGAGGTTAAATACTCTTTTACTTCACAGTCCTTCCTAATTTTATTGACTTCCATCGATTCTAAAACGGACTTGACCATTTGCCAACATGTTTTTAATTTACAGCAGCTCCACCAAATGTGGTCATATGTGCCCTTTTCTACTCCACATCTCCAACATGTATTTGAGCATTGTGAAAACATTTTTTTTAATCTTTCAGGGACCAAATACCACCTATGCATTATTTTAAATTGAAGCTCTATTAAATTAAAAACGTGTATTCTTTCTTAAATTTACCATGATTTTACACAAATCGTCCTGTTGTATTTCTTTTCCTAGCTCTTTTTCTCAGTTAATGTGTGCCTTATTTTTAACATTAGGGTCTTGCTTTATATCAACTACGCCACTTTGGACAATTTTTGTGATGTTAGGATTCTTTTCCACGAGTTTTATTATTTCGTCAGCTAATATATAATTTATGTCCTTAATTTTCTTAGATATGAAAAAAGTTCTCCAGCATGGACAGACCACAATGCAGTAGTAATGTGGTGAAAGGAAAGTTCCCACGCTGAATTAAGACCGGATTGGAGACTAAATAACTCATTTCTCCAAAGTGAGGAAAATCAGGATTATCTTCATAAAATAACGGAACATTTCTTTGAAAAGAATATCTCAATGGATATACCGCTGATAAAGGTGTGGTGTGCCTATAAATGTGTTATTAGGGGCCATCTCATTAAACTGGGGGCCATGGAGAGGAGAGCCCGGGGCCCACTTTTACCTGAGCTTTACATGACTAAGGGAAAGCTAACAAAAGATAAACCCCTCGGAAGAGCTAACAAATGAAAGGAAACCGAGAACCAAATCAATTAACATCATATGGCTAGAACAAAGGAAAACTCAAAAAAACTAAACCAAATATGGTATTACAAAAGCAACTAGGCTGTTAAATTACAATGGGAAAACTAGCAGAGAATTTATAAAATAATAGAAGAAAAATCCATAAAGTATAATCCTCAAGAAATAGGAGAGGCTTTTGGCAGATATTATAAAAATCTATATAATTTAAAAAATCAGCCCAGGGAAGCAGACATATTAAAATATTTGGAAAAGATAAAATTGTCCACTGTAACAAAAGATCAATTAGACCTCCTTAATGTTCCTTTTAAATTAGACGAACTTAAATCAGCTATAGTTAATCTGAGAAGTAACGTAGCACCAGGTCCAGATGGGTTTACGAACATGTTTTTCAAAAGCATTAGGCCAAAGATAGAACACAGACTGCAGGATACATTCAATTCAATAGGAACAAAGAATAATTTCCCTCAAGAAATGATGCAGGCAAATAAAGTGCCCATTTTAAAACCTAATAAAGAACCAACATCGATAATTAATATTTTTAATATAATTATAGGCCTATATCTTTATTGAACGTGGACAGTAAGATCTACACATCTATCCTGGCCTCAAGACTGAAATAAATAATACCTACAATAATTAACAACGATCAAGTAGGGTTTGTTGCAGGTAGGTCTTCTACTAGTAATATTAGAAGGCTTATACAGTCATTCGATCTGACCAGAAGTCAAGGAACCCCCATGCTGATCCTGTTTGTGGATGCTGAAAAGGTGTTCGACAGGGTCAATTGGAGGTTCATGATGGCCACCTTAAAAAAATTTGGATTAGAGGGAAAGATCCTGGAAGAGATAGATGCAATATATACATCTCCATCTGCTAGGATTGTTGGCTCAGGTTTTTCCTCTCCATGGTCCCCAGTAAATAATGGCACTCGGCAAGGCTGCCCATTGTCACCGTTGTTATATAACCTCGCAGTGGAGCCATTAACATAGACAGTAAGAGACCACCCATATATAAAAGGCTTTAATTATGGAACAAAATAGTCAAAGATAAGCTTATATGCTGACGACATAGTGGTAATAATAACTAACCCAATAAGCTCTGTGGAATATTTAATTAAAGAGATAGAAAGATATGGCATATTATCAAATTACAAACTTAATATTGATAAAAGCTGTGCTGTTGTCTTTCATGTGGAACAATTAAAGATCTTAGGTATAGATACAACTTTAATTGGTCAGAAAAGGAAATAACATATCTTGGCATTAAAATCACACCACACCTAGGAAAAATTCTAAAACTTAATCATAAAAATATATTATCTCAAACTATAGAGAAATGTAAAACTTGGAGTAACAGGGAGATATCATGGTGGGGAAGGATGAATACCATAAAATCATATGTTCTCCCAAAGTGGATTTACTTGTTTGGATTAATACCCTTGTCCTTTCCTAATGCCCGGTTAAAAGAAATTCAGAGGGTTTTTCTTAGTTATATCTAGTCGGATAAACCTCCTAGAGTCAGCATGAAAACACTAAAGAAAAATGTAAGAATAGGAGGTATAGGCCTACCAGATACGATGCTGCAATGTTAACCCACATAATTAAACGGCATAAAGAAAACCATGCAAATGAAGTCTGGTATAAAATGGAATCCTATATGTTTTGCTCGGGAGCTTTGGGATGCATTCAGGGGTTGGAAGAAAAAGAAATTAAAAAAATGAAATCATTTTTTGATTGAAAATGTATGTAATTTTTGGAAAATATTTAAGAGAAACAGAAAAATTTATTTTCTCCCTGTCCCTGGTGTGCCTCTTGAGGTTTTAGAGTCAATCATGGAAGACATATCAGTAGCTCGGTGGTTAGAAAACGATATAAAAATATAGGACACATAATAGAAGGGAAAGTAATAAAAGAATATTCTGGACCTCCCAGCGGAATAATTTTCTTAAGGTTTAAAAAAATTGTGTCTCTTATGAATTGTACATTTTATAATTATTTTGGGGATACGTCCCAATAATAAGAATTGATGAGCAAGCCAGTAAGGTTTTTTCATCTCTTAACCGCTTAACGACCAGGCATGTCACGGAAAAACATTCACTTAATGACCAATAACGTACATGCTTAAACAAGCGATCATAGATCACTTTCTTCAACTAAACTGTGTAGCTGTAATGCCTTGACGTCAAAGCATTCAGCAACACTGAGATCGGCATCAGGGGTCATGTGTGGCCCCTCCATGGGGCATCAATGTCCACCATCCACCAATAAAAGTGGAATGCTTTTTTACAATTAGTCTTTGCTGAATATTAATACAGTTAAATATATACACATTGCCTGTAACCTGTTGTATTACTGAAGGATATTTATGTCAACACAAGTTACAATTCAACATGGGAATTAATGTAGATTGAAAACAATAAAAGAAATGGATATATGCAGTGGCGGAACTACCGGGGTCGCAGGGGTCGCGACTGCGACCGGGCCCTGGAGTTCTGCCAATCAGGGGGGCCCAAGGGGTGCAGAGTGGTGGTTGCTGAAAACGACCGCTCGGCAACTCTTGGGCCCCCCTGACTGACAGAAATCCAGGATGCCTCTGCTCCCCGTCGCTGCCGCCGCCGCTGCTCTGCTGCTGCTGCCGCCATCGCCTGCCTCAGCGCCATATGCCGGCGCTCAGCAGTGAAGCGCCGGCACCCGAGACAAATGCCTCACGCTCCCAACGGTAAGTGACCTACAAAGGGGGGGTAGGGAGGGAGTGGGTAGATCGTGAGAAGAGGGGGTAGGGAGGGAGAGGGTAGATCGTGAGAAGGGGGGTAGATCGTGAGAAGGGGGGTAGGGAGGGAGAGGGGAGACTGTGAGAAGGGGGGGTAGGGAGGGAGAAGGGAGACTGTGAGAAGGGGGGTAGGGAGGGAGAGGGGAGATCGCGAGAAGGGAGGTTAGGGAGGGAGAGGGTAGATAGTGAGAAAGGGATAGATGGGTTGAGGGTGGGGGGGCCCTTAACAGATTCTCGCACCGGGGCGCTGAGGTTTCTAGTTACGCCCCTGGATATATGGCAACATTATGATCACATAATATTAAAGATAGTTAAAGATCAAATGCAAATCTGAAAGAGGAGAGCTTGCACTGTGCTATTGCTTTCCTCAATATTCCGTTTCTCAATCAATTACAACTATTCTGTCTTGATCTTTGCTTCCTTTGTTTTTCACCTTCAGTGTATGCTATCCACCTCCTTTTCACTGCATCTCTCAACAATGGCTGTAAATCACCAAGAGACATAAATGGAATGAAGGAGCAGAAGGAATAATTGGGAAGCTTGAGTTAAATGGCAGGGAGATAATAATTTATTCAGGATTTGACAGTCTGGGGAGCAAGTAAGACGAGGATGTGCCAAACATGTAACAAAATAGAAGTCACATAGTAATATTTTAAACTGCTATTTGTTTATAGGTTGGTAAATTGAACATTTCTCCTTCACTGCACGTCTACAGAGCCCCCTTTATAACAATAACCTTAATGCTGACCAATGTATTAACCTCCTCACATGCAGTAGAGACTAATGCAACTGGGCACTAAAATATGTGATGCCATGGGCATCTGATGGTGGTGCAAAAAGCTTTGTGTGTGCATGTACTGATTAACACAGGCCCAGAACACTGCAGTTGATCAAATACACTACAATTGCTAAAAACTCTGGTCCTCTGGTGTAACATAGTCCAGGTACTTGAGTGGTAAACATTCTTAGCCATTTTAAATGGTTGCAGTAAGTGCTACCTACGTACTACATAAATTATTTTTATTCAATATAGTTCCTGACATTAAGTGCATAACCAGCAGAGCTCGGTCACCCTACATTAACCATCAGGATGAAATAAGACTGTCATCTGCATCCAACAGTCAGACTAACAAAAATGTTCACTTATCATCAGCCAGCAGCAAGCATGTAGAGACTGTAACCAACCACCCTCAACTGCCTAATAGATCATAATGCATAATAAGATGCTCTGCTCCGTTGAATAAGTCCTACCTCATTTCATGTAGATAAATGATTTTCGATTTTACATCTAAAGAAATACCTAGCACACAGGGGTTTAGGGTATTGTCACATAAGTATAGCCATTCAGGTATTGATTGATTTGCCTGCAGTCTGTCTGTCTGTCTATCTATCTATTTATCTATCTATCTATCTATCTATCTATCTATCTATCTATCTATCTATCTATCTATCTATCTATCTATCTACCAGGGTGCTTGCACTCAGTTTTCCACATACAAATCCAATGGTTTGCCCTGGGACCTTGGGTCTTTGTAATATAACAACTTTCTTTAAAAAAAAAGAGGTCTACATACAACATTTCAGTCCTGGGACTTTTTAACATAACCCACCTCAGTGAAATGTGTCTATAAATACCCTGAAACATGAGTGTAACCCAACCAAATGACAGGTAGTGAGAAGGCACAAACTTGAAAGGACTGCCCTAATGCACAAATTACCTCCACCTGGGCAGTCAAAAAACTGTAACTAAAAACAAAAGACAAAATGTCTGCGATTTCAATATACTCAGATAAAGCAAAAACAAGCATTGCTTGACACTAGGTGTGTTCCCATAAAATGCACTACTCACAAATCAAGGTTACGTGGACCCTGCCACAACAGTGTGTGTATATATATATATATAGATATATATATCTGAAATAACTTTACACAGCAGAATTAGCTATATAATCATTGCAATCCTTGGAAAATCCCTGCTGTGATTTCTCTCCGGGGCTGTCCTCAGCCATAAAGCATCACAGGCGGGACAGCTTTCAGTAGTCTCTCTCCTCAACGCCATGACCTTTTTTTTACATTTAAAATGATAATGTACTTGTGCATGTAGCTCACATTTTGTGGAGTATTTCTCCTAGCCCCTAGCAGATGCCAAATCTCCTTCCACATCTGAGGTTACAGCTATGCCACTTCAAGCAGCCAGTCAAGCCGACCATGGAGGAGAATGAAGGGAAGCTGCAGGGCTTTTTTCATTTTGGAAGAATGAATATTCACAGATTCACAGAGAACTTTAATATGCATTCTTCTTTGGTGAGACTGACAGGAACAATAAACTGGTCTTTAACTGGATTCTACACTGCAGGGTATCAGTCCTGGTCCTATCGTGAAGATAGCTCTACGTCTATCTCTTGCCTGTTTAAATCCCTTCACTGCATTAGCCTCCACCACTTCTGCTGGGAAACTATTTTATTTATCTACCACCCTTTTAGTAAAGGAGAACTTCCTTACATTACTTCTAAGCCTCCGACCTTCTAGTTTTAGACTATGACCTCTTGTTCTAATATTGCTCCTCCTTTCAAACTAGGTTACCTCCTGAACCTTGTCAGATCCCTTTAAGTATTTAAATGTTTCTGTGGCATCTCCCTTTCTCTTCTTCCCTCCAAGCTATACATATTAAGATAATTTAATAATTCCTGATAATTTATATCTTGCTAAGCATTCACCATTTTAGGTGCCTCATGTCTCGTGGCTGCCATCTCATTTCCCTCCTGGCATTTCCTGGCCCCGAAGGTTTCCACCTGCCTGCTCCCCCGAAACACTGCCACATATTAGCTTCATGGCTCCAAGATGGCCGTCTCAAGTGTTTTGGTCTCCAATATGGCCACTGCAAGTGCTTCGGTCTCCACTATGGGAGCCACAAGTGTTTTGGTCTCCAATATGGCCACCACAAGTGTTTTGGTCTCCACATTATCAGGGCTTATTGGATGATTCTACCCTTCTCATCTGTTATTCCCACCTACTGTGTGTGGTTGCCTTGTTTTGTATTAATAGCTCTCAGTTACTTCTTCTAATTGCCTATGATAGTTATCCTCATCTTGGCTCCAGATTGTGTTTACTGAGTTTTGTTGTTTGTGACCATGGCCATCTGACTTCGCTGCTCTCTCAGTCCAGTGATTTTTCTGGTAGCCAATTATTATACATGTCAGAGTGCAAATGTCCTGGGGGAATAAATCATGAGGCCCGTAGGTAGATTCCCTTTAGGTGAATAACCAAATTTACCACTATAATTTGTCAATATATATATATATATTATATATATAACATTGTAAAGCAATAATTACCAACAAAATGTCCCATTTGTCTGTAACTCTGGCTGTAATTCAATTGACATCACAAATCCCAGTAATATATATTCCTTAAGGTAACGTAATAGCCTCAGATTCTGACAGTGTCATAAAATAAAAGTCTTTGGTGAATAATATGTTTTTAGATTTCATTTTAATTCACTTTATTAAACATTCCACCCACTCCCTCCTTTATTCACCTTAGGGGTAACAGTATCATCACTACAATGAAAAAAGTAAATCTGAGGACCTATATTTGTGTAATTATCCTTTATTCAGGTATCATATCAACGTAATTGTTATAAAAATAAATTAGGCTGTATATCAACAGACCACCTTAAAGGAGGGTGGGACCTTTACTATATATGAAGGGTGTGGTTGCTGATGGCATATACATCCCCCCTATGTTTTGTAGGGTTTGTCAGAGAGGAGAGTTCCCCGCACCAGACCTTCTGCGATGGACACAGACAACCCCCCCGGCTGCAGCGAAAGTTGTCTACGTGGATCGCGTAGACGTCTACCCGCTGCCCCAACTACACAGCAGGGGGTCGCCTGATAATCAGGGTAGTCTTATAATCGAGCAAATACGGTAGATATGTTAGAGAAAGTTCAGAGAAGGGCTACTAAATGGTTCATGGATTACAGGATGAAACTTACCAGGAAAGTTAAAGGATCTTAACATATATAGCCTGGAAGAAAGACGTGACAGGGGGGATATGATAGAAGCATTTATATACTTTATAAAGGGAACCAACATGATAAAGGAAGAGAGTTTATTTAAAAGAAGAAATACTACCACAACAAGAGGACATAACCTTAAGCTAGAGGGGCAATGGTTTAAAAGTAACATCAGGAAATATTACTTTACTGAAAGGGTAGTGGATTGCATGGAATAACTTTCCATCAGATGTGGTAGATGTTAATACAGTGAAGATATTTAAGCAAGCGTGGGATAGTCTTAAGGCTAATCTAGATATAGGATAAAGCCAGGGACTAAGAAAAGTATTCAGAGGGTGGGCAGACTGGATGGGCCGTTCTTATCTGCCGTCACTTTCTATGTTTCCATGGTTACACAATTGATGAAAAATAGGTTGAAGTTCAATAGTTCTGCTCATATTCTGCAAGGAAAATATGTTTATGTTTATGGCTAATTTTTAAAACATATTCATGTGCTGGTCTTTCTGATTCATAATTTAGAGGGCAAGGCCTTACGAAGAATCAATTATATGTAGTTTAAGTTATGTTATGGGTTCCATCAGAAAGCTGTTTGTGGGATGCATGTGGATGGATTGCTGAATTTTCCAGAAGTCAAATAGTTAATTACTTCTTTGAAAGTTTATACCTAAAAAATCAAATATAAAGAAGCTCATTAGTGTTATTTACTTTGTTTGAGAAAACGCCAAAATTCAAGATACACACGGAGCCAACATCCAAGATACACTCAATTATCTGAGTCAATATTACACAGGCAGGCAATCCACAAGACTGGATCACTGCCACTCTGAGATGTATTTAATATATCAAAATGTATTGAAATCTGTGACAAAAATAGCCAGCTGCATTTGGAAAGAATTGGAGGGCATTATACCGCACCTGTTACATTATAGTTCATTCCCGGTTATTTTGAGGCAATATCAACACAAGAAGAGCATAAGAAAATGATAAAGCGAAAAACATAAATACTCTTAAAAGTCTCTAAAATAATCAGCAACCAGTGGAATTGAATTGGATCATTCCACTGTTAGCTATGATGATAAGACAACAATTCAAACTTTGCATCATAATCACATTTTGTATATTGCCACAATGCAGACGCCTCTGCCTGCTTTGTAAAATGTACTTGGACTTTTTACCACTTTTCCCAGATATTTCAGTTGTCAGCTCTTATAATTGAAATGAATTCTCAAAAAAGGTTACATTGATTAATTGATTTGGCCCTTAATGATAAAATTGAAGAGTTATCCAAATTGTGATTTGATTAGTTTTCATTAGGTATACTTTATACATAGAGTATAAATGAAAAAAAGCTATTATAGAAATAATCTTCTGCTCCTTTAAAGTTGTTTTTCTCTGGGAAGCTCTTTAAATGTTTAGAAAAGCTGGAAACTTACAACAAATAAAGGGAAATTTGTAGTTGCTTCATATTTCCAATTAGGCCACATTTCACATTGTTCATACTAAGTAATATACATAATAAAACCAAGGTATATAAAACCCATCATCCATCCCCCAAAACACATTTAATCTATTCTATTTTAAGTGAATATTAAATAAAGCACATACTCTGTAAAATGCTGTTATTAAATACCAAATCAACATAACTGGGAACTTCTCGGCTCCGGCTGCGGGACGCGACCAGGACTGCACACTGATGGGCGGTCCCGCTGACGTCGGTGGGCGCTCACGCTGATGTCGGGGGAGTTCCCACTGACAGCAGCGGGAAACACCCCCGTTTAAAGGAAAAAATGGGCGGGGAGCGAGACCCCGCTCCCGCTAACCGGAGGATTCGGGTCTTGAGCCGGAGAACTGGAGGAGCAGCGATTACTCGGCAATCTCCGGGTCAAACTCGGAGATTTCCCAGGTATGCAAAGCAATAAAAATCTCTTTCAAATGAAAAAGAGCGTCATTAAATGGAAAAAAAGTCCAAATGTGGCAGAATTGCTATACAAAACAGGCAGTTAGCAACATTCCCCGGATGTAGGAAAAGGGCACACCCTTGTGAAATTCCACCACAAATGAGAGACTTGGTTTGTCTTGGTGGCTAGAGGTACCAATGGGAAACCCTCTTACTCCGGTCAGAGCAACAAATATAAGTCCAACAAGTTAGGCTGAGAGCGTGTAAATGTTCAACAGGAACACAGGAAGGATGTTGGAAAATGAGGAACTAAAGAGTGCCTGGTTGTAGGCACTTTTGGTGTGAGGACAACCAAGGACTGTTTTTAGTTTACGCAAATTGTGCACATACATACTGTGCACTCTCACACCCACTGAGAAAATTATGGACAGAGGTGAGCAGGACGCCACCATCTTGTGAAAATATCTTGCTGTCAGGAGCTGTCAGGAGCTGTCACAGTGCGTCCTCGGGTGGGACGATCGACTCCTAAGCTCTTTTAAATCTGGTGTCAATCTCTATATAATATAGGATGGATGTCTGAGGGAAGGGCCATACAGGGCCCTGCATGCAGATCTCGGTGTTGCTGAATGCTTTGACCTTGAGGCATTACAGTAACAGTGTTTGGGTACACCGCCAAAGGTTGGTTCCTTCTGCCCATAGCCACCAGGAATACAGAACTTCAATCGTCAGGTGGAAATAGCTTCGAAGACAGCAGGAAACACCGATCCTCAGGAACCTCTGTGGCACTGTAACATAGCATAGTACTTTACTGTCCTGACAAGGAGACCACCAAGGCTAACTCCAATAACAAGACAGAACTCTAATTGAGGTAAAACAAGAACTGACTTTAATGAAGAAACAATCAACACCAGCCTCCAAAAAACCTTATAGTAGGTGGGAAGTGACTCATAACGCTTAGAAATAGAATATGCAAAACAGAATATGCAGAATATATGCAAATTAGAACACAACATAAGAGAGCTCCGTCTCTCTCGCTGTTGCTACCCTGTATCAGGTACAGGGTGACTTAAACACAAATTCAAGTGGAGGAACCATATCATGCAGTGCAATTAGTGTCCACAGTCTCTTGCTAGAAATATGTTATCCATCCCAGGGGTCCACGGGCTATAAATAAAAATGCAGGCGCCCCCCAAGTCATGGAGGCTTAAGTTACAGATCGCTTTCTCACCCTTTTGTCAATTTAATTGTCGCCAACAGGATTTTTTCCATGACGTGCCTGGCACGTCAATTGTCATGAAGGGTTGATAAAACCTTTTTTTAGATATATAAGTGACAGAAGAAAACATAAACCAGGAATAATTAAACTAAAGACAAATGAAGACTAAATAAATACTTCTGTTTTTACAGAGGAGGATGGAGGTGAGGAGCCCTTGTTAGCAAGAGAGGAATAGGGTGATGTAAATCAGCTATGTTTACAGAGAAAGAAGTTCTACTTGGACTCTCCAAAGTAAAAACAGACAGATCTATGGGATCTGATGGGATACACCCAAAATTATGAAAAGAGTGTCAACATGACTTGGCAAAACTGCTAGAAGACTTATTAAATCTGTCACTAATGGCAGGAATAGTTCCAGAAGACTGGAAGTTTGCAACTGTAGTAGCACTGCACAAAAAAGGCAGTAGAGAAGATTCTGTAAACTACACAGCCTTACATCAGTAGTTGCCAAATTGATGGAAACCATGCTAAGTATGAGATTGCTAACTCTCTGGGAGTAAATGGTTTGCATGACCAGAAACAGCACTGGTTTACTACATAAGATTCTGCCATACTAACTTTATTTATTTATTATTTAGACCAGAAAGGAGCTGTTGATATAGCCTCTCTAGGTTTCAGTAAGCCATTCAACATTGTTGCTCACAGAAAATAAATTGCAGTCTTTGGGTTTGGATGTAAAAATAGTGGAATGGATAAGACAATGGTTAATTGGTAGGAGGCAGACGGTTGTAGTTAATGGTGTATATTCAAAGGAAAGACTTGTTACTGGTGGGGTACCTCAGGGATCAGTATTGGGACCTGCACCTTTTAATATTTGTATTAGTAATATTACAGAAGGTTTTAATGGTATGATATGTCTTTTTGCAGATGATACAAAGTCTGCAACAACATAGAGATTCCGGGGGAGGGGGAACAACTTAAATAGCAAATTATATAAGTAAATTAGAAGAATGGTCGAGAGTGTGGCAGCCAAGGGCTGATTAAGATTTGAGTCTTTACAGCAAGAAAAATGAGCAGACTAGGTGGGCCGAAAGGTTCTTATCTGCTGTCAAATTCTATGTTTCAATGTTAATGTGATCAAATATTGTTAGATGATAGACAGCTTAGTGTATTTTTTCAGTGGTCCCTTATATAAATTGTAATATTGCGACTTTCTTGTTTTTTTCTGATCAGTTTTATTTTTTCAGGCCAAAAATCCCATATAACCAGTTATCGGGGAGTATCTCTGGATAAAGGAATAAAGTTATTGTTGCATTAACAGTTTGCATTCATGAATGTGAACAACTTAAGGAATGTATTCCTTTCTTGGTGTGTGAAACCGACTTATTTTTAAATATGCACATACAACAAATTCTGGGTTTATGCAACCACCTATTCCACTGGTTTAGTTTGATATATAACATTGATTAATTTGTTTGCGAACTGTTTGCGTCTTCATTTACTGCATAATTTTGCAAGTTTGAAATCAATGATAGCGCTTTTTGGGCATGCTCCTAGGACTTTGTCTCCTCATACTGATTTAAAATCTTTTAAAAAGGGCTCTTCCGTCATGGGCCACAAAGCTACAGGTCGGATGGAAGGATCCATGGATGTGTACTTGTGTGTGTGAGCATGGATGTCTACCTGTAATTGTGCATGTGTATGTGAGCATGGATGTGTACGTGTGTGTGTGTGAAAGAGCATGGGTGTGTACTTGTGTGTGCTTGGATGTGTGTGTGTGAGAGAACATGTATGTGTAACTGGGGTGAGATGGAGTGGGTGTTAGTGAGTATGAGTTAATGTGTGTAATTTGTGTGTGTTTACATATGTTGTATGTTGGAAGGGGGCAAGGGGTAAAGAAGGCATAGACAAGTTGTATGTGGGGCAATGATGGCAGAGACCAGCTATTAAAGTTGAGAGGCCCCGGGACAATTTTTGCACCAGGACCCTGTGGTTTCTACTTACGCCCTTGGGTTTCAGGTCTTACCTTAATAAATTAAATGATCATTTAAAATCTGCATTTTGTGTTTACTCACAATGTCTGACTTATATTTAAATTAGTTGGGTGACACATTTAAATGTGACAAAAATACACAAATAATAGAAGAAATTAGGGAGGAGCGAATACTTTTTCATAGGACTGTAGCATTGATGCTGACTGGCAATAAAGATGCTTGCATGCACACTGCTGTGCAGGACATACATTTGGTCAAATGCATCTTCTGCAACTTAAACAATTGGGAGGGTGAGAAAACTGCAAATGCATTGAAGGGGATTCCAATGAATCCCTCCATGCATTTTCCAGGAAAAAAATGTTTAAAGAAGACACTCAGCTATCATATGCATTAAAGAGCATTGATGGCTGTACTGTTCCTTTAAAAGCAGTTCATCAGCTTTCAGGAGGGGAATGATGCTACAATGTCCAGTATAACAGCAAAAATTATTATTTTTTTAAATGTAATCCACAGATTAGCCCAGTAATTCAAATAAACCTAAAGCACAATATCATCACCCAAATGATTCATATAGCTATATATGAGATAAGTGGCAGCAATCAAGATTTTTCAGTGTAACTGTCCCTTCTATTTGGCCAAGCATCCTCTTATACCATTAGTAACAATAATTAAAAATACATACCAGCGGATGGGACAGTAAGATAATATTGTCAAAAGAAAGGCACAGGATAATAAGGTTAGCGTAAGGGTTGCTTGACCCGTGAAAAGTATTGATTTGTTGTTCAAATGAAGCAGGAACACTTGTGCCAATATATTTTCAGTTAAGTGATTTAAACTCGGGCTCTGCTAGAATATTACCTTAAAAAGCGCAATCTAATTCAGGGAATAGCAGAAAGAAGATAAGTGTTTGGACAGGCTAGAGGGAGAGAAGCTGGAAGTTCAATTAAGAAACAGGTAAAAATGGAAAAAATGTCAGCCCCTGTGAAGTCATTTCACATTTACCTCCATAGAGGAAAGCTACACCCTTTTTTAAAATGCAGGGATGGAAAAGTGGGAAACACGACTGTGTCTCATCATCAACGAGATTAGTAAATGCATACTATTCATACTACTCTTATAGAATAATACTAATTCTAGATATACCAGTAATCCTATCTTTAGCTTTGTATCTATTTGTACTGCTTCAAGAATTTGAGAAGTCACATAGCCCTATCAGACTCTAATATAATATATATAAGTACTCCAAGAAGTGTGAGAGGGTATAAGTAAAAGGAAGCGAGAAAGCAACAAAATGCAAAGGACAGTTGAGACCTCTCTTTGTTTTTATTTGGTATTCGGAGATTCGATTTAATGAAATTAGAAAATGTTTGTAAAAATTGAATTTGAACACACAAGTCTACTGTCTAATGCCATACACTTACTGTCAGGGCCCACTTTTTCGCTGCCATGGCTTTTTCATACATGTGGTATATCAATCTGCTACCACTAGTGGCCACCCTCCGCCCTCTGGAGCACTCAGAACTCAATTACCAGGATCAGGTGTACCTTATTAAATGAGTTGAGCCCTAATCATTCCATCCAGCTGCGCCTTGTTTCTAGGCTTGAATCCTGGCTACTTCGTCCAGCTCTACCCTTCAGTCAGGGCCTTTGTATTGAAGTCTGTGGACCATTCTGCTGTGGCTTTGTACCTGTACCGTTCCTGGTTACCTGCTTTTGTGTCCTTATCAAGTGGACTCCCTGCTTTTGTGTCCATATCAAGTGGATTCCCTGCTTTTGTGTCCTTATCAAGTGGACACCCTGCTTTTGTGTCCTTATCAAGTGGACACCCTGTCTTTGTGTCCTTATCAAGTGGACACCCTTCCTTTGTGTCCTTATCAAGTGGACACCCTGCCTTTGTGTCCTTATCAAGTGGACTCCGTGCCTCTCGTGCCCTTCCAAGTGGGCTCCCTGCCTTTCGTGCCCTTCCAAAGGGGCTCCCTGCCAAAAGACTTATTACCGGTATTTCTTCATCCTGCCATACGTCCGTTTTCTTGCTTACAGACTGTATAACCCTTATTTGCTTGTCCTGTTATAAACATACAATACATTGCATTACCTAGATTTCTGCTTGTGGTGTCTTTGTTTGTATAATCATGCATCGTGGGTTACAGACCGAACCCCAAGTATCCCCTGCACATGGGCTCCTACCCAACCTGATTACCCGGGTCCTGACACTTACACATTCTCTCCCCCATCATCAGTACAGGCTTCCCTTCCCTGTACCATCTTACCTTGTGTCTAGCACTACTGTATATCTGTCAGGCCCCCGGTCCTTCCCCTCGCCTTTTACCTGCGGCGTTTTGGCGCTGCGTTCTGGCGGGGGGTGGGCTGCGTCCCGCGACATCCACCGCATGTAGCGCTGCATTGCAGGGTAGGCCGCGTCCCCGGCCTCTAGTTGGTAGCATACCGCAACCCATACACACCCCCATGGTCGAGACAGCGAGGGGACATGTCCTGGCCTCCGTGGACCCTATCCCATTGGTGGACATAGAGGAGGCGTAGAGAGAGACTGGCAATCCCTTAGGGGGATTGCATAGCAACACATGTGAGGGCAGAGCACCTGCGAGTCAGAGGGAGGAGCTCTACCTGTAGATCAGTATAAAAACCCTGCACACCCTTCATTCAGTGCTTAGTTATTGAGCCCTCTGGCTTGGTTTGCTTTGCTCAGACCCAGTCCCTTTCGTGTTCAGCTCATGTTATTTGATTGACCTCCCAGCACTTGACTTTGGCATCGTTTTCTGGACTTCGTATTTATCTCCTATCCTGACCCAGCTCGTCACCTGTTGTTGCACCATTGCCACCTGCCCTGATTTGGATTTGCTCCGGACTTCGTGTTTGTACATGGCCTCTTGCTTGGCCAACCTTCTCTACGCTCCCAACCAGTCCTGCTAGAGCCTGACAATATCCACTACAGCTTGAACTCTTTGTGCAATCTGTCACTACTCCTCTGGGTTATGTGACTCTGCTAGGTGCCTGTATTCTGCATCTGTTTGTATGTAAAATCCTAACTCTAATGATGTGTTAATGCTAACAATTAAATACTCTTTGTGCAATAAGTACACTGTTTATAAGCAGTTCCCAAGTGCTCATCTAGAAAAATGTTTATGGAAACGTTGGCAGAATATAAAAGGAATTAATGGACTGCTAATTCGATACTCTGACAACATCTTTCCAAGACACACCCAATAATTGTTTTGCCATCACTCTTGGAAAAAATATAATGTATGACAATATCATAAGCTAAAAACTGTTAGGGACACAAATAAAGCTAAGCACCAATATTTCCTATGTGGAAACACAGACAACCTTCCTGCTTTACCAACAGTGGCATCTGCAGTATATAGTCACATGAGTTCAAGCACTTAAATACTTTACCTTTCTAGTCATCATTAAAATGATTAAGGTCAATGACATTAAAGTACATTACATTACATTACATTGTATCTTTAGAACACCAGCAGATTCTTTAGCACTATCACAGTAACAGTGAACATTAATAATAATGTTGAAACTTACTGAATCTTCTCATGTTTGGTTGTGATCTTATAGGATCTTTACAGCTCAAAGTCTTCCAACAGGGTAAACGAGTACACCCCAAAATTATTGTACTGCAAAGTCTGCAAAAGACGTACCATTTAGTACAAGCAAAGTTTTGGTGGGTTTTCTGGTGTTTGCAGAGGAGATTGAAAAAGAAGACTTGAGGGTAAGTTGGATCCTGTGATCTTTCAACAGCAGATATGTTTAAAAAGATTGTGAAACATTGATTCAACATTAGCAGAGACAGTCCTTGGAAGAGAAAACAAACTTATTGAAGGTAACATGGACATAACGGTCCCATAATACTCTAGCAGATCACCATAGAGCACTAAATCTGTCAAAATAAGCCTGGAGGATTCTACCAGGAGGAACGACCTGAGGATCTACGGAATTCTCATCGTTACTCCAAATATATATTTAGGGGAGCTTGTCAAGAGCTATTTGCAGAACCTAGTTAAGATATTGTGGCATCAGAAATATTAATTAAAAATGTTGCAACATTACAACACATCATTTTCAATTTTCCACCAGGGAAAGTGAGAAGGGACAATGAAATAGAGTCACATTGATTATGGCTGTAACTGATGGTTCCAACAGCCTGTAGTGTTTTTTTCTTTACTTTTTACTCTGGCCATGGGAAGGGACAAGAGGAGCAGCTCCCATTTGGGCAGAAGCCCTTGATTCCACCCAAGCTCTCGAAAGTCAGACTAGCGACTCTGAAATGGTCAAATTTGTCTGACACAATTTCGCTTGCTGTGCACAAGTCTATATTCTAACCTATAAATCACACCTATGTTTCTGCTACAAAAAAGGTTGGTCTTAATCCTACCTCATAAAGGTATAGTCTAATCCATTATCTTTTGAGCAGTCAGGTATTACAATATGGATTAGACTTGTGCATTATTTTTTGTTTGTACGAATCAACGAACATGAGGGCCATCCCAGATGAAACTGACTAGCCGCCATTACAAGATGGACCGTAAAACTAAATAAAGTATTTGGAAAAATAAATACATTAGAGCTGTTTAAAAATGTGTAGGTTTTGTGGGGTAAGCAAAGCATTCCACCACCATTACTGTCCTGAGTAAGAAGGGAGCAAATCAAGGATTTGTTAAGACACTTGACTAGTTTTGTCAGGGAAAAGGGGTGGAGGGGAGACTAAAAGGGGGCACACAATCTTGTTCCCTGTTTCTGTCTGTTTTGTTTTAACCTATAGGGAGATACATTGAACTTACTTTCTAACTATACTAACCCCATTAGATATAAGGTTATGGGATTGCAATTTTTTTCTATTTTTTTCTGTTCTGTAATAATATATATATAAAGCAGTATGTTTCTGTATATTTATGTATGATTTAAATCAATTTCTGCAATTGTAAATGAAATCTAATTCCTTTATAAGGCAATTACAGAAGATGTGGCCATGTGACCTCCAACTGAATATGTAACCTAATATGTGATCAGTACATTGTGAAATGCTAATAAAACAAAGACACATATACCCGGTGACATGATTTTTATGTAGCCATTATGAATACTATATTGTAAGAGTCAATGTAAGTGAAATAATACGAATAATGTGTTAATTTGTGATCTGCCTGAATCCACATGTATCATTACAGAATTGATATGTAGATGATGCAAGCATTTAAAAAAAGAAAAAATATATGTTATCTTCAATTTTAGATTGCCTTAAACATCATGAGACATAAGTCAGCACTGGGGCTTTGGCTAGAATAGTAGTAGTAGATCACACAGGATTACCACCTGCAGGTACAAACAAAACAATTAATCTTGTAATAACATGCTATGCTCTATTTCATGTTGAAATTACCAGTTAAGGCTTCTCTTCTATTATAGCTGTCAGCACCTTGGCAAGAGTATGAAAGAAAAAAAGAATAAAATATGCTTGACTAAATCTTCTGCAAAGTATAAAAACAAGTGAAAAAACACTTTAGCAAGCTTAACGCAACTTTTTGAGTTGTTTATACTGGACAGTATACCACATATTATTTTACTAAACAACATAAAATGATAGCCTTTTAGATTATAACTCTTCTCTGGACATGTTTAAACGCATGGATCATTCCTCTAAACTCACCTTGGGATATGGTTTATGCTGTAGGTTATATCCATTTATGTGTCTGAAGCCCTCTGGTTGCACACAAAACCAGGTTTACCTGATAACAGTCCCGCTCTAGAATGCGAATCATAATAACACCATGGGATATTCTCTCATTTCAAGACACGATCATACCCATAATGTGTACTCTATGGCCAATTCCCAGTAATATCTAATCTGCCATTCAAATCACTAATCAAAATGATTCCTGTGATATATTGGTTTGTATTCTATTACGAGTAGCTTGTTATTTTAACTGCTTCTGGTAAGTACTATATAGACCGCCAGACCTGCGTCCTCCTCTCTGGCAGCTGGCAAACGTCTGTGCGATGCGTGCAGACAACCTCCGCTGCTGTCCTATTTTTGTTTGCATCAAAATGCACAGAAGTATTTAGCAAAATCATCTCTAAACATCAGTATTGTCCCCACTGAACCACTGGTTTCTTGGTATACCAGATGTTAGGATTGGGTTTTGAGCATAAGAGAAGAGGATCTCTTGCTAGGCACCCTTACCAGTTGGTCCACAGAGGTAGACAAGTAGGACACCCTGGTAGGTATGGGAGCACAAGAGTGCAATGGATAATCCAAAAGCAAAGCCAGGAACAGTCCAATAGATCAGGGCAGGCAGCAATCAGGAAAAAAAACCGCAGACCGCAGCTTTGGTCCACTCCGCACAGCTTTTAGGAGGCCTGTGAAAACGGAGGACAGCTGGGGAGAACAGGTAAAGGTTAGAGGGGAATGACATCAGAGATGCATTTTGTCCAATGAAACACCCCATACCATGTGAATTGTTCCCACTGAATTTGATAGGTGCTCTTTTCTGCAAGTGACTGGCTGAAGCGCCGCTCTGGAGAGTTTTCACCAGGTAAGTGCCTTTTTATTTCTTAGAGGTAAAGAATACATATTCTTTTCTTTCATAAGTACATACAAAATAATTTAATATACATTATTTGTTGACAGGGCTGTATGGGGCATTGGACTGTCTCTTTAATTTCTGAACAAAATAACTCCAAAGCAATTCCACTGGATGACAAAAACATATAAAAAGATATAGGTAATTTTAATACATTAATTTAGTTTAACTATGGATGGAATAAGATGAAAGGGTATTTAGGATGGTATAAAATGAAAATGCAAAGCATTTTATTTGTTGGTTACATTTAATCTGATGGGATCAATATCGTTGAAAAACTTGTGATGTGATAAATTCTTGTATATAGTATTTCGCCTTAAGGTTCTCATCTGACTTAAATGATTTATAGTCCAATGTATCTAATTCTAAATAAAGTCCTAATACCTTTGCTTGAACAAAACTGTAACAATCTTTTCCTACTGGCATGCTGCTTTGCTAAGCAACATTTTAAGGCAATCCGACATTTCCCATATTAGATAAAAATGCTACTTTTTGTGGTATAGTACTATATTAGCATCAATTTTCATGAAATGTACAAAACACTAAATCATTTTTACACAAGGGATTATTTTTAAGTTACATAAGAGCCACTTTGTTCCTATGCTCAGATATTTATGCCATTATGGTATTATCTGTTCTGTATGACATTTTTCAATTCAAAAGCCCTTAATGCATTATTGTACATTGTTTACATCATACTGCAATTGTTTTAACCATCTTTGGAATTGTTCATTTTTCTCAACCTTCAAATCTATAGCACATATATTTCTCTTTATATACAGTATGATCTCAGGCATTTCTAACATTTTTCAAGAATTGTTCCATGCTGGACTTTGATGCATGCATTTGGTTCCATTTGTCAGAGCCCTTAAGCTCACACCATCTAAATGTTCTGCAGCTTTTTATTGTTAATACAATCAAACTTTCAGATTTGTGTAATTGCAGGGTGATACATATCTTTAACCTCCTAAACATATGAGTTTCAGTCCTTTTTTAATTTTTGAAACATTATTACATTTATGATTCTTTATGTATATTTTATGTTATAAGCCAAAAGGTAAATCCACAGCTGTTGTTTTAGTACACATGCCTTGATCTTTATCATTCCATAAAGATATAGTTTGCAGAAAAGCAAAAATTTTAAGTCCCTGATATCACTATACATTAATAAGATAAACCTCAGAAACCTTCTCTAGGGGAAAGGTCTCAGCTGGCCCTACATAATGCATAGGTAATGTGGTAATTTTTCAAAAACTCTCCTCCTTGATATAGCCACGAATTATAACAAACCAGCTTAGTCTTTCTTCTCAGAGAAGAACACTGTGGTCTGCCTTTGAGTTCAACTCTCCTGCAAACTTTCTCTTTAGTGAACAGGCTGAATGAAAAGTCTGATTTAGGATCATGGAAGTCACAGCTGGAGTGCTGTATGTTTGCCATCACTGCCATGTTATACATATTTGTAACAATAATATTTATACATACATACTACATATTTTCAGTGTAAAATTGTACTATAGAACACACTTCCCTTTCTCATCTTTGTGATCAGCATGTCTGTTTGTTTAGGTATCTACAGCTCCTCATAGTGTTCCCTAAACCATTGACAGAAAGATCAATTCACATTTGCCATGCACGTCAGTTATAAATGAAGCAATACCAGAAGTAAGTCATCCAGAATGGTAAGGCATCATGCCACAATAAAATACATCAATACACACAATACACTGGTATGTAGGCTATCACAACACCATTATTCAACTTCTTGAACCTTATAAAGGGAAGGCACTGCATGAAAGGTTCATTTATTCTTCATTAACTAAAGAATGTGTCTCCAGGTCTTGAATTTTTACTAGATCTGCTTTGGAGACCCTGTTGTCATTCCAGTACAAGTACAGGTTATTTAATGCTCTTACACTCTTTAAATGTACATCAACACAAAGGAACAAACAACATATATGCTAGAGTTGAACAAACAGCAATAATAATAAATAATTCCCACAGACATTTTTGAATGGTGGCAAAATCAAAATGTTTTTTATTATACCCACTTCTATCCCCTCCCTCATTGCTGTCTCCATTGTGTATATTCCTCCTTCCAACAGACCCTGATTGCTTTCCCACATCTACAAATTAATTTTATTATCATGAAGTCCAAGTTCTTAGCCATTACTGTGCCCTAACACAGTGTTATACTAATGAGAAAAATATGAATTACCGTTAGGTTTCATTGTTTGTTTATTAAACTTACCCAGTATATTAATGATATTTAAAACAAACAAGGTTTGATTTTTATACAACAGTTGGAGAAAGCTAAACACAAAAATTTCCTCGTTTGAAACATAAAACAACGTAAAAAAAAACACAGAGTATCCAGTCATTTATCATACAATCAGGTAATGCAGTTGATGTTTCCATGGTAATGCCAAAAAAGTTACGTATACATCTGAAGTTTTCATTACAACTTCAAATGTCTATTAATTGGTGTTCTGAAAGTTGAATAACAATGGAATAAGCTATATTCTGATTGCATTTAAAACTTATGGTTCTTGTGCTCAGGGGCATAACTAAAAACCATATGAAAATTGCACCAGGCCCCCCCAACTTCACCAAGCAACATGTTCTAGTGTTCAACATCTGCCCCACAAACAGCGTGCCAGTGCCACCTTTGCAGGGTGTTTTCTTGCTTCCCATAATGCAGCACTTGCAAGTGTTTGTCTTCCCAATATGATCCTTGTTATCACCTAAAGGTGGATGGGAAACAACATAGACCGCCTCTGGTGTGGTAACTTCAACAAACTTTATTTAGACAAATAAAATGCACTCAGAAGCACAGGAGGGGAATATGCGTGTAGACAACAAATTAAGTCCTCTCAGGTATATACAATGTAGTGGGAGATCTCATCAGCCGTTCCCTCAACTCTCGCACAGACACAGGGACAGAACAAATAGACCTATGCTTTTGGTAGTTTGTGAACGACTTCTTCAGGCGCATCTAACAGAAGTTCTTTGATAAGGTTAATATAGCCTCATCAATTAATTAAAGTGCCATAGTCCCTTTATCAGCAACGATCTGTGTTCCAATGGCACATTGCGTTAGCTAATCTGAGTTTTCGTTTAAAAGGCTAATTGTTCGATGGAAAACTCTTTTGCAATCATGTTGGCATTGCTACAAATTTTCTTGCTTTCCACGAAAACAGATGTGACCCCAAACTATTGAACGGTAGTGTGTATATACAATTTCAATTAAACAAACAGTAAATTAACTCCTTAATGCTTGCACATTATATTTGATTACACATAACCAAAATGCATGTTCCAGTTGTTGAATACAACATCTAAGCCTCCCCATGTGAAATTTTGGTTCTTTAAGATAGGATACAGATACATTTTGACAGAGTGTTTTATGTGAATTATAACATATCTGTCAATGAACATACAACTGAGCTGTGAGTTTTTCTTTTGTGGAAATTCTTCAATCTTGTCAGGTATTATCAACTTCTACTCTTGATGGAATATTTGACTGTGGTCTAGCTCAGCCTAAGTACTCGGCTAGAAAATATATTGTTCTATATCATAGGTAAAACATGCAGATATGGCACAATGCAGAGAGACAGGTAACGTTCTCTTGGTATTCGCCAAACCCAGACTTGCCCATCAGACTGCCAAACATAGAGGTATGATTTGTCACTCCACAGAACACGTTTCCACAGCTCCAGAGTCCAATGTCAGCGTGCTTTACACCTGTTGATCCGACGCTTGACATTGTACTTGGTGATGTTAGGCTTGCATGCTAGGCTTGCTGCTTGGCCACGGAAACCCATTCCATGAAGCTCAGTTTTTGTACTGATAGTAATGCCAGTGTAATGAGCAGTGCATTGACAACTTTTACACAGCTCTGTGACTTTACGTGGTCTTCTGCTTCGTAGCTGAGTTACTACCCTTTTCCAATAATTTATAGTTAACTGTGGAATATCTAGCAGGGATGACATTTCACAAACTGACTTATTGCAAAGGTGGCATCCTATCAAGTAAAACACTTGAATTTACTGAGCTCTTCAGAATGACCCATTTATTCCACATCTTTGTAAATGCAGACTGCATGGCTAGGTAATTGATTTTATACACCTGTGGCAATGGGTCTGATTGAAACACCTGAATTAAAAAAATAAGTTGTGTCTCAATAATTTTGTCCATATAGTGTACATAAAATCAATTTCCTTGGGAAGCTGCTCCACTCCAAAACTTGAAAAACATAATATGGTTAAGTGCTAGTTACAGATAAGAAAGAAAAAAAAATCCACATTTTCACATGATCAACATAGAGCAACATTTTACTAATTCTGTTGTAATTGTTAATGATTTGTTTTTATGTATGAAACAATGGCCATATTTCATTACTACTTATAGTAATTTTATTAAAAAAAAGTATTATTAATTAAAATGATCATACGAATGTTGCTATGTATGCTATATGCAAATCTGCTAAGGAAGTTCTTATCCCTGACCACATTTGATGCCTCTGTATACTCAAATGCATGTTTATTGTGCTGACCAGAAAATATTCTTCAAAATTCTGTTCTTGCATTACAATATCCACACTTAAAGTACTTTTTTTGAAATTAGCTGTTTATCATGCAATATGCTACAGGCAGAAACACATTTTATAATTTTTAGCATTTCAGATTTTACCCTTTCTATCTCCTATTCCAATTTTAACTCTACCTCATCACTACATTTCCTTTTTTCCTAAATGCATCTGACAGGGATGCTCTAACTTTTAGAGATGCTCTAAAACGAATTGTACTGTTTTACCCCAAAGCATTAGGTAAGCTTATTATCCCTGCAGTGGCACTGGTGCACACTCATTTCTGGTGCTTGCTATGGAAGAATCGTAAGATCAATGGAAAGGAAAGGGGTGCTGCAAGACAAAAAAGTCCCTACTCCAAAGAAAATAAAAAGGACATACATATACTTTTTTAATGGAGCCCTAATCCTTACTCCTTTAAACTGTCTACTGCATATCATTTTTAATCTTTAACCTCAATGCCAAAATCCTATAACATTACTTGCCATACAATTATACATATACCCTCATATACTGGGTCATTATTTGTTCAATATGGACTATATATATATATATATATATATATATATATATATACAAACATACAAAGCCAAAAGCACAGATCTCAAGAGACAATTACATCGATTGGCCAGACAGGCTGCTTTTTTATGCTCCTGTAGCACCAGGCTTATCCAGACACTAGCCGCACACTACAGCACCTGATCCGAAAACACTAATCCAAAATCCTCAATTTAATGAAATATCTAATTTCATAACCCGGGTTATATTGCCCTATTTCTAGTGAAAATGTCAGCCTTGTAGTCCTAGAAACATAGAATAGTCAGATAAAAACCATTCAGCCCATGTAGTCTGAACAATTTTTCCAGCTTTGAAGATTCAAACTTTAATCAGTCCTTGGTCTCGCCTCAAATTCAGGGTAGCCACATCCCTGTCCCATGTATGTTTAAATTCCTTTATTGTTTTAACTTCTTTTGTTGCATTAAAGCCTTTGACCCTCTAGTTTTACATTATGATATCTTGCTCTAACATCCCCCTCCCTTTGACATAAATGCCCCTCCAGTACTTTGTAAAATCCTTTTATGTATTTAAATGTTTCTATCACACCCTTCTCTCTCTTCTCTCCTCCAGGCTATACATATTGAGATCCATTCATCTTTCCTGATATTTTTATCATAGGGTCTCCAGAACTATACACAACACTATAAGTGGTATACTATATACTAGACATGGGCACCAGGGGGCTCTTCGTGCTCGTCTTCGGGAAAAAAAAAATCTTCGTATTCCGCGAATATTCGCCGGTTCCTGTCTTCTCTTCGGGCGAACATTGTTCGTGTTCGGTTTTTCTTCATTTTTTTCTGGTAAAGGGGTTAATACGGGCTTAACCCGTACCGCAGCAGCTCTGGCGCCAAGAGTTTAAATGTCCGTATGAGCAACTCTATTGGTCGTCAGCAGGGGGCTTGTCTGCCATTGGCAGACAAGCCCCCTGCTGGCGACCAATAGGGTCGCTCGTACAGACTGTTAAACTCCTGGTGCCGTAACTTGTCCGGCAGATACCATTGGTCTCCCTGTTCTATCATTTATTAACTGATAGAACAGGGAGAGCAGTGGGATCTGCTGGGTAAGTTGCTGCATTAGGGTTTTAAAAGTCTGCACGAGCGACTTTGTTGGTCGCTCGTACAGACTTTTAGGCTCCTGGTGCCGTAACTTGTCTGGCAGATGCCACTGGTCTCCCTGTTCTATCAGTTAAAGGTCCGTACGAACGACCAATAAAGTCACTTGTACGGACATTTAACTGATAGAACAGGGAGACCAGTGGGATCTGCCGGGTAAGTTGCTGCATTGGGGTTTTAAAAGTCTGTACGAGTGACTCTGTTGGTCGCTCATACAGACTTTTAGGCTCCTGGTGCAGCAATTTTCCCCGCAGATCCCACTGATCTCCCTGTTCTATCAGTTAATAAATGATAGAACAGGGAGACCAATGGTATCTGCCGGACAAGTTGCTTCATTAGGGGTTAACTTTTTAAAGTCTGTACGAGCGACTCTGTTGGTTGCTCGTACAGACTGTTAGGCTCCTGGTGCACTTGTTGCACCTTAAGGGGTTAAGGGGCCGTGCAAGTGAGCCTATTGGTCGCTTGCACGGCCCTTTTAACCTATGGATTTCCGCTAGGAAATCCATAGGTTCGCTGTCAGGGGTTACAAAGGCCGTGTGAGTGAGCCTATTGGTCACCTGCAGGGTCTTCCTCTGGTATCAACCAATTGGTTGATGCCAGAAGGGGGTCCCTGTAGGCGACCAATAGGCTCATTCGCACTGCCCTGTAACCCGTGACCGAGACGAATGCACAAGTCTACTATATACGCTATAACTAATTCCTACCTTCTGCTTTTAATGCCTATAGCTATTCAACCCAAGACTCTGGCTGCTTTTTTCTCTATTTGACTGCATTGCCTACTTACCTTAGAGTAAAACATTACTCTTAAGTGCATCTTTTCTGTTGTTATACCACAATAACACTTTATCGCTAATAAAGATATTAATAAGTATGTATCGATCCTTGAGGTACCCCTTTAGTAACGAGGCCTTTTTTTTTGAATACATCATTAACTACAACCCTCTGTCAGCTGTCACCCAACCATTGCCTTATCCAGTCCTGTTCCTTAGGTATTTTGTCTGTTTTAGATTACTTGTTTGCTTAAGCTTATTTTTTTAATAATCAATTCTAGATATTTAATAATTTAATATTTTGAAGAATAATCTGGATTTTCATTTTATTGTAATCTCTAATTTGATTTTTTTCATGTAATATTAAGTTATCTAATCTTTAGAGTGACAAAAGACTTTTTATTTGAATACCAACTCTTATTTAATTAATATAAACCTTAAATTGCATAGAACTTATACTATGGCCCTGTTATATCCCACCTTCAACATAGGTTACCACCTGTCCATGTTTCCCCATAATTAAAAAATTATATCCCTGAATATTATGTTTTATGCAAGTATTCATCCAATTGTTGTTTAAATGTCTGATACAGACTCTGATAAAACTACCTCTGTATATCAATATATCGAAAGAGGGACGCATGAACATGTGGAGAAAAACAAATGAAAATAATAGTGTAATAAATTCTGATCCAAAAATAATATATGTGTATCGAATGCACTCACAAAAGTGACTTTAAAAGGAAGCTCATCAACAAGACCTTTGCATCTTCTTAGGGTCTGTAATATACATGAAAACCACAAATGGTGCAGTAAATACTAGCAGTAATTTAACCCCTTCGTGACAATGGCCGTTTTAACATTTCTGCGCTGCTCGTGTTTAGCTGTAATTTTCTTCTTTCCCGTTTACTGAACCCACACACATTATATATTGTTTTTTTCAGGACAAGAAGGGCTTTCTTTAGATGACATTGTTTTGATTGTATCGTATTATTTACTATTAAAAAAAGTATAAAATATGGTGAAACATTTAGAAAAAAATGATTGTTTCTAACTTTTAGTTGAAAAATCTTTTACTCATCTATAAAAGGTAATAAAAAAACCTGCTAAATAGATTCTACTATTTGTCCTGAGTTTAGAAATACCCAATATTTTTATGTTTTTTTGCTTTTTTCTACACATTATGGGGCAATAAGTACAGGTAGCGTTTTGCTATTTCAAAGCCATTTTTTCCAAATCTGGTAATTCTTCCCCCCATGTGCCATTTCGGGTATCTTTGAAGCCGGCCAATGCAATTTACCCCATCAAGTCATATATTTTTGAAAACTAGACAGCCCAGGGTATTCCAAATGCTAGTATTTTAACCCTTTCCAAGCACTTATTCTACCATCAGCCTTTGTCAAACTTTATGGTAGTAATTTTTTTGCATTTGTTTTTTCACACACATTTTACTTCAGGTATGAATAAACAGGTTCTGATATATGTCACTATCATAAAACACCCCAATATGTGTTCAGCAACATCTCCTGAGCGCAGTGATACCCCACATGAATGATTTTGCCTGGCTGTTTGGGGCAAAAGGGCCACATTTGGGGCATGCACATTTTTCAATGTTGAACTTTGGCATTTGGGGATCCACTGCCCATGCCCTATTTGGTACATCTTTGAGCTGGGCCATTTCAGTGTGCCCAACAAAACCATATATTTTTGAAAACTACACACCACAGTGTATTTTAAATGTTGGTATTTTAACTCTTTGCATGCACATTTTACCACCAGCATTGTTTCAAAGTTTGCAGTAGTATTTTTGTGTGTGTATTTTTCCCACACACACCTACTTTATGTATGAATTTACAGCTCCTGGTATATGCCACTGTCACACGACACCCCAATATGTGTTCAGCAACATCTCCTGAGTACAGTGATACCCCACATGCATGGGTTTGTCATTTTTTGGGGAACCAAAAGGCCACATTTGGTACGTGTGCATTTTTTTTAATTGGAAATTAGATGTGTGGCCATCCTTCCCTCCCGTGTTAATTGGGACATTGTTGAATCCAGCCAATTCAATTTACCCCATCAAATCATACATTTTTTAAAAGTAGACACCCCATGGGCATTTAATATGCCAGTATTTTAACTCTTTCCATGCGAGAATTGTTTTAAGCTAATATGCTAATTTTAGGACTTGCTCACAAAAATATATTTTTTATATATATATATATTTTTTTTTTGCCTTTTTTTACATTTTTTTTCAACTTGAAGGTTCCCCTGATAGTGACATCAGTGGGAAATTATTTTTACATTTTACTGTTTTTTTACTATTTTTTTCCAATTATTATTAATTTTATTTTATTTTTAATTTATTTTTACTAATCACACTGTGATTAGAAAGCTGAGCTCCATTGACTTGCATGGTTGAATGCAGTACAGGTACCTGCAAGTGGAGCCCGAGTTCTCTAGAGGGTCTGGAGACCGTCTAGCGAACTTTTTAGTCTTTATTGTTTTTTTTACAGGGCGGCCGCCATCTTGCTTGATGGCGAAGATCACCTGCAGCGGCGGCTGTGACCGCTCTCCGGAGCGGTCACAGTCCATCCCAAGGTAAGTGTTTGGTGTCGCTGGATGCCTCCTGATCGAGGCATTCCAGCGACACCATTTAAGTTTAGGAGGCGATCGTTGATCGCCTCCTAAACGCTTTTAAAACGGGCATCCGCCGCCATACAAAGTATGGCGGATGTTGACGCCCCGGGGAGGGGCCAGAGATGGCCCCTTTGTGCCGATCATGGCGTTGCTGAATGCCTCGAGGTCGAGGCATTACAGCAACGCCGTTTCGGTGCAGAAAGCAAAAATAGTTCGCTTTCTGCACCCGTTTAAAGACGTGCCGGTCCTGGCACGTCAATTGTCATCAAGGGGTTAATAAAGAAAAGCAGAACAACTTACAAACAAGTTGGCATAACGGCAAAGCTATGCATAGAAGCGGTAGGAAACGTCTCAACCGAGACCAAAGAAGGTAAATAAAATGTCTGTGTGGTAAATCCGTAGGTTAAAATTATACCCCGTGCATAACTTTGCATTTATCTACATCAAATGGCTTGGCATGGCATGGCATGGCAAGGCAAGGCAAGGCTCGCATTGAGGTAAAACAGGAACCAACTTTATTGAGGAAGCAATCACCACCAGCCTTTCAATAGGGTGATGGTGACCTACAACCAGCATGCATCACACCATCTGTAAAACACAATATGCAGATCATATGTAAATTAGTTATAACAGCACACAAAAAGCACATGAACACAATCCTGCCATCAGAACCAATAATACTGGTCAGACAGGCAGGAGGAAGGGCAGAACTGGGATCTAGAGAGCTCCAGCTCTCTCACTGTTGCCACCCTGTACCCCTAATCAGGTACAGGGTGACAAACATAAATCCAAGCAAAAGGACCAGATATTGTACTGTAATTAGTGTCCACTGTAAGTATGTAATGCAATGCAGGGGTCCACCATCTAAATCATGGGAAATACAGCCTCCAGGCGCCACCCCAGTCCCAAGTCTCAGACTTCCGTGACAATTAATATATGATAGTATACAGGAATCAGTGTGTATGTGAGATAGATATAATATAAAATGTATTTTATGTGTATGTGATGCTGTATATATGTGAATCAGTGTGTATGTGATAGATAGATAGATAGATAGATAGATCGATAGATCGATAGATCGATAGATAGATAGATAGATAGATAGATAGATATACGCCTGTGTGTGTAATCTCATTCGCTTCATAGTGTGTCCTTGAACAACAACATCAGAAGAAAAAAAAAAAATATATATATATATATATATATATCTGTGATTGGTAAAAAAAAAATGTAAACAATTAAAAAAAAATTAATAAAAAATAAATGTTTAAAAATAAATGTTCAAAAATGTTTTAAAAAAAATATGGTAACATGTAAAAATTCCCCACTGTCACAAAAAAATTAAATAAAATGTTTTTTATGAGCAAGTCCTACAATTCTTTATCTTCACAAAAATTCCTGCATGGAAAGAGTTAAAATATTGGCAATTATAAATGCCCACAGGTTGTCTAGTTTTAAAACATTTATGATTTGATGCGGTAAATTGAATTGGCCGGCTTCAAAGATATCACAAATTTGGGACGTGGGCACAGACTGACCAGATGTCTAAATGGCAAAAAAAATACACACCTCACAATGTTGGCCTTTTACCTCCCAAACAAACCCATGCATGTGGGGTATCGCTGTGCTCAGGAGATGTTACGGAACACATATTGGGGTGTTGTTTAACACGGACATATACCAGGAGCGGTAAATTTATACCTGGAGTACAACGTGTGTGAAAAAAATAAAAAAAAAATTACTACCATAAAGTTTGACAAAGGCTGGTGGTAAAAGTAGTGCATGGAAAGGGTTAAAATACCAGCATTTAAAATACCTTGGGGTGTCTAGTTTTTAAAAATATATGTTTTGATGGGGTAAATTGTATTGGCCGGCTTCAAAGATACCCGAAATGGGGTGTATGGGCAGACTTTTTGACATGTCAAAATTCCAATTTGAAAAATGCAAACCTCTCAGAAAGGACCTTTTAGTCCTCGAACAACCTAACCCATGCATGTGGGGTATCACTGCGCTCAGGAGATGTTGCTGAACACATATTGGGGTGTTGTTTGGCAATGACATATACCAGGAGCTGTAAATTTATACCTGGAGTACAACGTGTGTGGAAAAAATAAAAAATTCTTTACTACCATAAAGTTTGACAAAGGCTGGTGGTAGAACTAGTGCATAGAAATGGTTAAAATACCGGCATTTGAAATACCCTGGGGTGTATGGTTTGATGGGGTAAATTTCATTGGAATGCTTCAAAGATACCCAAAATAGCACATGGGGCAGAATGACCAGCTTTGGGGAAAAATTGGTTTTGAAATAGCAAAATGCTACTGCTACTTATTGCCCCATAACGTGCAGAAAAAAGAAAAAAAACATAAGAACATTGGGTATTTCTAAACTCAGGACAAATAGTAGAATCTATTTAGCAGGGTTTTTCATTAGTTTTTGCAGATGAGTAAAAGTTTGTTTTAAAAAAAGTGAGAAAAGGTTATTTTTTAACAAGAAATCACCATATTTTTTCATTTTTTTTATAGTAAATTAGATGATATGATAAAAATAATGGTATCTAAAGAACGCCCTGTTTGTCCTGAAAAAAACAATATATGTGTATGGGAGCATGAAATGAGAAAGAAGAAAATCACAGCTAAACAGCAACACTGAAAAATGTTAAAACAGCCATTGTCCCAAAATATACTAAGAAACAGTCATTAAGGGGTTAAACAAAAAATATTTTTCTTCAGTACCATAATACATGCTATATAAATACGTGATTTTTTTTTTAATATATTTTCTTAAAATAGACATACACCAGAAATATAGATTTTATGCTATGGAAAAGGTAGTACGAGTCATTAGCTTATTTACAGCAAATATAACAAATGTACAAAAAAACAAAGGAAAAGTTTGGCAAATATCTGATATTCAAACTTCTCCATGAAATGATGTTTTCCTCTGCCAGGAAAATAAGCAGCCCTTCTCCATGCTGAATTAGAAATTAAGCATTGCAAGGTTCTCAGTTATTGGGATATGGGGAAATAACACAGAGCCGTGTGTGCAGGATCATCAAAATGCAATTGATTCATTAAAAAGTACTTAAAGGAACTTGGCAATGAGACAGGATTTCACACTGTGTGGAGAAATACCCAGCGTCAATTAAAATCTATTACCCAGAAGACTTCATATGAAATTTGGATCAGATACACGGCCTCCCTGGGACCTGCTGAGACTGGAAGAAGTTTCAAAGCAGTATGAGCTGTGTGCGGTAATATAACCTGTGCCTGTGGCTTTATTAATACAACAAATGCACAAGGTTGTGATAAGCGCAAACAGTATTGATGAAGAGCCACTTTTAGTTAAGAAACAAAAGGGTCTGACTGAGTCTCAGGAAACATTTCTAAAATCAAACCTGTCTTTCTCGTCTTGGCACCCTTCTGCTAAGCAATCATTGCTTCCAATAACATAATTGCATAGGAACTCTACTCATTTCATTTGAAAGGCTATAGATCAAAATAGATACATATATATCATAACGGATTAATAGAAAAGTTTGGCCTGTATTATATGCCAAAAAGACAGAAGGGTCAGCGTCTCAGGGTCTCAATGTATCAAAATTGGCTGACATTAAGTCACCACAACAGCTGCTCTTTTTGCTACACTGCAAGCCAACAACACACACATATACACACAAACACACACACATATATGACGATCAGCCACAACATTATGATCACATGCCTACTATTGTGTAGGTCCCCTTTTGAAGCCAAAACAGCCAAACCCATCAAGACATCGACTCCACTAGCCCTCTGAAGGTGTGCTGTGGTATCTGGCACCAAAACATTAGCAGCAGATCATGTAAGTCCTGTAAGTTGGTGAGACCTCCATGAATTAGACTTGTTTGTCCAGCACATCCCACAGATGCTTGATTGGATTGAAATCTGGGGAAGTCAACACTTTGAACTCATTGTGTTCTTCAACCTATTCCTGAATCATTTTTGCTTTGTGGAAAGGGACATTATCCTGCTGAAATAGGCCAACACCATCAGGGAATGCTTGTCCATGAAAGAGTGTACATGGTCTGTAACAATGCTTAGATTGGTAATACGTGTCGCAGTGATA
Organism: Spea bombifrons; assembly: GCF_027358695.1. Lineage (NCBI taxonomy): Eukaryota > Metazoa > Chordata > Amphibia > Anura > Pelobatidae > Spea > Spea bombifrons. Next base: position 16,818,913 of record NC_071098.1, read on the forward strand.
CCCACATGAATGGCGGGACCCAAGGTTGTCCATGAAAACATTGCCCAAAGCATCACACTGCCTCTGCCGGTTTGCCTTCTTTCCATAGTGCATCCTGGTGCTATATGTTCTTCAGCTAGGCGGCGCACGCGCACCCGGCTACCCATGTGATGTAAAAGAAAATGGAAAAAGGGAATTTTGGTTGTTTCTTGTGTGAGGAATGGGTGAATTTTGGAGGTGTTTTTCAGGTGAAGGCAAGGGATTGGAGAGCAGAGTCAAGTGTGACACCAAGGCAGCAAACTGGGCATGTTGGTTGCATAGTACAGTTGTAAACAGTAATATACTGTATTGGCCCGATTATAGGCCTATAAAAATGCAGTCCCTCGGCAACGCGAGCAAAAACATTAGTTCTGCCCTGATTCTTGATTCTCAACGTTGATGTAGATGAGGCAGACTGGTGCAGGAAGTGGAGGTCACGCTTGCTGCATTTACATCAACGTTGCAACGTATATACATAGATTTTTTCTTTCAAATAGCACCAAACTATAAGGGTGTGGCCTATAATCGGGTGCGGCCTATATTCGAGCCAATACGGTAGATGTCAGGAATTGTGGACAGAGGGGATGGCTCAGTCTTGGAGATGCTTCAGGTAATTGGATGCAATCTATCATGTAATTCCAACAATACAGTTAGTGGAGAGGAAACGTAGATTAGGATAGTGAAGTATTGAAGGGACCCTTTGTCTTTGTGGTGAGTCAATCTGTAGTAATTTTAGTAAGTGAAGTCTCGGTGGAATGCTGTTAACGGAAACAAGATTAAAGAGGGTTCAGCAGAAAGTTTATTAAAAGAAAATGAGTTAGTTGATTATTAATCTTTCCAGCAGTTGGGATGCCAAGGAGAGAGAGGAAACTTAGCTGTAACTTAATGGGCATGTGGGATCAAGGAAAGGGTGGGAGAGATGATGGCATGTTTAAATAATAATAGGAATACACCGGAGAAAAGAGAGAGATTAAAGATATTAGGGTTGGGGTAAGGACATAAAAAAGAAGTTATAGGAGATGTTAGGATACAGGGCAGGTGGTGAGGTGGGGGGGCAAGAGGACCTCAGAAACTTCAATAGGGGTGGCTGGACAGAAGCAGTTGAGGGTGACTGGCAAGGAAGAGGGTTGAGGTACCATATGATTAACACCATGTGGGAGTGTGTTATCCCTGTCAAGTTTGTTTTTAAAATAGGTGGCAAGTTCTTGGGTGGAGAAGTTGGAAAATGAGGGAGGTGCTAGGGGACAGAGAAAGGTGTTAAAGGTGGAAAACAGACATTCAGGGTTATTGGTAAGGGAGGAGATGGAGGTTTGTTTGGAGAGATGAACAGATTTGCATGGAATGCCTTTGCTGAGCTGGATGGCGTTGAGGGTATTGCACAGCTACAGGAGCAAGCATATCTAGAACTGTGGCTACTGCATGTTATACTGGCAACATCAGGATAAGAGGATAGAGATGCTTGAGAGGAGTGACAGAAGTGTGTTTGTAAGATGAAGAGTGTTATGATCACAGAGGTTTTGGTAGGTTTGTGGTGGTTGTTTTGGTAGAATAGGTGTGGGAGGTATGACAATGTTAAATGTTAACAGGCTGTGGTTAGACAGCAAGAAAGGAAAGTTGGAGGAATAAGATATTAAACAAAGGCAGGAGAACACTAGGTCAAGTTGGTGGGCATCACGATGCATGGGGAGGTGGTCTATTGTGGGAGACCAAAAGAGGAGGAGAGTGACAGTTTAGAAGCAGCAGCTGAGAATGAGTCATCAATGGGTATCTTGATGTCCTCCAGGATTAGTGTAGGGATGGTGGAAGAAAGAAAGTGAGAGCAAAGTGATGAAAGAAGTAGGGATAGGAGGCCAGTAAATCACTGCAAAACGCATGGCAATTGAGGAGAAGAGATTAAAAGACATACCTGGGAACTCTCCGGGTTTGACCCGGAGCTTGCCGGGTGAGCGCTGCTCCTCCGGTTCAAGACCAAAATCCTCCGGGTCGTGGGAGCGGGGTCTTGACACGCCCCTGACATCAGCAGGACCGCCCACCGACACCAGCGGGAACTCCCACGACGTCAGCACCCACCGGCATCAGCGGGAACTCCCCTGTGCAGTCCTGGCCGTGTCCCGCAAAGGGAAGGGTAGCCGGAGCCGAGAAGTTCTCAGGTATGTTAATAGAGTGTACTTCAAAAGCCAAGAAAAGAGAGAGGGGATTGGTGGAAGAAATTGAACAGCAAGGGTAGCTCATATCTGTCCACTTACGAAGAGTCCACTTTAGATAAGGCCATTGTAGCTCCTTTTCCAAGCAAGCGTGTTTCCAATTTAGGCCTAAGAATTTATGGGGCTCCATCGCAAGTGGTCAGATAAGATGATTGAATATAGGAGGGAGATGTTTCATACCTTGTCTTTACAATTGCAATTAAGCTAGAGAAAAGGGCACCAAAATGAAACATTTGAAACCAGCAGGATAAACACCGTTAGCAGGTAAAAACAGTGGTTAAAACAGGAGATGCGAGGTTCTGGGGTGGCTCAAATACAATATGTAATAATTGTACCAAGTGAAATGAGGGGGTTTAAACAGGAGATGAGGGGTTCAGGATGGCTCAAATCCAATATGTGATTATCATACTCCTAAGAGAAGAAGATACAGTGGCGTTTAATGATAGCCATGTGAATAGTTTGAGGAAAGCGTGAAGACCAGGTATGGGTGTCTACATAACCCAGTGTAACTCTGATCTGTCCGCTTGTAATTACATTTAAATTACTTGCCCATTGGTAAATCTCCACTTGGGTCTTCTATTTCAGCTAACTTAACTTAAAAATTCCATCAGTGTATCAGACTAGCTCCACCAACAAAAACTCCACCAACACAAGCCTACATATGCCCATCTGAATAGGCCGTTGGTCTAATGGTTGCTGCAATAGTCACAGTGATTTAATCTACACTGGAAAGTGATCACCCTGCCCACACCACACTTACACTTACCCTGCCCACACTTACAAGCCAAATCTATTGCACCTTGGCTTCAGCTCCCAACATGCATGAGTAATGGCGACAGGGGTGAACAGAAGTGGTTTTGCTATTCAGAAACCGCAAGCTTTTACTGCAAATTAGTTCTGTGAGCAATGCATTTTCTAGTGATGGCTTCAATAGCTGGCAACATATCAGCAAAACACAAGCAAACTCTGTATCATGCTGTGAAAGATACAGCCCGATATGAAGAAATCAAAGCCCACAGTTACTTACAAGACTCAGAAACAAACTGACTTGCTGACAAACGGTGAAATTCAGTGAACAGTTGCTTAGTGTGATAAAAGATCTCTGCTGATTGACTGTTAAAAGCAATTCTCGTAATGTTTTACATATCCAGTCAACAGTTTTAAGAACCTACAGGAAATAGCAAATTTACTTGAGGAACTGAAATGTATTTTAAGATAGTTGGAGTTATGTATAAAGCAACGATACACGTGCAAAGGTCTTATCACCGCAGCAATGGATAGAGTGCTCCTGTTTACTGGACAATTCCTTTAGCTGTAATAGTGATAAACCACTTGTCTAACATCAAGCTTCTAATACAATCTTTTCATCTAGAGGCTATGGGTGATGGTAAGTGCCCTCTAATGTTTTCCTGTGAGATGTTTTAACATTTAGTTATAAACCTCCTTAATATGTGTGGTAGATATAGCATCTCGCAGTGGTCATTTAATGTTTTTGCTGGAGCCAACAAACAATTAAATACAAAAATAATTTTTTTATTACATTGTTTTCCATGACATAGCTAGAAATCAATGTAACTGTGTAACAACAACACACAGCATCCTCTCTATATTTATGATAAGACTATTCAGTAAGCTAGTGTGATGATCATACAAGTGGAGGACCAGAGACCATATTTTTTATTTCTTAGACTTCACAATTTTAAAAGTCTTATTTTATTACCGTATTTTCTTGATTATAAGCCCCCGCAAAATCTGAAAATTAATTTAGGAAAAAAAAGAAAAAGCCTGAATAAAAGACGACCCTATAGGAAAAAAAGTTTTACTAGTAAATATTAATTCATGTAAACTATTTTTTAATATTTAATAAAAGCTATGATTGCGAAAAATATATTTTTTATTTGCCAACCTGCCCCCAGTTATGCACATCTGCCCCCCAGATATGTCTTATACCCCTTATATTCCACTCTGCCTCCCTGATATGCCTTATACCCCCTATATGCCACTGTGCCCCATGATATGCCTTTTAACCCTCTATATGCCACTCTGCCTCCAGAAATGTCTCTCGTACTGTGTGATGGAAGTCTTGTGTGTTTAGGAGTACTTCCCTGCTTCAGTTTAAAATGGATGCCTTACGGTTCCAACTAAATTTCTCTAGTTAGAAGTGTAAGCTGCTTATAATGTTGCAATAAAGAACACTCCTCTTAGATTGATTTTTTAACTGCTGTTTTTCCTTCTTTTACTTGATTTCTTTATAGTAGATAGGATGCACTAATACAGCATGTAACAGCAGCTGGATCTCACTGCAGAGCATAGAAATGAAACGATTTCATCCTGATCTATATCTAACCATCATTTGATGTATACACTACATCATGAAGCTTTTAATGCACTCACCATTGGGGGACTCTGTTGAAGTTTGACTGGTACTGAGATTTATCAAGAAAATATCAGTTTTCCAATTTCAAGTTAAACACTACTTCACAGTATGGATTTGCGTTATATGTAGCAAGACAGGTTGCTACTTTACCACCTATTCTGCTAACCTACTATTAATATGACCCAGGAACAAACTGGCTTTCTGTTCTTCCTTTGCCTCCTGTTTCGTCTGGTTCAGTTCTCTGCAATTACTTCCTTTTAAAACAGCATAGTCTAGACCATCACTGCCAGGCTGGCGACTGAGGATTTAAATTAGCCCTAAAACTTTAGGGCCTTTGACCGATAAATTACATACATGTTATATACGCACTGCAGCCGCAAACTAAGTGACCAGCAGTAAAGGTAAATGACCTGAGTCAAACACAACATTGGGCATCTCCAAAATCATTAACAAATAACATTTATAGGGAACAAGAATTCCACTTTGTGGCATTATGCTGAGACACAGGTCCATCCAAGTATAGACACTGTCTAAGAAGACTGTTAAACACATTACAGGGGATTCTGCAGCAAACAAGAGAGGCAACTAGTACCTACTCTGACATCCATACATGTAGTATTTAATGCCTACATAGAACATATTATATTTATGTATGTGTGTATTACCTTTACACATTCAGTGGAATTAGAAACATAAAGACAAAATAAAAGTGCACTTTGAAATACCACTATTGTATCTTTCCCCTTCTGATCATCAATCCTCTCTTTTCCCAATCTTTAGCCCACAGGGACATCCCATAACTAATGTGTACTAGTACATGATGAATTATCTAATATAAATTGTTTTTATCAGATCTATTCTTTTAAAATATTAGTTTTCCTTGTCTCTAGACAGATAATACATTTCCCATAGGTATACCATGCTTTTTCCCCAACTGTTAGGGCTATCAAGATGTAAGCATTTCTAAGTAGCTGCAAACCATGAAATTGCAGTTTATCACATCTCTCTCTTTCAACACAGGAGAAAAGGGCAAGACAGATGCTATGCATGCACGAAAAGCAAATTTTTTTTGATAAATAACATTTTTTTAAAAAATGTCTTCTTCAATGTGTATTATACCAATTGTCTGTGGTGATAACTAGACAAGAAAAGATTTTTTTTTTTTTTTAAAACCCATAGTTATAACTTAGGTCAAAGAAAAGTAATATGAAATGTGTAGATAAGCAATGCACAGACAAAACCACTCGTACATGTGGATAACCAGCACCAACAAGAACACAGACATGAAAATACCTAGTAACTTGTCAGGGTAGGCTATCCAGAGCTTTCCCTCTTTTGGTGGAGGGTAAGGGCTAAGGGAGGGTAGGGGAAGAGCAAGCCCTGTGCAACCTTAGGTCGGAGGGGAGTAAGTGGGAAATAGGCAAGCACTGCTCTTCTGGCTCGAGAAAAAGGAAAGTGACCTGGAAGCAGCACCTGATCTGTAGTTTCTGTGTCTCCCAGGTATGGACATGAGAATGCACACATTTTTACATGTACTGTACCATTTGTGTTTTTCTTAACAAGCAATATTTGACAAAGTTGCAGGCTTTAGGGCCTGGAGACCCTATTGTCAGCATGGGACAGGACAGTTGTATAAGCATGAGGTGGGCTATGAATCAATAGCTGGTGTATGAGTATGATGTGGACTGGGAGGAAGCTGTTGTGTTAAGTTAAGGAAGCTAGAAGAAAGCTATAGAAGTGAAAACAGAGGGGAGTAAAAGAGAAGAATGTGTCTGTCGGAAGATGTTGGTCAACCTGTCAAGGTAGGCGTCTATATTATTTGATGTGTGTAAAATCACAAAGCAGTAAAAGATACATTGAGACCTAATTTCAATAGGAACAGAATGTAAAAGAGTAAAGCATGCAGACAGTTTAAATGGATGATACAGAGTTTATTGCATGCACCCAATTAGCGGGTCTTATATTCAAGCCTGTAAAACCAAGTATTAGTGTATATCTATGTTCTTTTCTGACCCCCATCTTTATTATCCAGGTGGCAATGGTGGGTGGGTTTTGTTGTTTCCAAAGGAATAAGTGTTATTCCTACAGTGGCATTTTGTCATGGGGAAAGAGCGCTCTTGTGCCCAGCATGGGATGATTTTTGTACAATTCCAATGTAGAGCCAAGGGAACCTGGGTGCAGTATTTTTTCAGAATCCCTCATAACTAACACTCATACATACTAACACACAAACTCTGTCTAACACTTATATACACATAGGTGGAACATAGGTAGATAAATAGGTGGGGCAATGGGATGGACAAAGGGCAGGTTGAGGACATGGAGGTCTAAGCTCTATGTTTGTACTGTACTCTGTATCAGAATATTTCTTGTGGGCATATTCTAATGGAAGCCCTGCATCTATCCTCCAAAATAGATAAATTGAGTTTAATTTCCTATTGTAAAATATATAGCCAGATTGGCAATCTGTTGCTCAACTAAGGTTTATCTCTTAGTGTACATAATACTTTGCCAAAACTAGAAGAATAAGATTCCTATATTACATTTTTGCTTTCATTTCTTCATTGAGACACAATCATGGACTACCCCCCTTTCTCATTCCTTCTCAAACGTCTAATTGAGTCAAAGCTTGCAAGAGCATGGCCTACATTTCCTTCTGTAGTAGTCTTAATGTATGTTGATTTTATTTTTGTTTTTTTTTATGTTCCCTTTTGTAATAGTGCTACAGAATCTGCAGATGCTCTATAAACGTAATAAAAAGTGGCATCTACAAGACATTTTATACAAAGGTACACTGACTCATTCCTACTCTGTTTCTTGCAGTTTGTCAAGTTGGTTGGATAGTTTACACTCAAATAGCTTGGTCCATCTCATTCCATGTTTGAAATCTCAAGGCTGGGCAGTCACCATAGCAAGCTGAATTCACTTTGTTGTAATTAAATTATTCCTAGGCAACTTTACCTATATGGCACATAGTATTGTACTACTGACATTATTCATTAGTCAATTAATCCACTTCTGCCATAAAGCAACAAACTTGATTGCAATGTTCATATATCCCCAGGCATTCAATCATTGATCTGTTTTTACTGAGATGTCCAATTTGTGCGATCTAAAGAACCTCCATGGTATCACACAACCAAGGCTGCAGTATTGGCATGCAGCATGATGGATATGGGGGTTTTGCCATACTTTAATTATTTGCTTATTTGAAGCAAAACCCTATTTATGTGTATGTTTAAATTGTGCTTTTTTTCAGAGGATTCTTTGAACATTTTCTTATTGTACATTACTAACCCATTTGTGGTTTTATCAATTTGTGTAATCATTGTGTCAACTTTTTTAACATTAAGTACCTTTCTATAAAGATAATATTAAAATAACGTAAACGCTTTAACATTGCTGACTGGCATGTTAGACTATTAAACTTTCTCTGCATACAATTTGTTTGTCTTGACTGTTTCCACTATTTTCATGTTGTCCTTATAAAAACAGAAAAGAACACCGGTCCCACACTCCAAATGTGAGTAGTATTTCGTGTTTGGAGTGTGGGAATGTTTCGCACTAGACTTAATGCTTATTCAGGAGCTTATAAGTAAGCACTAAGTCTTGTGTGAAACGCATTAAGAATTTGTTTAGACTCCCTGGCAGGTTTTTTAATACACATAATTTTATATTACTCACATGTGGAGTACAGGACCGATGTTCTTTTCTGTGTTGTTCCTGTGCTCTTTAGAGAGGCGCTGTGGGTCCGGGCACCCGTCCCTGGGGGTGTGTGCATGCGGATACCCCTGTCCGAGAGACCGCAAGAGTGAAGAGTGTGGCGCTGAGCAGCACGGAAGATTTTTCTTTGCCCTAATAAAAAAATAAAAACCCTATGTTTAAAGGGTAAAGATGTATGTCTGCATATCAATCTAAAATGTTATTCTATTTTTAACCACTTAATGACAAAGCCTGTACATGTACGGGCTCAGAATGCATTGTTTTCAATGGGTTTAGGGACCGCCCATTGCCCTTAAGGGGTTAATAAGTGAAGTATTAAAGACAAACATTATATCTACCACTACAAATCTATTTTTTATTTCTGACTGTAGAAAAATATTATGAACTCTGGTTAAACGTTTGTAGGAATGTCATATTTCTCTACTCTCATTAACTCTTTGCATCAAAGGTCCCTTCACATTTCAGTGAGCATGTTATACTGCCGTATATGTCACGTTTGGTTACACATTGTATTATACAAGCCTCTGTTTGAGACTGTGTATAATTGCTCTCTCTGTAGCTGGTAAAAATAATTTATATATCTATGCAGACTTGTGTAGACCAGTACATATTGACATCTCATTGTTGCTAGAATCCCTTCTAGTCTCTTCAAACGGTAGCCTCTTGTTTTCATGACTTTATGTGGCATTTATTCAATTATTTATTATTTATTTATCATAATATTCCTTATCCAGTGCCACTTGCTGAAGTAGACACCCTAGCTGGCTTAATAGGTTACCACACAGATGACAAGAATAGAGAATGGCAAAATATACTAGGTGCATGTGTAAGTGCATTCACAGTACTTGGACATACGCATCCAAAAATACACGTGCATATCCATGCACCCATAACTAAGTTCATACTCTAAATTCAGGATATAAGAAGGCAACAAAGCAAAGTCTCGCACTAAAACACTCCCATTTAGATAGGAACAGTGACATATACTTACGATTATATGTTATATCATAACTCTATCATCATTAATCAGTTGTAGTATATTCTTCACAGTAATATGACATATTGTTTATTTTAAATTAATGATTGCAGAAGTACTGTATCCAGATATATATCCGGACTGATATGAAGATTTCTTGTGGACATATTTGGAATTTATAGTACTGGTATCATTATTTACATATACAGTATAATAAATGCGGTATATTGCTGATGTGTTTCTATTATTGGTAAAGGTCAGCAGGTTGCTATTTTTTATTATTATTTATAAGGTCCAGGCATCGTATAACGCATTGGATGGCTTGGGATTTGCTGTACAAAGTAAGAATAACAATATCTGTTTTTCAGTGCCAACTTTTTCCCCAATCTCACTTGTCATATTTGTCAACTGATTTCATAAAGGTTTATCTAAAACAAGACACATATTTAGCTTAAATAGGAAAATAACAATTGACAATATACATCATCAGTTCTGCCTTAACATTTACTAATAATGTCTGAAAATCCAGTGGAAATAATGCAGCATAATTATGTGAATTACTGCATGCAGCATTTTTTCGGCAGTCATTAGGCAGTTGTCAGGCATTAATAAATGACTACATTTATGATAAATGACATCCAAAATCCAAAGTAGTCACCTCTAACTGTTAAGGGCTTTTCATTTTGGTTCCGATATACATTCCATAGAAAAATGTCAAAGGTTTCTCTGACAGCAAATTGGCTAATTCTGTAATCCTAACATTATATTATATGATAGAAATCATTAGAAAAATTAATCCATATGGAACATACACTTAAATATAAAGTAAAATTTTGTTGTTGAACCCTCAGATACAAAAGTATTTGTGCTATTACATGTCAGGGACCAGGCTGGAAAGTGTGATAGATGTTTGAACTTCTAATCTGTTGTCCTTCACTTCTGTAGCGTGGGCTGTTCTTTGTGTGTAATTTTATCTCCATATATTTAAAACGATTAATATAAAATTTTACACAAAACGTATTCCCATTCATGGGGTAGTAAAATAATTCATAGACTATGGTAGTAATGCAATTGATGCAGTTGCCACAAATGAAGATATTTTTGACAACTGCATCTACTCACATTGAGTAGCCAAGGGCCAATATGTTTGTTGGGAGCAGATCTTTTAGATTACTTGACCTTTTAAAAGCTATCATGAGTTTCTCTCTAAAAAGTTTCTCAGCTAGTTGTAGCAGATACAAACAATATTTTTGATACTGAGGACTGAGTAGATAACATCATAATGCATGGGATTCTATTATTGTCATCCAGATTTTTTTCAGGTACCTTGTGTCTTGGAATGTTGTAGTAAATTAAATCTATCAAGTCTCGAAACATTATCCTTGCAATCATTGAGGGGAGAATCGCTATAACCATGTCCTGAAGCTCCCAGTTGGTTTGATAGCAGATACGGTGTCATTAGAAACAATCTGTTTAACTCTTAATAACTGATTGTACGGTAAACACCTTTACAGGGTGAAACTAGTCTGCATATGCAAGACAACCAGTGGCGTCGGCAGGGGGGGGCCAGAGGGGGCCATGGCCCCCCCAACATCATGCTGTGCCCCCCGGTGTGCCCCCCCAATTGAAACGCCGGCTTTTTTTAATAGACCCGGAGGAGAGAAATAGAGGCGCCGAGCGGTCGCTGAGGATTAAGTTCTCAGCAACCGTTCGGCGCCTCTCACTCTTCTCCGCGACCGTGAGGCCTCTGCCTTGGTCGCAGTGCCGGCATTTCAAGCCGGGCGCCGGTATATGTCGTCATATCCGGCGCCCGGCAGTGAAGCCGCGCACACTGCAGAACCAGGGATACAGAGACCTCGCGATCTCACCGCTGGACAAGCCCAAGGTAAGTGAACTTCAAAGGGGGGTAGAAAGTTAGGAGGGGGTTAGAGAATCAGAAGAGGTAGATAGGAAGTGAGAAGGGGTAGATAGGTATAGATTGGGAGGGAGAGGGGATAGATAGGATAGATTGGGAGGGAGAGGGGGTAGATGGGATAGATATGATAGATAGGGAGGGAGATGGGGGTAGATGGGATAGATTGGGAGGGAGAGGGGGTAGATGGGATAGATAGGGAGGGAGAGGGGGTAGATGGTATAGATTGGAAGGGAGAGGGGGTAGATAGGATAGATTGGGAGGGATAGGGGGGTACATAGGATAGATTGGGAGGGAGAGTAGGTATATAGGGAGGCAGAGGTGGTAGATAGGGAGGGAGAGGGGGTAGATAGGATAGATTGGGAGGGAGAGGTGGTAGATAGGATAGATTGGGAGGGAGAGGGGTAGATAGGATAGATTGGGAGGGAGAGGGGGTAGATAGGATAGATTAGGAGGGAGAGGTGTTTATGGGACAAACTTGGCATACGTTCAGCTGTTTGGGGACAAAGTTGACACAATATGTAATTTGGGTGCTGGTCGGGTTTTATGTGGGCAGTGTGGACACCAGGGTTGGCTTTGGGGTGTGTGACCAGTGATCTATGCCTGTAATTTAAGGTGTTTTATCTATACCTTTAATGCAGAGTTTATATGTAATTTCCAATTGATATATACCTGCAAAGCTGGGTTTTGTGTCATTCTGTTCATCTGTATCGGCTATATTTCCATACATTATTTATGTTTACCTGCAAATATAGGATTTGTATGTCTTATTCAGTTGATCAATACCTGGAGTGCTGTTTCCATGTGTTGTTTATTTGATCTCTACCTTCAGTGCTGAGTGTACATGTGATTTCCAGTTGATCTATACCTGCAATGCTGGGTTTGTGTGTTCTGTTGGTTTATAACTGCAATGCTATGTTTCCATACATTATTTATGTATACCTGCAAATACAAGTTTTTTATCTCATTTAGTTGCATGTGCTGTTTCCATGTGTTGTTTATTTGATCTATACCTGAACTACAGGGTGTAAGTAAAAGAGCGGTATGGTTTAGTGAATGAGGGGCTAAAGGGACTCTGGGCATGATTACAGGGGAGAGGACCTCTCAATGTCACGGTGCAGGACTGACTCTCACGGTCTTCCCCTGATCTGCAGTCAGTGTGGGAAATATTTCTTTTTTTGGTGTGGTAGCGGAGGGAGTGATTGCATGCAAGGAAGCGTTGAGCGGGGCCCAAGGAAATGCTTGGATAGGGTCCAATTTTTTTCACTATAAAATATATTGGCAGCAGGGGCAAATATTTATATATGTTTTGGCAGCAGGGGCTAATATTTATATATTGGCAACAGGGTCTAATATTAATATATATATTGGCTGCAGGGGCTAATATTAATATATATAGGAAGCAGGGACCAATACTATATATATCGGCAGCAGGGTCTAATATTAATATATATCGGCAGCAGGGTCCAATATTAATATATACCAGCAGCAGGGGCTAATATTAATATATATCGGCAGCAGGGGCTAATATATATTGGCAGCAGGAGCTAATATTAACATATATTGGCAGCAGGAGCTAATATTAACATATATTGGCAGCAGGGTCTAGTATTTATATTCATATTGGCAGCAGGGTCTAGTATTTATATATATATCGGCAGCAGGGGTTAATATTAATATATATTGGCTGCAGGGGCTAATTATATATATTGACTGGAGGGACTAATAATATATATTGGCAGTAGGGGCTAATATTAATATATACTGGTAGCAGGGTCAAATATTTATATATATCAGCAGCAGGGTATAATTTTTATGTATATCAGCAGCAGGGTATAATATAAGTATATATCCGCAGCAGGGGCTAATATCAACATATATCCCCAGCAGGGGTTAATATTAATATATATCAGAAGCAGGGTGTAATATTTCTATATATCGGCAGCAGGGTCTAATATTTATATATATTGTCAGCAGGGGCTAACTTCAAAGAGATAAGTGCATATTATGTAGTTAAAAATGCACGTCTAACGTGTGTGTGTATATATATATATATATATATATATATATATAATATATATATATATATAGTGTATATGTACCGTTTTATAATTGGCCCCCTACTTTGGTCCCTGGCCCCCCATGTGCCCCCCCTAAATATGAAAGCTGGAGACGCCACTGTTCATGATCAATAGTGGAGTGAGTTAAATCAACTACTCTCCTGCTATTTCTCCCTATAGCGTTGTGGATAATTCCCACTGTCCTGAATGCTGTTATGATTATGGAAGGATAAGGATGATTTAATTGTGTCTTAACGTGCAGCTTGAAAAGTGCTGACATTGCCAGTGTCCATGCCCGCAGCACTTGTATCCGAGAGGTTGAGTTAAATTGCCTTAATCTCCTCACGGTTCAAGGCCACTTGTCTAACACCTGTGGCACTTTAACATCAGGTGACATTAGCCAACTTTTTCATCATGATTCTCTTGCAGTTAGTCAAACATACTCTGGTTACCACCTCCTCCCTTGCCTCTAGTGTACCTGGTAGATGCCCTAGATCACGGGGCCCGGCCTTCTTCCCCTGTAGTTCCTAACCCTGGATCTCCTTCTAATCTAGAAGAACCTGCTGCATCTCATCCTCCCAATTTTCCCGCCCAATTCCTTAAACTGCCGTCCTGCCATATCCTACATACACCTATGCTCTGTTTGTTAAAGTGTTTGTAGTGTTTAACTTTGATTTAAGATAATCCAGTTTTTGTAACAGTTTATTGTATGGCTGCAATGCAGTAGATGTGGCAAATGTTAATCATTGTAGATTTTTGATGATTGGAATGAGTTAACATTTTTTAAAAACTAAAAGCAGTGTTATGAATGTCCAAATGCTTTACAAAAATAATTATTTCATCATATAAAATCTTATCTCAGTCATATTTTTTTGACAGAGGCACTTATCATATAATGCAAAACCAGGCACTAGTAGGTTGCTATCTAAGCAAAAATATGCATCTTAAACATTTTTGCGTGTATTCATATGATTAAACAATCAGAAAAGAAGTACAAAATGACAGATCTATGCTGAAAAGCATGAACATACTAGGGAGTGCAATAAATGTTTTACATCACATAATAGGACTTATTTTAGTAAAAAAACAAACCAGCTTTGGTAAATGGACTAATTTTTCTGTGAGGTGAATTACTACAGTATTTGCGATGATGTGAATTACTACAGTGTGATGATGTGAATTCTCCAAGCTAAAATTGACACTTCTATAATTCAAGGTCCAAAATATTGGGAAACTTAATTAACAGCTAGTAATTAACATTCCATGTACCCTATTTCTGGAGCCAACCACATTTACATACATAGTCTTGTTTAACCTGTACAGTCCCAAATTCAAGCGTATGACAAAATAAAGATAAATACAGTCTAAAATGTAGTTGTTGCAGTTAGGATTACAGGTGAATGATTTCATTGACTCAAAAAACCCTAGCAACCATAACCTAAAATGAGAGATAAGCAACCCTAACTAAACTGGCATTCCTTCTCATTGATCCCAGTCATAGTTTATGGCTTTTGGATGATTTAATTATGAGATCTGTCACAAATAAATCACATACCAGTTTATTTTCCGTGAATGTTCTAAGTCCACAAAATGCAAGAAAAAAACTTCTCATATTGTGAGCCATACATTCAGTATTATATTAAATTGAATTTTAAATTAAAAAGCTTTCATGTGTAATAAGTTAAAATGTCACCTTGAGTAAGTTTTTGTTTAGGGCCCGTATTCTCTTTACAGACAAACTGCTTTTTCTGTCATTGGAAAGTGTTTTATCCCTGGCCTGAAAATTTGAATTGGTTTTCTAGAAACTTAAGGTTGTTGATATTGAAATGTCATTTATGAACTGGAAAGTCTTATACAACTTGTATGTCATAAGATGTGATTGCAAATGTAGCTGTATTTTACTGCATATCTTAAAAATATACCAAAAAGTCCTCCTGAGTTTATAAAAATCACAGATTTATAATTGGGAGTATTATGTTCTCTTTTGCTGCCACTGACCATGGCCAACTGCAGCCAAGATCAATGGCAGGGCTACAGCTGTTGGCTGCCTGAAGACCCAGCAGCAGCCAATAGAACTTTAGTGCATGTGATTGCTCAAGGAGCCAATCACATTCACATTGTAAACAGCAATATTTGTCAAAATTGCCTTTGGTAGTGATAGCTACTTCTCTCACTGCTTTCTACTAATCATGAGGCAGAGAGGCTGAGGTGACTAAAAACACGTTTTATACATTTTTTATAAGTATCCTAGTGATGAAGAGAGACTCAAAGGTTGCATCTATATATGCAAAGAAAACAGCATCTTAGGATATTCTAACATTGTATAAATATTCACAGGGCTAATATGAAGACGTGTTCACCAACAGAAATGTAGAAAGAACAAGAGGTCATCCTCTGAGACCGGAAGATAGAATATTTCATGCACAACAAAGGAAGGGATTCTTTATAGTAAGGACAATAAAGGTATTTGATAGAACCAGCTCTCATACAACGGTTTGTCAAAATCTGAAAAATAGCTTAATTGTTTTTTTTATTGCCTTCTTTGGGATCAAAAGCAGAAAGTATATGTAGAAGGGTTGAGCTTAATGGACTAAGGTGTTTTTTCAACCTAAATTACTTTGTTACTAATTTATATCTTTAGCTGCTTGGTCAGTGATCTCTAATTTATACCGTATTTGCTCGATTATAAGACGAGGTTTTTTTCAGAGCAAATGCTCTGAAAAACACCCCTCGTCTTCTAATCGGGGTCGTCTTCTAATCAGACCTCAAATAGAGGTCTGATTAGGAGACTAAGATCCAGATCCCCCGCACCGCTGCAGGGGACCTGGATCCTCCTGTCTCACCCGACCCCCCCCATCATACACACTTACCGGTGCTTCCTGATGTGTTGCCGGGGCAGCGGGTTGACGTCTACGCGATCCGCGTAGACAACGTCCGCTGCAGCCGGAAGGAGGTGTGGCTAGCAGCGGGGGTTGTCTGCGTCCGTCGCATACACCTTCCCCGACTGTCAGAGATCAGACTTCCCCGCACCGGTGCCGCACCGGTGCGGGGAACTCTGATCTCTGACAGCCGGGGAAAGTATACGCGACGGACGCATACAAACCCCCGCTGCTAGCCACACCTCCTTCCGGCTGCAGCAGAAGGCGACGTCAACCCGCTGCCCCGGCTGGAAGCACCGGTAAGAGAGGGGGGAGAGCGGGGGAAGGGGGGTGAGAAAGGGGGGGGGGAGAGAGAGAGAGAGTGTGTGTGTGTGTGTGTGTGTTAGTTAGTTAGTTAAATGGGGGTATAGGGTGTGTGTGTGTGTTAAATGGGCATAGGGCATTTCTGGAGTGGCGTTAAGGGGGCATTTAATAGAGCACTCTGCCTCCTGAAATGCCTTATACCTCCCTATATGCCACTCTGCCCCATAATATGCCTTTTAACCCCCTAATTGGCAGAGTGGCATATAGGGGTATAAGGCATTTCTGGAGGCAGAGTGCTCTATACAATGCCTTTTAACTCCCTTAATGCCACTCTGCCTCCTGAAATGCCTTATACCTCCCTATATGCCACTCTGCCCCATAATATGCATTTTAACCCCCTAAATGCCAGAATGGGATATAGGGGTATAAGGCATTTCTGGAGGCAGAGTGGAACATAGGGGGGTCAAAAGGCATACCATGGGGCACAGTGGCATATAGAGGGTTAAAAGGCATATCATGGGCCACAGTGCCATATTGGAGTGGCAAGCCTGGGGGCAGATGTGCGTAACTGGGGGACAGGTTGGAAAATACAAGAAATAAAAACAAAAAAAATCTTTTTCTCAATCATAGCTTTTATTAAAAAAAATAGTTTACATGAATTAACATTTACTGGTAAAACTTTTTTCCTTTGGGGTCGTCTTATATTCAGGCTTTTTCTTTTTTTCCTAAGTTAATATTCAGATTTTGGGGGGTCGTCTTATAATCAGGGTCGTCTTATAATCGAGCAAATACGGTATCTTTAGCTGCTTGGTCTCTGTAAAGGTGCTATAAACTACAACCTTCTGACTCCTGCCATTGTATTATCCATTCAATTATTTTGACATCCAAACCCAAAAACCAATTTATGTATACATTTTCTACGGGAGACTATGTCAAATGCCTTACTGAAATCTACATAGGGTATATCTACTGCTGTTCCCTGGTATATTCTATTAGTTACCCAGTCAAAAAATAAGTTAGTTTGACTAGATCTTCCTGCAGTAAAGCCATCCTGTATCTGATCATGCACACCATTTATATCCAAATATTTGATGATCTGCTAAATGTAACTATTTAGCATGGTTTCCGTTAATTTGCCAACTACTGACATAAGACTTATCGGCCTGTAGTTGGCCTAGTCTTCAGAATTTCATCTGCTTCACAGTCTAGAACTTTAACTACAGGTGCTATTAGACAATGGCATTAATTATTATAAGCATTCCTTGTTCTATATATATATATATCAAATAACAGATAGAATAAGTATCTTGTGATAATACCTTTTTTATTGGACTAACAGAATTCTGTTAGTCCAATAAAAAAGGTATTATCGCAAGATACTTATTCCATCTGTTATTTGATATTGACACCACTGGACTAATACAGCTACAACCTCTACTCTACTATATATATAGATATATATATATATATAGATATATATATATACAAGTAGGGCATGGCAGGTTCCCAGATGGATGATCAACAGTTATTCAGTGGGATGGTGCAGATGCCTAGAACAGCTGAAGATGTGATGATTGGCTCTTTGTATTCTGGATCCCTGCACTTGGGTATTAAGAATATGATAAGATGTCTCTGGCATTTTTGTTCAAATTCATAAGAAAATACATGAAAATACATCTATTCACTAATCTGTGAGTGCTTGCGATTTAGCAAAAAAAGTTCAAATTCCCTAAAGCCAACTTGCATTCACAAATGACTTGCAAGTTTACCCTTTTACTGCATATCTCTTAAAATCTCTAAAATAAATATTTGAAAAAAGAGACAAGACTCCCTGGTAGGGGGATGAGGTCCAGCCAAGTTCCCTTTGGTGTCAGTAGAAATTAAATCAAGCACAGCAAAATACAATTGTGCAGTGAAACACTTGCATTTATTTTAACATAGAGCAGAAAAGCCACCCTTTCTCAATATGTGCTATTCTCTAACCTGACAAACACAAAGTGCTACATTTGAAAACAACTGCCCATCATTTTGGCAGTAAACCCCATCCCTAGATGCCACGAGGAAGAAGCTCTGTAACCAAATATCCCACACAGACCTGTATACAAAAAAGGAATACATGTAAACCCTGCTGCAATTGTAGATGGCAACAAAGTAGGTATCCAACCTACCTGCTCTACCTGGCCATGTGTAGCTTGAGCTACATGTACTGTGGCGTGACTTATCTTCTGCTGGCAGGTAGAGGTGTCTTCAGTGCCAGGTGTGCCTTCTGATTGGTGGTTCAGCGCTGAACCACCTACAGGAAGGTAGTGATGGCTGTGGGGGAGGGGATTCATCCTTTGACCCAATATAACCACTATATAATTCCGAGCTGTGGTGTCTGTATTGGTACAGGTGTCATTCATCCCTATTAACTCACTGTACCCATGTGGCCCTGTTTGACCTCCCGGCTTCTGACCTCATCAATCAACATTCCAGTATTCTGACATGAACCCTGTGGGGTGAACTGAAGAATAGAGTCCACCAGCGTCAACCACAACATTTGTAGGATCTGGAGATATTATGTACGGAGGAATTGTATCAGATCCCTTGCCATGTATTCTCCACCCTCATCAGCCATTATAGGATAAGACTCAGCTGTTATCTTGGCAAAAGGGAGGTAGCAAAAAGTATTGACTATGTGCCACATACATATTTCACATTATTTTGTACAAACATGTGTTGTGTTTGCAATTGTTTGATATCCATGAGAGCAGAATATTTCTGTGTATTTTTTTAAGAAAAGTTCAAAGGGTTAAACAATAAAGACACTTTTTTGTGGCATTCCTTGCTGTTAGCATCCATAGGACCCAGATATATATGCATGGACATCTAGAAAATCAACAGACCACATGTCACAATTAGCAGTAAAATTGATTTTATTGTGACAAGAGTTAAGGTAAATTATGAATGAATCATATCAATGTTTTTACTCGGTTCCTGTGGGACATTTACTTTCTTAGTAGCATATTGTAATGTTTTATTGGCTTATCCCAACTAGGGCTGCAACAACTCATCTATAAAATCGATAATAATCGATAATGAGAATCGTTGTCAATGTTTTTTTATTATCAATTAATGCTCTGAAAAATACCCCTCATTTTATAATCAGACCTGTAAGAAAAAAAAATAGGTGCAGCCCATGTGAAATTCTGGAGACTCAATTAAAGGTTCAAGAGAGATGCAGATAGCAAGCAGACCAAAGAAGGTGGTTATGGGGTTATGGGCACATAGATAAAGTGGTTTTATTTCCGAGGTTATTGGAGCCATTGGTTGTGTCAGAGCTGAGAGATGCTATCCCTCTGAGGTTTGGTTATGATTTCCTGCTGCATATGGGTCTCATTAACAAGGAGAAGCTTCAAGGCCCAATGCAGTATATGATGAATCCCTCCATGCATTTGCTCTGGGAGGAAATTGGTAATTTAAGGGTGAAAATTATCATATTCATTCAAGTGTATTTGATGACTGGAGTGCTTCTTTAATGCAATTTTGGTTTCGCAACTCCCCATCACCTCTTTCAATTAAAGTTGGATTAACTATGAGATTGGCTTCTACAAATGTTACCTGCCGTTTTCCCTAGTCATTGTGAATATGGATATAATAAAATGTGTAAGATGTTCACATTTATGAGAATCCAGCTATGTCTTTATTTCAATGCCTTCATAATCTAAGAACATTTCTGCTTAAACACAAGGGTTTCATGTCCTTTACTACATATAACAAAGGTTTTTAAATCGATGTGCAAGTTATGAATTTCTCTCTTTTTTTTATCGCAGAATAGAGTTTAAATCTGTAAATTAAGAAAGAGTATAAAAAATTATACTGAGCAAAATATAAAATGGAGATATGACTATAGTTCACTTATACTATTAACTGCTGTAAACCACTGGTGTTCTCAAAAACAAAAATCTGGGAAAAAACATTTTATATTTCACTGTTTTATTTATTCATGACCCCTTGGACACTACAAAAATGAGAATATTAGACTACAGTCCTTATAATGGGGTATCTGTCAAACTGTAAGGCAGCAGAGAAAAATTTAACATTTCTATTTAAGAGATGGATTCTATTACGCAAAATAGATTATCCTAACAATGGCAGAGAATGGATTAAAACCCTGTATGTGAGATTAAGGGAAAGAAGATAAGGAAAGGAAGAAGGATGTAAAGGGGGGATTTTGCAGAGTTAGATAGAGATAGACATGTTTGCAGAGTCAGTGGTGTTTATGCTTGAATCATATACAGTAAATGTAGACAGAGATACGCAGACATTAATGAGGCTCTTATTGATTTTGAAATTCAAAATTCTGGTCATGCAGCTCCCTGGGGATATGATTAGCTAAACACACGCACCAAGAAAAAATTTGAAATGCCACTGAGCACTGCAGTGTCGTGTGTTGTCCACTGACCCAGACACTGGAACAAAGACATATCTCATGTAGCCAGTTGGAGAAAACTGACTTCAATTATACCCATTACAGCAAGTCAAAGAAGGAAGAAATCATAAACACTGTGTGTTAAGCAAGCGTTGAAGCCCTGCAGCTAAAATAATGATGTTCACATGGATCTGTGACATATCTTTGGAGGTAATCTCCTCTATTAAGCACAGTGCTAGAAGAAGCAAGTGACAGACATACTGCTCCCAACCCCCTCTTTCATAATGTTTTTACATAGACTAGCCTCAAACCTACCACTGTTAAGTTTCTTCAAGGTGTATTTGTCTTCTCATGTCATACCTGCCATTAACATGGTGTTATCATATACTTTTGCTTCACTGGTCATTTCTCTGCTAAACACCCAGAAATGGTACTCCTTGTTCTTTTGTACATATTGAATATTCTTGTTTTTTTTTTTTTTTTTTTTTTTACCTTTTGTTTTTTCCTCCATCAAATGTATGTTGCCAAAACCTTACCTGTTTTCCCTCCCCTTTTCTTTTGTTTTATTCAGACTATGTTGTTAAATTCAAGTGTGCTTTTGTATTTACTATGTATAATTTTGTATTATTAATATATTATTTGAAAATAAATGGTACTCCTGTGGCTGCTTCTCATATAAATCTATAGTTGGTCTTTTGCTCATGGGCATGTATTGAAATCTTCTGTCATTCATCAGCCATCCAAAACCAAGTGGCTCTGCATGTTTAAAATAAAAATATACAGCAGAGCATGGGGAGACCTTGTGAATTCAATCATTAGGCAAATTAAATCAGTCCAAAAATATTTACGTAACTATCACTTCAATATTTAACATTTGATATAAAAGCATGCAAAAAAATATGCAAAATGTTGCTTCTTTAAAATAATCTAGTATAATTGAAATAACATCCTTTGCTAGTGTATCTCTTATGGTGCATGTCCTATCATATTGTCAAACCAGGCAGCTGATGACGGCAGTTAACTTGTGGGAAGTGCTGCTGCTAGATTTCCCCCGTGTTGGCAATGCTTGAGCACCATACCTGGGAACTTCTGGGCTCCAACCACCTGGAGCCTTCCCTTGCGGGACGCGGCCAGAACTGCACCGTGACGTCAGTGGGCACACATGACTGACTTGAGATTGTTTACTAAGAAGTCGAGTTGTCAGTGGATTTAAGGGCTAACTTGACTGATCATGAGGTTGTAAGGGACATAAGCATAAATACATATACATAAATACCTAAAACCAAATAACCACACACACTGATAAATAAAAACAAACACTATGCTTGGATGAAACAGGCCGTGGCTTTTATTTAGTTTATTAAACATACATACTTTCAATGTAACGAAATAACCTTGCAACCATTGTAACATAAACATAACAAGCCCTTGGCACAAGCCCAGGGCATCCGACTAAAATCACATAATCTTGCCAACCGCCATAAAAGCCAGCCGGCATAACTTAAACTTACAGTTCCCCCTAAAGATATAGGGTAACTATACCCCGATAAAAGCCACGACAAAGAACACAATATAATACAGGGTGGGTGGGAGGGCGCATCTTCATTAATTCCTCCATGGAGTCTTCAGCTTACCAGCCTCGCCACTGCTCACCAGACTCAGAGGTCAGTGCAGTATCGGCTCAGCGGTTCGCCAGGTAAGTGCGCAAACCCCTCACAACAGCCCTATTTATAGGCGGTTTTCCCGCCCATTGCGCAGCGCGAGGCGCCCGCGAGGCAGGCACGTGGCAGCACGAGACCACTAAAAAGCGCGGCAATGCGCTAGCGCATGCGCAAACGCGCAACCACTTACATAACCTTCACATTTTTTTTTTTTTTATATATAAACTTCTGACCTTTCCCTGACCCCACAGCCTATCCCTAGCACTAATAACCTGACCTCTATTAGCCCCCACAACCTCATGCCAGCCTGCCTTATGGTTGCAGGCTTTATCAGACTTGACTCCATGCCCTTGGTGCTAACACTTGCAAAACGTACAGACTCACTAGTCAGAGGAGAGCATGCCTTTGTCTCTATCTTGCAAAATAACCTCTGCTACAGTAAAATTGTATAAAACTTAGTAAATTATGGGTCACTTTACTGTGCATTGTGTGATAATATGGGGGTTCTGCACCAATTTGAATGTGCAAATGTTTGGGGATAAAGGATTGTAGAAAGAAAATAATGTGTGAGGGGTTAAGATCAATACCGTAGCTGTCTACTTACAGTGTTCCACAAGGAATGCAATGTATCCTGCCCCCTCCCCAGATCACAATAATGGTGGATGGTGGTGAATTCAAAGTAATCACATGACTTAAAAAGTGTGAGGAGGGAATCTACAATCTTTTAAACCTACATCTACACAACACTTTTTCTATCCCACATACTATTCAATGACTAGTGACAACTGACTATTGATAGGCTTGTATATGATATGTCTATGACCTAGCTGACAATAGAAAGTTAGAATAGATTGATTTTTGTTAAGAGAATTCAGTTCAAAATACAAATTCTTAAAGTTTTGTGTATACAGAAGTGCTGTATTAACTGTTTAGAAAAATGACGATGTCAGTGCCTTTACTGTTCAAATGATTCTCTACGTTGTCACACACATTACAGTTACACTATGATGCCAGGTTGGATAAGGGGGGCTTCCCACTATCACAAACATTGTCAACAGACCAATCTTAGGGGCATTAATTGGCAATAAAAAAATATAGATTAAAAAATCTGTATTAAAGAACAAAACTAAAAATGATATGGCTATATGCATATTCTTTTCCTCATCACTACACAGAGCTATGTAGAAAAGGCAAGCATACAGATCAGTATTCTGAGGCTGGTACTCTGAGACTCTCTATCATGACTCTTCTCAGTATCCGTCTGTTCCCAATAATCTGTAAATGTTAAGTGCCACTAATTCAGTTGGAACGCTTGCTCGCAGATGGCAAATCCCTCATCTCCTGTATTTTGAACAATGCCTCAAATACTGTTGGTTTCCTGCTTATTCCCTTTGGCAGCTGAGGACTGTGTTAAATACCATGCCACCTCTTGAAAGCATTCTAATTTTCCTCACCTTTCTTTGTCATTAACACAGGCCTGGAAAGAAATATGTATTAAGCTAGATTTAAAATTCAAATATTCTAAAAAAAAAAATAATGAAATTAATAAAAAAAAAGTCTGCTTGGTTTTATCTTGTGTCCTTCCCTACTTAGTCTGAAAATGTCTCCTTCAACTGGCAGTATGACTTTATTTTATTCAGAACATAGCCCCATTCAGTGTTTCTAATCATAATTTAAGAAAGAGGGAAACAGCAGCTGGGTTGCAAGGTGTTTTGTAACACTTATGACTGCTGTGTCTGGTGATTCAAACTTCCTAAAAAAGAAGGTTGGTTACAGTTTCCGGGCATTGTCCTGCTGTCTTGCCAAGATGTTTCAAATAATACTTTCTATGTGACTTCCTCAAAGCTGAGCATTAGGGGCATTACTATATTACATCTTATCTGGTAAGGCTTTAATTTCGTTTTGAACCTGCCCGAGTCCCACCTTTAGACATAAATAGATGTACCGTACTGAAGTTTATGTAAAAATAATATTCATGTTAGAACAAGAGGTCATAATGTAAAACTAGATAGTCAGAGGCTTAAACAATGATATATTTACCATGGGGCTGCCCTAGGCCCGGCACAGGGCAATGTCCCCAGTCAGAGTCTTCGGTACAATACAAGATACTGCATACCTGGATTGTAGCAGTCTATAATCCTCCTTGTAATATAATCAGAAGATGTTTAATGTGATTATTTTTCTTTTCATAGTGAAGGAAACATGAGTCTGAGCTAGTAAATGACACCTGCTGCTTTCATAGTAAACCATTTTATTTTTTATATTTTATGACAACTTCTCCTAAAGTGGAAGATGTTGCTTTTTTACATACTCTCCCTCAGGCTTGACATCTCACTATCTTCAAGTAATATCATCATGTATGCCAGGAGGTGTCGCTTTCGACCATACCTTGGAATAGAGCCCTGCGCGGGACTATTTTTTTAATCCCGCCCGCTCCCCCGGTTTTTAATCCCGCTCCCGCAATGTGGGTGTTCCGCTCCCGCCCGCTCCCGCCACTTTTGTGGCCAATCCCGCCCGCTCCCGCCACATTTGTGGCCAATCATGCCCGCCTCCTTACCTGATTTCCCGCGCAGTCCCGCGCGGCTGCCCTCGAGTTGTTCCCTCACGGTGTCTCTTCTCTTGCTCCGCCCAAGAACAAGGCGGAGTCACAGGAAGTGACGTCACATCACGTGACTCCGTTTTGTTCCTGGGCGGAGCAAGCTAGGAGACACTGTAAGGGAGCAGCAAGAAGGCAGCCTTGCGGGACTGCGCGGGATTACCGGGACCCGCAGGTACAGTGCCTGACCGCCCGCTCCCGCCCGCAGCCCCAGCAAGACCGCCCGCACCCGCAAGTTTTTTGGCGGGTCCCGCGAGACCCGCCTCCCAGTGCAGTCCTCTACCTTGGAACTCTCTGGTTCTGGCTGCCCGGATCGCCCCTGCTGGATGCGGGTAGGAGATGCTCCTGGCGTCGGTGGGTGATCCCGCTGATGTCGTTGGGTGGCCTCGCTGATGGTGGACGGGCCCACTGATGTCAATGGGTGTTCCCACCGATGTTGCAGGACACACACCATTTTTGAAGGGGAACTGAGCGAGGCGTTCTGTGTGCCAAAACATTGCTCCCACGACCCAGAGTTTCCCTGCAGTGACTCAGAGAAGCGGCACTTCACCCGGAATCTCTTCGGGGCAAAACCCAAAGGGTTCCCAGGTATGTTTATGGTGATAAGTGGGAACTCTCCAGGTTTCACTCGGATCCACACTGCTCCTGCAATCTGGAGACAGAGCACCATGTCGAAAAGCAGGTTATTATGCAAACTTGAAATCAATTTATTTTTATCAGAATTAAATGCTTATTATTTGCATTTGCAACTGTCCTTATCCAAGATTGTTTGCACTCATACCAATCAACTATATTTATGTAAGTTATTTGCCTTCAAGGTGGGCATCTTGATTTTAGGGAGAAATTTTAATTTACCCTTTGATCCTGCTTTAGATACCACTTCAATGAGACTTTGGTGCCTGCACACATTTTTCTTCTCCCCGCATCATATATACTGTGATCAGACCATTCACATGTTATGTCCATAGAATCTTTTTTTCCCCAAACCGGCCACACTTTAATGGGGACTTATTAAGTACTTACTGTTGATATGGTGTATGTGTGGACAAGGCCAAGATGACCCTACAAAATTACTTTTAAGACACATTGTATGGAAAGTGCACACAGCAATAACGGTTTTGTGCAGTTTCCATACAATGTGCCTTAAAAGTAATTTTGCAGCCCTCGCCATACATCCACCGTAACAATATACAATCTACTCTGGGCTTTTTTTAAGTTTCAAATATTTTTTTAGCCAAATATTTTTTTTAGAAACATTCTCAAGAAATGATTTCCTTGAGTGATGTGGAGGGTGCCGACAAATAATCCCTATCAGACAATATCCAAATTGAATTGCTGTCCTTCCACATCGTCTAACTACACATCCCAATGGAGAGATTCAACATTATTTTCTTGTATCAAGCTGGGTTTATAAATGTAAATGAATGCTGGAAGGTGTTAGCTAGAGTGTTTAATAAAAAAAACAGCTACAAACATACAGTATCTCACAAAAGTGAGTACACCCCTCACATTTTTGTAAATTTTTTATTATATCTTTTCATGTGACACTCTGCTACAATGTAAAGTAGTGAGTGTACAGCCTGTATAACAATGTACATTTGGTTTTTCCATCAAAGTAACTCAACACACAGCCATTAATGTCTAAACCTTGGCAACCAAAGTAAGTACAGCCCAAAGTGGAAATGTTCAAATGAACGTTAGTGTAAATAATTTCAGGAAATATGTGGGAATATGTTTAATTATGCCTATCATCCAATAAGGATGCCACTCTCCCCCCAATAAGGTTATCTAGAATACCCATGATGTGCAGAATGCTCATTACTGTATGTGTCACTTTGTATGAAATAGTAAAGGATTTAGGGGTATATTGGGTAGTGCCAGATGGGATGTCCCATCCCATCTGGGCAGAAATAATGTGAAGTTTCTGTGAATGGAGACAATTTAACCTAACAATTATAGCAGCTTGTATGTTATATGCTAATAAAAGGCATTACCAGAATTGAGATTATATGAAGAATTAAATTTTACATACTTTGAGCTGGTTTCTACAGTTACAGTGTTTTCTGTCTGATTGTACAGTGAATTGATACTCGGGTGTTTACTTTACATGTAATAAAGGATTACAAGTGTTTGATGAATTTTTAACCCATGCTACAGAGAGGTGCAGTCCCAAAGCTTAAATACTTTATCAGTGTTGCTGGAGATTTTGAGAAAGTCTGTAGTGTTAAATCCTTAACAAATCTGTTTATTGATCCCAAAATACCATATAAACTTCCCAGTGAAGCAATGTCATGTGGTTCACTCAAACCCTAAATATTTTGTCTTGTATCATCATTCCTTTTCTTTTGTTTTCTATCTTCAATAATTTGAATGTGCTTGATATTTCATGTTTCACTTTACTAATTGCCAAGTGAGGCA
This sequence comes from Spea bombifrons, assembly GCF_027358695.1. NCBI lineage: Eukaryota > Metazoa > Chordata > Amphibia > Anura > Pelobatidae > Spea > Spea bombifrons. Next base: position 16,846,451 of record NC_071098.1, read on the forward strand.
TAACTAACACCTTACTAGCATACTTCCATACTTTTCTCTATTTGATAACATTCCAATCTTACTTTTATATGTTTTAGCAATCAGATCTAGTAACGATGTTAACATAGCAATTATTTTCCTTACTAGACCTAGATCAATTCTAATCGTAAGCAAATTTGCATGATTGTATTGTATTTAAACGGTCCATTCTAAATTATTAAGGGCAGAATTGTTGCCAATTCCTCCCTTACTTCAAAAGTGAGCCGATTTACTCGCTGGACAAAAAAAACTAGCTTAGATCATAGCTCTGTGTATCTCATTTTATGGCATTTTAATTTTTGAGGCATCAGTAAAGCGAATTGTGTATCACAGGGTGCCTCTAACTGACTTCTGTCTGGTAGTGTCACCAGGTAATATGTGGATGTAATCAAGTAAGTAATAAGTTTAATATAAAGTGCTGCTGGTTCTCCACAAGAAACCCCACTGTTGTTTTAATAAAACCCCTATCCAAAAAAAAAGGTGAAAGAACATCAGTGACCACGTACAACAAACCAATAAGCGTGATGTGTCTTGAGTTGCTTCTGCATTGAGATAGTCTCTTTTTCAAGTAGGCTATTTTAAGTAGGAGTTAACAAGAAACAGGAGTTCCCTTGGAGGAGTACAACTGGTGGAAAAAGCTTTATTTGGTTGCATTCAATTACTCAGTCATCTGTTTTGGGTGCTTTATTTTTGGTGTTTTTTTCTTGTGTGCTGCAGCTCAGTTAATTGAGGGGAGTGGTTACCTAGCTTCACCTGCGTGGGGTTATCTATATAAAGCCCCAAGTAACTCACAGAGCTTGCTCACTTGAGTTGCTTCTGCATTGACAAAGTCAGTGGAAAATGGAAGGTCCTAAAGAATGATTTCAGGGAATTAGGAGATAAATTGAAGAAAAGGACCTCCAAGGTAGTATTTTCAGAAATATTACCTGTGCCACGCGCAACAGTAGAAAGGCAGCGGGAGATCAGGGAGGTAAATGCTTGGCTAAAGTCATGGTGTAGGAAGGAGGGTTTTGGCTTTCTAGAGCACTGGGCTGATTTTGCGCTTGGGTACAATCTTTATAGCGGTGATGGATTGCACCTAAACGGAAGAGGGTCTGTTGTGCTAGGGGAGAGGATGGCTAGAAGGCTGGAGGAGTTTTTAAACTAGTGGTAGAGGGGGAGGGACGCAGAGATCTTGAAAATGGAGTGGGGCTTCAGATCAGAACAAGGGGGGGTGGAGATGGGGGGAGGGGCAAGATCAGAACAGAGGAGGTATGTATTAATAAAAATTCTCATAAAATTCAAGAGACTCAGGGTTATATTAAATGTATGCTTGCTAATGCAAGGAGCCTAAATAACAAAATGGGAGAACTAGAGGCAATAGCATACACTAACCAATATGATATAACAGGCATAACAGAAACATGGTGGGATGAGAGCCATGACTGGGCAGTTAACTTAAAAGGTTATACATTATATAGGAAGGACAGAAAAAGCAGGAAGGGAGGAGGAGTATGCTTGTATGTTAGCAACGAGCTAAAGTCAAATATTAAGCATCTGGAAGGCGACAAGGGATTTGTGGAAGCTTTATGGGTAGATATCAACTTGGGGCAAAAAAAATACTTCTCAGTATGTACCACTAGGAAACAAATATAAAAGAAACAAATTGAAACCGATGTGGCTTAGTGGGGTCGTTAAGCAGGAAATTAAAAATAAGAAAATGGCTTTTACAGCATTTAAATCAGATGAATCAGAGGCATCCTATATAAGATATAAGGAAGCCAATAAAGCATGCAAAAAAGTGATTAGATGGGCTAAACTAGAAAATGAGAGGGTGATTGCCAAAGAGAGCAAAACTAACCCCCAAAAATTCTTTAAGTACATAAATTCTAAAAAAACGAAGAATGAAAATGTAGGTTCATTAATAACAGAGAGGGGAGTGTTGGTTAAGGAGGACCAGAAAAAAGCAGAAACTTTAAATAAGTATTTTTCCTCAGTATATGTTATGGAGGAACCTATGGCAATGGAGATACATAGGACCACTGAGAAAAATTTTCAGTCAAACTGGGAGTGGATGGCCCAGGACAAGGTGCTGCAGCAACTAAAGAAAATTAATGTTAACAAGGCTCCGGGGCCTGACGGTATTCACCCACGAGTACTTAAGGAGCTGTGTCAGGAAATAAGTGAACCTCTGTTTCTAATCTTTCGGGATTCTTTTCTTTCAGGAATTGTACCAGAGGATTGGAGGAAGGCAGATGTGGTTCCTATTTTCAAAAAGGGTTCCAACTCTGTGCCCGGAAATTATCGACCTGTGAGCCTAACTTCCGTTGCTGGGAAAGTATTTGAAGGGGTGTTTAGGGATAATATTCAAGAATTCCTTGGGAAGAATAGTATTATTAGCATAAATCAGCATGGTTTTATGAAACATAGGTCATGTCAAACTAATTTAATTGCATTCTATGAAGAAGGAAGTAGAAGTGTCGATCAGGGTGTTGCAGTGGATGTAATCTACTTGGATTTTGCCAAGGCGTTTGACACGGTTCCACACAATAGGTTAGTATTGAAACTGAAAGAAATTGGCCTAGATGCAAATTCTTGTTCTTGGGTAGAACATTGGCTTAGAGGTAGAGAACAGAGAGTTGTTATAAATGGTAAATTTTCAAGCTGGTCAAAAGTGGTAAGTGGTGTCCCTCAGGGTTCTGTTCTGGGACCAATTTTATTCAACATATTTATAAATAACCTGGCAGGAGGCATTGAAAGTCATGTTTCTGTGTTTGCAGATGACACAAAACTAGGTAAAGTTATACAGGGCGAGCAGGATATTACAGTGCTGCAGAGGGATCTAGATAGACTGGGGGACTGGGCACTCAAATGGCAGATGAAATTCAATGTAGATAAATGTAAAGTTATGCACTTCGGGGTAGCGAATGCACAAGCAACCTACACCCTAAACGGTAGTGAATTAGGGGTAATGACAAATGAGAAGGATTTGGGAATTGTTATAGACAACAAACTAGGCAACAATGTGCAGTGTCAGTCTGCGGTTGCTAAGGCCAGTAAGGTATTGTTGTGTATAAAAAGGGGCATCAAGTCGCGGAATAAAGATATAATTTTGCCTCTGTATAAATCAATGGTAAGGCCGCACCTTGAGTATGCTGTGCAATTTTGGGCACCTTTTCTAAAGAAGGATATCATAGCACTAGAAAGGGTGCAGAGGCGGGCTACAAAATTAATAAAAGGAATGGAGCGCTATAGTTATGAAGAAAGGTTAACTAATTTAAATCTGTTTAGTTTAGAAAAACGTCACCTCAGAGGGGATATGATTACGTTATATAAATATATTCGGGGCCAATACAAACCATTGTGTGGAAATCTGTTCATAAACAGGACTACGCATTGGACACGAGGTCATGCATTTAGACTGGAAGAAAGGAGATTTAGACTAAAGCAGAGGAAAGGGTTTTTTACAGTAAGGACAATACGGATGTGGAATTCTCTGCCTGCAGAGGTAGTTTTATCAGAGTCTGTACAGACGTTTAAACTGCAACTGGATGGATACCTGGAAAAACATAATATTCGGGGATATAATCTTTAATTATGGGGAAACAGCTTATTGATCCAAGGAGAAATCTGACTGCCATTTTGGGGTCAAGAAGGAATTTTTTCCCTGGTTAGTGCAAAATTGGAAAGAGCGAAGCCGGGGTTTTTTGCCTTCTTTTGGATCAAACAGCAACAAATTAACAGATATAGGAAAGGCTGAACTTGATGGACGCATGTCTTTTTTCAGCCTATGTAACTATGTAACTATGTGTAATAAATATAAAAATTATACAAATATGTATGTCAATGCAGCTATTCAAGTCCTCCACAATGTGGATCAAATAGAGGGATAACAAAGTCCAAGCAGAAGAAGAGATACAAAAACAGACAACAAAGGATAATATAGTGTAGTATGTAAATAAATATGTATATGGATATGATAAATCAATGACGGGACAGACTCAAACATGAAAGAGGGCTTCCCTAAACCCACTGATATACAGTATCTCAGAAAAGTGAGTACACCCCTTACATTTTTGTAAATATTGTATTATATTTTTTAATTCATTTATTATACTTTTCATGTGACAACACTGAAGAAATGACACTCTGCTACAATGTAAAGTAGTGAGTGTACAGTCCGTATAACAGTGTAAATGTACTGCCCCCACAAAATAACACAACACACAGCCATTAATGTCTAAACCTTGGCAAAAAAAGTATGACACTCCCACCACCATGCTTGACTGTAGGTAAGACACACTTGTCTTTGTACTCCTCACCTGGTTGCCGCCACACGCCTGACACCATTTGAACCAAATGAGTTTATCTTGGTCTTACTTCTCTCCTCCAAGCAGACCCCAAATAATCAGAAGTTCTTTGTAATGTATAGACTCCAAGCAACTCCAAAAGAGCACAAGGAAGGTGAGTAAAAGCCAATAGCTCTAATAAAAGAAATAATCTATGCACCAACATATCAACAAATAAAAACGCCCTGCATGTGGTTCCTTCTGGATCAAGTCTTTGATAGATGTTCATAAATCCAGACTCCTCTTCCTTTCAATGATGTCAAGCGCATTTCGCACTATGCTTCTTAACGTATGTATAGTGTTGTCCTATTGTCCTCCTTATAAAGTCATCCATGAGTTGCAATTGATAGAATCAGGTAAAACATCCGTACGATCCATAAATAGAATTAAAAGAGCCTTGGCCACCATATATTATACTATAAAATCATGATTAAATTGTATTAGATATAAATCCATGATTAATTTATGATTACATATTTCAAAACATATACAGTATTTGCTCGATTATAAGACCACCCTGATTATAAGATGACCCCCCAAAATTTGAATATTATTTTTTCATATTTAATAAAAACTATGCTTGAGAAAAAGGTATTTCTTGGTTTTTTTCTTTTAATTTGCCAATGTTCGCGGTTATGCACATCTGCCCCGCAGATATGCCTTATAACCTCTATATGCCACTCTGCCCCCCAGATATGCCTTACATCCCTCCTATATGCCACTTTGACCCCCCCGATATGCCACTATGACTCCCTGATATGCCACTCTGCCCCTGTTATGCCTTATACCCTATATGCCACTCTGCCCCCCACCTTACCAATGCATTCGCAGACTTCCCACGTGCTTCAGCAGGGGAGGGCTGGCAGCCTAAGGCCTGGGGGGCAAGTCTAGTCAACTGGCCCATTGCACCATCAAAGCGGCTGCGAGCGACATTGAAAGTGGCCGTCGTGCGGCAGTCACTCCACCAGCGCCTAATGAAATTAAAGTGGCCGGTGTGCACACACCGCATGCCTCAGCTCTTCATCACACCCCTTTTAAGACGTGGGAAGAGGCATAACTAGGCTGTGCTGGTTGAAATAAAATTGTGCTTAATGCACTTTACTGCAAAGTGAGTGCCCATTTTTTCTTTGGTTTCATATATCTGGCTATTTTTGGAGCACCTGGGCAAATAAAAGCCTGTGTATATTAATAAACCTGTGCAGCCGCTCCCTTTGGTTTGTATATATATATATATATATATATATATATATATATATATATATATATATATATACACACACATATACATAACAACAATCACAATCCTATCATGCCCAGGTTCTAGCATGTGCTGGCTGACTTAGCATGATAGGAGTGTGATTGCTGTTTGCAATTATATATATATATATAGATATATATATATCTATATATATATATATTAATACTATAATTGAATTATTCTGTCCAATAAAAGTGTTAACACACCGAAGTTGGACCAAAAAGTAATTTATAACAGCAATCACACTCCTATCATGCCTAGGCAGCCACTACATGCTGGAATCTGGGCATGAAAGGAATGTGATTACGGACTCCCTATGCCAAGCTATCCCCCAACACTTACACATCTGAAACCCTCATTCACAAACATTCAGCATAACACCCATCACTCTCAAACACTTACATTCAGCATAACACCCATCACTCTCACACACTTACATTCAGCATAACACCCATCACTCTCACACACTTACTAATCCACTTTCTCCTACCTTTTCTTCTTTCACTCTCACTTTTCCTCCTCTTCTTCTTCTTCCTGTCCTGTGCACTGAGCGTGGAAGACGGTGGGCGTGGCTTCAGTGTTGTGCGCCGGGATTTGACATCAAGTCCCGGCGCACAGCCACAGTTGCCGCGCGCATCGTTTCTGAAGGCGTGCCGGCATGGTGGCACCCCTCAGATGAGCGGCAGCCGGGGCGGACCGCCCCCCCCGCCAGGTACGCATGACGGCCGCATTCAATCCTGCTCGCGGCCGCTTAGTTTTTAACTTTGCGGCCGCAGCCGCATTGAATGCTCGTCTGCCGGACGTCCGTCCAGCCCACCGGCCCGGATTTAGGGCAGCCTGGGGGGCAATTGCCCCCCTGCCCAGCCCGCCCCTGTGCTATCAGAAGATGGGTAATGCTCAGACTCCCTGAGCATTACGTAACAGCCTACCTGAGTATTGTTGCTGACCATGTCCATCCTTTTGTGACCACAGTGTACCCATCTTCTGATGGCTACTTTCAGCAGGATAATGCACCATGCCACAAAGCTCTCATCTCAAACTGGTTTCTTGAACATGATAATGAGTTCACTGTACTCCAATAGCCTCTACAGTCACCAGATCTCATTCCAACAGAACACCTTTAGGATGTGGTGGAATGGGAAATCCGCATCATGTATGTGCAGACAACAAATCTGCAGCAATTGCGTGATGCCATCAAGTCTATGTGGGCCAAAATCTCTGAGGAATGTTTTCAGCACCTTGTAGAAAGTATGCCTTGAAAAAAGAAGGCAGTTCTGAAGGCAAAAGGGGGTCCAACCCAGTACTAACAAGGTGTACCTAATAAAGTGGCCAGTGAGTGTGTATATATATATATATATATATATATATATATATATATATATATATATATATATATGTATATATATATATATATATATATATATATATATATATATATATATATATATATATATACTATAGGAGAGAATGAAAGATATATTTCATCTTTTCTTACAACCAGCAGTTTAAGTCCTAATTATTCAACCTGAATTTAAAATAGTTAAGCATAGTGTGTTCTGCCAGAGCTACATAATAAATTATAAATGCATAAATAGATAAATTTCCTTCTGTATTTTGAGATTTAGTTAGGAAGTGAATTATATTTAATACTCTTGTTGGAAAGAAAAGTTTGATGCATAGCAAGGATACCATGTTTTAATACCCCTTGAGAAAACAGAGATTTCTTTCAGCAAACGAATGTCAGTATATTGATTTGCGTAGCCTCCAGAGAATTAGTATAGAATCTGTAGCTGCTCTGAATACGTTAATATTAATCTCTAGCTGTCGCAAGGAATTAGTGAGATTGTATTTTTAAATCTCCTCCTTCATATTAATATTATCGGTCTGCTAAACTCTAAAAGGAAATTTAAAAAGAAATCTACCAGCACTTTTCTCATCTTTTCCATCAATCCAAAAAATCTCTCTACAATTAAATAGATTTTAAAAAATGTAATAAGAAAATTCAGGTCTGGCAAAATATTCTTTATCAGGAGACATTACGTCTTGTTCTAAAATCCATGCAGAAAAGGTTGTAGTTGTACTTTGTTGTAATTCTGCAGTGTCTATGGTTAGAACAAATTATGAATAAGAGCCTTTAATATTTTACATAAAAGGATAGAATAATTAAAGCAGTGGAGACATGGAGAAGGTAGGGAGACACTTTGAGAGAGTTAGAGTGTAACCATGCGTGAATTTCGTTTCCAAACAAAATAAGCCCTCCAACTGTTGTTCGAATCAATAGAGCAGGAAAGGAAATTTGTTGTCTGAAATGAATGGACCATAAACTAAAACAAAAAATTAAATAATGTTTGGTCCATGTGCAGAAGTCTGATTTTGATGACATGTATACTTTGGCCTGACATTCACTATCTATTTGTTTTGTGAACAGAGACAGAGATATCTGTTTAAGAGTAGTACTAAACATGGTGAACAAACAAAGTAACAGTGTAAATAATAGGTAAATTGCTGAGAGTTTATTTCTACATAATGTTTCTATTTAATTTTCCACTTTGTTTTAGTGTACCCAAGTGTGAGGTTCATAAACTATCTACTGATTTTATTGGTATTCTCTTTAGATTTTACTTTATGTCAATTGAGCCACAATTATAGTACTGAATAGACCTTATTATGGTGCAAGCCTAGAATGAAATTTGCCAGCTTGATAACACCCTTTAAAGAAACCCAGATCTTCTGATTGCCTGAGTGTGCCTCATTTTAAGGATGGGAAGGGTTAATAATTCATGGAAATGTTAGAATATGGAGTCTTATGTTTGCAAAATGTATACTTCAAGCTATATCAGGAGAAGGGTTTCCATTATCTATAAACATACAACATGCAGCATTCAAACTTCTTTATATTTCTCTCTTACAAAATGCAAATCAATGGGATTATTGGTATCCTCAAAGACCATCTTATTGCTAGAAAGTTACAAAAAAGTCAGGCATTTTCAGTTATTACATGAGTGCTTAAATGTAAAACCAGATTCCAAAACAACCAAAACATTAAGGTCCCCGTTCATTCATACAAATTGTAAAACCAACCAGGCTCTGAGGTAGCGTTCTAAACTAAAAAAAAAATCTGTAATAAGGAAATAGACCTTTTCGGCATGTGTTTCTATTATTAATAGTAGACTAAAAATACTGAGCACAAACGATCCATAGCAAATAGATACAGTTCCTTAATCAGATAAGGTGTAGTGGGACAAGCATGTAGGCTCTTCGTTCCACAGTTAGGTGTACTGCTCATACTCCCACTTTTGGCTACTTACCTTCTCACAGCTCTTTGCCATAATTTCTATATATTTACACATGCTTCATTCACAAACAAATTTCAGGGGGTATCTAATAAATAATGCATGTTTACCCTATCAATGTATCTAGAGATATCACTGTTCTATATCTATGCTAAATTTTCTGATGCTGAAATTTGTTTTAAGCTTATGCAAAAGTCTCAGCGAGGGGTATATAATTTAACTCAATTACTTTTTTATTAGTATTAAAGAATACTAACATATCCAGAGTAAGTTAACACATAATTAAATGTTGCGATAATAGTTTTCATGCTTAGGCAAAGACTGATGGAATTATGACTACCGTTCTCTGTCTTTGATATCTTCAAGTGTCAAACCAGATATAAGTTGATTATGAAAAGGTGTGATCACACACATTTCTTTATGCCACTTAATATTTAACATTCCTAATCACTGTACTATTAGTCTTTCTATAGTGTGCAGTATTGGGGACTGCCAGTTATCACCTCTATAAGAATATTGTTAACCCTAAAACCAATGGTGCATTCTGGACTAGGCCAGTAGGTGTAGAGTAGCATGTCTGAAACATGTTCTCCTGCAGGAGTGATTGCTATTTCATATGAACATGGGATTAAATGTATGGTATTTTTGTAATGAAATAAAATATTTGCATATGCCTATACCCAGGCAACCAGTAAATGCTGGCACCTGGGCATGATGGGGCTGTGATTGTGGTTAGCAATCACACTCCTATCATGCCAAGTCAGCCCGTACAGGCGGGTACAGGGTGGCTGTAAGTGATGTGCAGACCCCACACTGCTGGCAGCATCAATACACAAGGAGGGCAGCTAGCCAGGTTTCAGCATGTACTGGCTGACTTGGCATGATAGGAGTGTGATTGCTAACATCCATGCTATCACACACTAATTCATTCATTCACAGATTCATTCCCTCAATCACACATACTCATTCAAACTGACCCCGCCAGCCAGTTCCCAGATAGTGATCCAGACACAGTATAGCACGACTCCTATTATTATACATTGAGCTAGACACAGCGGGTGGTATATCATAACCCCCATAACTATATACTGAGCTAGACATTGACATTGGTAAAGCATAAATCTCATCACTATATACTATATACTGAGCCAGACACTAATGGTGGTACAGCATGACTCCTATCACTACATACTGAGCCAGACTAAGGGGACCTCCCTGGCCATGGCTGCCACCTTTTCATACTTTGGCCAGATACAAGTGGGTAGCCATTTCTAAAAAAAAAAAAAATAATACTTTGGGTAAAATAAGCGCCAAACAACCAGCATGACAACACGAAACCCAAAGTCCCTATGGGTAAAGCAACAAAGCAGCGTTGAAGTTGACAGGCATATGTCCCTTCAAAGTGACCAGTTAATTTAATACAGGACAGGGGTGGCATAGAAAACTGGTCTGGAAGATGTCCAGTGAGGGCGTAGGACACAGAAAGGATTGTCACCTGAGGATTGTCACATAGACACCAGGGACTCATGGGACAAAGGGAGCAGTCACTGGGTATGAGCACAATTAGGACAAATACAAGTAAAAATAATAACCAAACTAAATTTGTGCTCTAACCTAAACACTGTGTAATTACCTTATTACAAGGGATGGAAATCCTCTTAAAAAAACTGCAGTAATAACATAAGGAAACAAATAAAAAATTAAAAAACACATAGTAGTGTACTATGTCTGATAACCAGGGAGCCTAGATTGAAAAATAAAAGGCTCACTCACATTTACCTGTATATCCAGCTCAAAGGGTAACTATGCATTTCAGAGGCTATACTGGCACCTTCCAGCAGAAAAATGAAAAAAAGAAGATGGTAGTGTACATAAAATGTACCGTATTTGCTCGATTATAAGACGACCCCGATTATAAGACGACCCCCCAAAATCAAAATATTAATTTAGGAAAAAAACAAAAAGCCTGAATATAAGACGACCCTATAGGAAAAAAAGTTTTACCAGTAAATATTAATTCATGTAAATATATTTTTTAAATTTCCTTTTATTTGCCAACCTGCCCCCCCCCAGTTATGCCACTCTGCCCCCAGAAATGCTTTATACCCCCCCTATTTGCCACTCTGCCCCATGATATGCCTTATACCCCTATATGCCACTCTGGCATATAGGGGGTTAAAAGGCATATCATGGGGCTGAGTGGCATATAGGGGGTTAAAATGCATTTCTGGAGGTATATATGCATATCATGGGGCTTAGTGGCATATAGGGGGTTAAAATGCATTTCTGGAGGTCCAGAAATGCATTTTAACCCCCTATATGCCACTCAGCCCCATGATATGCCTTTTAACCCAGCATGTACTGGCTGCCTTGGCTTGATAGGAGTGTGATTGCTGCTAACAGCAATCACACTCCTATCAAGCCAAGGCAGCCAGTACATGCTGGAACCTGGGGATGATAGTAGTGGGATTACAGCCTCCCTATGCCATGCTACAACCCCCACCCCCCTTACACATCCATGCTATCACACACAAACACACATTCACAAACATTTAAATACTCATTCATTCCATTAATCACACATACTTCACACATTAATCACACATACTTACCCAAAAACCCTCCCCCACCCCCTTACCTGAACTGCAGATCTCTCACTCGAAGACTTCTGCAGGGGACCGGCTGTACCAGCAACTTCTCTGGCCCCGCCCCCAGAGGAGGGAGGGGGAGATAGAGTTCTTTGAGGAAGCTACAAGCTTCCTGTCCTCCTGCTTCTAACGGACGAGACGCTGCTCGCGACCGGTAAGCAGCATGGCCCCAGCCATTTTTTTGGGGTCTGATTAGAAGACGACCCCGATTATAAGACGAGGGGTATTTTTCAGAGCATTTGCTCTGGAAAAAACCTCGTCTTATAATCGAGCAAATACGGTATATATATTATACCATTAAATATAAAAAATATCTTACGGTACTTAAAATTAGGTAGCAGCAGGTATCAATAGTCCTCAGTCACCACCAAATAGCCAATGTCCAAAACAATGTTCCTTTATACGCTGTCCCTCCTCTCAACAACACGTTCCTCCTCCTGGGAGGCTTTATCAAGTGTTCCTTTTCCAATGCATTGCCTCCAATTTAAACTCTGTGTCCTTCTGTCTAAGATCTGGAAGTAATGTTGCCATCGCAATGACGTTATCACAAGTGCCGCAAACTTGCAAGATTCTCTATGAAATCTATCTTTGATATTTTATATATATAAGCATACCTGGCAAAAAGCATTGCTTCACAGGTTTGACACTCAGATCCTCAGGGTCATGGGAGCAGGGTTGGGACACCCTGCAAGGGTAGGCTCTGGGTAGCTGGAGCCTAAATGTATCCAAGTATGTGTAAAGGTCTTTTACTTAAATTGAAACAATATACCCAATATATTAAAATCAATGCAAACTATATGTTGAAGCATCACATAATTATAAAACAAAATATTATTATATTATTAGAAATTCTCCCTTCCAGTGTAAAAACCATGCCAGCTTTTACAACAGAATAGAGACTTGCAGGATCCAGTCTGGGATTTCTATGGGGCCTGCATTAGGCTGGGAGGTCTAGTTAGTGAGTGTTTAGAGTGGTCAGCTTGAGCCAGTATAGCTAGGGATGGCTTCAACTGGGAGCTAGGTTTGTTTCTTATGATTTTGTTTTGGGGTGTTTCATTTGAGCAATTGAAAATAAATCACTCAGTTTGCTACAAGTCGCGGTCCCTGAGCCGTATTGCCCTAGAGGACTGTGCTTAAGATCCCTAAGCATGACATTTATGGCTGTCATGCTACAAGGTTTGTCACAAAATATATAGCATAAAAACATAAAAATAATGTATCTAAAGATCAATTCTACCCCAAATGGGATGCAATGTTTCTCAAATCCTAAAGGGAAATTTGAAAGACTCACAAAAATGACACAATTCAAACTCTGTATTTAACCCATTGAGTGCCAGGGTCTTCAATTCATTAAACCCATTGGGTGCCAGGGTCTTCAATTCATAAAGCAGTTTTCACTTCTAATTTTCCCAATAAATTGCCAACTCTCCATTGTTTTGTTTTTTTATTGTTTTTTTTTACTTAGCAATTGCGATGCTTCAAAAATATTTGGTATTATTTTTATTTTATAAAATGCAACATGTTTTGTGTGTAAGCAAAAAAAACCCTTGTACTTCATTCAATCAACATATATTTTTAGCTATACATATGGCATTATTTTTGTTAAGTATTATATTTCTTTTGGGTACGGTGAAGATTCAGGCCTTTGATTTGTATGATAAAAAGACTGGTTGTCTTCAGTGGCGTCTCCAGCTTTCATATTTAGGGGGGGCACATGGGGGGCCAGGGACCAAAGTAGGGGGGCCAATTATAAAACGGTACATATACACTATATATATATATATATATATATACACACACACACACGTTAGATGTGCATTTTTAACTACATAATATGCACTTATCTCTTTGAAGTTAGCCCCTGCTGACAATATATATAAATATTAGACCCTGCTGCCGATATATAGAAATATTACACCCTGCTTCTGATATATATTAATATTAACCCCTGCTGGGGATATATGTTGATATTAGCCCCTGCTGCGGATATATACTTATATTATACCCTGCTGCTGATATACATAAAAATTATACCCTGCTGCTGATATATATAAATATTTGACCCTGCTACCAGTATATATTAATATTAGCCCCTACTGCCAATATATATTATTAGTCCCTGCAGCCAATATATATAATTAGCCCCTGCAGCCAATATATATTAATATTAACCCCTGCTGCCGACATATATATAAATACTAGACCCTGCTGCCAATATGAATATAAATACTAGACCCTGCTGCCAATATATGTTAATATTAGCTCCTGCTGCCAATATATGTTAATATTAGCTCCTGCTGCCAATATATATTAGCCCCTGCTGCCGATATATATTAATATTAGCCCCTGCTGCTGGTATATATTAATATTGGACCCTGCTGCCGATATATATTAATATTAGACCCTGCTGCCGATATATATAGTATTGGTCCCTGCTTCCTATATATATTAATATTAGCCCCTGCAGCCAATATATATATTAATATTAGACCCTGTTGCCAATATATAAATATTAGCCCCTGCTGCCAAAACATATATAAATATTTGCCCCTGCTGCCAATATATTTTATAGTGAAAAAATTGGACCCTATCCAAGCATTTCCTTTGGCCCCGCTCAACGCTTCCTTGCATGCAATCACTCCCTCCGCTACCACACCAAAAAAAAGAAATATTTCCCACACTGACTGCAGATCAGGGGAAGACCGTGAGAGTCAGTCCTGCACCGTGACATTGAGAGGTCCTCTCCCCTGTAATCATCCCCAGAGTCCCTTTAACCGCTCATTCACTAAACCATACCGCTCTTTTACTTACACCCTGTAGTTCAGGTATAGATCAAATAAACAACACATGGAAACAGCACATGCAACTAAATGAGATATAAAAAAAAAAACTTGTATTTGCAGGTATACATAAATAATGTATGGAAACACAGCATTGCAGTTATAAACCAACAGAACACACAAACCCAGCATTGCAGGTATAGATCAACTGGAAATCACATGTACACTCAGCACTGAAGGTATAGATCAAATAAACAACACATGGAAACAGCACTCCAGGTATTGATCAACTGAATAAGACATAGAAATCCTATATTTGCAGGTAAACATAAATAATGTATGGAAATATAGCCGATACAGATGAACAGAATGACACAAAACCCAGCTTTGCAGGTATATATCAATTGGAAATTACATATAAACTCTGCATTAAAGGTATAGATAAAACACCCTAAATTACAGGCATAGATCACTGGTCACACACCCCAAAGCCAACCCTGGTGTCCACACTGCCCACATAAAACCCGACCAGCACCCAAATTACATATTGTGTCAACTTTGTCCCCAAACAGCTGAACGTATGCCAAGTTTGTCCCATAAACACCTCTCCCTCCCAATCTATCCTATCTACCCCCTCTCCCTCCCAATCTATCCTATCTACCCCTCTCCCTTCCTATCTACCACCTCTGCCTCCCTAAATACCTACTCTCCCTCCCAATCTATCCTATGTACCCCCTCTCCCTCCCAATCTATCCTATCTACCCCCTCTCCCTTCCAATCTATCCCATCTACCCCCTCTCCCTCCCTATCTATCCCATCTACCCCCTCTCCCTCCCAATCTATCCCATCTACCCCCATCTCCCTCCCTATCTATCATATCTATCCCATCTACCCCCTCTCCCTCCCAATCTATCCTATCTATCCCCTCTCCCTCCCAATCTATACCTATCTACCCCTTCTCACTTCCTATCTACCTCTTCTGACTCTCTAACCCCCTCCTAACTTTCTACCCCCCTTTGAAGTTCACTTACCTTGGGCTTGTCCAGCGGTGAGATCGCGAGGTCTCTGTATCCCTGGTTCTGCAGTGTGCGCGGCTTCACTGCTGGGCGCCGGATATGACGACATATAGCGGCGCCCGGCTTGAAATGCCGGCACTGCGACCAAGGCAGAGGCCTCGCGGTCGCGGAGAAGAGTGAGAGGCGCCGAACGGTTGCTGAGAACTTAATCCTCAGCGACCGCTCGGCGCCTCTATTTCTCTCCTCCGGGTCTATTAAAAAAAAAGCCGGCGTTTCAATTTGGGGGGCACACCGGGGGGCACAGCATGATGTTGGGGGGGCCATGGCCCCCTCTGGCCCCCCCCGCCGACACCACTGATCATGAAGGACTAACAGTAGCAGGTTTACCCAGCATAAAAGGTTGAGCTGGTCCTGTATAATGCATAATTCCCTGATTAAGGAGACTGAAGAAAATCTTGCTGATTTAACTATGCATTATACAGGGCCAGCCAAGGTTTTGCTGCAGCACAACCTCACTAGGGTTATCTCTTGGTATGGGCATTGAATTAATAACAATAATATTGTAAACTTTTCAACTCTCTCTTTAGTGAATAAGGCCCCTTATTTAATAACACAATACATGCACATAGATCCATTAGGCCCAATACCCACTTGTCTAACTAGCACATAAGATAACCAATAAGGCCATATAGTTAGTTCCTACAAAGAATTTTTCATGTTTTTTAATAATTGTGATAGCTGTAAATGTATTCCATGTATTTCTACTGTTTTGACCTCTAATGATTTTTCTCTTTTTAATATTGTTATCATGTCTCTACTTTCTCACTAATTTGTCTAGCTAAGTGGTTAGTAAAACAATAAATGGATTATGGATTATGTAAAGCATAATGGAGCTATGTGAGGGCTATACGGGAAACCTCTGATATGGCCAACAATAACACTAAGTGCCATTCTGGGTTTGTCAGAAAACACTTCTGCTACAACAGAAACATTAAGATAGACTCTTAAAATTGAGTGGTTGCAAAAAAATAATACAACTGACACATTTTAGACTATATTATTCTGAGAATCCGCTGAATTCATACTGAAACCCTCAGGGGTGGATCCAGAGCCTGACATCGGGAGGGGCACTCACATTAACATACACCCAGACACATGAAATGGACCCAGATAGGCACGCTAATATCCAATACTAACACACACCCATACACTCACACTAATACACACAGACAACTAACACACATACACACACTGACACAGCCAGACACACACACACACAAAACTCTCTTGCCCTGCAAAGCCTTAGCCCATCTTTGAAGCAGCTTGCCTGGCAAGATGCTGCGCTACTCCCAGAGGGACACTACGTGGCCCCAGTCAAGCCCACATCTTCCTGAAAATTAGGGACATAAAGTAGTAAGTCCAGGTGTTGGTACTTATGTCTCTATTACTACTCCTGGAGGATCCGCCAACGGAAACCCTGAGGCTGTTGATCAAAACATTGAGACATTGTGTCTCAGGTCATAAACCCTCCATGCCACCCTGGAGGAATGGACACAGGGAAAGAAAAGAGAAAGGAAACTATTTGGGATCTTTTGGACATTTAGCATTTTGTCTCTTTCCTTGATAAAATAAAAAAGATATTTGCCAGTGTTATTTTTTGTATGTGGTGTATGTCTCAACTGACACAGGACAATGCTCACTCACAATCAGAAGTGGAAAACCAGTCACAAGGAGAGGATATGCCTTCTGACACATTTGCAACCAACAGATCTCACAAAAATACTACATTCTGGTACAAAATGACTCTAGAAAGCACTGTTAAGGTAGAAGAAATACAGTATTTCTATCAATGTCCTTGATAGAAAAGTGTGATCTATATCACTTTATTTAAAGTATAGCAGTAATGAGCAAGGTCTCTTTCCATTATTCTGTGGTTGGATATAGGCATTACATTCAGATTAAATAATGTAGGCTAATGACAAGTGAGAAGTGATTTCCAATGCACTTTAGCATTCATAGCTTTTAAAAAAAAATCAGAATGCATAATCTTTTAGATCACATCTGCTGTAAAAAGATTTAAATATCTTGAAGTGCAGAAATAAAAAACAATACCTTTTGTTACCTCCACTGAGGTAGTCTAATTTGGGATGACACATTGGCCTGGCCTTTTGTCTAATTTTGTAGAAAATTGCTTATTTTGGAATGGTTTGTGTGTATGGCAAACTCAAACAGACATGTTAAGTAATGTTGCAAAATTAAGTGTCTTGAAAATATATATTAATATGATAGACACTTTTTAGGATTGCACTTTTTCAGTGCAATACTACAAAATACTACAAAGTTCATAGTTATATAACACAGATTTCTCCATAACAAAGTTACACACAGTGTTCATTATGAGTTTGATAAATCTTTCTTTAGTGATTACAGTAGTATATGCAAAAAAATAAAAACAGAAAGCTTATAGTACATGATAATGTATTCTAGTAATTAGAAAACAGGATTGCAAGATTTTATTATGATCTTAAATCAAGTCTCACATTATATATTTTTGATCAGCTAACGGGAACTACCAGCAGGAGTTACTAGAAGCTGTCTCCCTACTCCACACTGTATGAAACTTAGTATATAAATAAAATACACTTGTTGAGTATCCCTTATCTGAAAATCTTTTACCTGAAATGATCTGAAATCCATTTTTTTCCAGATGAAGCCAGTTCAGATAAAGTATACTCATGCCGGTGGGGGGCAGGACAACTTCTGTTGCTGGTGTCTGACCCCCTCCTGTAGCCTGTGGAGCCTTTCCCTACCTCCTTTTTCGGCTTCTATGTCATTCGTAGCATCCACATTAAGCTAAAACTTTATTTAAGGTAGAACGGAAAGGAGCATGGTTAGCTGCTGATCTAGAAGGATGATGTATTATTACAGTGTGTGAATTGCCACTTATTTGTACAAACGAAATAGTGTAGATAACACTTGTGTAGATGTAGATCACGTGTGAGTTTGGTTAAGGGGGGGATTGACTCAATTTTTGTCCAAGATTATATTTAATATACTATACCAGCGATGGTGAACCTATGGCACTCGTGCCACAACGGGCAAGCAAAAACTTCATTTTTGCCACGCGGCCAGGATGGCGACTGACAGGGCTGGCCTTTGGGGTGTGTGGGAGGAGAGAGAGGGGCGTCAAGCAGTTGCTCATGAAAAAAAATTCCGCAACCGTTTGACGCGAGGTGGTAGCGCAAGGCCTCTATCTTGGTTGTGGTGCCGGCATTCATACTAAGCGCCGGAATATGATGTGCCGGAATATGATATTCGACACAGCATCGAGACAGAGGCCCACCCCAGGACTTCAGCAGGGTAAGTGAACTATAAAGGCAGGGGGGAGAGACAGTGAGAAGGGGGATAGATAGTGAGAAAGGGGGATTGTAAAAATATTGAAATAAATAGTGAGAATGAATAATTTATTTGTGGGTGAATTGTGTGAATGATTGAGAGAATGAATGAATGCGTGGGTGAATTGTGTGAATGAGTGAGAGAATTAATAGACCCTGCTCGGGCAGATAGACGGGCCACAGTCTATATTTCTATGCTTAAAAACAAACATAATTAATATGGGCATAATTAATTAATGCACACTGTTGTGTATAATAATTTTGTAACGAAAGAAAATCCTCTCCATGTTTAATATGCAGTGTTGGCACTTTGAGGTCTGCAACTTGGTTTGATGCAGAAAATTGCAGGTTTTTTCTTTTCTTGACGTTGGAAGACACCAATATAAGTGGCTTGTCTATTTTCCTTTTTTGATGGTTAAGATGTAGAAGGACATACCGTGTTTTAGCTCCTGCTTCACAAACCCATTTTTGTCCAAAATCAACTATTTGAACCGGACAAAAGAATAGGAAAATAAACCAAGAAAGTTTATTGAACTCCCTCTGCACCCCATAAATCAACAAAACACGAATAACAACAGTCAATGATCTCCTGTCTGGTATTGTTCTCTCCCTCAAACATGCCAACATGGTGCTGCAGGACACAGATGTGGAAACCAACCCATCATCCTCATTATTCAAATAATCTACAATTGGAGACACATACTCAATGTTTAACACGGACCTAAAATCTCACCTGCAAGAATGCTCCACGTTATACGTGACATGGCCTTGGGTGTTTAGCAGTTCCGCTCCGCAATAAGGGATGAGCTAACAGAGATTAAGGAGGACCTAAAGCAACAGGGCGAAAATGGGAATAGGGGCCTATATTTTGTATAAACTTCAAATTGAAATGCTTCATAATCGAATCTTTATAGAAAATGAGGAACCCAAGGTTGGGCTATCAATATTTGATTAGACATAAGAAATGGGGAAGTCTATGCATTCCAGACCTTGAAACCTAAAACAAAGCCTCTATGATCTCAAGGGTAGTAGAATAGACAATGTCAGACCCAAAGCTAAGGGTAGATCTGGAAAGGGCTAAATGACAATGTCTATAGCGGTAGCAGCCTGGGTGGATTTCTCACAGTCCATTACTCAGCACACCTCATTATAGATGCCACTTTGAGGGTTTGGAGGGTAATAAGCTAAATGACCTTGGTTCTTCAATCAACAATATCATCCCTGTCTGACAACATGAGTTTTCAACCTGGAACATCTAGGAAAGCCTTCCCTCAAATAATACATGATGGTATGAAACTTCCAAGGCCCCAACATATTACACGGATACAGATAGAATTAAACCTATAAACCTCTTGATATGTAGAACCCGCCAACCTCTAAAATCCCACTTACACCATTTGAAAATACATGTGCTGACTCTACCTCACCTCGTAGGCTCACCTCTCTCATACATAAAATAATACTGGAAGCCAGATACCCTCAAAAACCATACTTAATTTGGTTATGGGAGCGATACATAACCGAAAAAAACATATAAAAACTAAAAAGGTATAACAAAGTAAAAACAATCAACTGGTATTACACTACTGATTCAGATTCATCTGCAGATCAGTTTTGGAAATGTGGGGTGACCTGTGGACATGACCTTTATATTAATTCAATAAAACATTTTATGTAACATACAAACAGGTGGAGAAAATCTCTCCACAACACAACATTTTGAAAAGCCAACAGGAACATTCCATTGAGGTCTATGATGGGGGGGGGGTTTCCAGCCAAATGGGTTCCTGCATGTAGCTTCCATGCAGGCTTCCCATAATTGGTTTTTTTGGGGACTGGAGACAATATGTACCAGTTATTCACTTTTGGTATATACTTTTTTATGCAATAGCTCAGTGAGCCAATGTTGACCCTAACTAAGACCGGGCTTAGACAAGTTTGAAAAAAGGGAATGAGAGCCAGAGATTAACAATTGGTGCTTGCATCACCATACATACTTATTCAGTTTTCCAGCAGCCAGGTTGGGGTCAGGAGGCTCAAAAAGAAAAAAATGTGTTACATGATTGTAAAGACTTCTACCTTACAAAATGGAAAAAGTTAATATATGAAACAAAATTATCTTTTTAAACTAAAAAGATTGTTAAAGATCTCCCATGCATTTACACCCAGTGTAATACTGACAGTGCCACTTACACTATAACATGTTAATATGAGTTTATTGACACATTAATTAATGTATCATGCCTGTGAATGTTTCTGTTTTGGAAGAATGTTTGTGCTGTGTCCTGTGATGCTGCAATGCAGATATCTGCATTGATTTTTGTGCTCACTCAAAATATCTTACCTACTGAAAAACGAAATTTCCTTTTTCTTAGAGCCTTTCCATAAAGAGTTAGTGTCTGGATTCATGCTCCATATGCTGATTGGGTTTGTCTACAGTAAAGGAGGCAGTAATTATTTGCTTTTGTAATTTGTGTGTCTGCTTTGCTGGTACAGATTGGTATCTCCTGTGAACGGGAGCCACTTAGCCTTAATCCAGGGCATTTCTGGGAGTCTCTCCTTTGACGTGCTCTCATGTGCCTGTGCATGAAGTGAGTAAATGCCTGGGAGCCCGTGTCACACACTGTTACAGTGACACATGATATTTATAACAAGCGTAGAGGAAAGCGTCTCTTTGCATTAGATTAATTCTACTGCACATGGTTCTCCAGGGGCTCTATGCATGGGGCTTTTGTGCTACTGCACTGTGTGAAAGTAGAGGTGAGTAACTGCCAGTGACACACCTGACGGTTTAGTCTAGAATAACCCAACCAAGTGTCTATTAAAGAGTCAGGTGAACTACTTAAATATTTTTTTCTGTAGGTTATGTAGAGGTTTGATGATTAGAGCCTCTGAGTCTTGAGAATCTTCAGAGACTGTAAATAAGTACTGTAGTTACAGTAGATAATGAAAACGTTTTATATAAATTAACTGCAGCTTTTTGATGTTGTTTTCAAGCTTGGTGACCTTACCTGCCATTTGTCACAAAGCGAATGGATTGGCCTGTAGAAATTCAGATGCTAAAATAAGTGCACGTATTTACAGATTGTGTTGATATAAATATTTTACCAGGTCTTTTCCCGGAGTGGATTGCTAAAGGTTTGCTGACATTTTAAAAAAATAAGTTTGTTTGCTTTCTGTCTTAGTAAATTTATGATAGCCTGTGTATATGTAATCAAGTATTTGGAATGTGCAATTAAATATACATAGTTTCTTGCTTTAGTCACAAATTAAAGTGAAAATGATATACTTAAATATATACCTTACAAATCATCCTAATTAACGTTCACACCATTCATAGACAGCGTAGTACCAGTATATCACTTCAATCATGTAATGCATCCTCCTACCACTTGGGACAGTGCTTTTCATTGATCACCTTCCTTGCCTCCAATGAGTTCGTCAGGTGGAATGGTTGGAATGGTTTGGCACACTGAACACTATGCCTGCCCAAAATGCACTATTAACCTCCCATACTTCATGTGATGGGAAATGAGGGGAAAGACTGGGTTGGCTCTATACCTCCCCATAGAGATTAACCCCCCATCTCATTGGGCATATGACGGGGGAGTGATGGGGAATTGGTAAACTCTATGCCCCGAGGGCAAAAGAGGAGCCCACCCACCATCTGCACATAAGGTAGAGAAAGAGATGTACTCTACCTTAATAGAGGTCCTGTAGGCCCAGCAAAGTATTATTTTGTTTTTGCATAACTGATGTATTTTTATGACACATTTTTGCAGGGTAGTATATTGCTTGATTAAGAAATCAAGTAAAAATCATATTTCAAAAACTAGAATGAATAGTAATAATAGAAGGTAAAGTCACACAACTTCTTGCTTTATATGATTACAATATCTTATATTACAACATCTTCCAGAACACAATGTGTTAAAACCCATCTGGATAATTCCAGCAGTAAATTAGTAGATATTGCTGACTTTCTGCATTCTGGGCTCATTCTAACCCAACAATCTCTGCTAATGTTTTTGCCACAAATCAGATAATTCCTTGAGGGTTTACATTAGATTTCACAGCAGGGAATTGAGATATTTTCTGCACAAGTAGCGTAGGCAATAAAAGAGAGGAAAAAAACTAATAATAAATGTGTTAAAGGGATAGATGCAGCAAAAATATAGCGTATTATAATCAATGTATTATTTCAAAAGTATAATATCATGGAGTTTGACACATAATATATAACATATGCATGTTTCAAGATTTTGATCATATAATACAGTGTGACTATATATATATATATATATTTATATATATAGATATATATACTCATATATATATATATATATATATATATATACACACATATATATATATATATATATATATATATATATATATATATATATATTGTGAGAGTGTGAACCCCAGGGAGATGATTAGCATGGCATCTGAGTACAGCTGCTATGCAGATTATACATATGGGTCCCTGGGGTGGAGCAATTGGAGAGCAGGGTGGGCCAATGCTCCATTTCCCCATTTTGTGGAAACTCCATGCCGGGTTTTCCACGAGGCAAGAAGTCCACAGGATCCGGTCCGGGATTTCTATGAGGCTGACATCAGGCACAGGTGCTGGACATTAAAAACCCCTGGAGCCTGATACTCAGGAAGACTGTTGGGGGAAGAGGAAGCTCCCTGCGCTCCCAGGGCAAGGAGAGGCCCTGAACAAGATCATCCCTGAGCCAAGTGAGGCAATACCTGCCTGGACATTGTGTGTGCTGTCTGGGGAGGTTTTCCAGAGCCTGGCGTAGCTGGGTCTGGCTGGGAGGTTGAGATAGTGGGTGATTAGGCTGGTCAGTCTGCACCAGCGTAGTTTAGTTAGAGAGGGCTCCAATTGGGAGCTAGGTTTTTGTTTTATGATTTGGTTTTGGGGTTTGAGTGATTAAAAATAAAGCGCTATTTTGTTAAAAGCTGCTGTTCCTGACTCTGATTGCCCTAGAGGACTCTGCTTAGGACCCCTAAAACGTGACATGCGTGGCCCTCATGCTACAGGGTTTGTCACATGTGGTGGAGAATGCGGGCAAAGCACTGCTATGGTCTGTGGGCAGAAAGCAGGAACCAAGTGAACAACTGAGTGGATGCTGGTGACGAGTGCTACACTGGATCCAGGAACCCCAAGTGTTGTGTGGCCTGAAGCTACCAAGCTGCAGTGGATGTGCCAGAAGAGATTACAGCTTAACCCAGAGGATTGAGTGGAAACACTTCAAAGACTGTTGCATGGTATGTGCCCTTGTATATTGCTGGCTGAAATACATATGCTTATGGAGGATGGCCTTGATGTGTTTGACGACTTATTGATGATCCGGACGTGGATAAAAGTATGGTGTATCTGTGAAACCTGCAAACGAAAAGCATTTTGTCGCTATGGCCTGCTGGTAATTACTTGATTACATACTGCAGAGGGAGCGATTAAAGACTCTGGGATTTGTGTATTGCACTGACTGTTGGTCTAATGCAAGATGGGAAAAGGACAGCAACGCAGAAATAAAATGTCCTTTCCAT
Source organism: Spea bombifrons (assembly GCF_027358695.1). Lineage (NCBI taxonomy): Eukaryota > Metazoa > Chordata > Amphibia > Anura > Pelobatidae > Spea > Spea bombifrons. Next base: position 16,870,746 of record NC_071098.1, read on the forward strand.
GTTTCACTCGCCAGCCAACCTGCAGTGGATGTGTGGAACTACTGAAACTGGCACAAGAGGCAGATATAAAGTGTGCAGGGTCCTGTGTTGAGGCTCAGGAGTTAAAGGAGGAAATTGAATCCTTAAAGTGGCTGCACCAGGGTGAAGTCTCTGATTTGAACTTGCAGCTGAAAGAAGTAACCGATAAACTAGATGCTATCAAACAGAGAGACTATGAAATTAAGAGACTGACAGAGTTGAATGTTTGCTATGAAAAACTGAGTCGTGGTGAATGTAACAATGTGGCATGGACTACCAAGCTCAGGAAAGTGGAAGCTATGCCCAGAGATGAGCTGAATCTCTATGTGATTGAGCAGTCAGAGTATGTTGGGAAACAGATCTGCAAGAACAAAAAGCTGACTGATGAGTGTTTGCTAAAAGAACATGAATTAATAAAGGTTAAAAACCAAGCAGCACAATCACAGGAGGAATTGCACCGAACTATTGGCCAGCTTGAGGGAGAGAACCTCACTTTGCAAAATGAAATGGCTGCTTCTAGAGAAAAGCATTGTGTTGACCTGTCAACAAAACTGCAAGAGATGCAACAGTTGCAGGAACAGTTGCTGGTGGTTGAAAAACGTCTCGCGGAGGTGTCCCAGAAAGGTAAAGAGGATGCAGAGCGTGTATTCGAGCTCCTGTCTCAGAATAGCAGTGTGAATTTAACACTTGCAGTTGAGCGTCTAGAAAAAGTAAAGCTGCAGGAGACCGTAAAACCACTACAAGATGAAATCCAGGTCTTATCTAAAGCCAGTAAAGAGAACACTGAACTTCATAAGGCCAACATAGCACTAAAAGACAAGTATTTCCAGAAAAAGGCGGAACTGGAATCGTGCAAGGATCAGCTACAGGCCAGAGAAGGCCAGCTAAAGCAAATGGAGGCAGTTATGCTTCTAAAAGAGGAGGAGTTAGCATTGGCTATCCGCTCCAGAGATCAGGCTTTAAGGGAAAGAGATACGGTCCAATGTAAGCTGGAAGCAATACTGACTAACACAGAGCGGGACAAGCAAACTTTATTGAGGCAGGTTGCTGATATCCAAGCCGAGAGAGACAAAATGGCAGAGAGTCTGGAGAACGCCAAGACTTCGAATGAAAAGCTGCAACAAGTTGGACTTGAACTGCAGAAAGAGAATATATCCCTCAGGCATCGACTGGAGGTATCAACCTTAGAGCTGAGTGAGGTGAAAATAACCCTTGAGGAACAAAGGGTTACTGCAGTAGAAAAACATGGACTACTACAACTCCGGTTAGATGAACTGGGTATACAGCTAGCTGAAGAAAGGGAGGCCAAGCTAGCTCTACAGAAACAGATTAAGGTCCAAGAGGAAATGGACCCAGTATCTAAAATGTTACAAATTGTACAAGCAGCAAGTGAGCAGATACCGTACAAAAGAAGCTGTCTGGAGGAAAAGACTGTGATGAAGAATGGCATGGAAAATAACCGTTATGGCCTAAGTGACGGAGGGACTATTCATGGTGCTGGAAGTACGGGCCAACTAGTAGAGCAACATGGCAGTAAGCTGCTCCAGGGAGCAGGTGGTCCCAGTTCCAGTAGAAACTCTACTTCACAGATGGAACCTTCTACAGGCGACAGTAAGGTACACCGTTTACATGCATCTAGGGTAAATGACCATAAACGTGGGCTTCGCATCAAATGGAGTGATGGTGAACAAGCTACAGGGAAACAGCTTGAAGATGGTGTGCACTTGGCTGTATCGTGTAGACCACACAGGGTAGACCTTCTTAATGGGCAAGCTACGATGGTCTTCATTTGTACAGAGAAGCGACGTGGCTGTGCAAAGTGTTACCCATTCACTGATCATTGCAGAAACCCAGAAGGGCAGATGGATACAAGGAGAAAGTATCCACTACCGGGCCACATTTATGGTGTGTGGAAAGGAAAGCCCCCTGATGCCAACCTAAGAGGGACGTCATCAGCAGAGCTGCTTAGTCCCATGGTCGCTCAGCCCCATGGTTCTGAGCTGGTGGGGAGGATATGTGAGAGTGTGAACCCCAGGGAGATGATTAGCATGGCATCTGAGTACAGCTGCTATGCAGATTATACATATGGGTCCCTGGGGTGGAGCAATTGGAGAGCAGGGTGGGCCAATGCTCCATTTCCCCATTTTGTGGAAACTCCATGCCGGGTTTTCCACGAGGCAAGAAGTCCACAGGATCCGGTCCGGGATTTCTATGAGGCTGACATCAGGCACAGGTGCTGGACATTAAAAACCCCTGGAGCCTGATACTCAGGAAGACTGTTGGGGGAAGAGGAAGCTCCCTGCGCTCCCAGGGCAAGGAGAGGCCCTGAACAAGATCATCCCTGAGCCAAGTGAGGCAATACCTGCCTGGACATTGTGTGTGCTGTCTGGGGAGGTTTTCCAGAGCCTGGCGTAGCTGGGTCTGGCTGGGAGGTTGAGATAGTGGATGATTAGGCTGGTCAGTCTGCACCAGCGTAGTTTAGTTAGAGAGGGCTCCAATTGGGAGCTAGGTTTTTGTTTTATGATTTGGTTTTGGGGTTTGAGTGATTAAAAATAAAGCGCTATTTTGTTAAAAGCTGCTGTTCCTGACTCTGATTGCCCTAGAGGACTCTGCTTAGGACCCCTAAAACGTGACATGCGTGGCCCTCATGCTACAGGGTTTGTCACAATATATATATACATATACACACTGATACACATATACACTCACTTGCCACTTTATTAGGTACACCTGTTCAATTGCTTGTTAGAATTGCACTTAGAAACAGGGCCACTTGAAAATAGGGCCCACAGAGCCAAGGCTCAGAGAGCCAGGCTGTAGGTGTTTATAGCCGAGGGGAATTTAGGCATGTAGACATGTTCAAGGCAACCTGCTGAAGTTCAAAAAGAGCATCAGAATGGGGAAGAAACGTGCATTTAAGTGACTTTGAACGTGGCATGGTTGTTAAGTCTGAGTATTTCAGAAACTGCTGATCTACTGGGATTTTCATGCATAACCGCCTCTAGGGTTTACAGAGAATGGTCTGAAAAATAGAAGATATCCAGTGAGCAGCAGTTGTGTATGGATGAAAATGACTTGTTGATGTCTGAGGTCAGAGGAGAATAGGCAGATTGGTTCGAGATGACAGAAAGGCAACAGTATCTCAAATACAGCCAAGGTATCAGCATACCATCTCTGAACGCACAACACGTCGAACCTTGAAGTAGATGGGCTACAGCAGCAGCAGGAAACCACACCCGGTGCCACTCCTGTCGGCTAAGAACAGGCTCACCAAAATTGGGCAATGGAAGACTGGAAGAACGTTGCCTGGTCTGATGAGTCTCAATTCCAGCTGCGACAATTCAGATGGCAGGGTCAGAACAACCTGAAAGCATGGATCCATTCTGCCTTGTATCAATGGTTCAGGCTAGTAGTGGTGTAATGGTGTGGGGGACATTTTCGTGGTACACTTTGGGCCCCTTAGTACCAATTGAGCATCGTTTTAAGGCAACAGCCTTCCTGATTATTGTTGCTGACCATGTCCATCCCTTTATGACCATAGTGTACCCATCTTCTGATGGCTATGTCCAGCAGGATAATGCACCATGTCAGAAAGCTTATATCATCTCAAACTGGTTTCTTGAACATGACAACAAGTTCACTGTACTCCAATAGCCTCCGCAGTTACCAGATCTCAATCTAATACAGCACCTTTGGGATGTGGTAGAACAGGAGATTCGCATTATGGATGTGCAGCTGAAAAATCTGCAGCAACTGTGTAATGCCAATATCTAAGGAATGTTTCCAGCACCTTGTAGAAAGTATGCCATGAAAAATGAAGGAAGTTCTGAAGGCAAAAGGGGGTCCAACCCGGTACTAGCAAGGTATAGCTAATAGAGTGAGTGTATATATATATATATATATATATATATATTTAGATATACACACACACACACACACACACACACACACACACACACATATATATATATATATATATATATATATATATATATATATATATATATATATATATATACACACAGGTATACACACACATTCATACAGTATACACGCATGTATTTATCCTATTTTACCACTATTTTTTCTATTCATATTCAACATACTGATGCCTGAGTTATCATAGGTGTCCCTTGGAATCCATGTAAGGTTATTCATATTTTTACATTTCTGCTGAGCTCCCTGTTAAGTATAGCAAGTTACCCGTATACTAATAGCAAGTTACCCGTGTTATAGGTCATTTTTTAAAGGTACCCCCTGCAAGACCAGAAAGATCATAATGATAGAGTAACAAGAATATGAGACTGATGCACTGGTTTTCTCCATGTACCACTTTGCAATATATTTGAGGCTCTAAAGGAGAGCTGTCATCATAACTAAATACATTTATTTAAGATGCTTATAGCTTGTGCATTTTGCTTGTCAATCAATGTAATTGTTTCGTACGTATTTAGTTTAAAAGTTTACCTTAGGGAAGCTAAGATTTGTATCTCAATGTGGCACAACTAGCATGTTCTGTGCTATAATAAAATGTATTATCCTGGGCAGGGCCGGCCGAAGACTTAACGCCGCCTGGGGCGAAGTTTAAAACGCCGCCCCCCCCGCCGACGCCGGGGGGGGCGGCATTTTAAACTTCGCCGACGCCATAATCTACGATCCCCCCCCGGTACTTACCTTTAAACAGTCCTGCGGCGAGTCTCCCTGCTCTGCCACGGCACGGCTTGGCACGGCACGGCTTGTAATGCTGAGCGCCGGAAATTGACGCCACTTCCGGCGCTCTGCATTACAAGCCGGCACCGGGACCGAACAGGGAGACTCGCCGCAGAGGAGAGAGAGAGAGGGGCGCCGAGCGGGTAAGCGAAAACCACTCGGTGCCCCTCTCTCTCTCCTCCGCTTCAAAAAAAAACAAAAAAAAAAGCGCTTGGGGCGGCAAAGTGCCGCCCCTTCTAAAGTGCCGCCTGGGGCAATTGCCCCAGTCTGCCCCATTATAGGGCCGGCCCTGATCCTGGGGCGTGGCCAACTGTTGGAGAAGATGGCTGCTTGAGACCTGAGCTCCGTCGGTCCCCCGGTATTATTAGCACCTAATCGCTATCATTTGCACTTATGGTGCGTAACAGACGACAGTCCTCCACCCCGTCGGGGCCTGGGGAGGGTGCCATGTCCTCGGCGGCATCCCTTCGGGAGTATTTTCGCAGCCCAGCGGTGTTGACCTCGCAGGCCCCTGATGACCACGAGGCGCATTCGCCCGCGGGTTCCCGCGATTCCGAAGATAGGCAGGAGGGTATAGCTACGGGAGTGCCTGATGTACCTACCTGTTCTGCGGATGTTCGCCAGCTCTTTTCATCAGCTCCATGGCGCAAGGACTTTAGCAAGTTGCTGTCAGAACTGAAACAAACCGTGACTGACGCCGTGGCGGGCATTCGGGCTGACCTGGATGGGCTGGACCGTCGCCTTGCGCTCCGGGAGGCAGATTCTGCTCACCAGGCTCAGAGAACATCTGCCCTGGAGTCCTCTTCTGCCCACCATGCCTTTTATCTGGCCGAATGTCGGAGGAGGTTGGAGGACCTTGACAAAGGGGCCGACGCCACAATGTGCGCATTCAGGGTCTTCCGGAGGAGGCTACCCATACACCTGAGGATGTTGGGGGTCTTGTGGCCCGTCTGTTTAACAGCCTCTTGGGAGGCCTCCCGAGGCTGTGGTCTTTTTGGATCGAGCTCACAGAGCTCTGAGACCTAGGGGTCCCCCGACAGCGCCACCGAGAGACATCATTTGTTGAGTTAGCGACTTCCAGATAAAGGAGCAGATTATGCGGCGTGCGCGGGAGGTGGGCTCCTGGACTTTCAATGGCTCTGCGGTCACCCTATTCCAGGATCTCTCCGATCTCACGCTCCAGAATCGGAGAGTGCTACGACCTCTTACGGCTGAGCTCCGGAGTCGTGGCATTCCGTACCATTGGGGTTACCCCTTCAGCCTTAATGTGCGCTCTGGAGGATCTACTTATTCGCTCCGCTTCCATCGTGAGTTGTCGGCGTTCCTCCGGGACCTCCACCTACCTGCACTTCGAATCCCTGATTGGAATATGCCTGCTGTCCCAGCGGATCGTGGTTCTGGCAGCGGAGAAGCGTCGAGGGGAGAGGATGCTTGGCCATGTTCCCCGCACCGGGCGTCTGACTACTAGGGCTCCAGAGGTGACGGATCCGGAGGAGTGAGCACCCTGTGATATGTCCCTGCTGCTCTGTCAGGTGGCGGCCGCCTCCGCTGCGCCGTTGGCATGCCTCCGGGTTGCCTGCTCCTGGACCATTTCTCCCCCTGCCATTGCCTTTGGACCTGGGCTCCTGCCTTGCCCCCCCCTTTTTGAGCCCTGCTTCGTGACTTTGCTCGGGGCATCCTGCTCCCTCCTGCCTCCCTTGTGGACGCTATCCTGCGTCGAGATGTCTGCACCCCCGTTGGCCGGGTCGCTGTGCGGAACTGTTTATGTTTTGGGGGGGTTTTGTTTTGTTTGTTTTCTTTTTCTCTATGGCTCGATGTGGGGGGGGGGTGGCTCGGGTTTACATTGCCTACATTATGTTTACTGCTGTTGGGCTTTTCCACTTGTAGATGCCCAGGGCCTTGTGAGGTTGTGTGGAGTGTCTATGGGCTGGTTATGGGCAATTATCTTTGGGGTGCGGGGGGGGTCTCGGCACTTTTGGTAGGGGGCGGCTTGGGTTTTCTGTTCTTGTTTATTTTCCTTTGCGCTCACTTCTTAGCATTGCCCTTTGCCCACTGATGTGTTGCCTTTCTGTGAGTGTAGCGTTCTGCGATCGCTCACTTTTCGGTCATTACGGGTTATGTTTATACTTGTGTACTGGGGTACACATAAACACTATTTTCTTTTACAGCGGCCTTCTCCTGTCGGCTGTTTCCCTTCGTTTTCGTCTATGTGGCGATCAACGTTCCGCTATCATGCCGTGATTTCATTTCATTTCGTGCATTTGGTGGCATGTCCCCTCGATCGCTGACCGTGCCTTCTTTTGGTTTTGGGGGTGGGGGGTGGGTCTGTTCTGGGGGGGGGGTTTGCGTCGATACTGCGATGTGCTATCTTGTATGCCGGGGACCGATGGTTGGTCTCATGTTCTCTTTGGTTACTTTTGTAGTTTTTGTTTTGTTTTTTGCCGGATTCGGTTGTCACTCTGCCTCTTACCGTAGGCGTCGTGTGGTGCTGGTGGAACGCTGTGGTCCTGCTGTTTCTGGGCCTTCCAGTGTACCCTCTTCCAGCTGACGCCCTAGGTATTCATTTGGAGGGTGGGGATTGTTCCCCCCCCCTCCCTGAATATTTGTTTGTTTGTTCAGTTGTACCTCCTACCTTTCATTGTCTTCGTCTTCCTCTCCTGGTGTTTGTCTTTCCCCCCCCTTCCCGGTTTGTTTATTTGTCTGTCTGTGTGGTTGTAGGTTGCTTTGTGCCTGCAACTTTCTTTGTTTTTGTCTTCCTCTCCTGGTGTCTGTTTCCCCCTCTACCCTCCCTCCCCTTTTTGTTGCTGTGTTTCTCTCTCCTTTTCCTCTTCCTTGTCCCTTCTCCCTTTACCTGGGAGATCTTGACTCGTGCTCTGGGGGACGATTTACCTCCCATTGATTTCATCCTGCGCTATGACTTCTCGGCCTGCCGATCTTGTTGTGCTCTCGATCAATGCCAAGGGGCTTAATGTCCCTGAGAAACGTTCAATTCTGCTTACGGATTTAAAGCATCAACGTGCTTCTATAGCGTTTATTCAGGAGACTCATTTCCGCGATGGGGCTCATCCTCACCTGCGGTCACCCTGTTGCCTATTTCAGTAACAATCCACACTCCAAGTCGAAAGGGGTTGCTATTTTGTTTTCTAACCATGTCCCGCTTACTGATGTCACTCATTTAGCAGACCCGGAGGGTAGATTCCTCTTTGTGAAGGGTAAGCTTGCTGATGCCTGGTATACGTTTGCTAATGTCTATGTCCCTAATACTGGGCAGCACTTGTGGCTTTCTAAAACATTTCGAGCCTTGCGCCGATTTCAGGAGGGGCTGTTAATTTTCGGTGGGGATCTCAATGTAGCTCTGTCTCCTCGTTTGGACACGTCCGCGGGGGTGTCTCAGACCCCCTCTCATGTCTTAAAACGTATCCACTCTTTGCTCACGTCTGAGCAATTGGTGGATTGTTGGAGAGCCCTTCATCCTTCTGACAAAGATTTTAGTTTTTATTCTATTCCGCACAACAGGTATTCTTGCATTGACTGTTTGTTTATTACTCACTATAATCTTCCTCTCCTGGTTGCTGCTCGCTATGGAGCCATTACGTGGTCTGACCATGCTCCCCTGTCCTTGACACTTAACTCCCCCCTGTCTCGACCAACCCAGAGCTCTTGGAGGCTGAACGAGTCTCTGCTTAATGATGCCCTTGCCTATGACAGATCTGCTTTAATTGGGAGAAACTGTTATGCAGATCATCAAAGGCTTTAGAATTGCTGCTCCTATATGTAGCAAAAACATACATGTTTTTGATACATATAACCTATTGCTTATTTAAATGTTTGTAACCTCTGTGCCAGCTGCAGAGCAATATCCCTAATTTTGGTATACCGGTATGCATTAAATTCTGTCAATTTATTTTTAGGTTAAATTTACTTCTCACTGGCTTTAAATTGAAATGTTAAACATAACCATTCAGCTATTCAACACTGTGTAGTTGGCACTTTAGTTGAAAAATTCTTCACGCTCAATCACCTCCTCCTCCTCATCTCAATAGAGCTTTGAGTATTTAATATACTTTTGATGGTTGATCTTCACATTGTATATGCGGTGTTAGCTTGAACCCACCATGCTCCAGTTGAGTCACAAACGTTAGCAAAACATACCCCACCACTAAGCTTCTAAAATTACTATCCAAAACCAAAGCAACAAAAATATTCCTGTAAGGTGCTATGGATACCGGTTAATGCAGATTGCCTTCTCATGGCTATAATATGTAACACTATCCAGTATAGGGTTGTCTTTAATATTGATTAGACCCTAGGCAAGAATTTGTTTGGTCCAGCACATCCTCCACCCCGTCTCCACTCCAACACAAAAAAAACAACTACAAAAAAACAACAAGTGACCTGAAACGGATGTGTGAGTTGTGATTAGGGCTGGCTTTAGGTGTTCATGCTCCTGTAATCACCCTCAGAGACCCTTTGAAGAGTAGAGGAGAGGTAGATAGTGAGAAGGGGTAGTAAGAATATTGAAACAAATAAAGAGTGAGAATGAGTGAGGGAATGAAATAATTAATGTGTGGATGAATTGTGTGAATGAGTGAGAGTATGAATTAATTTGTGAGAATGCATTCATGATTTGTGTGAATGAGTGAGAGAATAAGTGATTGTGTGAATTAATTATGTGAATGATGGTGGGTGTAAAAGTGTTTGTGTGTATCATAGATGAATAATTTGTTTGAGCCTTGGGGACCAAGATGCCACAGGCAGGGTGCTTATGGGACAAAGATGGCACAGGCCGGGCTGTTTGGGGACAAAGTTGACTCATGCTGGGCTGTTTAGGGACAAAGATTGTAAGTCCTATGTGTGTTATCCGGGTGCTGGTCAGGTTCTATGTGAGCAGTGTGCAACCTGTGATCTGTACCTTTAATGCTGAGTTTTTATGTGATTTCCAATTGATCTATGCCTGCAATATTTGTGTGTTATTCTGTTGAAACTTATCTGCTATGCTATGTTTCCATACATTATTTATGTATACCTGCAAATACAGAGTTTGTTATTCGGTTGATTAATACCTGCAGTGTGGTTTCCATTGTTTATTTAATCTATACCTTCAGTGCTGAGTTTACATGTGATTTCCAGTTGATCTATACCTGGAATGCTGGGTTTATGTGTTCTGTTGATCTATACCTGCAATGCTATGTTTCCGTGCATTATTATTATTGTATACCTGCAAATACAGGATGTGACGGATCGTCCTGTGCCCCAGACTGGACACATCCGCCCGTCAGCTCCTTCCCTCTCCCAGTAAGCGGACGCGCTGTGGCTGTCCGAAGAAAGCAGTCACAGACCAGCACTTCCCTCAATCATGAGACAGAACTTCATGCTTTGAGGTTAAAACAGAACAGAACTCTCTTTATTACAAACACACAGAATTTATATACAATCTCCATTCACTGTGCACCGAACCCAACCCCCAATCCTATCAGCCACATCCCATCACAAATCCCATCAGCCACATCCCCTCACAAATCCCATCAGTATACAGGGGATGTATCAGGTGAGGGGATTAAGGGATACAATGGGTTCCCCCACCTGTGTTGACTGATTAAGAGCCCCAGCCAGATTATAGGATCGTCTCTTTGAAGGCTGGAGCTGCAGTCACATTCAAACAGGGTACACATAAATATAATAATAATAATAACAGTGAAGATCAGACAGGGTTCGTCACATTACTCCCCTCTTGTGCAAACGTCCGGCAGACACAGCCAGATCCCTAACGGATCGGCTTGGGGATGACCGGGCCTCTACTGTCTCTAGTCCTGCGGGGTAGGGAGAGCGGGCGTGCGGCCTCTGGGGCACCCTGGCAGCCCCATGTCAGTCACCCAGGCTCCTAGGCCTGGCCCGTAGTCAAAGGGTAAGAGGCCAGCCCAGAAGCCTCTCCAGTGGGCAGCCCTCTTTAGTCTCCTCTGCAGGCATGGGAGACCTTTCTCCAGGGCTTCCTTTCCCCTCTGGGCCCTCAGCCCAGACTCGGCTCCCTCCCAACCTGATGGAACCCTCCCATGGTTACCCTGACTACGGGCTTGTCCCGAGTCAGCTCCACATTCCCCCACCCAAACAACAAGAGCCCACTCCAAAGCAGCAGCAGTTTCGCTTACCCCTACCTGGCTCTCCGAGCTGGGGCTCGTTTTGCCCACTGGACCATGCCGCTGGGGAGGAGTGCCGGTTGCCCTTCCTCCCATACTTGGTGACAGCCGCTGGGGAGGGTCGCCGCCTGTGCCCCCTCCCGGATGCTTGTGCTGGGGAGAGCCAGATAATGGGGGTGTAAGCTGTGGAGGGCAGAGGTCAGCGACTCTCTGCCCAGTTGCCAGTGCTTCTGCTGGTGCAGGGAACGGTGCTGGGCAGAGAACAACGTCACTCTGCCCTGTGGCCAGCTCTTCCGCTGGTGGTTCCCTGCTAGCAGGTGGGGACCCTTCGCTGTGGGGCGGGCAGAGGCCAGCAGCACTCTGCCCTGTTGCCAGCGTTTCAGCCAGAGCGAGGATTGCTGGTGCAGGACAGAGGTCAGCGACTCTCTCTCCGGGTGCCAGCACTTCTGGTTGGTCCTCGTTAGCCGGCGGGAACACTGTGCTGGGGGATGAGCAGAGGCCAGCAGTACTCTGCCCCGTGGCCGGCTCTTCTGCCGGTCTGGCATTTTGCGGTGCTGGGCAGAGAACAGCGTCTCTATGCCCTGTTGTCGGCGCTTCTGCCGCCTCTAGTGGAAACCCATAGACCGCTGCCTCAAATTCCGGCGACTGCATGCGGTCCATAATCGCCCGGAAGACTTCCTCCCAAAAGTGATTGCCCACTTTCACCTCTTCGGGCTCTGGCTGCAATACCAGGGGTTGAGTGGCTGAACCTTCAAGTCCGGAGGCTTGCCAATTACAGTGAGCGGCCTCCGGAGCTCGCTCTGTGACATCTGTCGGCTCACACTGCAGGGCGTAGCTCCCCTCGAACAGCGCCAAGTATTCTGCCTCGAGGCACCATTCTCTGTCTACTAGTCTCTCAAGGTCTTGGCTGAGTTCACTTGTTGCAGTGGGCGGCAGGGCTCTCCGGCGCTTGTCACTAATGTCCCACCATCGGTCCATGTTGCCATTGCCAAAGACACCCCTTTCCTCGAATGCCTCCCACAACAGGCCAGGCCCGCCAACATCCATCCCTTCCGGAGAATGGGGCTTTCTGGATTTTCGCTGCGGGCCTCGGGCTTCCCAGTATATGGCTCGGTACTCCTCTTCGAGCCCAATCTCCTGTTGGACCAGCCTCTCTAGCTCTGCAACCTCACCTGGAGACGCAGGTCCCCCGAACAAGTAGAGCCTCCCATTCACCTGGTCCCTGATTCGTTGTTCTAGGGTGGGCAGATGTGTACCTTGGTGGGCGCTCCACTTTTCTAGGGCCGCTCTCCATCTCACAAGCCGGGCTCGGGTCCGTCTCTCAAACTCCCATACTGGAGTCTCCGATTCGAGGGTCTCGACTCCCCTCCAAGTCACCCCGCATCCCGGTGACTGTTCAATCCACTCCATCTGTGGATCCGTTTGGCTCTTCCTCGCCAGGGTATAACTTTGTTCTGCGGCTAGTTGCTTTGGTCCGCTCTGGTCTGGAAGGAGTAGTTCCCACCGCTGCCACCAATGTGACGGATCGTCCTGTGCCCCAGACTGGACACATCCGCCCGTCAGCTCCTTCCCTCTCCCAGTAAGCGGACGCGCTGTGGCTGTCCGAAGAAAGCAGTCACAGACCAGCACTTCCCTCAATCATGAGACAGAACTTCATGCTTTGAGGTTAAAACAGAACAGAACTCTCTTTATTACAAACACACAGAACTTATATACAATCTCCATTCACTGTGCACCGAACCCAACCCCCAATCCTATCAGCCACATCCCATCACAAATCCCATCAGCCACATCCCCTCACAAATCCCATCAGTATACAGGGGATGTATCAGGTGAGGGGATTAAGGGATACAATGGGTTCCCCCACCTGTGTTATCCCCCCTGTAGTGCGGGTGCCGTCTGGGCAGACAGGGCTGTGCTGGCTGATTAAGAGCCCCAGCCAGATTATAGGATCGTCTCTTTGAAGGCTGGAGCTGCAGTCACATTCAAACAGGGTACACATAAATATAATAATAATAATAACAGTGAAGATCAGACAGGGTTCGTCACACAGGATTTGAATGCCTGATTCTGATTCAGTGTGGCAAATATTTTTTTTGGTGCGGGGGGGGTAATTGCATGCTAGGGAGCATGGAGCGGGACCCAAGGATGCCTGCGTAGGGTCCAATTTTTTCAATATAAAACGTATTGGCAACAGGGTCTAATATTTATATATATCATCAGCAGGGTCTAATAACTTTACATATAACTTAATATATTTATAGTATTATATTAGATGAGAACTACAGTAGCTACCTTAGCATTCCTTTTATCTGTACAGTGGGTTGAGCAAATGCCTTGTTTTTTCTTTTTGTGTGGAATAAACAAGATTTTCCACTGCCTGGTTTTTCACAGTGTTGGCCAATTAAAAATCTCTTCACTTCTAATAGATGCCTAATGAAGATTTTGGTCTTTGTGTAAACAGATCTTTCCTGTAATGAGAGGATTAAAAAAAAAAGTTTCAGCATCTCACTGTGTCTAATCCTGTGTTATTTGTTCAAAAATAGCTTATATCTAATGCTTTGTAAAACAATACTTGTGAGAAAAAAATTGTTACAGTATGCATAATAAGTAGTGGTTGGATACTGGATCAGGGCCGCATTTAACGCGGAGCAAAAAGGGCAACTGCCCAGGGCCCAGTGATTCCTGGGGGCCCATAACAGCTGCCCCTTGATCCCACAGCAACCGCAGTCGCAGGGGTTGCAACTAGGAGACCTGGGCGCCCCCTGCGATCACTTACATACAGGCCTGCTGCTTACTTCTGCGTTGCAATCAACCTGTCTTGTACCAAGCAGAAGCAGAGATGCAGCGTGGTCCTCCCCTTCTCATCATCTAACCCCCTCCTATCCTTCTCACTATCTACCCTCTCCTATTCTCCTCACTATCTACCCCCTCTCCTTCCCATCGCACTATTGGCCCCCTCTCCTCCCCTTCTCACTATCGGCTCCCTCTCCTCCCCTTCTCACTATTGACCCCCTCTCTTCCCCTTCTCACTATCGACCCCCTCTCCCCCCTTTTCACTATCTACCCCCTCTCCCCCCTTTGTAGTTCACTTACCTTGCAAAAGTCCTGCGGTGGGAGCGCAAGGCCTCTGTCTCGCTGCTGTGCTGCAGTGAGTCGGAATATGACATTGCAAACGAGCTAGAGGCCTCACAGAGGAGACTGAGGGGCGCCGAGCGGTTGCTGAAAACTTATTCATGAGCGACCGCTTGGCGCCCTATTAAAAGGACGGCTTTTTAATAGGGGAGGGGGCACTGATTCCGGGACAATGAGGCTGCCCGGGACTTATTCAGGACATGTGGTCACCCGAGGCCCAATCGGTATAAATTATTTTTGTAATGTGCATTTATAAATAAATTAAAATAACAACAAATGGTGTGCTCAGTCAAGCAGGTAAGTAAATAAAATACTTAGCTTACACAAGATGGTCTATGTGATAAATAGGCTTATGGGAACATGATGGCTGCTGGGACAGTAAAAGTGCATCTGAAATTTGTCATCACTGTGCTTTGGTGCTAACCACAACTATAAGCTTTCATGGGGAAAAATATTTTATTTTATTGTGGATAAGCTTGATTATCCACTTCATTGAGCAACAACAGTGAAATTATGCATTCTCAACCATCTCACAAAATTATAATATGTCAATTGAGGTTATTTATAAAAAGGAACTCTGCTGCTAAATGTATCTATCTACCTACCTATCTCTGTCTCTCTCTGTATTTGAGATATAGATTATCTACAGATGAATCATTTACTAGTTAATTTTAAAGCTAACCTTGATTTGATATGAATTGATATGGCAATGACTGAAAAATATCTGACATGGTTGTTAGCAAATAGAGTTCTGCATTCAGATTTCTACAAATTGCAAATTTATCTGATTTTGATAAATTTGACGATTTATACAAAGCCACGAAAATGAGGCCAAAACCCTCACAATGAAGCAGTCCAAAAACGAAGCAGAAAGCCCAGAATTTCAGTCTGAAATTTAGCGAGCGTGAGTGAATGAGGACACCAGGCAACGAAACAGGTTAAAAACACTGGCTGTATAAGCAATAGCTCTCAGTTCATAGATACAGTATCTAACAAAAGTGAGTACAATCTTCTTATAGCCTAGGACATATTTATGTAGAGCAACAATTCTTTTTTTCAGATCCTCAGAGAGTTATTTGCCATGAGGTGCCATGTTGAACTTCCAGTGACCAGTATGAGAGAGTGTGAGAGCAATAACACCAAATTTCAAACACCTGCTCCCCATTCACACCTGAGACCTTGTATCACTAACGAGTCACATGACACCGGGGAGGGGAAATGGCTAGTTGGGCCCAATTTGGGGTGTACTCACTTTTGTTGCCAAGGTTTAGACATTAATGGCTGTGTGTTGAGTTATTTTGAAGGGGCAGCAAATTTGCACTGTTATACAGGCTGTACACTCACTACTTTACATTGTAGCAGAGTGTCATTTCTTCAGCGTGTCACATAAAAAGATATAATAAAATATTTACAAAAATATGAGGAGTGGTCACTTTTGTGAGATACTATATACCTGAGAACTTTGACCCAGAGTCTGTGGGTGAAGTACTGCCTCCTCAGGTATCTTTACTGTTTCTTCTGGCAGGGGAGTGGTGTTTTGCCAGACTCGCTCTTAAAAAACGTTTGACTACTTGGGGAAACAGATTGCAGCAGCAGTTCAATCTACATGTAATATTACGTACTGTAATACAATAATCTAAAAGCAGACTTTAACATTAACCTCTTAAGGGCCGAGGACATAGAGGATCCATCAACAAAACATTGGTCCTTTTTCCTGATGTAGGGGGTTTAAACCGCTATCGGTCTTTGGTCAGGTCCTATGGTGAGGAAGGCTTTATATCTATCCCATGCTTGTTTAAAAATACTCACAGTATGAGCCTCCACCACTGTTGCTTGGAGTAAAGTAAAATTTCCTTACTTTACATCTAAGCGTCATGCCTTCAAGTTTTAGACCATGACCTCTTGTTCTAACATTGCTCGTCAAATAAGCTTGCCTCCTATACTTTGTTAAATCCCTTTAAATATTTAAATGTTTCTATTGCATCCTCCCTCTCTCTTCTTTCCTCCAAGCTGTACTTATTACGATCTTTTAACCTTTCCTGATAATTTCTGCCCTGCAAATCACTTACCATTTTGTAGCTCTCCTCTGAACTCTCTCCAGTGTGTCAATATCCTTCTGGAGATGAGGTCTTCAGAACTATACACAATACTCTAGATGAGGCCTGACCAGAGATCTGTAAAGTGGCATAATCACCTCCCTCTTTCTGCTACTAATGCCTCTCCCTATGCAACCCAGCACCGTGCTTGCTTTTTGAGATGCTTTATTGCATTGTCTGCTTACCTTTAAGCTATCAGAAATAATGAAATCCCTCTCCCCCGGCAGAGCAGTGCCACCAATGCTATATTCTAATTTTTACGTCCCAAGTGCATTATTTTACATTTATTAAAATTAAACTGTAGCTGCCACACTATCGACCATTCTTCTAATTTACTTAAGTAATTCGCCATTTGAGTTATTCCCCATGGAATGTCTTCCTCGTTTGCAGACCTTTGAATCATCTGCAAAAAGAAATATCATACCATTAAGACCTGCTATATTATTAATAAAAATATTAAAAAGTACAGGTTTCAATACTGATCCCTGGGGTACCCCACTAGTGACAAGTCCTTCCTCTGAATATACACCATTGGACAGTTCTTTATCCTTATTTATATTATTCCCTTCATTGTCTTCAATTTAATTATTCCTGGTTTATGTTTTCTTCTTCTTTCACTTATATATCAAAAAAAGGTTTTATGACCCTTTCTTGTTAACCGGGAAATGTTTTCCTCAGTGTGTGCTTTGACGCATCTAATAATGCGCTATGTAATAAGCTTTGCATTTGCTCCCATCTTCCTCATTTTGACTCTGTTTATATTTCTTAAAAGCTTGCTTCTTCTCATTCAATATATTTGCCGCATCAGCGGAGTACCACAGTTGCTTCCTTTTTATTTTACTTTTGCTAACACGTTTAATGCAATGTTCTGCTGCCTTTAACAGGACAACTCTTAAATAGGTCTAGACTCACCTATCAGTCTCTCAGTTTTTGGAAAATCCATGTTTCTAAAATCAAAAACCTTGGTTTTAGTGTGGTGCAATGTAACCTCTCTCTCTTCATAATAAAACAAACACTGAGTGATGATCGCTGGAGCCCAAGCTCTCTAGTGACATCCAAAATCAAGTCTCCATTTGTAATAAATCCAGCATGGCCTCTTTCCTTGTTGGCTCCTCTACCAAACTGCTGGTCTGGAGGGGGTCTGGAGGGGGTTAAACATAAAGACACACACAGATTTGCATATGTATGCATTTCAACTATTTTGCTAGATGGTACTTTTGGATGGTAATTTAGCAAATTAATTATATACAAATGAGCTAAATTGCTATTTATAGAGATATGGGCAATTTCCCATGCTATTAGCAACAATTTAGAGCAAACACACTGCAGCTTATTTCCATTGTGGCATTATTGGGCATTATTATAGCTACCTATTATTAGCAGCTAAATGTATAATATCACATACATAAAATCAACCAATGGACAAAAAATATAGAAAAGTATCTCTAAGAGAAAAAAAAAAGAAAAGTATCTGTAAGAGAAAAAAAGCATGCATTTAAAAACTATAGAACACAAATCCATGAATCTAATACATTTTCTGTGAACTCTAATGGACCTTTGATAAATATTTCTCTTAAAATGCCCATATTTATTATTAATGTGTTTTTGGATGTTATCAAGTAGGGGATTTCAATACCACATGTTTACAGAAAACATAACAATAAAAACTAGTATTATATTACATGCAATTCCTATCAATCAAGGAAGAATATAGATGTTTGTTGGATGCAGACCAGTCTGCAGAAAATATATGTCATCTATCAAAGACTGTTTTCAAATGGTATTCTGACAATTTAGTTTCTGGCTGCCTAGAAGATATTAGATTTTCTTATTAAATTTTCCTTGCGAAAACAGTGCTAGATTTATCAATGGTAACTGTTATTTATTAATGTTTCAAAAACAATGGGGAATAGGGCCCATGGAATTATGTATTGCATGAATGACTGCATTGCTAAAATATACTGTATATTGAAATAATAAAAGCTTATTATCTTACTGTGTTAAAAACTAAAATGTATCCAGTATTGCTTAAGTATAAATGTATATAATGTGGTAGTTCTGTAAAAGATCAGATTTGTATGGTAACAAGGTCCTTATTATTAGATTATGATTACTTTGGAGCAACCTCATACTGCTATTATTAAAGTGAGGCTAGGATTCCTAGAAATATCAGTTTTAGTATTATTGAAACATGTTATAAAATATTTGCGGTATTTGATGAAAATCAAGGTGGGCAGTACCAGGGAACATTAAGATTTTTATAAATCCACCATCTTTGTAGATAGTGTGCACCAGTCTTGTGAATTTCCAACCCTTTACTGCCAGTAGCAACACCTTTATAACATCTTCTGCACCTCAAGACCAAGATGAACAACATTTCAAGGTATTTTGCTATTTGCCAAATTGCAACCTTTCCGGAATGCAGTGGGATAACTATAGGGTATTTATTTATAACTGGGCCATAATACCTTGTATTTTTGAACTCCTTTTAATGTTGTAACTAGAGCTGGACATATATGCTGCTAAAAAAAATCTCTAGTCGTACACCATCCTTAGATATACTATTGTCAGCAAAAGAGGACGACACTTGGCTTCCTCGGGTAATATAAGAATATAGAATGGAGTCTGTGTAAGGGAGCCGGTATAGAGGAGTGTTTACTATTGGTGAACCACTGTAGTAAAGGTGCCAGTCTTCTGTCCTTCCGCAACCTCACGTACGTGCATGTATTATTTGTGGGGAGGTTCGCTTGTCTAAGAATGTTATTATCTGGTTGCAAAACACACCAAAAAACATATGGCTATGGTAGAATAACCCCCACACAAAACATCCATATTTGTCTCTTTTCCTCTAGTTTTAATGATTTTTTACACAGTGTTTTTTTTAAACACAGTGTATAATGAGAATCGGTCATTAAAATATCTCATTTAACTCAGTAAGATAAAATAAGTGGTGTGCAATAACAAAACCATTCTTAATAATATGATTAGCTACTCAAGTATGCAGTAAATGACCTTCACTATAGAAATATGCTGGATAATTTTGCAGTGATGCAAGAAAAGCTTATGCAAATATTAAAATTGTAGAAACCAGCAGTTCTGCAGTTGATCTAGAGATTATATCAATAACATAAAAAAAAATATTTCTTTTGCCTGCTGTGCTTAAAACCAAATTCGCAGATATGGTAGCTAAATGATGCAAACTATATATTAACCATTTTAATGCTTGAACTTGTTACTTACAAAGAGTGTGTGCAATGGCCCAATATGTACAACACAAATGGCTGTATACATCTACTTAAACATTTACAAAATACACACAAGCAGGTAGGTATAGATATACGCCAGCACACTCTATATACATGGTGGTAATTGATTGTGTGTGTTTTGTTTGGAAGTCATAATGTAAGAGAACGTGTAAGAGTGGTTAGTATAACGACAGGCATCCATCTGGATCAACTTGGCAAGGACTCACCAACATGCTGTACAACTTCTGTGACATATTGGTAGGATGTCTAAAATCACGCGTAAGAGCAACAAGATTTCTTCATTACACAAGAATTGTTTGTTAACTCCTAGCAATATGATGGGTGACCTGTCAACGGCAATGCGAAGGAACAGGATCGGGAAGGCAGCTGGCTATTTGTTAGCTCCGCAGTTAAGAGAGAGTAATGGACACTCTGTCCAAGCTGTTTTCCAGGACAAATGACAGAGAAAGCAGAAGGTTTCCTCTAAGTAAATAAGCAAGAGTCAGACGGACTGCAGAATAATATGATATGGGAGGGGGTAATCTTGGGAGGAATGCGATAGTCATAGAGCGCCGGTAACAGAAAGGCAGCCATTAAAGCGGTTTATTGCTCGAGAAAAAGGAGGGAACCTCTTTTAACTAGCTTTGCCATACTATAAATCTGTTTCTTTCGCAGCACTGTCTGTTCCACACGTAATCATTAAATGAGCTTTCATTATGCAATCCAGCTCTTTCGAGGCTGCCCTGCATAGAAAATGGAATGTTTAATCAGGGCTGGTGATTTTTTCCTCATGTATTTATATATATATCAATATTTTCACTTGTTATACACTATAGCTTTCTATAATTGGAGGTCTGGATTTATTTTTTTCTCTCAAAAGAAGCATATTATGCTGTATATATAAAGTCATAGAAAGCATAGAAAATTGGAACCTTTGACTGATATGCCACACTAACATCTACCAAGCTTGCTCCCCAAGGACAACGGATTGACAGTAAGTGTCCTTATAACAGTGGTATTAAAAATATATAGTTAACATCAACTCGTTTCACGTAATGTCGGGGCCAGGCTGGCGACCATATTAATTCAAGCGCAGTTTGTACCCAATTTCTCCCATCCAGTGATGTATTCTTGCCAAGGCCAACTGGGCCTAGGGCTGTCTTAAGCAAAACAGATCAAATTCCCAGGTATGACATTTCGCAGGTAGAAGGTGGTATTGGTGTTTATAGCAGTTGTGTATGCGTTTATATATCTACAGAACCTTTATTTTTATACTGCCTTTTTTGATTCTTAATGGGTGGACATTCAAAAGTTGCTTTGTCTGCGGTTCCTTCCTGTCTACATAAATATTCTATTTAATATTGTCTGGAACTTTCCAATCCCAGACTGAATTGTGCTCTAACTGCTAATAAGTTCCAGAGCTGTAATAAGCTTTAACTCCCATTTAGAACAAGTTTCCTCTGTTGCCTTCTCTGTCCGTCTGCTGTCCACTGTTCCCTGCAGCCTTTCCACAGTCCATTCAGCACCCATCTTCCCAGCTCCTTTCTGCCCTATCTGTTGCTACTTGTCTCCTTCAGTGTCTCTCTGGCCAGACTCACTACCATTCTTTTCTGCAAAACAAAGAAGTAATACAATTATTATTAAAACTCTCCCTCTAAAATATATCCGAGGGAAGAGCCAATGCCATTTTTCTAACTTGGATTGTACTTTCTCTATGACACCAACATGGCTTTTGGGAACCTCAAGATATGCACCTAAATACCAGAACAAGTGCACTAGAACTGTCCAGGTAAAAGGAAAGAGGGGGGCAATATCTATATAAGCATCTATAATAAGCATTGCACTACCCAAATTACTAGTGCAGAAGAAGCTCTCTCAAAAATGTTCTGAGTGTCACTTATGACAACCACAACATGCGTATTACTTACAATAATAAAACAAACCATCAATACTTTTTCAGTAGAGCTGAATTTCCAGTTATTGAAATCCTAGTTAAAGGATTACAAAGTCCACACACACATATACACACACATGTATACATCACACACAAAGAGCAACCTTGTCGAATGCATCTCTGCACTGGAAAAGGAGAAGTAATGCTACCAATTATTAACAATACACTGAAAATGTGTACAGCAACCAAATATAGATCAAAAGCATTCAAAACACAGAACAAATAAGCATGAGCAACACGATCAAAGGCTTTATCTTGATCTAAAGAGTCTAGACCAGAATTAAATTCAGTGGCAGCTAAAAAAAATCTCAATATAATCAGAAATGTACCTGTTAGGTACACAATATGTTTGATTATGATGTATCAAGGAACTCATTAACATCTTTAGAAAATATTTTATGGTCTGTACACAGCAATTAAACAATCATATAAATCTCCCTTCTATGAGATTAAAGCAATCACAGCTCTCTGACAGCTCAGTGGTAGCTCTCCTTTTTGAATATTATATAACAGCATAAGCAAATCTGTCTCACACTAAGTTCAGAATTTTCTAAAGAATTCCACTGAAAGGCCATCAAACCAAAGTGTTTATCTCGTCATACGTGGAAGTACACTCTAGTCTTCTGGGTGACCTTTCCAGGAGATTTGGTGAATCCAATTCTTAATGTCAAATACAGTGTAGAAAAAAAGGTGACAACATATTTTCAAATATCCACACATTACATAGGTTATGGTGGGTAAAGGTGATGGAAACCGTTCCAACTTAAACTTAAGGGGTAGTAGAAGCATTATTAAACACATGCGCAACATTTTCTCCAATCCAAAGAAAAAAACGGTGCTTTTTACAAAGCCCTTTGCACTTTCCTTTCCAGTAGATCATTAGAACAATGTTTTTAAATTCAAGCTCTTCCATCAACTGAACATTAAACTGCTGCTTCTCAGATGAAGAATATCTTTTTGATATCTCCTAGTCTAACTCACACATGGCTAATGTCAAACTTATTCTAACACTTTCAGTGTACTTTTCATAAAATGCTTAATATTAACTTTTCTAGGATCCCACCATTGCTGTGCAGATGGAAAAAATTATTTTCTAATTTCATCAAAACAAATTAAAAGGCCAGTAGATACTTTTCCATTTTATTGAAGAAATCCCTCCATTGGTTAAAGGATGCAACACTGTTGCAGGCAGAGAGGTAGAGAGACTCCTACTTCTTTCCTGCCTGGAGCTTAAGGACATGCACTTTTACTTCACTTTACAGTGTTTTCTGGGGAAAAAAGAGGAAAGCATATTAATAGCTGAGGAGATCCAGGAGTCCACACGCTCAGTGAGTACTTCCGGGGTTGTGATGTGCGGCACCCGGAAATGCAGGGAGCGTGCGTAGGAGGGCGGACAAAGCCAGGCCTGTAAGGGCACTGTCAGGACTTACCAGGACCTGGAGCATAGTTGCGGGACATTGCACACACCCTTGCAATATAACACTGCTCAGAGTGACAGTACGGAGAGACCACTTGAGCAGTGAGAGTGTGCACGGGGGCAAAACAGGTACGCGATACAGACAGGGGATATCCAGAAGCAGAGTCAAACGTAAGCAGAGGTCAGGGCCACCAGACAGGGTTCACAAACGGTTTATCAATGCAGAGGTCAAAGTCCAGGAAATCAGGCATATAATCAAAGCACATCCAGAAGCAAAAACAACAACCAGGTCCTGGGCTGGATGTGAGGCTGATCTTTTAAAGTCTGATGACGATGCCAGGTGAGAGAGGCGGGGTTCAGTCCATAGCAGAACTAAGTGACGACACAGTGAGTTAAGGTCCAGCCAACCCTCTTAAAGGGGCGGCCACGCCTTGTGGTCTGCGGGACTCTGGGTGATGCCTGACAGGCTTCTGTACACCGGAAGCCACAGATTTCTGCTACCAGGGACTTCCACCAGGGCTTCTATGACTGAGCACCGGAAGCTCACGTCACACCGGTGCTCCGTCATAGAAGCCCCGGCGGAAGTGTCAGGTAGCAGCGGAGGTTGTCTGCGTGCATCGCACAGACGTCCACCAGCTGCCAGAGAGGACCAGATCTTGCATAGACAACATCCACTGCTGCAGGCCGGGGGCTTCTATGGTGGAGCACCAGAAGGTCAAATCACGCTGGGGCTCCATCATAAAAGCCCTGGCAGAAGTGCCGGCAGCAGTAGAGGTTGTCTGCGCCCATCTTGCAGACGTCCACTGGCTGCCAGAGAGGAGGATCCAGGTCCCCTGCAGCTCTGCGGGGGATCTGGATCTTAGTCTTGTTGTCAGACCCCAATTTGAATATAAGACAAGGGGTATTTTTTAGAGCAAATATGGTATTTATTGGGCAGTGCAGCGGGCAGAATCCAGGGTTTACAGAAGGAACCTTGGCTTCTGAGAAGAACAGGCGCGGATTCGTTGGAGGCGAGAAGTAGTGGTACCTGGATGCAGTGCCTGTATTGGTTTGGGGAGGCGGGCCCAGCTGGAGGCAGATGGGATCTGCTCGGCCAGAACTCTTGGTGTTAATGGTTTTGGAACTGCCTGTTGGGCTTAGGTCTAACAGCTGGCAGTTGTTATTGGTTAGTGTTTCATATTATGGTCCGTACTGGGGAGTTAATAAAGCTGTGACTTTTGTCGTTATTTTATCAGTGGGTGGGTGGTTGAAGGGGTTAGGATCCAGGACTCTGAGCCTAAGCAGAATTGCACCTCACACACTTAAATTAGTGCCATGACCTAACATACCAACTTTCCATACTTTTAACCAAGACTCATAACATGCTAGCAACAAATAATTAACAAAACATGAAAAAAAAACAGATTTAGTCTTTTCAAATTTTAAACTTCTACATACTAAGAATCATCAGTTAAATTATGTTCTACCTCTCTATCTAGTTTAGAACTGCCTGCAGCTACTGAACTTACTGCAGGTTCTACAAGTAGACACCTGGCCCTCACATATTTCTCCATGCCTTCAGTCTCTCACACATGGTTTCCTCCATATGCTCAGGTTTTTCTACTATTGATCTGTAGCAAAGTTCTGCTTTTTTCTTGGCACTACAGATAAATCAATGTCTGCTGCCTCTTTTTACTTTTTGGGGAATTAGAATTTAGATTTTTTGGGGGGAGTATATTCTTCTATAACCTCACCACTTCTTGTTTTAGCAATTTCATTGCAGGGATAAGCAGATACAATTATTTCACTTGGATTTCTTAAAGGACAAGCCAAAAAAGAGATGTGGCTTTAGTTTGTTTTTCCAAAGGTGAACAATGCTTTTTAATGTGGCCATAAATACAACAGTTAAAATGCTTATTCAGAAGTTACAAAGACAACATAATCACAAACATCATATATTAGAGCAATACTAACCCCTTCACATCACAGAAAAACATCCTTTTGGTGCAGTCCTGCTGCAATGCCCCAATGGTGAATGCAGCAACCCCAGATTGGCAGCAGGGGATTGTAAGGCCCATCCCCCAGACGCCTGATTTAAAAGAGCTCCATTCAATCTAATCCTAGAGGAAAAGGAGGTGCACAAGAATTTAATCTGCAATATCATGTTCTCCCCAATGCCCAACCTTTCCAGAACTGCCATTATGAATTGCCAATTGCTGTGGACAGCACCAAACATTAACCCGTGTTATGCACTATATCAGGGGTCGACAATCGGCTCTCCTGATGTTGTGGACTACATCTCCCATAATGCTCTTACAGTCATAATGCTGGCAAAGCATCAAGGGAAATATAGTTCACAACATCTGGACAGCTGAAGATTGTCTACCCCTGCACTATATGTATCTTATTTAATGCCCTGATCTTTCCATCATGAAACCTGCCACCCCAGGACAAATCCTGTCTGGTTGTGGTGGGTCAACTGAGGGAGGGTCCTTTGCAGCCTAAATGCCCAAATTTTAGCAAATATTTTAAAGGTCAACTTTTAAAAGTGAAATTTGCCAGTAATTCTTGCATTCTAAGGGGTCATTCTCCTTCTTTAGCAACATTGTTAATGATAGACTTGAGCATCCCTAGGACTGCATTAATGTTATCGTGAAACACATGTCCCCCTCATTAATGGGTCATTTAAGATACTTTATCTGGTCAAGGTTTAGGGTGTTTCCCATTCATGTTCTTTGACTTGTGGGCATATGAGACTTGATATTGTAGAGAGAGTCTTAACTCTCTAAGGTTTTTAATATTAGGGATATATAATTGCAGTTGCCTCCTGTGCAGTGCCCAAGCCAGCAGTTTTCATATGTGAAAAATAACTTCCTTGTTTGGCAGAGAGTACATTGTCTTTTGAGATTAGTGAGCTCAGATAAGCACTCTCTCCTCTATTAGCATATTATCAAGCATATTTTCACCTCTATAACCATATTACATTAATGGAAAAGGTTCATTCATCACAGCTCTCTATGCTATTCTACCTAGGACCTATAGCCTTCCATATCAAATTTTTGTATCAATCCCAGAACCACATAATATTCCATACAACAATAAACAAAAATAACAATAACAATCAGTTTCTTACCACTGATTGGCTGCTTTATGCTGTGGCAGTGGCAGTAAGATCTTACTGAAGGTGAATACATTTCATGCCCTTGACCAAATGTCTCTCCTGAAGGACATTTAGCTGGGGTGTTGAAAGGGGCAAATGCGCTGGGGGTGATGGCTGGAGTGTCGCTTTAAGCATTAACATAGAATTGCATTAGAACAGACACATGCACGACCAACATGGAGTCTGTTACTCTCCCTGATCATTGGACAGAAACAGCTATTCAGTAGCATGTGATGAGATACCTATAGCTTGCAAGCTATAATAGGGACACTCGTTTCCATAATGTCCACTCTCAAGGAAGACTTAATCATTATCTTTTGGATGGCAAATAAGGTCGAAGTGCCTAAGGTAGAAGTTGCTGTCAAGTGTAAACAATGGGGATTACTTACATGCATTTGCATGATATAGTGTTGACGTGAAGGCCTGTGGATAATTACTCAAAGTCTTACCACAACAACGTCTGGATTAAAATGTCAAAAAATATTTTGCTTCACAATAATGCACAGCATAGTTAAGGGTTCTTTTAGTTTATTTTGTAACTCATTCTGTTTGTGGGTATTATTTTCAACCTTATATTTGAGAGCCTCAGTGAACCTGCATTGTTGAATTGATAAAGGAAAGCTACAATGTAGTGGAAGTTGTTCACCAACTAATATACAAATCAGAGATTGTGTAGAAATGAAAGATATCATATCATATCACAAGCACATTTGTGATTTAGCTGCATAACTGCACTTCTGTTATTCTCGATAGAAGGGTAAAACACCTCCAGGGCAAAGACCTTGCCTGAATAAACAGTAGTTTCCTATAATTTGTGGTTTGCATCTTTATCTGTGTCTCTGTTGTTTTTAATTGATTACAAACTCTTTCAGCCACACAGAAATCATTATTGTGTTTGTCCTGTAAACAACAACAAGAACAAAACATAGTGTCTACATCAGAAAGAAGAGAATAGAGGACAAATTCATCTGGTGACACCCCCTCTCTGTGTGCCATGCTCCCAGGGACATGCCATATCAAATTAGCATCATACTTAATGGAAATGGGTTTGGCTAGCAGGCTGAACAACTGCTAAAAAGAACACAGAGATGTCCCAGCATTCACAATAAAACAACCAAGCTGATGTGGTGAATTCTACATGCAGAGGGACAACATCTATCTATCTATCTATCTATCTATCTATCTATCTATCTATCTATCTATCTATCTATCTATCTATCTATCTATCAAATATCCTCCTTTACATTTTCTCAAAGCACCCTGTAGTTTTTCTCCATATTGTGACAGAAAGGCTGGTATGGTAGTTGATGGGCCTACCTTGCTGGTTTTATTTAGTTTGGTTGCAGTGTTTTGTTCGGAAGTGGGAAAGCCACCACCACCTAGAGATAACAACCTGTGTCTCAGAGGAGCAGGGTTTTGTTGCCCAGCAGCTTTCTTGGCTGGGAGAAGAAGGGGACTGGATTGCACCAAGCTAGTCTTTTTAAACCTTCCTAATTAGACCAGGTGACCCCAGGGTTAGGGACCCCAGACCCCAAGGACCTATAATCCAATAACCCCAGTCACACATTTTATTTATTTATAGCGCTTATCTTTCCCGGGGAATCATTTTTACTTGTAAGGGCAAACAAAATTAGCCAAAGTAGGCTGTATAAACCGCCCTTCTACAATATATAGGAAATTTTGTTGAATAAATCATCATATGGTGTAATACTTTATGTGCTGTTGTATTTCCCTAATTTGTAGACTTGCTAAAGAAACAGATGTCCTGATATGTAAAACCATAGAATTCAAAGATGGTGTACTTTATTTTTCCCACGACATACACACATTCCTCTCCAGTTCTCATGAGCTATAACTGTTATTATCAGTACATCTTCACCCCAACATTGCTGCTTTTTAACTTAACTGGGTTTCAATAAGTTTCACAGCATGTAGATTGGTGCATGCATTTTAATGGAAGCTTCAAAAAAGCACTTTAAGTACCGTATTTGCTCTGAAAAATACCCCTCGTCTTATCATCGGGGTCGTCTTATAATCAGACCTCAAATAGGTCTGACTATGACACTAAGACTCAGATCCCCTGCAGCGATGCAGGGGACCTGGATCCTCCTGTGTATGGCCCCCTCCCCAATTCACCGATGCTTCTGAGTCCCTGGTGCTTAGTCCAGGCAGCGTGTAGAGCTCTACGCGAATCGCGTAGAGCTCTACACGCTGCCCGGACTAAGCACCGGGACCTGGATCCTCCTGTGCTATGCCCCCCCTCAACTTACCAGTGCTTCAGAGTCCCCGGTGCTTAGTCCAGGCAGCGCGTAGAGCTCTACACGAATCGCATAGAGCTCTACACGCTGCCCGGATTAAGCACCGGGGACTCCGATGCAGGGGACCTGGATCCTCCTGTGTTATGCCCCCCGAACTTACCGGTGCTTCTGAGTCCCCCGGTGCTTAGTCCGGGCAGTGTGTAAAGCTCTATGCGATTTGCGTAGACAACTTCCGCTCTACGCGAATCGCATAGAGCTTTACACGCTGCCCGGACTAAGCACCGGGGGACTCAGAAGCACCGGTAAGTTTGGAGGAGTTTGGAGGGGGAGGGAATGTTAAATGGGGGGCATGGGGAGTGTTCTGTGAAAAGCCTTTTAACCCCCTTAATACCACTCTGCCTCCAGAAATGCCTTTTAACCCTCCATAGGCCACTCTGCCTCCTGAAATGCCCTATGCCTCCCTATATGCCACTCTGCCCCATAATATGCCTTTAAACCCCCTAAATGCCAGAGTGGCATATAGGGGCATAAGGCATTTCTGGAGGCAGAGTGGCACATAGGGGGTCAAAAGGCATATCATGGGACACAGTGGCATTTAGAGGGTTAAAAGGCATATCATGGGGCACAGTGGCATATATATGGGGTATAAGGCATTTCTGGGGCAGAGTGGCAACCCTGGGGGCAGATGTGCATAACTGGGGGGGGGCAGGTTGAAAAAAAAGGAAATATAAACAAAATATTTTTCCCAATCGTAGCGTTTATTAACAAACAATTCTTCACATTAACATTTACTTGTAAAACTTTTTTCCTATAGGGTCGTCTTATATTCAGGCTTTTTCTTTTTTTAATAAATAATAATATTCAGATTTTGGGGGGTCGTCTTATAATCAGGGTAGTCTTATAATCGGGCAAATACGGTATGCTTCCCTCACATATACTGTAGCAATTCTATTAATGTCAATGGGAACTGAGCTTTGTTGGGAGTTCAGCGTGCATGGGCATACAATTGTATGTATGCTATCTGAATGCTACCAATGTAATACCTACAGTATGTTCTTATATCGATGTAATTGGCTGCCACTCAAGCAAGTTGAGCTATCATGCCTATTTCAGTGGGATCATACTTAATTGAGAGAGGGAATTACAATTCTGTTTCATTTTTTAACTCCAACAAGAAACTAATAAATGCACAGATTATCATGTACTAAAAAGCAATGGAGTCTAAGCAAAATGGTTTAAAATATGCATTAAATAATAGTACAAAATGGGGCTAGAGTGTCCCTTTAAACAGTTATATTTATTTGTGTGATTAGCTTGCCCAAAGTGTACTATACACCCAGGGGAGGGCTGGCAGCCTAAGGCCTGGGGGGGCAAGTCTAGTCAACTGGCCCATTGCACCATCAAAGCGGCTGCGAGCGACATTGAAAGTGGCCGTCGTGCGGCAGTCACTCCACCAGGGCCTAATGAAATTAAAGTGGCCGGCGTGCACACACCGCATGCCTCAGCTCTTCATCACACCCCTTTTAAGACGTGGGAAGAGGAGCTGAGGCATGGCCGTTGGGTCTGACAGCCGCATGATGCAGGGGCGTACCTAGAGTATTTGGCACCTGTGGCAGACCCTGTATGTGGCACCCCCCCCCCCCACACACACACTTTAAAACTGCATAGTTTCTATGATTAGGCAAACATTGACAGGGGTACAGCAAAATTGTTATCATTATATACTTAGGGATTACGCAGCACCACCGTCAATGTGTGCCTATACATTGAGCCAGACACTGACAACCCCTATCACTGTATACTAAGCCAAACATTGATGTGGTGTAGGCTTACCACTTTAGTGACTGGCATAGTATATAGTAGGGATGCACTGAAATGAAAATTCTGGACTGAAACTAAAAATTCAGCATTCACTTGGCCAAAACTGAAAAAAAAAAAAAAATACTTTATTAAAAGTAACACCAAAATTAGACAAAAACATCAACAACAATATTAACATATATATATATATATATATAGATAGATATATATATATACATATATATCAACAATCACAATCCTATCATGTCCAGGTTCTAGCATGTGCTGGCTGACTTAGCATGATAGGAGTGTGATTGCTGTTTGCAATTATATATATATATATATATATATATATATATATATATATATATATATATATATATATATTAATAATGTCATTGAATTATTCTGTCCAATAAAAGTGTTAACACACCGAAGTTGGACCAAAAAATAATTTATAACAGCAATCACACTCCTATCATGCATAGGCAGCCACTACATGCTGGAATCTGGGCATGAAAGGAATGTGATTATGAACTCCCTATGCCAAGCTATCCCCCAACACTTACACATCCATGCTATCTGAAACCCTCATTCACAAACATTCAGCATAACACCCATCACTCTCACACACTTACATTCAGCATAACACCCATCACTCTCACACACTTACATTAGGCATAACACCCATCACTCTCACACACTTACATTCAGCATAACACCCATCACTCTCACACACTTACATTCAGCATAACACCCATCACTCTCACACACTTACATTCAGCATAACACTCATCACTCTCACACACTTACATTCAGCATAACACCCATCACTCTCACACACTTACTAATCCACTCTCTCCTACCTTTTCTTCTTTCACTCTCACTTTTCCTCCTCTTCTTCTTCTTCTTCTTCCTGTCCTGTGCACTGAGCGCGGAAGACGGTGGGCGTGGCTTCAGTGTTGTGCGCCGGGATTTGACATCAAGTCCCGGCGCACAGCCACAGTTGCTGCGCGCATCGTTTCTGAAGGTGTGCCGGCATGGTGGCACCCCTCAGATGAGCGGCAGCCGGGGCGGACCGCCCCTGTATACACCAGTCAACTAGAAACACACAGAAACTAGAAACTGGCATCACAGCAGCAAAGAAAGAGGATTTGTTTGGTCTTGGGTTTACATATGGTTTGGTGGGGGCAGAGTTAGGACAACCTATGGGCATCCCAGCTACTTTATGTTTTTTCTTTATGTATTTTTCTTTGCTCAATAGAAGCAGAAAATACAGCGCTTAATATTACCCAAAAGAAAAAAAAAAAAAAAAAACACAGACAGAGGGGGAATGATCAAGAGCCAAACCCACACACCAAATAAGTGAAAAAAACGAAATAATCGATAATAATTACCAGTCTTATGGGTTTAAATAAAAAAAATGTGTATACAAACAATAAACTGGTATCATAACTAATAAATGACAAAGCTGCCAGTCTTGAATAGTACACGTTCTCCAACAGGTAGAGAAAGCCTACAAAGATAAGCACCCATTGCAGCTGAGGAAGTGTAAACGAAACACGTCCTGCTTGTTTTTTTGGCGCAAGCCTGGCCAGGCACAGTCATTACCAGTGGTAAGTGTTTTTCTTATATATATATATATATATATATATATATATATATCTATATATATATAGTACCGTATTTGCTCGATTATAAGACGAGGTTTTTTTCAGAGCAAATGCTCTGAAAAATACCCCTCGTCTTATAATCGGGGTCGTCTTCTAATCAGACCTCAAATAGAGGTCTGATTAGGAGACTAAGATCCAGATCCCCCGCACCGCTGCAGGGGACCTGGATCCTCCTGTCGTCGCCCCCCCCCCACACACACACACACTTACCGGTGCTTCCGGAGGTGAAGTTGGCAGCGGGGGTTTGCATGCGTCCGTCGCAAATACCTTCCCCGACTGTCAGAGTTCAAGAGTTCCTGATCTCTGACAGCCGGGGAAGGTATTTGCGACGGACGCATACAAACCCCCGCTGCCAACTCCACCTCCTTCCGG
This sequence comes from Spea bombifrons, assembly GCF_027358695.1. Lineage (NCBI taxonomy): Eukaryota > Metazoa > Chordata > Amphibia > Anura > Pelobatidae > Spea > Spea bombifrons. The sequence goes on from NC_071098.1 coordinate 16,902,697, forward strand.
CTGCCGCGGAATGAGACGTCAACCCGCTGCCCCGGCAATACAGCAGGAAATTGGAAGCACCGGTAAGTAAGTGTGTGTGTGTGTGTGTGTGTGTGTGTGTGTGTGGCATTTCTGGAATGCCTTACACCCCTATATGCCACTCTGGCACTTAGGGGGTTAAAAGGCATATTATGGGGCAGAGTGGCATATAGGGAGGTATAAGGCATTTCAGGAGGCAGAGTGGCGTTAAGGGGGCATTTAATAGTGCACTCTGCCTCCTGAAATGCCTTATACCTCCCTATATGCCACTCTGCCCCATAATATGCCTTTTAACCCCCTAAATGCCAGAGTGGCATATAGGGGTATAAGGCATTTCTGGAGGCAGAGTGCTCTATATAATGCCTTTTAACTCCCTTAATGCCACTCTGCCTCCTGGAATGCCTTATACCTCCCTATATGCCACTCTGCCCCATAATATGCATTTTAACCCCCTAAATGCCAGAATGGGATATAGGGGTATAAGGCATTTCTGGAGGCAGAGTGGCACATAGGGGGTCAAAAGGCATACCATGGGGCACAGTGGCATATAGAGGGTTAAAAGGCATATCATGGGCCACAGTGCCATATTGGTGTGGCAAGCCTGGGGGCAGATGTGCGTAACTGGGGGACAGGTTGGAAAATACAAGAAATAAAAACAAAAAAAAAATATTTTTCTCAATCATAGCTTTTATTAAAAAAAATAGTTTACATGAATTAACATTTACTGGTAAAACTTTTTTCCTTTAGGGTCGTCTTATATTCAGGCTTTTTCTTTTTTTCCTAAGTTAATATTCAGATTTTGGGGGGTCGTCTTATAATCAGGGTCGTCTTATAATCGAGCAAATACGGTATATCATTGTTTTAACCCCTAGTGGGGCAGGCTGAACATCACTCCACTGCTCTTGTTTTATTTATATATTTGTACCCAATTATTGAGGTCTTTGATATATATATATTATATTTTTTTTGTCTCTGTATTTCTTTTATTTAATGTATTGTATATTTTTTTTGTCTTTGTATTAAACATTGTTTTCACATTTATCCAAGCGCTGTCTCTTGTTTTCAGTTTGTATTTTTCTTTGCGGCTGTTTTGAGTAAAGAAAGAGATAATGCACAATAGGAGCCTCCGAGTCTTGTAATAAAATTATACACTTACATTTCTAATTCAAAGCAAGCCAGAATTACAAGTAGAACATAGATACACTCCAAATCATTAAAGTTGATGCTGGAAATGAGTTGACAGCTATTTTTGGCAAGGGCATTCTGGAACAGTGCTGTCTTTAAGTGAGGACAGACTGTTTGTTAAATGACTGGTATCTAGAACAAATCAATCCTTGCCTATGTATCTGCTACCCTCACAAAATGTCTTTTAGTACTTGTTCCTAAACAATCAGCATTGATATATCTTTTGAATGGCAGCATTGATATATCTTTTGAATGTACATTTTTAGTGCCATGTTAAGCCAAGTTGAATGTTTGGGTTTATTTATTGCAATGAGAATCAAGCAATTCCAAATGCGTTGGTTATGTGTGGAGGTAAGCCTTAAGTGGGTGGAGTGTGGGAGGGAAGTGGGCATGGCCAAACCCATGACGAAAATGCTGCAGTAAGAATGAAATGTATTCTTTTTATTCTTAACTGAGATGGACAACAACAAGGACAAGGGCCACTTATTTACCCGACAGAACTGGCAACTTGGGCCAAATAGCTTTTAATGACTGTCAAATTCTATGTTTGTAAGTTTAAAGGGTGACAAATATAGGGTAATCATATGCAATCTTGCTTATATAATAGAATATATAACATAAGATGTCATCATTCATTAGCGTATTCCCATCTGGTGCCTTGGCTTAGTCGCTGATCACTTATTTGCATTGATTGGTGATACTTCTTTAATGGCCATTTTTCCAATGCCCTGATCTGGTTTGCTGGGCTGCTGTTATTGTTCTTGAGAAAATATAATATATTCATTTCACTGCAGTACAAAACACTCTATGTCATTCCAATAGCGGAGAACTTTAAAAACCACAAAAGCTTTTCCGTCAAACACCATCATCTAAAGAATAACTGTTTTAAAAGCTCAGCACTCCATTAGTGGGGAACAGTAATACTGGTGCACTAAAAGAAATCACTAGCTACAACCAAACTTTCTAATTGTTTCTCGATTTTCCAGTACATTTTGCAGTGGTACGTATATTCACATTGCAGTGTACCGTACTTTCCATTTTAAATAAGATTATGTAATGCAGTAATTATTATTCATATTCATTAGTTATTAAGACATTTTCCTTGTTCTTATGATAACCTTTGTTTTCTGCAATGTTTTCTGCTGAGTTGCCGGTCTTTTTTTTGCTTCTGGGCACACTGCCACTTGCAAAACCCCAAGGCATTGATGTGTTCTTACATTTCTGTGTGTGGATGCAGAGGGGAACCAGACATGTACCCCTGGAGGGTTGTGTTTATATACAATTCCATATTCTGGTCCTAAAGGTCAGTGATGGAAACAGACAATCATTCACAGCAAGTTAAGTGAACACAACCGAAAATAAGCTGAAACTGACATATTTAGGAAGATTAAACCATGAAAGCAGTAACCTCTTAAATAACTTTGGATCTGTATTATTGCATTGAATACTCAGACATTATGTGGATCAAATGGTGGTACAGTTTAGGACTCAGCATCTTATCTTAACTCTTTGTAGGCAAGTGGATTTTATCATCTTGAATTATATAATGCATGTGCAATATATATAAGGGTATATATAAATGAAATACAGTGCTCATAAAAGAAGGGAGGGAGAAAGGAAGGGGGAGGGGAGCTCCAAACCAAATACTCAAGGTGGTCTCCCTTAAAAACACCCAGAATTGAATAATAGATAACAAAAATTGGAGTAGGTGAGCTGTGAACCAATATAGAAATAAATTTAGAACGTTTATTGGGCCACCCTGTGGTTCAAAAATGTAAAAAATTTATACTTATAACAAATAATGGACTTCTTCTTTCCTGATGGAATAGCTCATATATATGAAAAAAAAGGGAAACAAATAAACAGACCTTCAGCTGTTTTTTATTCTGGGCCAGTTAGAGGGCAGTCACTAGGGCCGTCTTAACAGCATTGTATGCCCTTGGGCAAAACAATGCACTGGGGCCTCTACCCCCCCCCCAAAAAAAAACCCAGAGAAAACAAAAAGCATTATGTGAAGCAAGGATTAATCAACAGAAATATGCATATGTGGGCTAGCTGCTTTGAGTCCAGTGGGCAAACACAGGAAAGTGGCCCAGTAGTATGGTCGGCCATACCATGAGTCCAGATAGGTCCATTGGACAAAGGCGGCATTCGAAGGGGAGCCCCAAGGCAGGTGCACATGGAAACAGAGATAGACTGAATACCACATGCAAAACCTACAGTTATAGATCAAATGAGAATCACACGGAAACAAAGATCAACTAAATATCATATGCAAACCCTGTATTGCAGGTATGGATCAACTGGGAAACCTACACAGGGAAATGATTAACATATTTTAGTAAATACTCTTACAAGCTCTACAATATTGTATGTACTGTGTGTGTGAGTGTATAATGTTTATAGAGGGTGTGCATGTGTAAGCATATGGTGCTGGAGTGGTTGTGTGTGTACATAGAGGTAAGTGTACTGTGGCGGACTCACATATTATCTGATGGCAGGCCTGAAGACTGGCCTCAGGTGAGATGGGTAATTTCCTGGAATCCCGGTAGGCCAGCAGTGTGATTCACCACTGGGCTGATGCTGTTTTTAGTTGAGGGGGAGCCATTGCCCTGTTTGCACCCCCCCCCCAATGGCACCACTGTCTTAATATGCCTTTCTTTCCCTCAACTGCATTTCAACTCAGGAAAATAACTTTATTACATAACGCCCAATTTATTTCATGCAAATATTTGTATTTTCTTTATCTATCGCTACCAATGGTGTATATGGTGGCCGGCCCTTGGCCTGCTCAAGGCGGATCCTGGAGCCTTCCCCATAACTAAAATCCACGCAAATATTAATGCAAACTTGCTATAGCACCCACTCACTTTAATACCTTACACATACATATACACTCCCTTCTCACTCTCGCACCACTAACCTTAGGCACATCCCTGACACTCTTGCACAATATGCTGATACACAATCCTGCTAACACCATACACTAGCACACACATACACAAATTTTGACACCAAATCATAACATACACAAACATTCATGATACCACCATACAGTAACACATGGGTTGACACATTTGGTTTGGATCTAGATCCGGTACTGCAGTACAATAAATGTACTGTATCTGATCCACACATATGGTCTCTTGCAAACAATGATTGGTACAACAAAATAGCTCACAATTCCTAAGTGAACTTTTCGCAAGGATTAGTGTATATGTGTGGATTGGTGTATATGTGTGGATTGGTATATATGTGTGGATTGGTATACGTGTGGATTGGTATACGTGTGGATTGGTATACGTGTGGATTGGTATGCGTGTGGATTGGTATGCGTGTGAGAGTGATGGGTGTTATGCTGTACCATTTCCAATGTCTTTTTCATGATCTAATTATGCTCTAAAAGTACATCATAACTCCCATCACTCTGCCACTGTTCCATAGCTCATGTAGCTCATTTCAGGCAGTTTATAATATAAAATTAATTTTATACACCAGGACAGTGAGGTGATGCTTTATTTCCCCCAAAAAAATTGTAATACCAAACAAGCAGTAGATTATTGCTTAAGATGTATTGCTTGTGCCATAAAAATGTGCCAAGAAAATTGTGACACTTTGCAAGTATCACTTGGCCTTTAAGTAAGAATGTATCATACTTTCAAGAATTACGACTGCCTTTGTATGCATCTCTATGTTAGACTCAAATTTGGGGATTGAGTCCAGGATGCAGACTACAGGGTTAATATGCCTGTGACAAGGTAATAAAGGTAAAATCTAAAAGTGAGGTCAATAAATAGTCTAGAAGTCAAAGGTAAGTAGCAGAAAAAGTTAATCCAGAGCGAGGTCAGTAACCAATTATACAAATCTGCACCAGGACTAAAGTAGGGGCATTAGAACAACTAAGCAAAGAGTCTTGGTTCAAGCAGGATTATATACTGTCTACAGAGAGAGCAGGTGTCAATACTAACAAGGATAACCGCCAAGTGTGTTACCATAAGTGCAGCATGTCAGGACCAGCATAATAGTTATTAACTAGTGCTAAAAGAAGGCTGCAGCATGTGAAGTGCTGGCGGCAGATAGGGAAACTGCACTCAGTCCAGAGTAAACCTGAGCCTGACACTCTATTTATATCAAAATTACTTTAGGATTTAACTGCACTCAAACGATGGGTTTATAATCGTCTAGTTATGCAGATGCATTCTCTGCAATTCCACAAATAATGATTTTGACAATGCAAATAAAATGTTATCATTAAATGTAAGGCAATCATTAAGACTCTGAAAAAGAATTAAACCAGAGATTATGCGACATAAAGTTGAGTTATAATTATTTTTAAAGCACTTTACTTGAAGCCATAGCATAAAATATGTAATGTGAGCAATAGCTTGTGGTAATGAAGTATTTAGATAAAGATGCGCCAGATTTTGATTTCAAACTGTGGTTGCGGGTACACAAATACCACCTTTAAGGAATCCTTATGATCTAATACCTGTAAACTACTACTCTTAACAAGCCAAAATAAAGACTAACTGGTTCATTCTGTACCTCATACTCCAAGTGGCCCTTAAAGAGAAGTGAATTTATCTTCATCATATTAGGAACAGTATGCCATTTGTGTTGGGTATCTACACAAGCAGTAGTAATGTCTATTCACTAGGAAGCTGAGTTGAGTTGACTGACCAGTGTAAGGTCCAGTTGCCAACACTTTAAATTTTGCAAAGTTACTAGTGAGTGCATGCAAGTTCAAGGTCCTTGCCTGAAACTTGCAGAATATGCAACCGCCATGCAAATACAATTTTATATTTAAATTAAAAAAAAACACAGGGCAGTGATGGAGGGAGAGCAATGGATAGGGTCAGTGTATTGATGGCGTAGTATTGATGTGCTAGGGGCATGGTGGTGACTCACCCGGTTACCTGACTGACTATGCAGAATGCAGAGAAAGAGCAAACAAAACTCCTATAAAATGATACAAGCAGGTTGAAAGTAGGGTTGTTCACCAATGATTCTCTCAGGCTTTAGGCTTAGTCTGCTCTTTATAGCCCTTTATTAGGCCACAGGTGTCCCAATCAATTTATCAGATGCTTAAGGCTCAGTCATTAGAAATTATGGACTGGACTCTTTACCCTGTTAGTGGGATGGAGAAGCGATCCACCAAAAATCATGTCAAATTGAGACTAAACCCAAATTAAGATAAAATCCAGGCCAAGTTATTATCCAGAAAATTTTAGAACAATCAGTATGGTCAGCCGTAAGCAAAAATCACAGATTACAGAAATTAGATGGGACTGGTATCGAAAGGACAAATCCAGTAAACATAGAAACATAAAAAGATGTCCGACGGCAGGTATGAACCATTAGGCCCATCCAAGTGCCTCTACCTGGCATAAAACAATACTGTAATTACATGTATTTCATCACGATACAGTGGTAAGAACAATGCCCCCTAAAATCAATTTTCCCCTATTATTTCCCAATACATTTTGAACCAAATAATATAAGTTATGGGAACAAAGTAATTTTCTTAAACGGTCCCACCCCTTGGTAAATTTATCCAACAGATATGGTTGTACATGTAGATTGCACACAATAGAGGTGACAGTACACAACATAACATAGTTTTGGCACAAATAAAAAGGGGTTAAATTCCATAATGATATGTCCACAAGTATGCCGACCCTTTTTTACCTCTAGTGCACTGCTTTTGAGGACTACATTTCCCATCAACCTTGTCAACATTCTGATGGCACCTGTGGTCTATGGAAAAATATCAGTCTGTTCTGTAATGGGTAAAAATAAATTAAAAACATATTATCTTTGATATTATTTTAATGTTTATTTTTTAATTGGGGGAGGGTTTTATGTAACACCGTAATTCCTGATCCCTTGGAGATTTGTAAATCTGTGAGTTGTCTTGCGAGTGTTAGCATGCCAAGGCATGCGTCTAGAGTCGAGTCAGGAAAGTCAAATAAACACTTGGCTCAACTGACCACTTTACCCAAAAGAGTAGCAGTGAGTACAGAAATAACTGATTACTGTACCTCAGTGGCATCTTTTGAGCTCCAGATGTATGCGAGTTGTATGTGGCATTTAACTTCATTCACTCCCAACCATATCCAACCTCTGCTCCCTTTATACCAATCCAAGGTGGCAACACCTATGTGCACAGCCACACCTCCTCAAACCTCCTGTCTCAATAAGATAGTACTGAATATTTTTTTCTTTTATTTTGCTGTTGATATACAAAAAAAATAATATAATAAGCTTGAGGAATTTTCAATCCATGTTTCAGCACCTTTTTTGGAGTAATCAGGGTTTAGTAATATGTGGCTGAATGAGAGTAATGAAATTGATGCATGTCTTATTCAGGTAATTCCAAGAACTGAGCTAGCACTGATAACTTTAGTTTGTACTAACCGAGCCCTTATGATCAACCAGAACTTTGAAGCTATATCATAAAAATGTAAATGAAATACATTTCCAGTGTAATTTCCCCTTTCCTGATGCTGCTTGTCCTCGTTTATTCCTTCTGTATATTTTTAGTGTTTCTGTGCTTATTTGTACTTTCTAAATCTCTGTTTAAATTACCATGTAGATGCACACATATATTTACAAAAGATCCCATTACCAGTAAATAGAATGCTTTCTTCTCAAAATTAAAGGGGAAGTTTCATCCACAAATGAAGTCAATACTATTTTGCCCCCCCCCCCAAATGCTCCGATGATTACTTATGAACGTCAGTATCTTTTTTCTCAGTTTTGCTGCTGGCTTGTTTTGCTATGAGCAGGTGTATGTCCTTTTTTTGTACGTAATACTTTATTAAGCTTTCATGAAATAAAGTCAAAGTACATAGGAAGACAAAGAAAATTTGTAGAAGAAAAGCAAATAAACCACTTCTGAAACCACACGTTAAATAAAAAACAGTACAGCTTGTGGATGCAAAGAAGGGGGAAGATTCTCAACAGTATGCATATATACAGTAGGTACACGATACACAGAGAATAAAAATGAACATCACTATCTACCTAATTGTGTTGCTGTTTGTGCAGCTTCTTCTTACCCATATCCACTTTTCTTATCTATGTAACAGATTTGATTTGGAAATAGGTGTTTGAACTTATAAGACTTGACTTCATGTTTAGTCCCTATTTTAACTGAATAGCTGCAAGTACACTCACTGTACTCACTCACTAAAATGCAGCAGAAAGAAGCAGGACGTTGTGTAGTAAATAAGAAACAGAAGGTGGCGAAGAAGAGGAATAAATGTAGGTAAGATTCGGGGTTCTATACACTGTGCATAACAAGAATGGGTAAGGTTAAACATGATCCATGCCTCCAACAGCTTCCCTAAAACATGTAAAGTATGCTTTATATGAAAATCCATTGAAGCATCAGTATATATCAGGGCTATACAACTCAAATCCTTTGAGTTTAATTACTAAAAAGTCTAGTGGTCAGTGAAATCAGATTCACTAATTTATGAGTTGTTTGTGAGATCATGCAAGTGCCTGCTTCATTAGTATTTGATACAAGAAAGTTACAGTCGCCAGTCATTTCCCCCAACCCATGCACAGTGGAGTGGAGATAAATAAAAAAGCTGGGGGGGGATTTGCTCATTTATACCCCCTTCCCCTGCTTGTTGAAATGTAAATAATTGCCCCTTTCCACTCCTAGGGACCTCCATTTTGCTCATTTGGATTTTAAGTCATCTTGCAAATTAATGACTATGCGGGTTGCTTACATCGTCATTGCAGTTGTTTTTTAGTGAACAGACCTGGTTCCTCAATAGCTATCCTCAATAGAAAACAAAGGTATAAACCAATATACTTGTTGTTGTTTTTTGGGAATGAACAAAAGTATTTACACTGATGGGATAAAGTTACTTAGATTTAGATTATTTATTACATGGCAGTAATTACTAAAATGAAAAACAGACGTGTTATGTTTATAATTTTATCAATAATAGCTCTATGTGGTAGATTCTAGAGACTTAGAGAGTCTGCTAAAAAAAACTGTTTTAAAAAGTTATAAATCTTATTTGGGTAGAGAGGTAACAGATGATTCACATGTATATAACTAGCTCATAGTCAAAATGGTGGCTAGTTTTTAACTTCAACAAATTTATCAGACTGAAAAATTAAAGATGGGGAGGTTGACACAGAAATTACATTGCTAGGAAATGCCAGATCCAGTATGTAGGAAGTCCTATATACACTCACTGGCCACTTTATTTGGTACACCTGTTCAATTGCTTGTTAACACAAATAGCTAATCAGCCAATCACATGGCAGCAACTCAATTCATTTAGGCACATACACGTGGTCAAGACAACTCGCTGAAGTTCAAACCAAGCATTAGAATGGGGAATAAAGGGGATTTAAGTGACTTTGAACGTGGCCTGGTTGTTGGTGCCAGATAGGCTGGTCTGAGTATATCAGAAACTGCTGATCTACTGGGATTTTCACGCACAACCATCTCTAGGGTTTACAGAGAATGGTCCAAAAAAGAGAAAATATCCCGTGAATTGCAGTTGTGTGGACAAAAATGCCTTGTTGATCTCAGAGGTCAGAGGAGAATGGGCAGACTGGTTCAAGATGACAGAAAGGCAATAGTAACTCAAATAGCCACTTGTTACAATCAAGGTATGCAGAATACCATTTCTGAACGCACAACACGTCAAACCTTGAAGCAGATGGGCTACAGCAGCAGAAGACCACACCGGGTGCCACTCTTGTCAGCTAAGAAGAGGAAACTGAGGCTACAATTCAGCCTCACCAAAATTGGACAATGGAAGACTGGAAGAACGTTGTCTGGTCTGATGAGTCTCGATTCCAGCTGCGACATCCAGATGACAGGGTCAGACTGAAAAGCATGGATCCATCCTGCCTTGTATCAACGGTTCAAGCTTGTGGTGGTGGTGTAATGGTGTGGGGGACATTTTCTTGGCACACTTTGGGCCCCTTAGTACAAATTGAGCATTGTTTAAATGCACAAGTCTACTTGCTGACCATGTCCATTCTTTTATGACCACAGTGTGCAGGATAATGCACCATGCTACAAAGCTCACATCATCTCAAACTGGTTTCTTGAACATGACAATGAGCTAACTGTACTCCAATGGCCTCCACAGTCACCAGATCTCAATCCAATAGCGCACCTTTGGGATGTGGTAGAACAGGAGATTCGCATCTCGGATGTGCAGCTGACAAATCTGCAGCAAATGCTTGATGCCATCGTGCCCATATGGACCAAAATCTCAGAGAAATGTTTCCAGCACCCTGTAGAAAGTATACCACAAAAAATGAAGGCAGTTCTGAAGGCAAAAAGGGGTCCAACCTAGTACTAGGAAGGTGTACCTAATAAAGTGGCCAGTGAGTGTATATTGTAACTAAAACTGAACAGTCTGGCATACAGTATAGTAAATCAGGTGGATAGACTAATGGAAGTGTCTAGGACTGAGTCATGTTTGTTTCAATGACAACCAGTGGAGGATGTGGTCCACACAAATTATTTTAGGGTTTATTTTAATATTAGTGCCATGAAAATAAGAGAACTTGTGTAGCTAAATGATTGGCCATAACTTCTGTGTGGGAAGGTTTGTAACCATATTCATAGATATAAAACAATAGTTTTGAGACTAAGATATAGAAAATGGGTAAAATAGAAAAAATCCTCACACGGAATAGGATTTGTACAAACTTTAATTTTAAGAGTATGTGAGTGAGTGTGGGAAAGAGCTTGTGAGAGTGAGTGACAATGAATTTTGTTTCTGAATGGGAAAAAGCCCTCCAAATGTCTTCCTAACCAAAACAGCAGGAAACAAATGTACCAAAAGCATCCAAGTTGTATTTGGTCCATGTGGAAAAGTCTGATAGGTACCACTGCTAAAATTAACTCAATGTTCCCTCCCACCAGTTTCAGTTATTTCATATACCCTGCCTCTGACATGTTTTTGCCATTATTTAAGGTTTTGCTAGAAACTACAAATCTATCGAATTTGAGGTCAATTAGTTATTTTAGGATTATGTAACATCTGTATATATTATTAGTATTTGTCACGCACGATAAGGGCCACAGCTAAAATAACCCAATCTATAGTCAACAACATTTTTAATGGTTTTGAGTTGGTAGACCCAATGTTTTTTTATTTTACAGTTTTTCTTTTCATTTTATTTTTTACCTTTTCAACTCTTTCAGTGACCATGGGATCTCTCTTGTAACTAGGGAGTGTTAATGGTTATTAGTTTTTAATGATTATTATTTTTTTTTGCCATTTACATGACCCTACCAGCAGATCACACGAATCGGCAGCCCTGCTTTCCTGACCATACCTCGTGTGAGTAGTTAAGGAAGGCCATCAAGCTGTAGGTTGGCAGCATTCTCCCCCACAATCCTGGTGAAATTGTCACTGCAGAACTTATTTTAAACCCTAGAATACTAGGTACATTCCTGCAACTATAGGATTTTTTCCAGTACATGGAAAATCATTGGTCCAAAGGAGTAAACTATGTAACACAGCAACCATGCTAAATTTTGCTTTATAATCATACCGGGAAACGCGTCCAGGACTGCCCACTGGCGGAACCGCAGAAGCGGTGTACTAAAAAGGAAAACTTCCTTTGCGATGCAATTTTCCTAACGTTGTACCAATTTCCCCCCAGAAGGTGGTCAACATCAACTTTACAAACATAAACGCTTATGCCCCTCTGTCAGCTGCTTAGGCACCCACCTGGCACACACTTTACTGAACTTAAGGCTGTTATGAATCAGGGCATAGGCAGATCCAACACTCACATTCAGCTTTCCTGCAACCTCTTCAACTATTATTCTTCTGTTTTCGGGAATCAGTTCCAGGGTTCTTTCTTCATTCCTCGTGGTTGTGGCTGTAGCTGGATATCCGGAGTGCTCTGCCTCCATCACACCAGTACGGCCAGTTTGGAACTTTTCAATCCACTAATAAACGACTCTAAGAGAGAGAACTTTATCCCCATATTGAGCACACAAATGCGAAGATTCATTTTTCCTCCCGGCACACCTATTGCCCACAAAAAACGTATGACAGAACGCTGTTCCTCTATGGTGCAATTTATAAATCTCGCAGCCATCTTCACCAGAGGGTGAAAACCTTTCTACTAAACTGCAAGGGCAGCCGGCTTCCAGACACGACCAATTACTACTCCTCCCGCCTTCACCGTTTCCAACGAAAATATAAAACTACGGAAACTTTTTGAAAGTCCCTTGTATATATATATATTTTTTATCTATCTGTATTATAGAAATACATATCGTAGTATGAAAGTAACATGCATATTAAAATATTTTGATCTGACTAGACTGGCATAACACTCCTCTGTTGATCAACAGTGGCTAATGCTGCGTTTGGAAATAGAAGGAAGTGTTGCATATTTTTGTGCTTATGGTGATTCTGTTTGTACATGCATCACATATGGTCTGCCAAATGTGTCTGCTGTTTAAACAGGATGAGACATTGAAGGTATGTCACACTAATCTCTCTATTGTGTGTTGTCTTTGAATCAGAATAAGATATACTCATAAGATGTTAACACTAGTTGGCCCCGTATTTAGTGGATTGTGAGTTTCTGGCAAAAATATACAAAATGGCAAAAACATGTTTGAGGCAGGATATGGGATAAAACAAACACAGATGGCACTGACTAAAAGGGGAAAAAACACTCAGATGTTTAATGTCTAATTTTGTGCAATCAGTCCAGATAATCAAAATAAGATAGTGTTTATAGTTTAGTACACTGGCATAGGCCTAATAAATATTGGCAGGTAGTAGTTAGGCATTAAGCAATAAAGCTCTGACACAAACAATATAGGCCTGGGAACTAACATGCAATACAATTTACATAAATTATGTTTTTTTAAATATGAGTCATTAATGAGAATAAGAAAACCAATGTAAATAAATATATGCTGTTTAGCATTCGGAACCAAATATTACAAGTAAATAAGATATTTTTAAGGGATAGGCATACTATAGAATATCATGTATAATACAATACCCCTTGTTGTACGGCAGAGTTAGGGGAGTAGAATATATAAATATAAAACAATCTGTATTTTAGGATGTATGTACTGTGTAATCTTTCATTGTGCTTTAATAAAGGGTGACACAGATGTCATAGATCAGCAGCGATTCTAGGCCATATGACAGCAGAGATTTTGTAAGAAGCTTCTCATACTTACCTGCACCCTCGCTGTGCCTTTTAACTATACAGTTAAGAGTAAATGCAACCGCCAGATTGGGAACAAAGGCAAAAGTATCAATAATTAAAGCCAATGTGCAAAAAAATAAACGGGTTGCATAAAATCTTTAGAGAGCTGTATGGAGAGAATCCTCTCTGAATTAATTTGATTATAGGAGCCTTTTTAATTTTTCTCTTTTTTTGTTAAGCTGTATGATATGTCCATGTAGTAAGAATGTAAAAAAAAAAATTAATTGCCAGGGCAATGTGATTGCAGCTTATTGTGGCTTATGGCACAAAATATTAACGGTTTTTTTATTTATTTTTCTCCTTTTGGCCATTGTGGGTAATTTCTGTACAAGACATGATTCATCATGTATGACCGTGTTCCCATCATGGAGAAAAGGGGGGCTTGGCCTCTGGTAAACATTTTAAGCTTATCAATTAATCTTCTGTCTTTGAATGGTGTTCACTGACCCAAAAAACCTAGAACTGGCAAGGGAACTGTTGTCCTTCCACTATTACATTGCATTATATTAGAACCCTGGGCGGGACTGCTTTTTTAATCCCGCTCCCGCCCGCACCCGCTGTTTTGAATCCCGCTCCCGTCCGCTCCCGCAATGTGGGTGTTCCGCTCCCGCCCGCTCCCGCCACATTTGTGGCCAATCCCGCCCGCTCCCGCCACATTTGTGGCCAATCACGCCCGCCTCCTTACCTGATTTCCCGTGCAGTCCCGCATGGCTGCCCTCGAGTTGTTCCCTCACAGCGTCTCTTCTCTTGCTCCGCCCAGGAACAAGGCGGAGTCACAGGAAGTGATGTCACATCACGTGACTCCGCCTTGTTCATGGGCGGAGCAAGATAGGAGACACTGTAACTGAGCAGCAAGAAGGCATCCTTGCGGGACTGCACGGGATTACCGGGACCCGCAGGTACAGTGCCTGACTGCCCGCTCCCGCCCGCAGCCCCAAGTTTTTTGGCAGCTCCCGCAGGACCCGCAGGACCCGCCTCCCAATGCAGTCCTCTACATTATATATTACTGTTATGGTTTCTTGTATGGTACCTTAGATGTTGACAATCATACTTTGTTTGAAGCAGTCAGACAACGTCCAAGTTTTTTCTGCAGTTGGCCACTTCATCAGAAATGTATGTGTGTGTGGGCCGCACTCATTTTTCACTGAGAGAAAATATGGTTCTTTAGCTTTATAATTGCCAGGAACTGGGTCCATACAGACGACTGTAATGACCCAGAGCGCCCAAAGATGGTGTTCAGGAGTTATTGCGCAGTAGCGGAGTTGGACAGAGCCTGGTGCAGGGCGACTGCACTCACCCAGGTGTTGAGCACCTAGGGTTGTGTAGCCACATACCAGTGCCCTGACATAGCAGCAGATGATGTCCAGAACAAAACAAAGTGATATCCTGCAGGCACCCTGGAGTAGGCATGAGACATAGCACTAGAATCATGTGCGGGATGCTGCAGGCTGGGAGTGTGGGAGCTAAGCAGAGTAACAGCTGAAATATAGCGAGCAAGGGGGACAGAGCGAACAAGGGGGAACAGAGCAAGCAAAAGGGGGATTGCTTGTACAATATGGCTATAGTACTTCAAATCCCAAACTATAACACAAATTATGGTACTGTAGATTATATATATATATATATATATATATATAGAAACAGGACATACCATTACATAAGTTATGGTGGGTAAAGGTGATGGAAACCCTTCCACATAAATTTAAGGGGTAGTAGAAGTATTATTAAACACTCATCTACAGACACCAGATAAGCCAGAAGGCTTGTTTTTTCCCTTTTTTCCCTCAGAAATCTCATGGTGCTGCCACATCCACAAGGGATTCACCTTTACCCACCATAACTCATGTAATGGTATTTCTTGGGATTCTGGGTAGGCGCATGCAAATAAGGTTAACAATTATTACCTTTGCCTCTATATCCACTTTATACATGGCTCCCTTGAAAGTAATTGCCCGCTGTACAAGACAGCCTTTAGACAAAACTCGGGTAAAAGGTACACAGAAGGCCTGTTTTTCCCTCAGAAATCTCATGTTGCTGCCAAAACCACAAGGGATTCACCTTTATCCACCTTTACCCACCATAACTGTCCCCCCCCCCCGCCCCACTTACCGGTGCTTCTGAGTCCCCAGTGTATATGTCTGCGTGCATCGAGCAGACCTTCCCCGGCTGTCAGAGATCAGAGTTCCCTGCACCGGCACCGGTGCGGGGAACTCTGATCTCTGACAGCCGGGGAAGGTCTGCGCGATGGACGCAGACAACCCCCGCTGCTAGCCACACCTTCTTCAGGCTGCAGCGAATCGCGTAGACATCTACATGCTGCACTGCCCCGGCTGCATGACAGGGGAGTCAGAAGCACCGGTAAGTTTTGGGGGGGGTGTTAAATGGCGGGCATAAGGCATTTCTGGAGGCAGAGTGTTCTATGAAATGCCTTAAACCAGCCTATATGCCACTCTGCCCCATAATATGCCTTTTAACCCCCTTAATGCCAGAGTGACATATAGGGGTATAAAGCATTTCTGGAGGCAGAGTGGCACATAGGGAGTCAAAAGGCATATCATGGGGCACAGTGGCATATTGTCACGTCTGCAATACAGCAGAGGATCCTCGCTGCAGAAATTGGGAAGGCGCCTCCTGGCGGAGGTGGAGAGCCCAGCAACAGAACACCGAAGTGTATAACGGACACAGGAGCGTAGCGAAGTACAAATAATCAGGAACAAAAATAATAAATAAAAATAATAAATTCAGGGGTCAGGCAGAAGAGTAGTCGGGGTCACAAGCAGAGGTCAGGGCAGGCAGCAAACAGCAAAGGTCAAAAACTAGCCGGAGTCAGAACCAATAAATAACAAGCAAATTCAGGAAGGCTAGTGAAGGCTCTAAGGCACTATCACAGGCAAAGGTGAAGTGCATACTGAGGGTTTAAATATCCCTCTCAATCACAGGATCCTCCTACCCACCTAATTAGGGGGAGGAGGAAAAAAGATAAATGTCGATTTAAGAAGCGACATGAATATTTATGACGTCGAGGCGCGCGCCCCGTCAGGATCCAGTGATCTCTGCGGGGACGCGCGTCTATCCGCCGAACGGACCTGGCGGCAGCTCCCGTCGACGGAACGAGCAGGGGGCTGGACGCGCGGGCTGCGTCTCAGCTCCCCTACCCGCGGGACAACGGAGGAGGTAACACATATAGGGTTAAAAGGCATATCATGGGGCACAGTGGCATATAGGGGGTATAAGGCATTTCTGGGGCAGATGTGCATAACTGGGGGGGCAGGATGGAAAATAGAAGGAAATAAAACCAAAATATTTTTCTCAATCATAGCTTTTATTTAAAAAAATAGTTTACATGAATTAACATTTACTGGTAAAACTTTTTTCCTATAGGGTCGTCTTATATTCAGGCTTTTTTCTTTTTTTCCTAAATTAATATTCAGATTTGGGGGGTCGTCTTATAATCAGGGTCGTCTTATAATCGAGCAAATACGGTAATATATAATTTATTTCCCCCTATTATTTTCCAAACACAATAATGAAAGTAATGTGCATAATAACCATGTAGATGACAGTACACAACATAATGTAGGCTAGGCTACACACAAGTTTGCCACCCCTTTCACATCTTTTCTCCTTCAGGTTTAAGGCTTTCTGTGCTTGTATGATTGATTTCCAATAATGCTTTATGTTGAATAAAACATTTTCAGTGCAGCACACCAAAAAAATGCAAATGTCTTCCTTCTCCAAAAAGGGTAGTCTGATATTTGCAATATTTTGCAATCCATTGTCTAAACAAGTTCCAGATGAATTTTCTCTGCTCATACAAAATAATACTTCAAAACAAATGCTTGTATAAAAAAATCACTTGCTATAGACATTTGAGGAAAAGTCAGGAGAGAACTGAGCTCTTGTCACCAAATGGATTGATACATGTACTGAAAAGTTTATTTATTGCATTACAGGAAAGTACAACAGCTTCAGGACTGAACAAAGGGTCATAACTTCTCATAGTATTTTGTTACATGTCGTGTCAGTAAATGACAAGCAACATAGCCCTGGAAGGCTATAATACTGTATTAGTGATTATTCAGAAAGCAGATTTACACGGTATGTCGTGAAAAAAAGTCCCAGTTCAACAGGTGTACAAAAACTTTGTTTCCTTTTACATTAACAACATATTATCAAATCCATTCACTTTATTACACAGATGCACTTTTGGTGACACGTTGGTTACTTAATTCCATATTAATTTAGGTCCATATACTTCAACCTATCAGAAGTGGTAGAGGCTAATAGAGTGGGGAAATTAAACATGTTTGGGATAGGTAGATAAATCTATTCTAAATCCAAGACAAGGCCCCTGGGAATTAGCAGAGCTAAATGGACAGGGAGCATGTATGAGTGTGTGCTCTATGATTGGGGTATGTAGGGGTGGATAAGGAAAAGTATCGATATAGGGGTAATCCCAAGACTTTTGGGAATTGGATTTGTGCCTTTTCGATATATGCGAGCATGACAGACGAGAAGTGCCCTGAGAAATGTTCGGCACTTTTTACTCATCAGGATCTGATTTAGAAATGTTCGGAGGGTTTTTTGATTCCCTTTGAGGAATTTGCATTCGGTTGTGGAGTTTAGCGAAAGAGAGAGGGTTATTTGGGGTGTATGGCGGGCCCTTTTTCTGTTCCATGTTCCAGCAAATTTGAGGGTGTCGCCGCTTCGGGTGGTCCCCAAGAAGGAGCCGGGGAAGTTTCGGTTAATTCACCACTTGTCATATCCCCGGGGTTGTTAATGACAGTATTTCGGTAGAGTTGTGTAAGGTTGCGTATGCGTCATAGGTTGGTTCATGCAGCATGTCATGGGGCACTGCTGGCTAAGACTGACATTGAGGTGGTGTTTCCCCTGCTTCCGGATCATCTGGACTGTCATAAATTGCTGGGGAGCCAATTCGAGGGTCAATTTTAGGTAGATATCAGCCTCCCTATGGGTTGCTCGATATCTTGTTTTTATTTTGTTTTTATTTTGAGTGTGTTTTCTGGTGGCTCCAGGGACTGTCTTCATCTTTTGGAGACGGTGCAGGGTGTGATGCGGTAGTTTGGAGGCCTTAGCTTTCTCGGAATCAAGATTGCTTGTCAGATTTTGCCCATGGGTAAGGTCTTCAGTTGGTGGCTGGCCGCGGCAACGGCTGTTGTGGTTAGGCCTCACCATTTATACTGTTTACTCGTCCTCTGCGGGATGATTTAGCGGTGCGGGGATCTTTCCTGTAAACATACAATGGTCAGTTCTACTGGCAGGCGCCGGAGGTTTTGAACGCCCAGCTGCTTCATTATACGGAAGTGGTATGCCAAGGGGTGGCCGGACTCTTGGAGGCACTCAGGGCTTACGAGGAACTTGGTGTTCCTGGAGCTTTTTCCCCATACTCATAGCGGTTGAGTTGTGGGGTGACCTTCTCCGGGACAGGAGGATGATGTTCCATTGTGACAATTTGGAGGTGGTTCATGCTATCAATAATTTGACAGCGCCCTCCCCTCTGATGGTCCGCCTCTTGCGGCTGCTAGTATTGCGGTGTTTATAAATGTGCCTTGTAGAGCGGTGCATATACCCGGTGTTAAGAACGTAATGGCTGATGCTCTCGCTTTCACCTTATGCGGATGAGGAGGGGATCCCGTGTCCGGTGGAGCTATGGGCCCTTTGGTTGGACGAGTGGCGCATTGGATCCGTGTTTCCGAGGTATGGAAAGGTGTGGGATGAGTGGGAATGTGGTAGTTTCTTTTCTCACGCAGATGGGATTAGGGGTTTGGTTTCCCTGCTGTGTAGGTGGGAGTCTAAGGGGTGTCCACATCTGCAGTGTCTGCTCGTCTGTCGGGCCTTAGTTTCCTGTGCAAGCTGATGGGGTTGCCAGACGTTACTAAAGACTTTGTTGTTTGACAAGCCATGAAAGGGTGGAGGAGGGGTATGGTTTCTAGGGTTGTTAGGAGACCAGTGTCAGAGGAGTTGTTAGTTCGGTTGTTTGAAGCGCTGGTGTCGGTGTGTATTTTGAGTTTTGAGGTTCGGTGGTTCCGGGCTGCCTTTGCTTTGGCTTTTTTTGGAGCCATGCGGATCGGGGAGTTTGTTAGCCTGAGGAAGCGGGTTCCAGGGGGTGTTTTGGCAGAGGACGTCAAGTTGAGCTCCAGGAGCTTGCATTTTCGGATTCATCATTCTAAGACCGATGTGTTGAGCAAGGGTGCCTGGGTTCAGCTGGGTTCTATGGCGGGTCCGGCCATTTGCCTGGTATCGGCAGTGAGGGAGGTTTTGTTGGTTTGCCACGGTACAGACTACCTTCATACAAGACCAAGAATTGATTAAGGTCTGAGTCTCTACAGTACATCAGGAAAAATGGGCAGACTAAATGGGCCAATTGGTTCTAACATGCCATCAAATTATGTGTTGCTATGTCAAAAAATATTGCAGATAGCAGATATACAGTATATTGTGGCATATTCCTTTTTCATCATTACAAAGTAGGGAGATTCAAGCAGCATGTCTAATTACAAACTTTGCCATCCTACAAAGAGCTTTTTTATTGCATATTGTATCAAATGTTTCAATAAGTTTTATCTCCTGTAGATGTAAACAGTACTGTTTTTCTCAAATGAGACTTGATTATCAGTTCATGTACATTTTGTTTGCTGATCTCTGCAAGAAAATATTATTTCCATTTTAAAGAGTACACTTATAAAGAACCCATAATACATTCTAATTAATATTTTAGTAATGCTCATTTTAAAAAAAAGGAATATGATAATCATACCCAGCATTGCAACAGCACTTGGTACAAATTCTAAGCTTAGTATAGCAACTGAATGGATACTTGAGAATGCTGATTACGTTTGTGTACAGCAAATCCATTCACAAATTTAAAAGAAAAATCAAGGCGCTCTTCTGACAATAATGTTGTACAGTTTGAGCAATTGTTATTGAACAGCACTCATAGAACGGTAAGTGGTGTCTGGCTTCTTGCTAGGTAACACCAATTCTTATGGGTATTTCAGGTATATTGTAAACATTGTGTAGTATTTAAAGATCATTAAGAGTGATTAAGAAAAATTGGAATAATGACAATAAATCTTATGTTTCAAAACAGCCAAGGTGTATTAAAAAAGACACATTATAAATGTACACAGATGAATGGTAGTAATGAGTTTTCTTAAGTATCCCATTTATTTTAGAGATGTGCTTCTTTGTAACAACAAAAATGTGCATTTATGGTTTCATGGTTGAAACCTATGCTTTAATATCTGGTGCTGGATTCCAGAACTTTTGATGGAGAAAAGTTCTAATTTATTCTTAGATTTATTGGACAGAGATTTAATTTACTTTGGAAAGACAGGCATAGGCCTCATTAATAATAAGTTTGAGAGAGAGGCAAAAATGTATATACAGAATAAAGGGCAAACTCAGACCATCTAAAAGTAGAAACTGACTGGACAAAGTTGCATTAGCATGTATATCATTTTAATTATGCACTACACTTTGACATATTAGACTATTAGTTTTTCATTTGTGCTGATGGAATATTAGTATTAACAGATGTCATTTGAATATGATTTTGGTAAAAAATGAATACAGCTAGGAGGCAGTCAATTTATTGCAGGATGGAAGTATACATTTTCTATAAGTGCCCACAACTGAAGCAGAAGACAGGCAATCCTTTGCTCAGACTGAATAATTTTTACTGCCTATGAATGAAACATTTTTGTGTTCACAGAACATTTGAGTTACAGTGTAATAAATATTGTACCTTCCAGGTTGGTAAAGTAAAAAGGTTTATTGGTCTGTAGTAAATTATAACGGAAAATCATACTGACTGGATTCTGAGTGCGCTTTTGATTTACAAAGAGGTTTATAATCAGATGTGGAAACATACAAGATGAAAGAACAGTTTCTTTCTTTCTTTCTTTCTTTCTTTCTTTCAATCTATCTATTATATAAATTAGAAATTCCTGGTATAATACGGTATTAACTGCATCAGTTGTCTAAGGTAAAGACAAATAAGTCGATGGAGCCTTGGTGGTGTGCTAGCAAAACCGTTAACTGCTTTATTTAACTAATCATTGTTAACAGGAGTAGTCCTGGAAGATTGGAAATTAGCAAATGTTGTGCCCATTCACAAAAAAGGCACTAGGGAGGAGTCGGGTAGCTACAGTCCAGTAAGTCTTACATCTGTAGCGGGGAAATTAATGGAGACTATGTTAAAGGATAGGATTGTTGAACACCTAAAGTCGGATGGGTTTCAAGATCAATAACAACATTGATTTACCTCAGGATCATGCAAAACTACCCTTACGAAAAAATTACTGCAGTTTTTCTGAAGTAATACTGCAGTTTTTTGGACATGAAAAAACTGCAATACTGCACATTTACTGCAGTTTTACTGCATTTGTACTTCACTGTACTGCAGTTGTACTGCAGTTATTTTTGTACGGAAGTACAAATGCAATAAAGCTGCAGTACATTGAAGTACAACTGTAGGTTTGCAATATATAAAAAAAAGTGCAGTAAATGTGCAGTATTGCAGTTTTTTCATGTCCAAAAACTGCAGTATTACTTCAGAAAAACTGCAGTAATTTTTTTGTAAGGGTAATATTATTGTTTTTTTTGGTTAGGTGACTAAAATTATTGATCATGGTTGTGCAGTAGACATTGTGTATGTAGATTTCAGTAAGGCTTTTGACATTGTCCCAAATAGAAGACCATAGAAGTGACAGACAACAGAGGGTTGTAATCAATTAAGTATTTTAAAGATAGGTCTTGTTACCAGTGGGGTACATCAGGGATCTGTTCGTGGACCCATTCTAGTTAATATTTTTATGAGTGATACTGCAGAGGGTCTTTATGGTAAGGTATGTCTTTTTGCTGATGACACAAAGATTTGCAAGAGGGTTGATGTTCCTGGAGGAAGAAGCCAAATGGCAAATGATTTAGGTAACCCGGAAGAATGGTCTTTAATGTGGATAAATGCAAAGTAATGCACACGGGGCATAAAAACCCAAGGGCAGAGTATAGAATATTTGATACTGTCCTCCTCCATCAAAGGATGGAGCAGAAAGAGAAAAAGAAAAGGAGAAGGAAAAATATCGGTATCAAAAGATACCTAAAACAATTGGGAACTGGGTAAGGGCATTTTTCATTTTCCAAGGGCATTTTCCATATTGGCAAGTGTGATAGGTGAGAAAAGCCCATTAAACTGTTCAACTCTTTTCACGTATCAGGATTTGATTTGGAACAACTGCATGGCGCATGTCGGTTTGGGTTGGTGGCGCTATGATGAGCTGGTCCGCCAGCGCCGGGCGGTGCGGCCATCAATTGGTTAGGATCAGATGGACATAGGTCCAGCTACCCACCAAGGGGTTTCTCTTCCTTTTTCGGGGGGGGGGGTCGATGGGCATCTATTACAGCCTCTCTGTCTGAGCAAGGGCATCTGGCTGTTGCTAGCAATTTAATGATGGACACTGCAGATGAGGGGCCTCATGTTGCTTTAAGCATGAAAGTTCAGGATGTGGGGAGCACACCCCATTTCCTGTTGCTTCAAGCGCAGTAAAGGTGGAGACTGCGCCAACCTGGGGGCGAAGGGTTAAGAAACCACGTTGTTGTGATGTGACCATGGCTAAACCGATATAAAAATCGGAAAGCAGCCAAAATATTGTTTGACGGTTTTACGCATGGGTTTATTAAAGTCCTGGACTGGATCCTGCAAACCTAGCTTGGGCATCCAGTCTACCGCAACACTGGAATTAGGGCACTGACCCACCCTGCTCTCCAAATGCTCCACCCCAGGGACCCATGCATATAATTTGCACAATATAAATGCTTAAAAAGGCAACACCTACCTGGGGCTGTACGGCATCCCAGCTGTCAAAGAAAAACGTAACTTAGACATCTGGTGTTGTGTTAAGTGGGTCTAAGAACAATAGTTTAAAAATGTATAATTTTCAATAACTAGAAAGATAAAGCAGAACCCATATTAGCTATTTCTGTATGTTCATACAGGGCTTTAGGAAGGGTGAGGTGAGAGAGGCACCCCGTGCTCTGTACCCCCTTTGCTCTGCATAAATAGCTGGCGCATAGTGATTAGGGAGCACTAAAGCAGAGGTCTGAAAAGACAGACATCACGCTCCCATGACAGGATGGAAGATGGAAGATTAACCATTTGACCACAGAAAATTATATGTCACATACATATCACACAGACACAACTCATTACGCATTTTCATGTGGAGCTGAATATTACACCTATAAATGCCATTATCATAATCAAGTTGCTTGCTACTATCATCACATCCTGGAGGTAAGGTTTAGCACTTCTTTATAAATGAAAACTTTTGTGTACAGGACAAGAATAGTTGGAGACAAAGGCTATTATGTCCTATTTTTATCCAGTCATTAGCCCAGAAAGGCTACTGTAAAATAGAAAGACCTGGGGATACAAGAGCTACTGTGCTCTATGAGCTAGCTTGGCTTCTGGTATGAGGAGTTTTTTGTGAGACCTGCAATGGAGCCTGACATAAGAGTCAACAAGAGCAAGCACTATTTCAAAGCAAAATGGGACAATGGGAGAAAGATTAATCATTATGTCTTTTTGCTGCTTCACAGAGATGAGTGTATCTAATCGAATTTCATTTAGATTGTTGACCTGAAAAATTGTCCTATGGTCTATCCTTTCACAGAGAAATACAATGCCTCAGACTGAATACTGCACATCAACTGTAAACTCACAACAAAAATCATTATTATTTTTAAAAAAATATTGAGCCATGAAATTAGTTGAAAATGAATATTTCTACAGACATTTATAATGAAATGCACACACTTGTTTCTTTTTTAGAAAATCCATTTGGACAGACTAAAAAGATCATTCATGTATGCAGGGCTGCATAATCCTTATGCTAATGTTATGTACCATACCGATAATAACAGCATATCACATTATATAAGTGGCTTCCTTAGATCAGTTGCTTAAGAGGGCCTTGTATTGTTTTATTTGGTTAAATGGAAATCAAGAACAAAAATATTTTCAATGACTCCAGAGTTAATTAGACTTTACCAATATTTGACTCAGTAGAGCTTTGGAACCACACGCTTTGTTTGTTGAGTTTATGTTTTCTTTATTTTTGGCTCTGTACTTAGCTTTATGCTGTGTTAAAGGGCCAATAGTATATATAAAAAAGGTCATTATCAATGCATCTCAAATGCGAATTTATTTATTAACTCCTAGGGTTTTAGCTACTTAGGATATCAGGTAAAATGACAGTCATGGAATAGTATGGTAGGCACTCAGGAATGCAGATAAGTCAACAAGAAGTCAGCATAGATATCACTGGACAGCCAGGTCAGCACTTAGAGAATAAAATATGTACAGAGTGGACTTGGAGAAGAGAAAAAGAGACTCATAGAATGGGAAAGGATTTGATGCATTTGTGGCAAATTTATAGTTAGTTTGATATAAGGGTTTAATGTTGCATACTAAAAGAGGTAAGATATGATCACCTGTATATCTGAGCAATAGTAAAGTCTCAAGACAATCACTAGGGAGGCTTACCTGTCATACCTTTGAAACATTTATGCTGTCAGATGAGACAAAGTCTCTTAATATATTGGAACCCCTTTGGGGTTGGCAGTCTGGCCACTAATATTGCAACCAGTAGGTTTTCCTATGATAAACATATAGTGACACATCTCTGTGTTTATAATCTGTTATATAACATGAGTCTTAACTTTGATTTATGGGAGTAGCTTAATTGTAGCTTTATATCTTCATATAAGTTTAGGAGAAAAGGAATCCTCTTATATATTAAGGATCTTTTCACTTTATGAATAAAAGGCAATATACATTTAAGAGCATTTTAGATTTCCATTGTATTTTAGTTAATATACCGTATTTGCTCGATTATAAGACGACCCTGATTATAAGACGACCCCCCAAAATCTGAATATTAACTTAGGAAAAAAAGAAAAAGCCTGAATATAAGACGACCCTAAAGGAAAAAAGTTTTACCAGTAAATGTTAATTCATGTAAACTATTTCTTTTAATAAAAGCTATGATTGAGAAAAATATTTTTTTTGTTTTTATTTCTTGTATTTTCCAACCTGTCCCCCAGTTACGCACATCTGCCCCCAGGCTTGCCACCCTAATATGGCACTGTGGCCCATGATATGCCTTTTAACCCTCTATATGCCACTGTGCCCCATGGTATGCCTTTTGACCCCCTATGTGCCACTCTGCCTCCAGAAATGCCTTATACCCCTATATCCCATTCTGGCATTTAGGGGGTTAAAATGCATATTATGGGGCAGAGTGGCATATAGGGAGGTATAAGGCATTCCAGGAGGCAGAGTGGCATTAAGGGAGTTAAAAGGCATTGTATAGAGCACTGCCTCCAGAAATGCCTTATACCCCTATATGCCACTCTGGCATTTAGGGGGTTAAAAGGCATATTATGGGGCAGAGTGGCATATAGGGAGGTATAAGGCATTTCAGGAGGCAGAGTGCTCTATTAAATGCCCCCTTAACGCCACTCCAGAAATGCCCTATGCCCCCATTTAACACACACACACACCCTATACCCCCATTTAACTAACACACACACACACTCTCTCTCTCTCTCTCTCCCCCCCTCTCTCACCGGTGCTTCCAGCCGAGGCAGCGGGTTGACGTCGCCTTCCGCTGCAGCCGCAAGGAGGTGGAGTTGGCAGCGGGGGTTTGTATGCGTCCGTCGCGTATACTTTCCCCGGCTGTCAGAGATCAGAGTTCCCCGCACCGGTGCGGGGAACTCTGGTCTCTGACACTCGGGGAAGGTCTACGCGACGGACGCAGACAACCCCCGCTGCTAGCCACACCTCCTTCCGGCTGCAGCGGGCGTTGTCTGCGCGGATCGCGTAGACTTCAACCCGCTGCCCCGGCAATACAGCCAGCAGGAAGCACCGGTAAGTGTGTGTATGATGGGGGGGGGACAGGAGGATCCAGGTCCCCTGCAGCGGTGCGGGGGATCTGGATCTCAGTCTCCTAATCAGACCTCTATTTGAGGTCTGATTAGAAGACGACCCCGATTAGAAGACGAGGGGTATTTTTCAGAGCGTTTGCTCTGAAAAAAACCTCGTCTTATAATCGAGCAAATACGGTAATAGTTAAGTGGGCCTCCTTGCAATTAAACATTTCACATTTTAGAATTAAAACTTTAAATGGAAAACATTTTGTAACATTCCCAAATCCATATGTAAATATTTACACATCTGTAAGGAAATTAAGGCAATTGAAAATGCATTCCAGAAGAAGCATTTTCCTGTACAAAATGTTCACTTAAAACAAATGCAAACATAAATTGCTTCTACCAGCCTACTAAAAATAAAAAAAACATTTTAAGCTCCGTAAAGTTGTAAGAAAATATAATCAAGCCAACATTTGAATAGCGTTATTCTTAAGTAAAGCTCTTGTGTACCCGTGAGATATTGATAACTAGAAGAGTCTACAAAGGAACAGATTCTTAACATGAGTTATCAAGGTTATGAAGGTAACACTGGGCTCATCAGCTTCTCTGTGTCTGTCCCCACTGAAAAAAACAAATACTTTTAACAAAACACCTACTCATGACTAAGTGGTTGAGAGCGGGATTGAAAGTGGCCGTCATGCCAGTAGCGTACCTAGCGGGGGGCGCGCGGCAACTGTTGCTGTGCGTCGGGATTTGATGTCAAATCCCGGGGCACATCACTGAAGCCACGCCCACTGCCTTCCGCGCTCACTGAATCAGAAGTACAGGACGCAGAAGAGGAAGAACGAAGAGGAGGAGGAAAAGTGACAGTTACAGAGGAAAGGTAGGAAAATATTCAGGGAGAGTGGATTAGTAAGTGTGTGAGAGTGATAGGTGTTATGCTGTAGTTTATGCTGAATGTTTGTGAATGAGGGTTTGAGATAGCATGGATGCTCTGCTACTTCTGTCCCCCACATATTCCTCCCTATCCCTATCACTCTCAACCACCAAACTTAACCAACATGCTCAACCTAACCAAGTTTATGCCTATCATCTCCAACCATAAACTCCCTCCAGTCCTTAACTGTGCCCTAACAAAGGTTCTCCTCCTCACTTATCACCTCTTCCTTTTCCCGTCTACAAGATTTCACTCGAGCTGCCCCATATCTCTGGAATCTACTTCTACTGAACCTTAAGCATTCACCCTCCCTCCCGACATTCAACAAAAATCCCAAAACCCACTTCTTCAGAGAAGCATTCCACCATAGCTGCTAGAACTTCCTTGTCATTGAGACAACCACCTTACTACCTCTCACCCTTAATCTGTGCATTATACCCCCACATTACCTCTCACCAGTCACTGATACCCCCCACACTACCTCTCACCCTTTCTCTGTGCCTTGTGTTTGTCATCCCATTCCCTCAAGATTGTAAGCTTGCGAGCAGGGGTCTCTCCACCTAGTTTGTCTTAGTCTGTCAATTCTTGTCTTGTCATACCCCTTGAATTTATGTATTGTATTAAGCGTTGTGTAAATTGTTGGCACTATATAAATAAAAGATAATAATAATTATAATAATGTGTGGGGGGGGTCACATGGCATAGGGAGGCTGTAATCTCATTCCTATCATGCCCAGGTTACAGCATGTACTGGCTGCCTGGGCATGATAGGAGTGTGATTGCTGTTATCCAATTTTGATGTGTTAACTACACCTTTATTAAAAGTAAGTAACACACCAAAATTGGACCTATCATGCCCAGGCAACCAGTACATGCTAGAAGTTCGGCATGATAGGAGTGTGATTGCTGTTAACAATTATATATGTATATATATTATTGTTATTGATTTTTTTGTCTAATTTTGGTGTGTTACTTTTAATAAAGCATTTTAAAGTTTTTTTTGTTTGTTTTTGTTTTTTTCGGCTTTGGCCAAGTGAATGCTGAATTTTCAGTTTCGGTCCAGAATTTTCATTTCGGTGCATCCCTACAATATACTAAGCCAGTAACTGAAGTGGTAGGCCTACACCACATCAATGTTTGGCTTAGTATTATATTGATAGGGGTTGTACTGCAGTATTGTCAGTGTCTGGCTCAATGTATAGTGATAGGGATTACGCTGTACCACCATCAATGTGTGCCTCAGTATATAGTGATAGGTGTTATTCTGTACCACTGTCGGTGCATGCCTCAGTATATAATGATAACAGTTATCCTGTACCACCGTCAATGCTTGCCTTAGTATATAAAGATAACAGTTATCCTATACCACCGTCTATGTCTGCCTCAGTGTATAATGATAGGTGTTATGCTGTACCACAGTCAATGTGTGCCTCAGTATATAATGATAGGTGTTATGCTGTACCACCGTCAATGTCTGCCTCAGTATATAATGATAACAGATATGCTGTCCCCCTGTCAATGTTTGCCTAACCATAGAAACTATGCAGTTTTAAAGTGTGTGTGTGTGTGTGTGTGTGGGGGTGCCACATACAGGATCCGCCGCAGGTGCCAAATACTCTAGGTACGCCCCTGCGTCGTGCGGCAGTCAGTCCCAATGGCAATGCCTTAGCTCTTCGTCCCACTTCTTAAAAGGGGTGAGACGAAGAGCTGAGGCATGGCCAATGGGCGGCACGGTGCGTGCATGCCAACCGCTTTAATTTAATTAGGCGCCGGATGAGTGACTGCCGCACGACGCTTGCTTTCAATGTCGCCCGCAGCCGCTTTGGTGGCGCAATGGGCCACTTAACTAGACTTGCCTCCCAGGCCTTAGGCTGCCAGCCCTCCGATGCCCTGGCCAGACAAGATGTAAGTACTGTTACTGGGAAGTGGAAATGTCTAGGAACAACAGCTCTGTTGACAAGTATACAGGATCTGAGAATGGGACATAGTATCATCTGCCAAACTAGCTTCATAGACAAGCCTAAGATAACCATGCATAATGCCAAGGTTTTGCTGGAGTAGTCTAATGCTCACTACCAAAATGGATAATAGTCTGGGGGTTGTTATGTCATGGCTTGGGCTAAGCCCTTTGGTTCATGTGAAGGGACATCTTATCATTAAAGCTTGGGGGTGGAAGCTTTCAACGTTGTATCATTGTTTGATGGCTTTATGCTAAAGCTGAGTTAAGGCCTAACATTAGGGAAATAGTATATGCTGGTACTGGAGAAAATGCGGAAGCTCTAAAAGGAAGAGTACAACAAATATTAGTTTTGATGGGCAAGATCAGCTTTAATTACATTCAAATACTAAAAGCTGCACACTAAAAGCTGCACTGGTTTAGATTTTAATGATGGAGATTTTAATTATGTAGATAGTAACTGAAATACTTTGACATTTACTGGAATACAAGTAGTTCAGCAAAGGACAGCAAGTTATTTTTTAACCCCTTAACGACCTACGATGGGCGAGGCACGTCACGCGAACATGGTCAGTTAACAACCAATGATGTGTCTGGCACGTCATGGCATTAAATAAGCTACAATCACTTTCTTCCCTTAAACGGTGTGGCTGTAATGCATCGATATCGATGCACCATGTCTGGCTCCTCCGTGGGGCCTCAACGTCTGCCATACACTGTATGGTGACGGACATCCGTTTAAAAAGAGTTTCAAATGGTGTCCCTGAATGGTGTCCCTGAAATGCCTCGATAGCGACACGCTGTCACCGCTCCAATGTGATGAGTAAAATATTAAAAAATATGGAAAAAAATGTGGTAACATTTAAACTAAATATGCTGTGATGTCACAATAAGGGGAACCATCCAGGTCCAGCAAAATGTAAAAAAAAGTCCAAAAATAATAAAATAAATAGAATAAAAAAATAAAGTTTATCATTACCAGCAAGTGCTAAAATTAGTGCTGTATCTTCCTAAAAATCCTAACATGGAGTTAAAATAAAAGCATTTCAAATACTATTAAATGTCTACTTTTAAAAAATGAATGGTTTGATGGAGTGGCCAGGGTGCATAAATTTGTGTGATAAAAAAACAAAGTTACTACCACAAATTTTGACAAAGGCTGGTGGTAAAATCAGTGCATGGAAAGGGTTAATATACCACCATTTGAAATACCCTGGGGTGTCTAGTTTTCAAAAATACAGTGGGGCAAAAAAGTATTTAGTAAGCCACCAATTGTGCAAGTTTTTCCACTTAAAAAGATGAGAGAGGCCTGTAATTTTCACCATAGGTACACTTCAACTATGAGAGACAGAACGAGACAACAAAGTCCATAAATCACATTGTCTGATTTTTAAAGAATTTATTTGCAAATTTTGGTGGAAAATAAGTATTTGGTCAATAACAAAAGTTCATATCAATACTTTGTTATATACCCTTTGTTGGCAATGACAGAGGTCAAACGTTTTCTGTAAGTCTTCACAAGGTTTTCACACACTGTTGCTGGTATTTTGGACCATTCCTCCATGCAGATCTCTTCTAGAGCAGTGATGTTTTGGGGCTGTCGCTGGGCAACACGGACTTTCAACTCCCTCCAAAGGTTTTCTATGGGGTTGAGATCTGGAGACTGGCTAGGCCACTCCAGGACCTTGAAATGCTTCTTACGAAGCCACTCCTTCGTTGCCCGGACGGTGTGTTTGGGATCATTGTCATTGTCACGGTCAGGACTACTTGCCAAGCCGTGACTGTGTGGAGGGCGTGGGCATGAAGGGGTTAATAGCACCAGGCCTCTGGATTTACTAACTAGACCCCTTAACAAGGCATCAGTTATACCAAATTAACCCCCAAATCCTGCCTGTATCCCCCCAGGTAGTCTGCCACCACTCACGATTTTGATACCGGATTCGTGAGAAATCCGAATTAGAGCCTTTATCTCTATATATATATCAACCCACCCTGGGCAACCAACATATATATATATCCTGTAAAACTTAATAACAATATGGTAACGTGTTATCCTCTCTTAGGGTTTGTGGATATCGATACTAGAGCCCAAAGACAGACTTGGATTTTGAATATTTTAATAACAAAAAGACAAAGATTACACAGTGCCAGAATTACAAAAAACAAGACATACAAAAGAAAAATAAAACAGCAAACAGTTCTTAAAAACAATGGGACTTAAACACAGGACCCTCACTCACGAGTTTCTCCAATAAGCCGGCCTGTGGGAACTCCTTAAGTCCAGATGGTTTCTTATGATGTTGTTCCGATCAGAGTATATCATGGAGTTCTGCTTTTCGGTCGCTGCATTGTCCCTAAATCAGATTCTGTTTCAAGAAAACACCCCTCTGACCACATGACCGATTATATGACACCATCCCCAAGAATCGGGTCCCATCTTTGATGTGCCAATAAGTTATGGTGGGGTAAAGGTGGTGGAAACCCCTCCACTTAAGATAGGAATGGAATTCCTATAACTCAGGGTCCTTATCTGTAAGGCCATGAATCACCACAGGGGTCCTTTGGGAAGATGACACCTCTAGCCAGAACAGATACAGAGGGCATTCACAAAGAAACACATTAAATCAACCTCAGATTAA
This sequence comes from Spea bombifrons, assembly GCF_027358695.1. NCBI lineage: Eukaryota > Metazoa > Chordata > Amphibia > Anura > Pelobatidae > Spea > Spea bombifrons. The sequence continues at coordinate 16,934,630 of NC_071098.1, forward strand.
CTCATGGAATGCTTAAACAAAGAAACTAACCACCTCTGCTGGGTTACCCTTCCATGCATCCACTACATTATATGAGTTAATCATGACACCTCCCCCTTTAAGATGGTGGACAGAGGAGGTCAGCACACGCTGATCTACTATGTCTGCCTAAATTCTAGTCTCCCCCTGACAAGACAAACTGTCAGCATTCCCATAGAAGCTGACTTGTCACACGGCCCAGTAAAACTATACTGCTGTAGCACCGGACTCCATATGGACAACAGTCTAGGCTTCCCATCTACTCTATCCGCCTGAAGAGAAGGGTTGTGATAGATTATAACAGTGAAGTCACAACCATACAAGCATGGCTGTAACTCCTGCAAAGCACGCACCATAGATAAGCACTCTCTGCCAACCCTTGAATAAGCCTCTTTCTTTGGCGATAAGTTACTCAGATGTTTTAAGGCCTCATCCATTGGTTTCTCTGTCCTGCTTAGGATAGCTAAACGCTGCCCATTCCCAAGCAAGACAGCAAATGGGTGTCCATTGTCCTGGGCATCCGGTGTGGATCCCAGGTTCTTGGCTTCACCTACACTCACAGGGCGAGGGGTTTCTTGCTGACTGGTCAATGTAGCTGTCTTTTCATCAACCCATTCTATATTATCCTCTGTAGCTGTTGCCCCATCATCTTGCTGGTATGTCACTACAGCTACAGGGGAAATATTCTGCCCCTCACATTGCCCACTCAGTGAACACACAAAAGGGATAACATGGTGTGTATTTTCCTCCCCCTCCTCCTCCTCCTTATCTCCAGACTTTACAGCTTTAGGGGTCTTAAGCACAGTTGGGAAACTATCCCCTTCCTGCTTCTTAACCTCCAGCACTTTAGGAGTTACATTAAGCATTTCATCTGGAGCATGAAAGCAGGGGTTTGGCTGACACACAGAAACATCACAGTCCATATACCCCTTGTTTACCCTTTGAGAAAAGTCAGTAATATGAATATCCTCAGACATCCCAACATCATGCATACTTTCTCCTGTACCCAGATCTAAGTACTCAGGTGCTGTAGACACGGTTGGGCCCACATCCCCAGTCCCCTTTAGTTTTCCAGGGATAATACCTTCAGGGCATACAACTTCTGAAGACACGTTGACAGAAGTATCCCCAGCATGCCCAAATCCCTTGGCTACCTGATCACCCATAGTAACACTATGCTTTTCCGTATCAGGGGGCATTGAGCCAGAAGAGCCACTACAGACTCCCTGTTCCTGAACCTCTGCCCCTCCAAAGGTCAAACCACACTTTTCCCCTAGAGCTTGCTCTCTAGGTGTGGTCCCTTGGTGCACATCCCCCTCCATCTCTTCAGGAGACAGGATCCTGGGTGCTGGTTCAGACAGGCATACCTCTACCTTCTGGGCTCCCTCCCAGCTACCCACTACTCCCAAAGTTTCAGACAGTACCTTAGGTTGGACAGGGCTCTCTACCAGCCCTCCAGGTTTGCAGGTTTCCTCAACTGGGGCATACTGGCAAACAAGTCGACCCAGATCCTTGCCCAGCAAAACATTAACAGGAATATCCTCGGATATCCCCACCTCCCGCAAACCCTTGCCCACACCCCAATCAAGGTACACACGTGCCACTGGCACTGCAGGGCGCACCCCGCCAATTCCATGGATGGACATGGTCTTCCCAGGGATATGATCCTCCAATTTTACCATCTCAGGCCGCACCAGAGTGCAAGCAGCCCCCGTATCCCTGAGTCCCATAGTCACACAGTCACCTACAGTCACTCTTTGTAGGTTCTCATCTTCATTCCCCTGAACCCTGGAAACAAACAAGACAGCTGGGTGTTCCTCAACTGCTACACACTGCAAATTGTCTCCTTGTGCCTCCTTTGGTCTAGCCACAAATAAAACAGGTGCAGCTCCCCCAGCTGTACCTCCATTTCCATTTGTCTGTGGAGATGGTCTCTTAGAAGGGCAGGTGGCACTCAAGTGCCCAATCTGGTTACACCGATAACACCGGCGGGTATCCCCCTGGCCCGATGTGGCCCCTGCTCTGTTGGCTAGAAAAACTGTTGGTGATAATCTCCCGGCTGGCTTAGGAGTTGGTGGCTGGTAGGCTGCTCTTTTCCAAGTAGATGGTCCTTGTGATGCTTGTACCCGCTTGGTTGTTGGAGTACGGTTGTTGGCATAATCGTTAGCAAGATCTGCCGCCTCTGCCGTGGTCTTAGGTTTTCTGTCCAGAATCCACTCTCGGGCCTCCGGACTTCGTGTGCTCAGGAACTGCTCCAAAATCATCAGATCCTCCAGGGCCTCATATGTAGTAACTTGTAGGCCTCCAGTCCATTGCCGGAAAATAGTCCGAAGCTGTCCCGCATATTCGGTGCAACTGTCCGATGTAGCTTGCTGCATCTCTCGAAACTTTTTCCTGTAGAATTCAGGGGTGAGGTTAAAACTTTTTAACAAGGCAGATTTTATGGCCTCATAGTCCTGATCCACTTCCATTGGTAGGGAAGCAAACACATCCAGGGCTTTCCCCTTCAGACGTGGGGTTAAATACTTTCCCCACTCTTCCTTGGGCAGCTGGTACTGCCGGCACACTTTCTCAAATCCTCTCAAAAACACATCCAAGTCAGTGTCCTTTTCCAGCATTGGAAAGTGTTCCAGGCGAGGTCGGTTAGCATATCCATCCCCGTTAACAATGCTTTGGGGAGACGGACTATATTGCTTTAACCGTAGAAGTTCCAGCTGATACCTCCGCTCAGCTTCTCGTTCAGCCCGCTCCGCAGCTCTCTCAGCAGCCTCCATCTCTCTCTCTTTCTCTCTTTCCGCAGCCTCCCTCTCTCTCTCCTTGTACTGCAGAATCAGGTTGAACTTTAGCTGAGGATCCACGCTCCCCAGATCCTTTAGTAACACTTGTAACTCAGAGTCCATTACACTCAAGGCGTTAACTTTATCAGGAAAACATCCTTGATCCACAGGCTCTTCCAAAATCACATTTGCTCCGATGGCCTGCTCTGCACAGAGTTTATCATGTTCCAGGAGATCCAAAATCAGCTGCTCTTTACTTTTGCCAAAAATTTGTATATTCCTTTCTTGACAAACCAGCTCCAGAGATTCTTTTGGCTGTCGTCGATATGCCTCCATAATGCAGTATGGTAGAGAAAAATAAAAAGGAGAGGAACGAACTGTTTTGCACTGTATGTCTGTAATTAGGCACTGAGTAATGTCTTTGGGAAATTACACAAAACCCATGTAATTTCTTCTAGTACTAAAATCACCAAACCGGGCAATACAAATAGCACTAAAAAACTCTAGATATCCCACCTAGCTGCCACCAAGTTTGTCACGGTCAGGACTACTTGCCAAGCCGTGACTGTGTGGAGGGCGTGGGCATGAAGGGGTTAATAGCACCAGGCCTCTGGATTTACTAACTAGACCCCTTAACAAGGCATCAGTTATACCAAATTAACCCCCAAATCCTGCCTGTATCCCCCCAGGTAGTCTGCCACCACTCACGATTTTGATACCGGATTCGTGAGAAATCCGAATTAGAGCCTTTATCTCTATATATATATCAACCCACCCTGGGCAACCAACATATATATATATCCTGTAAAACTTAATAACAATATGGTAACGTGTTATCCTCTCTTAGGGTTTGTGGATATCGATACTAGAGCCCAAAGACAGACTTGGATTTTGAATATTTTAATAACAAAAAGACAAAGATTACACAGTGCCAGAATTACAAAAAACAAGACATACAAAAGAAAAATAAAACAGCAAACAGTTCTTAAAAACAATGGGACTTAAACACAGGACCCTCACTCACGAGTTTCTCCAATAAGCCGGCCTGTGGGAACTCCTTAAGTCCAGATGGTTTCTTATGATGTTGTTCCGATCAGAGTATATCATGGAGTTCTGCTTTTCGGTCGCTGCATTGTCCCTAAATCAGATTCTGTTTCAAGAAAACACCCCTCTGACCACATGACCGATTATATGACACCATCCCCAAGAATCGGGTCCCATCTTTGATGTGCCAATAAGTTATGGTGGGGTAAAGGTGGTGGAAACCCCTCCACTTAAGATAGGAATGGAATTCCTATAACTCAGGGTCCTTATCTGTAAGGCCATGAATCACCACAGGGGTCCTTTGGGAAGATGACACCTCTAGCCAGAACAGATACAGAGGGCATTCACAAAGAAACACATTAAATCAACCTCAGATTAACTCATGGAATGCTTAAACAAAGAAACTAACCACCTCTGCTGGGTTACCCTTCCATGCATCCACTACATTATATGAGTTAATCATGACAGTCATGCTGAAAGACCCAGCCACGTTTCATCTTCAATGCCCTTGCTGATGGAAGGAGGTTTTCACTCAAAATCTCACGATACATGGCCCCATTCATTCTTTCCTTTACATGGATCAGTCGTTCTGGTCCCTTTGCAGAAAAACAGCCCCAAAGCATAATGTTTCCACCCCCATGCTTCACCGTAGGTATGGTGTTCTTTGGATGCAACTCAGCAGTCTTTCTGTTTGGAGAACCAAAAAAGTTCTACCTTGGTTTCATCTGACCATATGACATTCACCCAATCCTCTTCTGGATCATCCAAATGCTCTCTAGCAAACTTCAGATGGGCCCGGACATGTACTGGCTTAAGCAGGGGGACACGTCTGGCACTGCATGATTTGAGTCACTGGCTGCGTAGTGTGTTACTGATGGTAGCCTTTGTTACTTTGGTCCCAGCTCTCTGCAGGTCATTCACTAGGTCCCCCCGTGTGGTTCTGGGAATTTTGCTCACCGTTCTTGTGATCATTTTGACACCACGGGGTGAGATCTTGCGTTGAGCCCCAGATCGAGGGAGATTATCAGTGGTCATGTATGTCTCCAATTTTCGAATAATTGCTTCCACAGTTGATTTCTTCACACCAAGCTGCTTGCCTTTTGCAGATTCAGTCTTCCCAGCCTGGTGCAGGTCTACAATTGTGTTTCTCGTGTCCTTTGACAGCTCTTTGGTCTTGGCCATAGTGGGGTTTGGAGTGTGACTGTTTGAGGTTGTGGACAGGTGTCTTTTATACTGATAACAAGTTCAAACAGGTGCCATTAATACAGGTAACAAGTGGAGGACAGAGGAGACTCTTAAAGAAGATGTTACAGGTCTGTGAGAGCCAGATATCTTTCTTGTTTGTAGGTGACCAAATACTTATTTTACCGAGGAATTTACCAATGAATTCATTAGAAATCCTACAATGTGATTTCCTGTATTCTTTCCCCCCATTCTATCTCTCATAGTTGAAGTGTACCTATGGTGAAAAGTACAGGCCTCTCTTATCTTTTTAAGTGGGAGAACTTGCACAATTGCTGACTAAATACATTTTTGCCCCACTGTACGTAGACAAAGATACACAACACAAAGAATCTTCGTGTTCACCTTCGTCTACTAATCTCCCTGGTCCCTTCCCCATCTAGCCTACCTTATCTATGCAGCATCGCAGGGGTTAATGTAAGCGGAAGTCCGTAGGTTCGTCGTCAGGAGTTAAAGAGCCGTGCGAACGACTCTATTGGTTGATGCCAGAGGAGGCCCCTGCAGGCCCTCACGTTAACCACTGCGATGCTGCGTAGCTAACGGGAGCGGAAATCCGTAGGTCCGCCGTCAGGAGTTAGGCCGAGTTTCCAGTCAGAAGTTAACCAATAGGCGACCAATAGGTTCACTCGCACGGCCCTTTAACTCCTGATGGCGCAACTTGGCCTGGGCCCCTCTCCAAGAGTTAAAGGTCCATACGAGCGCCTCTATTGGTTGTTCGTACGGACAACCAATAGATTAACAGGTGCCATTAATACAGGTAACAAGTGGAGGACAGAGGAGACTCTTAAAGAAGATGTTACAGGTCTGTGAGAGCCAGATATCTTGCTTGTTTGTAGGTGACCAAATACTTATTTTACCGAGGAATTTACCAATGAATTCATTGGAAATCCTACAATGTGATTTCCTGTATTCTTTCCCCCCATTCTGTCTCTCATAGTTGAAGTGTACCTATGGTGAAAAGTACAGGCCTCTCTCATCTTTTTAAGTGGGAGAACTTGCACAATTGGTGGCTGACTAAAAAAAATAACTTTGTATTAAAACCTAGTTTGAGAAACACCGTGTTTGGGTTCTTGTAGCTTTTATTGTTATGTCAGTAAAATAAGAAGGTGAATAGAGAGGCCATTGCAATAAAGAGATGAAAGTGTAAATTGTACGTTTTTTATTACATTATTTTTTTTTTTTTTTTTTTTTTTTTTTCAATTCACCGTTTATTGTAAAAGAGGAAACATCATAGCACAAAATCACAATAACAGCATTATACAGTCAGAGTATACATGAAATAGGGTAAACGACAAGGCACAGAGCAATCCATGCCCAAACGTGCATGAGAGTGCGAGACTTCCGACATATGCATAATGTGGCGTAAGGAACCATCAAACATAAGTGCTACTAAGACGGTCGCAGTCGATAAACAGTGAGTAAGAGCGGGTTGTCACCAAGAACAATAACATTAACCAGAATAACAGAAGTACCTGGTAAATTCACACAAATGGAGGGTAGGAATGAGCCCGGCCACAAAAACCAGGCAATTCTAAGAACCAGGTATAACAGGAGCAGATACAAAACGCGTAGTCGCGCGTATAGCTCGAATATGATGAACATAAAAAGGAAAACAAAACAAAAGAAGAAGAAGAAAGTCCGGGCTGGCAATGGAAACCTCACACTTGCAAGAGAGGCAGACGAAGGCTCAAGGCACCATGGAGTCAGGTCTGGCAGACAGGGAGGAGACATATGCACGCCAGGGAAACCATATGAGCCCAACCGAGTGTTCCTGGCCCCTTGCAGCCCCCGTAAGGGTCTCCATGTGATATAGGAATTCAACCTGGCGAAACCAGGCAGACACAGAGGGAGGGCTGGCAGACTTCCAGAATCTGGGAAGGGTAGTGAGAGCCGCATTAATTAAGTGAAATTTAAGGGAACCCCTGTAAGATTTGTACGGGACAGTGGTATGGTGCAGCAGCACCGAGGCCGGGGTGGCTACAAAGGACGGGTCCGACACATCGCGGATGACCGAGGATACCGTATCCCAGAAAGGCTGTAACACTGAACATGACCACCAGATGTGGTAGAGGGAGCCTAGGGAGTTGTGGCATCGCCAGCACGTTGGGGGAATTTGGGGAAGAAACCTGTGGAGGTCAACGGGAACTTTATACCATCGGGTCACAAGTTTAAAGAGAGTTTCCTGCACTCTGCTAGAGACGGTTCCCTTGTGAGCAATCAAAAGCGACCGCTCCCATTCCTCAAGGGAAAGGGAGATTCCAAGGTCCCCCTCCCAAAGACTGAAATAATAGGGCTTAGTGTGGATCGCCGGCGCAATCTGGATGGCATAGAGGGCAGAAAGAAGGTGCGGAGGCACCCTGTCCGCCAGACACAATTTCTCAAACGCAGTAAGGGCACGCGAACCACCAGCAAACGCGCCGGAGGACATCAGGAAGTGCTTGATCTGGTGGTACAGGAAGACAACCTGAAAAGGGTTGGACGCAAGGCCCGTCAAGTCCTCCAACGGCCGAAAGGCGGAGCCCTGAGTCAGATGGCACACCCTAAGAACGGAGACAGAGGAAGGGTGGAGGGTCAACACTCTGCCAGCCTCCCCACCCGGCGGAAAGTCCGGATGGCCCGAGATGGGAAACAGAGGGGAGGGAGACGGCGAGATGCCGCCAAGCCGCACAGCATTCTTGAATACTTTCAAGGTAGGCGTAATTAATGGATGAGGCACCAGAGAGACAGAGCGTTGTGGGTCTGCGATCCAGGGGAGAACCGCAAGGGGACACGAAAGTGCCGCAGCCTCAATCTGAAGCCAGGGCCGTCTGGAGCCGACAGTCCACTCGACCACCCGACGGAGATGGGCAGCCCTCCAATATAGTTCCAGGTCGGGAAGCCCCAACCCCCCAGACGTCTTGGGCCGCGTCAAATAAGAGAAGGAAAGCCGTGCAGGCTTACCCCTCCATATATAGCGGATGAAGGTTATTACATTATTTAAAATTTAAAAAAAATTGCATTTTTTTATCCGATTAATCGATTAATTGAAAAAATAATCGGCCAACTAATCGATTATTAAAATAATCGTTAGTTGCAGCCCTAAACTTAAGTAAAATGTGTGTGAAAAAACACACAAGAACTGTAACAAATTCTGGTGGTAAAATGTGTGCATTGAAAAGGTAAAATACCAGCATTTGAAATTTCCAGGGGTGTAAACATTTACAAACTATCCTGAACTGCGAAATGGATAAGAACAAAACAGAGAATGTAACAACTTACCTGCAGCTGCTACAGCCATAGCAGCCTCCCGCAGACACTGCCGGACGAGACCCTCACGCACGCGCACGCCACAACTAAGATAGCCAGACATTTTCTCTGTTTATTTATGCTAATAGTTTGTAGGCGGGGTTATCTGCCTGGGGCTATTTGAGGGCTCCTTAGCTGTCTACTCACTGCCTGTCAAAGAGTTTCATGCTTTGTTTCTCTGGGCTCAGTTGCGGTTTTGTGTTTGCTCCAGTTCTGACTCTGGGTTTGTACCACGGTTATCCTGACTTCTCCAACCCTTGACTTCGGCTTCGTCTCTCGGCTCTCGGCTATCCTGACTTCTCCAATCCTTGACCTCGGCTTTGTCTCACGTTTTTCCGAACTCCTCCAGTACCATTTCGCCTGCCTCTGGTTCGTGCACGGGTTCTGCACTGTGGATCCTCGGCTACTGACCCTGACTATCTTTGGCCGTTACAGAGAAACTCTTAGTAACCAGTTGTTTTAGGTCATATTTAATAGCAAATAGACATGGTGGTAAAGTGCTTAGGACAAATTTACCAGTGTGCAGGTGAGTTGTTGGTGTTTTAAACCAAGCTGAAACATTGCATCTCACTAATAATGCATTATAAAGATCCACCTAGTTATGTTTGCTCTAAAAGAAAGCCCTGCATAATTTAGATTGAAATCCATACAATTCATATTTCATTTTTCACTAAATTTTACTATGAACAGTAAGGTGAAATGTTTCAACTCAACAGAGCTCATCTTACAGTGGTAAGAACACATAATAAGATATGATTTGATAGGAGCTTGAGGGCATTTTCATGTGTGAAGAAGAGAGACAAGGAGCTACCTTCTTTCGTTTGAAGAAGAAAATTGTTCAAGTTTGAGTAGCTTGGTATGGAAAGTGTAGTGTAACTTTTTTTAAAAGTTTTAAAATAAAATATTAAAAAATTAAGGTTAGTGGGTAGTTGTAGCAGGTACAGCACACATAAAGCAAGATTCCTTGAAATAATATAGTCTCTTCTTCTGACTATTGCCAGGCTGTTTGCATGCCTTCAGGTCCCTGACTAACCACAGGTAGCCTGCCAAACCAGGCCCCTGAAATATCATTTACAGCCCCTGTTTTAATCTCTGGCATCTTGGAGAACAATTCACCAATGTGCTCTGCTCTGTCCTCTCCCCCAACATTGAAAGCCCTTCTTGTGCTAACCAAAAAATCCAAGATATAATTTGTGTATGTACACTACTTTATTTGAGAAACAAGTATATTATAGTTAAAGCACCACTTCTCCGGTTCTCTGGCTCAAGAATGCTCTGGGTCTAGGGAGCGGGGTCTTGGCACACCCCACTCCCCGCTCATTTTCCATTTAAATTGGGATGTTTCCCGCTGACATTGGCGGGAACGCCCCTGACATCAGCGAAAACGCCCCCCCATCAGCTGGACCTTCCACTGACGTCAGCTAGACCTCCCACTGACGGCAGGAGAACTCCCGCTGACATCAGCGGGACCTCCCATCGACATCACAGGACCGCCCGCTGATGTCAGTGGGCAGTCCTGGCCGCGTCCCGCAAGGGAAGGCTCCGGGTAGCCGGAGCCCAGAAGTTCCCAGGTATGTATATTAAGAACATATATGTCAAAAAAACAAAAGTAGTCTAATATTTTGTGCAACTGATTGGCTGATAGAGACCATGCAGAATTCCCCCGTACTCCTTCAATACAGGATCACCCAGGTATCATATGCAATAGAGGCTCTTTGATACGCAAGGTTATTTTAAGATATTTTATCCTTCGTGGCCTTAGCCAGGTCCTCTGTGCCTTTGTCAAAGGTTGTTTTCCTCATTCTCCCACACCAGTGAGTAACACTGTTACTTGCTAATTTTTAACAAAAATTGCATGTTTCCATTACAAGCTGTTTTGGCGCTCACTGATGAGGTAAAGTAGGAGGGACTGTGTGTAGAAGGGACTGTGTGTAGAGTGACTGATAGGTAAAAGTAGACAAAAAAAACAATACAGGTGGTCTTATCGATAGTTATGGCTGTGATTCATGGGTCCAAGTTTTTCCTTACTTTTTTCTCTCCGACCTATTAGCATTTACAAGAGGAAAAGACTGTTACGCAGGCCCAGGCGGGATAGGTGTAGGACCCACTATGCAGGAACGGTGACGTACTCGCAAGGACACCAGAGGCAACGAGACAGAGCAGGGCCAGAGACAGAGACTTGGGGACCAAGATGGCACAGGCAGGGTGTTTATGGGACAAAGATGGCACAGGCCATGCTGTTTAGGGACAAAGATGGCAAGTCCTATGTGTGTTATTTGAGTGCTGGTAAGGTTCTATGTGGGCAGTGTGGATGCCAGGGCTGGCTTTGGCGTTTGCAACCTGTGGTCTATGCCTGTAATTTAGGGGGGGTTCATTTATATGTTTAATGTGAGTTTTTATGTGAATTCCAATTAATCTATACTGGCAATGATGGGTTTGTGTGGATCAGGACTCGGGTAATCAGGTCGGTTAGAGGCCTATGTGCAGGGGATACTTGGGGTTCGGTCTGTAACCCAAGATGCATGATTATACAAACAAAGACAAAAGGCACGGAGCCCACTCGGAAGGGCACAAAAGGCACGGAGCCCACTCGGAAGGGTACGAAAGGCACGGAGCCCACTTGATCAGGACACAAAGCAGGTAACCAGGAATGGTACAGGTGCACAGCCACAACAGAAAGGTCCACAAACTTCACTACAAAGGCCATAACTGAAGGGTGGGGCAGGTTCATAAAGGCAGGGTAATCCAGGTAGCAAGGCCCAGCTGGATGTATTGATTAGGGCTCAACTCAGGTAACAAGGTACACCTGATCCTAGTAATTGAGTTCTGAGTGCCCCAGAGGGCGGAGGGTGGCCACTAGTAGTAGCAGATTTATATACCACAGGTATGAAAAAGCCATGGTTCAAGCAGCGAAAAAGTGGACCCTGACAGTGTGTTAATCTGTTGATCCATATTTGGTATGCTATGTTTCCATACAATATTATTGTAAACCTGCAAATACGGGATTTGTATGTCTGATTCTGTTTATTTGATCTACACCTTCAGTGCCGAGTTCACACGTGAATTTCAATTGATCTATACATATATTGGCATCTAATACTTACTAATATATATATAAATATAATCAGCAGGGTCTAATATTTGTATATATATTGTCAGCAGGGGCTAATATTAATATATATTGTCAGCAGGGGCTAATATTAATATATATTGTCAGCAGGGGCTAATATTAGTATATATTGTCAGCAGGGTCTGATATTAAAGAATGAAATCTAACTCCCAGTTCAGCTGTTATTTTGAGATCATATTTCAATCACAGTCTTTACTTCAAAGAGATAAGTACATATTATGTAGTTAAAAAAAATAAAAAAAAATATATTTACTTCAGAGAGATAAGTACATATTATGTAGTTTAAAAATAATAATAATAAAAAAAATATATATATATATATATATATATACATACACACACACACACATATATATACAGTATAGTGTATATGAAGCGTTTTATAATTGCCCCTACTTTGGTCCCTGCCCCCCTAAATATTAAAGCTGGAAACGTCACTTCCCGGAATGAGAAGTCTGAGTGAAGGAGGTCTCAGCCAATCAGGAGAGACTTCTCAACTGAGAGTTCAGAAGCCTCTCCTGATAGGAGTCCCTCCTTTACCCCAACTCAGCCAGCACCAGGTGTGTGTGTCACTGTGTTTGTAATGTTTGGTAATAGAGGAGTTAATGCTATGAATCTGCTCCTGCCTGGTAATAGAGGGGTTAATACTCTGAATCTGCTATTGTCCATAATGATTGTATGTATATTAGTAAATCTGAAATCAACATGTTTCCAAGGCTTGCTTCCTAATAAATAATATATAATAGTATTTGTGAATCAGTGTGTATATGACATGTATATAACATTTTTTTTTAGTTATATATTTTTTTAGTTGTTTAAAATGTAAAACCTGTTCCTGAGTAGTTTAAGACAGCCTCCCATCTATGGTACCAGCCAAGCCTCTAATTCGTAGACAAGTTAATTTATTTATTATCTTTCTATCATATCATAAATTATTCTTCATTGATAAATATCTGCCTGCCCAGGCCCAGTGCCCTACCATTACTGCTGCTACTAATCCTTGCTCCAAGGGATTAATTCTTTATTTTTTTTCTCAATTCTCCGTTTATTGACACAGTTATCAGACAACATGTATGAGCAAGAATATACACAGTGTACAAACCAATGTGATAGCACACATAGGTACACATAAGATGAGATGGTACAGGCATCACAGTGTAAAGGCATAGGTACCGCAGCGATATAATGCAGAAAGTCATACAGTATATTCTTAATAAGCAGTGTATATCAAACAGCTCGTAGGCCAAAAAGGAAGATGGTGTATCCAAGGGATTAATTCTTTACCCTGACTGGGTGTTCCTGCCAAACTGTGCTTCTGTCTGCCACCACACCAGCAGTTAACCTTCAGCTCCAGACAGAACCAGCGTTGTAGAGAAGAAGGGGGATGCGGTTGTACAGGAGCCGCGTTGGCTCTGTAGCTAGCTGTATCTTAATGTATTCAGCACTTGTACAAGACAGTGAGTTACTATAGCAGCCCACCACAAACAAAACCAATGTTTAGGTGAGAACAGAACTGACTTTATTAGACACACATACATGGCAAACAGAATTTACATAGAATGGAACAGAAAAACACCCAGAGTCCTCCTTCAGGTCCAGCAAGGAGAACAAACAATACGTTGGGAAAACTCATGGTCTCCCCAAGGAGCTTGCACACAACCAGGGTGCCGTTTGATAGCTCAGGGTCCAAATATGGCCCTAATTGGGCTTTGGGGCCCACGAGCGACACCTCTTTAAAGATTTACAGGGTGCAGATGGAAAAGCATCCATCAAAGAGCTGCTGGTCTCTTGTGGTTGTGTCTTGTAGTTGGATGTCTCTGTCAGTGTTTGGCCCTGCCACCTGCACCTCAATGCCCTTCCTTAGTCTGGGGAATTAATTCTTATTTTTTTCTAATATGGGGAGGCTGGAGGTGTCTGTCTGCCAGTACCTGGCCTGTGCCCTGTGCCTCAATGCCCTTTTCTTTTTTGTAATATGTAAGGGGGTGATTGGTCTTGTGGCTGGATGTGACTGCTTGTCAGTGCTTGGTCTGTCCTGCTTTGTGCTCTATGCTGTGCCTCAATGCCCTGTCCTCTACAGGTTGGATATGTGCCAGTGTCTACCCACTGCCTGTACTGCTGCTTCTGCTGTATTCCCTCTTTGGGAATGCATCTGAATGTCGTTTCCAAACAAAATAAAAAATGCCCCCATATTTCATCTGAGCCGAATGTCCGTGAAACAAAATTTGAAAAACAAACATTCCTTGATTATCATATCATTATAAAACTAGGAAAACTTTGTAAAGATGTACCACTGACAATATAAGTTGTATTTACAAATCTGTTACAATTCTCACCAAATTCAAAAGACAATTTATATTTAAAGTATGATGTGGTTTAATATGAAATATTCAGCTGGCTATGCCTTTTTTCTGGACTAACTTGAAAAGAATTCACAGTAGTCCATGAGATCTGACACTGCAAATGCACCTTCGTCTGATGTGACCACAGGAAACAGAAGGAATAAGAGATTTCCTCCAAAATTACAATTTCTGTGGGCAGTACATTGCTGATATGTTCAGAGCTGCAGTCTATTAACCCTTGCAACAGTAAAAATATCTTTAATATATTTAGAGAAATCTTGTTGAATATTTTTATAATAGTCTTACACTCACTTACTAACATGATGATAATATTCTGCAACTGAGATGCACAAAGATCTAATCTCACTTTTGCAGTAGGTTCTTGGACAACAATAGGAATCCTTCTTTAAGACAATTATCAAATAATCCAAACTGAATATGTACATACCTGGGAAATTCTGAGCTCCGGCGAGTGGTCCGGCTGACGTCGATGGGCGGTCCCGTGATATAGGTGGGCGGTCCCACTGACGTAAGCAGGGAAACACCCCCATTTAAAGGGAAAATGGGTGAGGCGTGTCAAGACTCCGCTCCCGTGACCCGGAGGATTCGGGTCTTGACCCAGCCAACCAGAGAACCGGTGCTTCACCCGGCAATCTCCGGGTCAAACCCCGGAGAGTTCCCAGGTATGAATATGTACCAGTTTTAAAATGCTGAATTGATTGTTTATATATACTCATCTGCTTTTATCTGCATTATAAAGCTCTAACAGTTTTTTTTCATATTTAAAGTATTATTACATAGGAAAAAACAGCTGCTGCAAATGATGGCTCAGTACATTTTGAAACCAGGTTTATTAGCAAAAGCAATCAAAGAAATCTATGAAATGTATTCAGCTGGGCTTCAATATACACAGTTATATGTCATTAAAATAAACATATATGTATGCAGCTTGAAGCTGTTTTGCTTCTGGAATAGTGGTCTTGCAACAGGCCCCAACCCCATCAGAATTTTTTTTATTGTCCTAAGAAATGCTTTTATTTGTTTTCTCAGTACTAACAGGCTGTTTCTTGTTACTGTTGATGTATGGGCCCCGTGTCTCAAGAAGAATCCAGTTGGGATTCGAATTCTCTCTCAACAAGTGTTTGAACACTGTTTTGATTAATTAACAATACATTTTCACACAGAAGGATCCATTCAGATGATCAGGGAACACAAAACCCACAGAAAAACACATACATCTTCAGCTTGTAAGTAGCTCCCTATGGACAGACTAATGCTTACACAGTGATTTTTTTTTATTTGGGCTTGTGTGTTGTCATCAAGGAGCAGAGAATGCCAATTAAAAAAAACAATATGGTAAAGTGTGTATTAAATTAAAATAAGATTTTCATTAAAGGCTATGGAAACATAGACCGTTAATTATGATATGGCTGAATAAATACACGTAGAAGTTTGGAATGAAAGCTTAACAGTAGCTTAATATTTTTTAGGCACCAACAGGGATACATTTATACACATCAATGGTGTTGTGAGAGGGCCTGCAATAACTCCAAAGACCTCTGTGTTGTGACTGCTCCGTACCTCTCACCTGTCCCATGAAGCGGTGATCTGATGAGGGACCGTCATCTCCTCACTGGCTCTGTGCCCCGAGAAGTGATATCATTTCTGGGAGCGCAGTGTCAGTGATGGAGGATGATTGCTGCACGTTGCAAGACCCAATCGGATCACCGCTGGACCAGAACACCCTGAAGGAGACAAACCAAGACATTTTGGACAATGCTATGCTTCCAACTTTGTGGGAACAGTTTAGGGAAGACCCTTTTCTAGTCCAGCATGACTGTTCCCCAGTGCACAAAGCAAGGTCCAAGACATGGTTGGATGAGTTTGGTGTAGAAGAACTTGACTGGCCCACACAGAACACTGACCTCAAGCCAATCGAACATCTTTGGGATGAACTGGAATGGAGAAATGGTGTATATAATACAGTATGATCTATAGTTGTGCCTTATAAAATTACACTACAATCTGGTTTATTATTTTTTTCTGAGACCACTAACTCTCATAACAATACAAAATGTTTCAAAAATACATAGTGTAAATCCATATCTGCATAATGCATTTTTTCACAAGTCTTTTTATAGTTCTGATACAGGAAAACCACCATTGAATTATTCAGGTGCATTTTGCTTAAGAGTGATATTAGATAAATTTATTTAACAAAATGCTAAAGTCTTTTTTCATAAGTTATACATAGAACAATTTTCGGATATGTAGGGACTCAAAATTTGTTAAATGGTTGGCTAAAAAACATTAGCAACTTTTCTTTTTTTTTTTTGAATGAAGCATTTAAAGGTATTACATATGTCTGGAAAGCACCAGTTCTTTTCCTCAGACTGCTCTGTTAGTTTTGCAGTAGCTAATTGCTAGTCAGGGAGCACTTAGCAATTCTGACTTTTTGGTATTCTATACATGGGTTTGATGTATTAAATAGCTGTATTCCTCATCATACTTTTTTCTGAAACTATGTTAGCGTACTTTACATTTTACTGCCTAATTTTCATAAACAACGTTCTATATACCTCTATGAATTCCCTAGCACCTATTTCAAAGAAAGAAGAAAAAATAGATTATAGCTTCCCATACTGTAGCACAGCTATGTATAACAGTTTTTTCCAAGCCTTAATATATAGATTTGTATTGTACTACTATTCCATTTCTCTGAAAATACAAATTAAATTACAGATAGACTCTTGGGAAACAAAGCATTTCCATCTCAGTTATTTTCTCCTTATAGTATGTTTTTATCTATCCATTCTTTTTTTTTACCTTTTCTTGATTCTCTGCATCCCCTATTATTCATGTCATACCACTTCTTGCTTTCTAAGATGTGTCAACTCTAGTATCATTTCCTATTGTTTGTTCAATCATAAAATGCCTTCAATTTCAAAATCGGGACTGGAGATTGAAAATATGTAAAAAAAAAATATAAAATATCACACACTGTGCCTAGAATCTTTGTTCCATCTGAAATGTCAAGAAAATTGAGAACATTGCTGGGCTCAGACAAATCCTGCACAAAGCCTTCATCATTTCTAGTACTTTAGACATTGCGTTGTATATAAATAGGAGGGGGTGATTGAGTCTGACATGAGGATTCTTCTGCGTATTATTGGAAAGTCCACCTATTCTGACAAACCACTTTGCCTGCATAAGGTGTTGAGTATGAAAAAAGGATTTTCTTTTTATTGTGTTTCGGTTTCTGTTATCAACAGAAGCCTGTAAAATAGTGGGGGAGAACTACAAAACTATAGTATACGAAAGAGTTTGAATAGGAAAGGAAGAATAAAACTTGAAAATGAAAGAGACAGAGTTTACAGTAAAGTCTGTCAAATGGTAAAATCTGTTATTGGGCAGTGAGGAAGAAAGAAACAAAAAAGAAAACACAATTAAGGTATTGCTCAAAAGGATTGAGGAGAGGTGAAACACCAGACCATGGAGAGATTACGAAATTGACGGTGGAAACTCTATATATAAAAAAAAATATATATACAGAGAGAGAGAGAGAGAGAGAGAGAGAGAGAGAGATGTTGTGGTACTTCTGAAATTAACAATATGAACAAACTACAAAGCAACCAGTCAGCACACACCCAACAGATACATAATGCAAATACTATCAAGGCTACTTAAAACACTTATAACTCAGGAATAAATATTGGGGATTCTGTCACTCTTCACAGACAATTTTTTCAGCTCACCAATACTTTAAAATACCCCAATGTTGACAAGTCATATCTAATCCTTATAAGGTTGTACTGCTTACCATGAAGCCACTGAGTCTCTCCTGCAATGTAAAGCCTTCTTTGGACACCATTAATGAGGCATCTGTGTGATGGTACGGGTGCTGTCCCAGAAATCTGGTCAGGACCTCAAAATGTGTGCAAAAATAGAAAACACCACTTGAACGGCACTAACAAGCATACAAATACAGATTTTGGAGCGCTGCTGAAATGAATGATATGTGCATAAAAACACAAAAAGTACTGAATTCAGATTGAATTCTAAAATAATTTCAAATTCTCTATGAACAGTTTGATGGAGACTTGAGTATTTATTTCTGCTTTTGCATGGTTTAAACATTTAAGTGCCAGAGGGCACAGGAAGCTAAGCATATACATTATAACATGTGACACTGCAAGATCTCTCTTAATGCCAGTTTTGCATTTTTAGCTTTAACACAAGGCTTCCTTAAAATAAATTCTGAAGAGAACAGCTGGCTAGTATTCTACTCATACAGTAGAAAATTGTTTTAATATTCCTAAATTAAAAAATGGCCATAATAATAACGAAGTCAGTGGAATTTGTAGTAGAAGCCTTAGGATCTACCATAGCTGCATAATGGTTAGCATACTTGTGAAGATGTGTACCTTATATTTGGTTCCCTTAAACTTCTGACCCTGACCTATAGAGCCCTCAACAACTCAGCACCACCCTACATCTCTATCCTCCTGTCCAAATACACCCCTACCCGCCCTCTTCGCTCCTCTCACGACCTGCGGCTTTCTTGTACTGTTGTTACCTCTTCCCACTCCCGTATTCAGGATTTCACCCACACTGCTTCTCTCCTGTGGAATTCCTTTACCATTGCGTCAGACTTTCAAAACCTCTCTGAAGGTCCACTTGTTCAGGGAAGCTTTCCTTTACAGTACTCCCAACCATCATCCTAATCAAAGCCATCTGAACAAACAGCTTCAACACATCATCACAACCATATCAACTCATCCCCATCCAACCAGTCCTCTCCTATTGTCCCACTCAACCACCGACTAGATTGTAAGCTCGCAAGCGCAGGGCCCTCTTCTCCTTTGCACCAGTTTGTTATTGTATGTGTTTATAAATGTTCTAATGAACATTTGTTCTAATGAACAGTGCTGCGGAATCGGCCGACGCTTTATAAATAAATGTAATGTAATGTTCCCTCAGCTCAGTCATGGAATTAACCTTTCTTATATGTATCTGCACTACAATGTACTGTGTACTGTCACTTGGGCTTCAAATGTAATCAACATAAATGCACAAGCACATATAACAAGGTACATTTATGAAGGAGGGGGGATTATTTCGTTTTGTTACTTTTAATGTTTGGTTTGGCAAGCGTTTAATGAGACCCCACTGTATGCATGAAAGTGCATACAGTCCAAAGACCACATGTCCCGGGCGAGAGAGGTGTTAAGCTGCAGCTCTGGAGCTTCTGCATCTTCTGAAAGCAAGATAATTTTTTCCCTACGAAATTAATGAATATTAACCCCTTAAGGACCAGGCTGTCTTTTTATTTTTTGTACCGTTCGTGACTTTTTCTCCTCTCCTATTTGGTGTACCCAAGGAGGCATTTCTTCACATACCATTTGTTTGATAACATCATCTAATTTCCTATAAAAAACATATTATAAAATATGATGAAAAAAATATTTTACTCATCTGCAAAAGCTAATGAAAAAAACCTGCTAAATAGATTCTATTATTTGTCCTGAATTAAAAAATACCCATTTTTTTATTTATGTTTTTGCTTTTTTCTGCAAGTTATTGGACAATAGTACAAGTACCGTTTTGATTTTTAAAAACCATGTTTTCCAAATCTGGCCATTCTGCCCTATTAGCTATTTGGGATATGTTTGAATTCAGCCAATGCAATTTACTACCTCAAATCATATATTTTTGAAAACTAGACCCACCAAGGTATTTATCACACAAATTGTACTTCAGGTGAGAATGTACAGCTCCTGGTATATGTCACTGTGTCACGGTCCACAGTGCAGCCATTCACCAGAGTACGCGTCCGGTGAGTGCTTGTGATGTGCCTTCTTCTCCCATACCCTTGTGGAGGCGACAGAACACGCACAATAAGTTGTCATAGTTGGGGGCAGGGCTTAGGAGCGTGGTAAGTTTAAAAGCAGAGCACTGGCTTTTATTCAGTATTCGGTTGCTTTAACGGCAGACCTTACTACTCTGCAGTGATTCTATTTCGATTACTGTTGCTGATCTTTTGCCTGATCCTGACTATGCTGATTTCTGTTCTCCTGACCCGGCTTGCCTGACCATTCTATTTAAAGTTCGTTGCCTGATATTTTGCCTGATCCTGACTAAGCTGATTTCTCCTCTCCTGACCCGGCTTGCCTGACCATTCTATTTAAAGTTTGTTGCCTGATATTTTGCCTGATCCCGACTACGCTGATTTCTCTTCTCCTGACCCGGCTTGCATGACCATTCATTACTTGTTTTTTGAGACTATTGTCGCTATCTCTGCATGCTGGGTTCCTCATCTGTTCCAAAGTAATATAACAACCGAGCCATTATGGAACCCGCAGGATTGGCTGAAGCCGTTGCCGCACTCACACAACAGATGGCGGCTTTTAACCAGTCGTTGCAAGATGTCCAAGCATGATAGAATCAGATACGACAACAAATGAACCAAATGCAAGGCAATCCTAGCGTACATGTGATCAGCTCCCAGCACCGCCTATGCTACCAGAATCTGTGGTACTTCAGGGAGCAGCCGCTTCTGAACCACTGATACCCATGCCAGAAAAGTACTCCAGTGACTGCAAGAAGTATAACACATTCATGACCTCTTGCCAAACCTCAAACTCCTTGGACAATATCAAGATCCCTACGGTCATATCTCTATTGTCTGAAGAACCCCAGCTACGAGGACCCTTTCAGATTTACCTCTGCTACTAGCACTTTAAGGGCTAGGAAACAAGGAAAAAGACCTGTGGAGGAATACCGTATTTGCTCGATTATAAGACGAGGTTTTTTCCAGAGCAAATGCTCTGAAAAATACCCCTCGTCTTATAATCGAGGTCATCTTCTAATCAGACCTCATTCTGCTGGGGCCGTGCTGCTTACCGGGCTTTGATCGCGAGCAGCGTCTCTGCTATTAGAAGCGGGAGAACAGGAAGGTAGCAGCATCCTCACTTAACTCTACCTCCCCCCTCCTTCCTCTGGGGGCGGGGCCAGAGAAGTTGCTCGCACAGCCAGGCCCCTGCAGAAGTCTGCGAGTGGGAGATCTGCAGTTCAGGTAAGGGGGTGGGGGGTTTGAGCGTGTGTGTGTATGTGTGATTAATGGAATGAATGAGTATTTAAATGTTTGTGAATGAGTGTGTGTGTGTGATAGCATGGATGTGTAAGGGGGGTGGGGGTGGTAGCATGGCATAGGGAGGCTGTAATCACACTTCTATCATCTCCAGGTTCCAGCATGTACTGGCTGCCTTGGCTTGATAGGAGCGTGATTGCTGTTAGCAGTATATATATATATATCTCCAGAAATGCATTTAACCCCCTATATGCCACTCAGCCCCATATGCCTTTTAACCCCCTATATGCCAGAGTGGGGCAGAGGGGCATATAGGGGGTTAAAAGGCATATCATGGGGCACAGTGGCATATAGGAGGGTATAAGACATTTCTGGAGGCAGAGTGGCATATAGAGGGTTAAAAGGCACATCATGGGGCAGAGTGGCAAATAGCGGGGTATAAGGCATTTCTGGGGGCAGAGTGGCAAGCCTGGGGGCAGATGTGCATAACTGGGGGGGCAGGTTGGCAAATAAAAGGAAATAGAAAATATATTTTTCTCAATCATAGCTTTTATCAAATATGAAAATTAGTTTACATGAATTAATATTTACTGGTAAAACTTTTTTCCTATAGGGTAGTCTTATATTCAGGCTTTTTGTTTTTTTCCTAAATTAATATTTTGATTTTGTGGGGTCGTCTTATAATCAGGGTCATCTTATATTCGAGCAAATACGGTATATTGTGGAATTCAGACGAGTTTCCATGGAGACTACATGGAATGAATCAGCACTACACGACCAGTTCCGTTTAGGTTTGTCGAAGTCTATTAGAGATGAATTAGCTAGTACCAATATAACGAATTCCTTAGACGAATTTGCCAGACTGTCTATTCAAATAAACACCAAAAAATTGTTACATGCGCACCATTGGAGTGGAAACTAAAAACATCCATTTGATTAAATAAGCATAGGGATTTGGAATAGTGAGCAGGTAACTATTTTTTGGTGTTTGTTCTATGTATTTTGGGCTGATGAATACTATAGCCGTTGCTGCCGCCCAAGAGTGATGGGAGTTTGAGGGCAGGACTTTCTTCTATGTCTATTCAAATAGAGAGGAGACTTAGGGAAATAAAGGACGAACATCAAGCAACTCCTTCATCTCACTGGTCTACTATGCAGCTACCGGTAAAACTGACCCCTAAGGACACTATGGAGAAACCTATGCAGAGGCCCTTTGAAAAGACTCCATCACTCTATCAGCAATGATTGATTCAGGAGCCAGCAGCAATATCCTGGACGCCGACCTCATACAGCACCTTGATATCTCTACACGAAAGAAAACATCACCTATATCAATACAATTTATGGATGGGAGCCCTCTGAAGACCGGTACCCCTGTGTATGCACATCAACCCCTATCATGCTAAGGACATAGTGTTTGACGTGGTACCTTCTCTTGTTTTCCATGCCATACTGGGTCTCCCCTGGTTAAGAACTCACAATCCTGTTATGAATTGGGAGATGGGTACTGTTTGGTTCTCCTCTAATAAATGTTATCATCAGATCAAGTCAGGGGAGGGCTGGCAGCCTAAGGCCTGGGGGGCAAGTCTAGTCAACTGGCCCATTGCACCATCAAAGCGGCTGCGAGCGACATTGAAAGTGGCCGTCGTGCGGCAGTCACTCCACCAGGGCCTAATGAAATTAAAGTGGCCGGCGTGCACACACCGCATGCCTTAGCTCTTCATCACACCCCTTTTAAGACGTGGGAAGAGGAGCTGAGGCATGGCCGTTGGGTCTGACAGCCGCATGATGCAGGGGCGTATCTAGAGTATTTGGCACCTGTGGCAGACCCTGTATGTGGCACCCCCCCCACACACACACTTTAAAACTGCATAGTTTCTATGGTTAGGCAAACATTGACAGGGGTACAGCAAAATTGTTATCATTATATACTTAGGGATTACGCAGCACCACCGTCAATGTGTGCCTATACATTGAGCCAGACACTGACAACCCCTATCACTGTATACTAAGCCAAACATTGATGTGGTGTAGGCTTACCACTTTAGTGACTGGCATAGTATATAGTAGGGATGCACTGAAATGAAAATTCTGGACTGAAACTAAAAATTCAGCATTCACTTGGCCAAAACTGAAAAAAAAAACAAAAAAAAACTTTAAAATACTTTATTAAAAGTAACACCAAAATTAGACAAAAAAATCAACAACAATATTAACATATATATATATATATATATATATACACACATATATATAACAACAATCACAATCCTATCATGCCCAGGTTCTAGCATGTGCTGGCTGACTTAGCATGATAGGAGTGCGATTGCTGTTTGCAATTATATATATATATATATATTAATACTGTCATTGAATTATTCTGTCCAATAAAAGTGTTAACACAACGAAGTTTGACCAAAAAATAATTTATAACAGCAATCACACTCCTATCATGCCTAGGCAGCCACTACATGCTGGAATCTGGGCATGAAAGGAATGTGATTACGGACTCTCTATGCCAAGCTATCCCCCAACACTTACACATCCATGCTATCTGAAACCCTCATTCACAAACATTCAGCATAACACCCATCACTCTCACACACTTACATTCAGCATAACACCCATCACTCTCACACACTGACATTAGGCATAACACCCATCACTCTCACACACTTACATTCAGCATAACACCCATCACTCTCACACACTTACATTCAGCATAACACCCATCACTCTCACACACTGACATTAGGCATAACACCCATCACTCTCACACACTTACATTCAGCATAACACCCATCACTCTCACACACTTACATTCAGCATAACACCCATCACTCTCACACACTTACATTCAGCATAACACCCATCACTCTCACACACTTACTAATCCACTCTCTCCTACCTTTTCTTCTTTCACTCTCACTTTTCCTCCTCTTCTTCTTCTTCTTCTTCTTCTTCCTGTCCTGTGCACTGAGCGCGGAAGACGGTGGGCGTGGCTTCAGTGTTGTGCGCCGGGATTTGACATCAAGTCCCGGCGCACAGTCACAGTTGCTGCACGCATCGTTTCTGAAGGCGTGCCGGCATGGTGGCAGCCCTCAGATGAGCGGCAGCCGGGGCGGAACGCCCCCCCCCGCCAGGTACGGATGACGGTCGCATTCAATCCTGCTCGCGGCCGCTTAGTTTTTAACTTTGCGGCCGCAGCCGCATTGAATGCTCGTCTGCCGGTCGTCCGGCCGGCCCACCGCCCCTGGATGAAAAATAGTGTATGGGAGGGGGAAGGAGGCAAAGTGATGTATGGGAGGAGGCAGAGTGGTGTATGGGAGGGTGGAGGAGGCAGAGTGGTGTATGGGAGGGGGGAGGAGGCAAAGTAGAGTATGGGAGGGGGAGGAGCCAGAGTGGTGTATGGGAGGGGGGAGGAGGCAGATTGGTGTATGGGAGGGGGAGGAGGCAGAGTGGTGTATGGGAGGGGAAGGAGGCAGAGTGGTGTATGGGTGGTATTATGAATTTCAGGGTAGCAGAGTGGTTATGGGGGTGTAATGAATTTCAGGGAGGCAGAATGGCATATCTGGGGGAGTTAGAGTGGTGTATAGGGGGAGGTAGAGTGGTGTATGGGGGGTGTAATTAATTTCAGAGAGGCATATCTGGGGGAAGCAGAGTGGTGAATCAGGGAGTATAATGAATTTCAGGGTGGTGCAGGGCATTTATGGGGGGCGGAGTGGCATATCAGGGTGCACAGTGGCATATAGGGAGGTATGAAGCATAAATGGGGCGAGTGGTATATTGGAAGTTATAAGGCATATAGGGGGTATAAGGCATATCGATATTAGGCATATCAGGGGGGCATAAGACATATCTGGGGTAAAAGGTATATCAGGGGGCTCAGTTGCATATCACTGGCATTTAAGGAGTATAAGGCATATCGGGGGCACAGTGGCATATCAGGGAGCACAGTGGAATCTCTGGCATGTAGGAGGTATAAGGCATATATGGGGGCAGAGTGGCAAGCTGGGGGTCAGATGTGCATAACTGGGGGCAGTTTGGTAAATAAAAGAAAATATAAACAAGGCTTTTTTCTCATAGTTTTTATTAAATATGAAAAATAGTTAACATATGAATTAATATTTACTAATAACTTTGTATTAAAACCTAGTTTGAGAAACACTGTGTTTGGGTTCTTGTAGTTTTTATTATTATGTCAGTAAAAAATAATCGGCCAGCTAATCGATTATTAAAATAATCGTTAGTTGCAGCCCTAGACTGTCCTATAGACTTATTTCCTGGTGCACCCATCCCTTTTGGTCGTCTTTATCCTATGTCCGAACCAGAGCTCGCTACTCTCAAGGACTACGTAGATGAAAATCTAGCCAAAGGGTTTATATGTCCTTCTACCTCACCTGCTGGAGCAGGTATATTTTTTGTATCTAAGAAAGACGGCGGTTTACGTTCTTGCATTCATTACAGGGAGAAGAATAACGTAAAGGTTAAAAACCGTTATCCCTTGCTTTTGATACCAGAATTAATGGAACGTGTTCGCTCTGCTTCTGTCTTCACGAAGATCGATTTGAGAGGTGCATACAACCTGGTGAGCACGAGTGGTAAACAGCATTTAGATCCAGATATGGGCACTTCGAGTACCTAGTAATGCCATACGGTCTGTGAAATGCCCCAGCCACCTTCTAACACTTCAGGAACAATGTTTTCCGGGATATGTTGGATCAATTTGTTGTATTGTAAAGTTTTGGGGTTTTATTTTGTCCCCTACCAAGGTGGAGATGGACCCTAAGAAGATTGCAACCCTCCTGCAATGGCCACCTCCTACGGACAGGAAAGGCATCTGACGGTTCGTGGGTTTTGCCAATTTCTATCGAAAATTCATCAGGAACTTCTCCAAGGTAATTCAGCCCATCACGGCTCTCACATCAGTCAAGTGAAAGATCTCGTGGTCAGAAGCTGCTCAAAGAGCATTGGATTTCCTAAAGGAGAGGATCACCTCAGCCCCAATATTAACTTCTGACACTGCAGTCACAGCTGTCCTGTCTCAAAGAGAAGATACCGACAACCAACTCCATCCAGTCGCCTTCTTCTCCCGAACGCTGACCCCCGCAGAAAGGTACAACGGGTGGGAGAGAGAGAAATGCAGGCCATGAAAATGGCCTTGGAGGAGTGGCGACACTTATTGGAAGGCACTCTTCACCCCATTACGGTCTACACGGACCATAAAAATATGGAGTACTACAGAACAGCCAAACATTTGCAACCCATACTTGCCATATGGTCTCTGTTTTTCTCATGCTTTCGAAGCCATATAACATATAGACCAGGATCCTGTAATACCAAGGGCGACTCACTCTCACGCATCTTTCACATACCAACATCGCATCCTGAGGAAGAGGACACTGTAATGAAACCCAGACATTTCTTGACTGTCACACAGTCCTTATGGGAGGCCTTCCACCTACATGCTTCCGATGTGATCCCTCCTGATACTCCATACCTGCAAGTTGGTACCAATTGTATTGAAGGTGTGTGGTAGAACAACGGAGATATTGTCTGGTTTATATGTTCGGTTTGTCCATTACTCTAGGAAGTGGATAATGACTGTTGTACGTGTAATTCTTCACAAAAGGCCTTTCAAGCCTTTGATGTGAATTGCGTCCCTCTGTCAGACGCTATATTCTCTGGTAATCCATGTAAGCGAAAGATCTCTTTCACATATGCGAGTTACTTTGTGCATGTTGACCTTAGTGAATATGCGAGTTGGTCTTGCGCTTTTTGTTTAGTGAATAGACTTGATTATTGTACTAGAAACCTGCTACGGATTCAGATAATTTAATAAGTTAAAGTATCCATCCATAAAATAATATTAATTTAAGAAATACTAATTTATCCCTGAGAATTTATCAGACTTAAAACATCTGAAAATGTTTGTAAATGGATTCATACAGCCATTAAGAATCACTGATATCTGAAGAAACATTGGGCCAGTCAACACAGAATAATTTACATTTTTTACAATTTATAATAGGTTTGCATTTTAACTATTATAATCACTATATAATATGTTTTAGAAGTCTGAAGCAAATATATTTAGATGGGACTGTATAAGCAGTATACGCAATTCCCACCCTAAAGCAAACGATACATTTTCATTTGTTTGTTAGGAAATGTGAGCTATATTACATTTGCATAAATCTCTACTCTCTATCTTCTGGTAGACCCACAATCAAGAAGTCTCTAAGCAGCGGCTTTCTCTAATATGTACCACTTCTTTTAGGCCTCCAACCTTGTTTTTATTTAGAGCTGCTTAATATGTTTTTATAGATTTTTATATAAGGAAAAATTGCATTTTGGAGATCATAAAGATTTCATTCACAAATTGTACATATAATTTATTTTTAAAGGGTGGCAGTAAAGGGTGACCCTGTTCCAGAAAAGCTAATTTGGCCAATCCAAGTAACATACACCTACACATGTTTATATATGGACAGAGCAGGGCTAACTGGCCAAGTTGCTTATTATTGTTATGCATATGCAAATAATTATTTATCATATTTATGGCTAGGGAAATTGGTGAGATATTGATAGAATAAAATCATCTATATGTTTATTTTCTCTCTGGCCTCTTGTAGATCATTTATATAGAGGAATAGGTATTTTATTGTAACAGTGTTGGCTAGTGTATGGCATTGCAGCCATGACTCTAGAAGTTGTGTGTTAAATGATCTAATGAAAATTCAGCCAGCAGATTACATTGATTGACAGAAAGATGTAAAAGGAGATGCATGTAAAGGATCGATATTTTAATCAACACGTCATGAATCATGTCAGGTTCTCAATTCAATTATGCCTGATGAAAATGAGTAACTAAAAGATTAACTACAGTCCCATGAAGTACTTCATTAAATATTAAGCCAAAATGCCTGGGGAATACTTATGCATTTCATTGAGTAATAGTGATGTGTGAAGCTAAACCGGGGACTTAATAGAGGACAACATACGGTATGAACCCCAGACAAACATTGATACGCTGAGGTTTGCACTCCTCATTCTACTTCAGTTCAAATTAAAGTCTTCTTTCTTACTAAATTATGCATTTGCAGGGCCAGCTCAGGCCTTCGTGCAATTTACATCATAGTAGATTTGGACATACACTGTTTTGTTTAGGTTTTTTTGACCACTAAAAGGAATGCTACATCACACAATAAACTACTTAACCCCTTCATTCCCCTATAGACGTATTGGGACGTCCAAAAAACGCCCACAAAGAAAGCCCTATGGATGTCCCGGTACGTCCAGCCCTTCGTGCAACATCAGGGACACATCCCTGCCGCTGCACGGGAGACCAGGCTGTCGTTTGACAGCCTGGACTCCCCCCTGGCTGCAGAAGCCGGCATCGCCGGCTTTCTGCTGCCCGATCTCCCGTAACAGCTTCCGGCATGAAAGCCGGTAAGCTGTTACAGTTGAAAGTGCCCGATCGCGCAGTTGCAAACGTGCGATCGGGCATTCCCTTCCGGGTTGCGTCTCTGCTGACGTAACCCGGAAGGTCATCGGAGGAAAGGATATCCCCTGCGGAGGCACAGAGACGCTGCGATGAGGACCTGTGTAGAGATCACAGTGTGATCGGTGCAGGGGGATCGCGGGGAGGGGAGTGAGAAACCATCTCTCTCACTCCCCCTCCCGTCCTGAAAGAGAAAAGCAGAAAAAAAAGTTAATTCATTTAAAAAATAATATTAAATAAATCATTAAAATAATAATATAAATAATACAAAAAAAATTATAATGTGAGCTGTGATGTCATTGTGACATCACTGGCATGTTCAGGAGGTCCCTAGGAGGACCTCTAACCATTTCTGTGCAAAAATAATATATAAAAAATAAAAAAATGTAAAAAAATTAAAATTTAAATTTTTTTTAAAAAAAAATATAAAAAAAGATAATAAAAAAATTATTTAAAAACCTTAGTTCCCATTGCCCTAGCATAACATCTAGCCAGTATAACCCTTCTGCCCCCATTCACAACCCCCAAACCCGTTAAGCCATAGGCATAAAAATTATACAAAATTGTACACCTTATAGTATGCTCCCTGGTGCTGGGAAAGTCTGGAAAATCTATATAAATTAGGTATTTATGAAATCAGGACACCTGAATTAATAAAATTGGAGGGGATTTTCCATCACTTTACCTAATTTTGTGAGGATTCAGAAGGAAAATGTAAAAAAAATTAGTTTATTTTTCTAATCTTCGCTAGTTTTTACTAAATTTCTCATTCTAAATTTTCAGCTAATCATCCAACTATGGTATCAAACGAAAGCTCTATCTCTCCTTGAAAAAAACAATATATAGTTTATATGGGTACACTATTCACAGGAAAAGAGAATCATCGCTAAACTGACATACCCCAAAAATGGCAAAATTGCTCTGGGCTTTGAGGTACCAAAAACCCCTGGGATTGAAGGGGTTAAACAGCCTTATTGCACTTATGTGTTTGCACATTTTGTTACTATAAACATGCTCTGCAAAATATACAATTCTGTCATGTCAATGAGTTCCTTTGTACTGCACCTTTCAAGATACTACATTATATTTATTATAGTTGATTAACTATCCATTGTACAGCGCTATGGAATGTGATGGGGCTACATAAAACAATAAATAAAATGGATTTTGGTTTCTATAAAGAAAACTGGGTGTTATGACTTTGTCTAAGCCCATCTATATCTTGTGTCTCTAACCTGTGAACCTCATGTAAATACGAGGATCAACATCATCTCTATCATGTCATAATCTCCAGCATTTACAGTAATTCTTCTAATGACACATTTTCTGAAAGAACAAAAAATGTAGGAACAATACTAAAAAAGTATACAGTGGCAATGGTGGATACATAACAGATAGAAGAGTACAGGTTACACAGAGTATAACACAGCTAAACAGCAGATTTTAAAAAGAAATGAGTGGAAGTATTCTTATCTTCTACAATATACAGTTGTCAGACTTAATCAGAATGGAGATTCTACAAATCCTATGTTAATATTATTGGGTTAATTCTTTAGAGTAGCTTCACATAAATTTGCGCACACTGTTTGATAAACCAATTCCATAGAATAAAATAGGCTTTTCAGTTACTGTGATAAATATATGCCCATGTCTCTATAAATCAACAATATAAATGAGGGTTAGAAGTAGACAAAAATGATTGAAAGAAATAATGTAAGAAAACATGGGTGACAAAATATAAAAAGCAATGATTGTGTTGAAGATGTGTAGTCTTGTACGCAGACAAATGTAGTCTACATAGTATTAGGCTGATTTTCTCAATAACAAATGTTAGCTAGAAAAATAATAGGATTTTCTGTGAGTGTGTATTTATTCCAATGTGTCCCTTTTAGATTATGTCAAAGAATAGTACTTATAAAATGCACTGAAAGATTACAAGACCTCACTGAGAAATGTACTACAAGTGTAACTATCAAATCTTAAAAACTGAATCCCCAGCACATCAAATACCATAGCTGGTGACGCTTATGTGATTTATCTGCTCAAAGGTATATTCCATTCATGAATTCCTGAATTCTGAGCTTCTCATATTGACGTTCTACAGAATTTTCTTTCGCGCAAAAAAGTCAAGATACCAAATGGTTTGTAATGACATTTGTTGGCAATAATAGAAGAATTTCCACCATCAGAGAAAAACTACATGGTTTAGAGTGATATTCAGGTGGAATTGTGGAGGTGATTTATAGCCCTCTACAGAATAAGACGCCAGAAGTACAAATGGTTACCGTGAACAAAAATGTGCTGATTGTTCTCATAAATCAGGTGTGCTCGGAGTGCCATCTCAGTTGTGTAAACTCCTATATCATATAGCATCCTCTCGCATGTGGTCACTGGCCTATGACCATAGATAGCTACTAATATTTTTAGGGAATAGCAATAAGGCAGATAACAAATAATGACGGTATGTTAGATTATAAATGTATACCTGACCTTCATGAGACAATGCTACCAATATTTTGTTGGGAAGCCATAATGTGAGCCATACAAATACACAAAAATATACACTATGTACTGCACAACAATAAATACAATACATGTTTACATCATAGTAGCAAACCATAATATCTGTAATACAATTGTAAAATTCAATCGAAACAACCTTTTTCTAAAAACATACACACACAAAATCCTTTGTATCAATCATTAAAAGGTCATAGTCGGAAGTATGGCTCCATGTGGAACATGATCTGAAAATGAAATTACAGTAGAACACACTACAGCAAGGAAATTGTGTCTATTTTAAATCATCCTCTTTTAGTGGTTTTGTTACTATTTAGAGTCTATGACTATTTGATAGATGAGGATTATTCTGGTGTAAGCGAACTAAGCCAAGGGTGGCAGGTCCAGGGTGGTGGCATTCCCTGTGCTGCATAACAGGGGCCAACCCTACACAGTCTACAGAGTCTGCAGTATCCCCACATCCATAAGAGGTGGAGTACTGGGACATGAAGTTGAATCCTGGTGCTCAGATAGAGTGATGCGCAACGGGGACAGCTTGGGCACCTAAATACACCACTGTTCTGCATGCCAGAAATATGTTATAAATAAATATACAAATAATAGGGGACAGGTGTCAAAAAACATGGATTGTAGAAACCTAACAAATAATAAAGGAACAATCTACTAGACTTGAGCACAGGCCAACTCTTCGTGTTCGTCTTCGTGGGGGGAAAAAAATCTTCCACGAATATTCTCCCGTTCCTGTGTTCGGTTCAGGTTCGAATATTCGTGTACATTCTTCGTGTTGGTTTTTTTCCTTTGTTTTTGGCCGTTTTTTGTGGAAGGGGTTAATACGGGGTTAACGCGGTACACACTACGCAGCAGCTTTGGAGCCAGGATTTTAAATGACCCTGCTGGAAACCAAGTCGCTCGTACAGACTTTTAAAAACCTGGTACCGCAACTTGGCCGTACGAACGACCAATAAAGTCGCTTGTACGGACCTTTAACTCTTAGGCCAAGTTGCACCATCAGGAGTTAAAGGGCCGTGCAAGTGAGTCTATTGGTCGCCTGCAGGGGCCTCCTCTGGCATCAACCAATTGAGTCGCTTGCACGTCCCTAACTCCTGATGGGGAACTTGGCCTGTCTCTACAAGAGTTAAAGGGCCATAAGAACAACCCTATTTGTCGCTGGCAGGGCCCCTGCAGGCGACCAATAGAGTCGGTCGCATGGCACTTTAACTCCTGAAGCAGAACTTGGCCTGGGGAGACCATTGGTCTCCCTGCTCCAAAAGTTAAAGGTCCATACGAGCGCCTCTATTGGTTGTTCGTACGGACCTTTAACTCTTGGAGCCAAGTTGCGGCACCAGAATTTTAAAAGTCTGTACGAGCGACTCTATTGGTCACCGGCAGGGAGCCCGTCTGCCTTTGGTTGATGGCAGACAAGCCCCCTGCCGGCGACCAATAGAGTTGCTCGTACAGACTTTTAAAATTCTGGTGCCGCAACTTGGCTCCAAGAGTTAAAGGTCCGTACGAACAACCAATAGAGGCGCTCGTATGGACCTTTAACTCTTGGAGAGGGGCCCAGGCCAAGTTGCGCCATCAGGAGTTAAAGGGCCGTGCGAGTGAACCTATTGGTCGCCTATTGGTTAACTTCTGACTGGAAACTCGGCCTAACTCCTGACGGCGGACCTACGGATTTCCGCTCCCGTTAGCTACGCAGCATCGCAGTGGTTAACGTGAGGGCCTGCAGGGGCCTCCTCTGGCATCAACCAATAGAGTCGTTCGCACGGCTCTTTAACTCCTGACGACGAACCTACGGACTTCTGCTTACGTTAACCCCTGCGATGCTGCATAGATAAGGTAGGCTAGATGGAGAAGGGACCAGGGAGATTAGTAGACGAAGGTGAACACGAAGATTCTTTGTGTTGTGTATCTTTGTCTACGTACAGTGGGGCAAAAATGTATTTAGTCAGCAATTGTGCAAGTTCTCCCACTTAAAAAGATAAGAGAGGCCTGTACTTTTCACCATAGGTACACTTCAACTATGAGAGATAGAATGGGGGGAAAGAATACAGGAAATCACATTGTAGGATTTCTAATGAATTCATTGGTAAATTCCTCGGTAAAATAAGTATTTGGTCACCTACAAACAAGAAAGATATCTGGCTCTCACAGACCTGTAACATCTTCTTTAAGAGTCTCTTCTGTCCTCCACTTGTTACCTGTATTAATGGCACCTGTTTGAACTTGTTATCAGTATAAAAGACACCTGTCCACAACCTCAAACAGTCACACTCCAAACCCCACTATGGCCAAGACCAAAGAGCTGTCGAAGGACACGAGAAACAAAATTGTAGACCTGCACCAGGCTGGGAAGACTGAATCTGCAATAGGCAAGCAGCTTGGTGTGAAGAAATCAACTGTGGGAGCAATTATTCGAAAATGGAAGACATACAGGACCAATGATAATCTCCCTCGATCTGGGGCTCCTCGCAAGATCTCACCCCGTGGTGTCAAAATGATCACAAGAACGGTTAACAAAAATCCCAGAACCACACGGGGGGACCTAGTGAATGACCTGCAGAGAGCTGGGACCAAAGTAACAAAGGCTACCATCAGTAACACACTACGCTGCCAGTGACTCAAATCATGCAGTGCCAGACGTGTCCCCCTGCTTAAGCCAGTACATGTCCGGGCCCGTCTGAAGTTTGCTAGAGAGCATTTGGATGATCAAGAAGAGGATTGGGCGAATGTCATATGGTCAGATGAAACCAAGGTAGAACTTTTTGGTAGAAACTCAACTCGTCGTGTTTGGAGGAGAAAGACTGCTGAGTTGCATCCAAAGAACACCATACCTACGGTGAAGCATGGGGGTGGAAACATCATGCTTTGGGGCTGTTTTTCTGCAAAGGGACCAGGACGACTGATGCGTGTAAAGGAAAGAATGAATGGGGCCATGTATCTTGAGATTTTGAGTGAAAATCTCCTTCCATCAGCAAGGGCATTGAAGATGAAACGTGGCTGGGTCTTTCAGCATGACAATGATCCCAAACACACCGCCTGGGCAACGAAGGAGTGGCTTCGTAAGAAGCATTTCAAGGTCTTGGAGTGGCCTAGCCAGTCTCCGGATCTCAACCCCATAGAAAACCTTTGGATGGAGTTGAAAGTCCGTGTTGCCCAGTGACAGCCCCAAAACATCACTGCTCTAGAAGAGATCTGCATGGAGGAATGGTCCAAAATACCAGCAACAGTGTGTGAAAACCTTGTGAAGACTTACAGAAAACGTTTGACCTCTGTCATTGCCAACAAAGGGTATATAACAAAAAGTATTGATATGAACTTTTGTTATTGACCAAATACTTATTTTCCACCAAAATTTGCAAATAAATTCTTTAAAAATCAGACAATGTGATTTATGGACTTTGTTGTCTCATTCTGTCTCTCATAGTTGAAGTGTACCTATGGTGAAAATTACAGGCCTCTCTCATCTTTTTAAGTGGGAGAACTTGCACAATTGGTGGCTGACTAAATACTTTTTTGCTATATATGATGACCATTTCAGTCTATAAAATTATATACTGGTATATACCGGTATTTTCCCCAGGATTTATGTAAAATCTAATGATTCAATCAAGTAAAGCCTTTTTGATCTAAGATGCTTTAGATGTCTTAGCAACATAAAAACTCAAATTAAACTAAAAAGACAAAAACAACAGCAGAAATCACTATTATGTGGTTATTTGTCAACAAATTACCTGTTTAAAGCTCTTAGTAGCCCTTGATATTTTTTTTTCCCTCTGGAACAACCCAGACTTGAACAACAGGACAACAATAGGACTCGGAAAAGATGTCAGGGTGAAAACAACACATCATGTCTTTTGTACAAGTCCCAATTAACCTATATTGATTGATGCACACAAGAATACAAAACCGTACCATATACCATAAAACATATCTGTACTTAAGTGAGGGAATTAGACTGCAAGTGTGTCAGCGTGATTGGAGATTATTTATCTATATAATAAGGTATAGTTTGAGCTGCTTTTAAACAGAGTAAACTAAATCTATATTAACCATATCATGTATTGTAGTAGAACGGTACTGTGCACAGAGTACTGCAACACCTCGAAATTTTAATTTAAATTAATACAGACTTATAATGAAAACCAGGGCACAAAAGTGAGGTGCAAAGGAAGAGAAAAAAAGGAAAGTATCTGAAGTCATGCAAATATTATAAAAAAGCAATACATGGTTAAAATGATTGACAGATAAAAATAGGATGTGAAAGAATCCTGTTGAAGTAAAATGTTATGTGTAGAAGTGAACTGGTACAGGTGAACACTTCACTGTTTAATATATACCTGTGTTTATAACATATGTGGTAGTAGTAGTAAGGGAGCATATTCTCCACCTAAGAGGCTCTTACTATGGAACCCTTTTCTTTGTTAACTAAAATCAAATTGTAGTTGTCAATGGTATACAATTTTGTATACATGCTGAGGAACACATTTCCCCATTAGATGTTTTTTCTTTAGTGTAAAAGGGCCCTTTGTCCCAGGGACATTCTTTATGTCAGTCTAATTCCACAATTATGACTAGAATTCTTCTATGAGATGCTAATGAGGGAATTTGGACTGATTTTAGTTCACAAGCCAATAATTATTTTCTATTTATATTTAAAAAAAACTTTCATTTTGTTAGGAATACTTGAAGTTTCATAGCAATGACAAAATATTTTGTACCATTAGTGTACAAGGAGAGGAAAAAAAAATAAAATAAAATAAAAAAATCGGTCCAATCACACAAAGTGGGAAAGAAATCAGCGAGGAAAGAAATAACGAGGAAAAAAGTTAACATGCAGTGAAACTAACTTAGGCATTTAGATTCAAACAACCCTTATCAATTAATATTACAAATATGTAAACATATATACATGTAAAAATTGTATAAATTATTAAAAACTTAGTGTTAGAGGCATGCAGCAAGTTCACTCATTGACCTCCCATATAAAATATACCAAAAAGAATAAAGTGTCTGCGCAAACATACACAACTATTTAGGGTAAATCAAAGTTTCTTTATTTTGAGTTTTAGGAAAGGATACAGAATAAAAAGGAAAAGGGAGGGGAAGGGCAAGACAAAGCTTAAAAACATAAGGTACCATTATATAAAATAAAAAGCAGGCTAAAAAGACTGAGATAAGGCCCAGTAGAGGCCTGGTAGAAGAAAACTGATATTAATGGACCTCAATATCACCAAATATCACATCACGGAGAACCCAGAAGATTAATAGCCATGTTGGCTTCTAGATTTACCAAGGGAAGGGAGGCAGGAAAGGAAGGAAGGGAGAGGGTGGAGGGAAAAGAAGGTCAGGGAGGAAAAGGGACCAGCGAGGGGAAGTGAGAGAAGAAAGAGAGTACAGAAAGAAAGAGTGAAAGAAAGAGTCCAACGGTCCGAGAGCCAGACCACAGGAAGGGACTACGGAGACACCTCCACCAGTGAATCAGTCCAATAAAGGACGAGCAAGAGGACCGGACACGAAATTCAACCAATGGAACCACATAGCCTGGTATCTCTCAGCTCCCCCACTGACTCAACTCCCCGCATCTGTTCCACTCTAAGGATCCACTCCTTGAACGTAGGGGGGCTGGGGTACCCCAGTGCAGGGGAATCAAAGCCTTTGCCACCGCCAGGAGGTGGCGGATCACCGATCTCCGGAACCATTTTGTTGATTCAGTAGAAAGAACTTGTGAAAGCAATAACCCTTTCAGTGAAGTGGTGCAACTGGAAGTTGATAGATTCCCATAAAGGGGCTATAAGTGGACAATGCCACCACAGGTGGAGAAGAGAACCCGGGATGGCGTCACATCTCCAGCACCGATTAGGTACGTCTGCGCGGTAGACAGAAGTAACTGCGGGGAGGGGGCGATACCATCTGGTCAATAACTTGTAGGACATCTCTTGATCCCTACTGCTTCTGGAGCAGCAGTGAGTAAGGACGCAAATCTTCTCCCATTGTTTCGATGGGAAAGTGACCCGCATCTCAGACTCCCAGCGCCTCATAAATGCCGATTGAAGGCGTCAATGAGCAGAGATGCCATGGGCCGCCACACAAAGGTCTTCAAATACTGTAAGGCCTCAAAACACATTATGCTTCTGGGGTAGAGATCTGAAAAAGCTACGCAACTGGGCGTATTGGAATATATCCAAGCAAGTGTGTGGTGATCGGGACGAGAGCTGATCCAAGGACTTAAGGCCCTCAGCTGATAAGTACGAGTGGATATCTGAGTTCTCTATAGAGGAGGAGATAGAAAAAAGGGAGACCCCAACCCCAGGAGGGAAATCAGGATTATGCCTAACAGTAGTCAAGGGGGAGAGGATGGTGGACAATTGAGTTTTCTTAATAATTGATTACCAAGTATCTAGAGTGGCCCAAATGAAGGGGTGAGACACGGCTAAATTCCTTGCTGTTGGGTTTGATAACCAGGGCAGCACCCCTATAGGGAGACCAAGCAGAACAGACTAAATTTTTACCCATTGTTTACGGCAAGCTCTATAGTAAGAGAGGGGACAGGGTAAGGCTAAGCCCCATTTGGACTTGGGGAGGATCAGTGTGGCAAAACGAATCCGCGGAGCCCAAAGGCCCCACACAAACCGCGAGAAGGAACTTCGGAGAGAAGCAAAGAAAAAATGGGGGATTTAAATAGGGAGAGTCTGGAATACATACAAAATATGGGGCATAATATTTATTTCGATCGTATTAACCCTACCCACCCAGGACACCGCCAGCTTCCTCCATGATAACAAATCTGCCTGGAGGGTAGACAGTAAGGGAGAGAAGTTGTAATGAAACTCCCCAAAGGGCAAAGACAAAGGGGAAGGGCAGGGTGCAAGAAGAGCAGATGAAGAAAAAATGGGGGGGTACAACAAATGGCCAAACCTAACACTAAGTACACCCACTGGGAACGAGAAGGCGTCACTGTGTAGGGGAAGAACCCACCACAGAACAAAGGAGAAGTCTCAATGCAAACAAGTGAAACTTAAATCGTCAAGAGTACAGAACCAAACACGAGCCGCCACTCCCAACTATTCATAACAGCATGTTTATCAAATAAATGTTTTTATCAAAGGACCTGGAACAAACCAATAATAATAATGAGAAGCAACCCACAAAATCAAAGAATTGGCAGCATTGCATATACACAAAGTAATCAGCATGTGGTAAACAGGGAACATATCACTTCTCAATAGAAAGTTGACTAGGGCACAAAGGCGCCATAAAACCAGCAGTGCAATAGCCTCCTGCCCAGTGGACTCATCGAGGAAGAGAAAAAAAAAGGGGGGGGCGCGAAAAAGTGTAAAACAATATAAAAATATTAGGTAATAGGTACAGAGTAATCCGGGGGTGTAGTGAGGAGCAGGGAAGCATACCAGTCGAGTACGCCACAAGGACAAGGAGCACAGTAGCCTCCCAAAGGATAAATTACACGGCAAACATGTAAAATTTGAGTACGGGAGCCACCCGAGTGAGTACACCATACACGCAAGAGGCCTCAAAAAAGTGGTAAAAAGTCACAGAACAGGTAGTGCAGTACTCCCCCTGTCGGGACAGGTGCAGAAAAAGAAAATAAAAATAAACAAGGAAATGAAAATAAAACGCAATAAAATAAAAACTGACGTATGAGAAACCATAACAAAAAGTCCAGGCTGGTGTCCATCACGAGAGTAAAGTCACAGAGATAAGCAGGGAACGGAGGAAAGTAGCTCATGTGGCCATCTTCCTCAGTGTTTGGGCATACCCCCCCCCACAGCTATTTAAATATGCTCACAACATATTATTAAATATGCCCACAACAGCAAAATGTACTTCTAGAAGAAAAAAAAAAGGAAATAGCAACAACAGAGTAAAATTGTTTTCACAATTGCATAAATTAGGTAACTCACATGGCTCTGAGCAGTTAATCAACACATGAGAAGAGGTCATCGTCACTATGAATAATCATATTCAAGAATGTGTATGCTTTTTAGGCTGTGCCCCCCTTTCTATATATAATTATTTCTACAGATGAGTCCATCAGCTGAGTCAGTAGGGATTTGCTTACACAATTATACTCCAAATCAGAGTATGACTTGTGCGAGGCTGAGAAAAAAAAGTATAGAGTCCATTCTTGGCTCTAAAACTGCATTCAGTTCACCACATAAGATTAAATGTCCTTCTTTAAACCTCTCAGCTCTTTTCAGTAGCTATGGAAAAAGACAGTTTGATTTTAATTAGGAACATGAAAGGAACCTAATGTGTAGGTGATATAATTTATAACGTAGATTAGAATATCATCTTTGGAGTCCGCTTGCTTTGCTATCAATGCCACCAATGCAATCAAGAAAGAGATTGCTCCCAAAAGGCAGGAGGATGGGAGATAGCCGGTGAATAGTTTAAGGGCTTTGGAGAGTGAGATTCATGAATGCAAATAATATGTGCCCTACAACTGTATGCTTCTTCAACCAACAACTTGCGTTTATATGGAGAGTTGAGACTTGTGGCATTAATGGGAATTAACTTTAAATCATTCATGACAATTATTGAGAGAAGGGAGCATTCTCTATCGCTCTATGTGCTGCTCCCTACCCCGATGCCCCAGACCCACCACCCTGAGACCACAGTTCCCTCCATAGATCTATAAGAGACATTTAGCTCACAAGGGGTTTTATTTATATTTTGTGTTACCACTAACTGTATGTATTATCTCATATGCAATTTAAAGTTTTCTCTTGAGTTGTCTCTTCAGTGGGTTGCAGAAGAGGATACATCCTACATAATGTTAATGTACCTTAGAATATAAGTGATGTTTTCTCTCTGTAGCCTACTATTTTAGTTATTTTTCTCCCTGGGGAAAAGCCTGTCTGAGGTCTGTCGGCATATCTAGCAGATATGGTTCTTAATTTCTACACCTTTATACAATATTTTCAGAATTTGAATATATTTCTTTCCTGTACTATTATTCTTATTCTTATGTAAATGAAACAAAGATTATCTTTTATTTTTTTCTTGTGCTGCATATAAGAGTAGGGTAAACCACCACAGGCTTGAACAGAACTTATGCTCAACACCTGACTAATCCTAGGTCATCAGTAGGTGAATAGTACTTCCTGGTACAGTCAACAACTCATAATAGGGAGAATTCTTATAAGAACTGGAAAATAAAAAATTAGAGGGGTAGGGAGGGCAGTAGAGCATGGGGCAATGACATCAGACAGAAGGTTATGAGCATGCAGGACCCACATTATTTACTCTTGGGGTACACTATCCGAATATGTTTCCAAATATAAACTAAATACATCCTGCTTAGTTTTGGATTTTGGGGGAGGGTGGGGAGTAAAATTAATGAATGATTGAAATTAGGTGGCGTGGCAGAGGTCTGAATATATGGATCAAAAGGCTTACATCAATCTACCATTGGACTACACAACTCCCTAAGGGGACATCATCAATGTTTGCATGTTTTACTATGGTCATAGCTGGGAATACACCCCACTTCCCGCCCATTTTCCCTTTAAATGGGGGTGTTTCCTGCTGCCCATTTTCCCTTTAATTGGGGGAACTCCCACTGGCGTCGGTGGGAACTCCTATTGACGTCGGCGGGACATCCCACCGACATCGCGGGACCGCACCCCCCCCATGTCAGTGGGCAGTCCTGACCGCGTCCCACAAGGGTAGCCGAAGCACAGAAGTTCCCAGGGATGACTATGGTCCTTAAAGATCTAAAAGATGTCACAAAACAACTACAACTTGCTGTGAGTGGGCCATGCCATGTCACCTATTTGATGCACAAACTTGTGGTTCAAGCATGGCTACTGTAAACGTAAGATAGTTTGTCAACATTTTATCCATGATGCCCCACTGCTGATTATGAAAAAAGAACAATAAAAAATGTTTTACTGTTTTAATGTTTAATGTTAAATAAGGACACTGATCACCAGTTTCTGGGTTAGGAC
Source organism: Spea bombifrons (assembly GCF_027358695.1). Lineage (NCBI taxonomy): Eukaryota > Metazoa > Chordata > Amphibia > Anura > Pelobatidae > Spea > Spea bombifrons. Next base: position 16,975,550 of record NC_071098.1, read on the forward strand.
ATTAGTCACAGCTCAATTCACCAAGCCAGCAGTACATCTGTAATTCCAACATCCGGTGAATAACCTGCTAGCTGTTCAGCACTAAGCCCAAAAGGTAGCTCTTAACCAAACAGGAGAGGGAAGAACAAACAGCCACAACTTCTATACTCAATGGCCTATACACCATACGAAAAGAACCTACCTCAATCCTTTGCTTCTGTCACGGACCGGGTGAGCAGGTCTAATAGGAGCCCAGGTGCAGGGGATACGAGGGGCTCTGTCTGTACCCCACGATGCATGATGGCTCGGGGTTGTTACAGACAGGCGCATGAAAAAAACCTCAGACAGAAGATGCTGATAAGAGTTGTATTGCAAATGGTACAACAACATACAATTATAGAAAGTCTCTTGGCAGGAAGCCCTCTGGATGGGGCACACACGGCAGGAAGCCCCCTGGATGGGGCACACACGGCAGGAAGCCCCCTGGATGGGGCACACACGGCAGGAAGCCCCCTGGATGGGGCACACACGGCAGGAAGCCCCCTGGATGGGGCACACACGGCAGAAAGCCCTCTTGCAGGGTACTCAGCTTGGGAGTCCACTTGTGGGGTGCTGGCCGCAACGCAGGAACAGATCAGGAACCAAACAGGCAGTCCTAAAACATCATTTCAAGGCCCAGACTGAAGGGCTGGGCAGGTTTATAAAGGCTGTGATGTCCAGGTGCACCTTGTTTCCTGGTTATGGCAATCAGGTCTGAGCGCAGCTGGACCTGATAATCAGTCTGAGTGGTTCAGAGTGACAAGGGTGGCGGCCACTAGTGGTTGGAAACGGAAATGAGCAACACAAAGTTTGAACAAGTCCAGCCAGCGAAGGGTGAAACGTTACAGCTGCCCCAGTGTGAAATGAGTGAGAGGAAAACTGACTTGTGTCAACCCCCACTAGTCCCAAGCAGCATTTAAGAACACTTGAGAACTGATAGCGCTTAAGATGGAGATCATCATGGTGCACCAGCAAGAGGCCACAAACCGATAGTGTGACCTCCAAGAAAGACTCCAACAATGCTACTAGACAAGACTCACTGCCTATCTAAGCTACTAGGTAGCCATGGCCCTGTTGGTCTGTCTTGGACCTTCTTAACTTAACCTTCACACTCCCATCGGGGATGAAGACATGCGACATCTGTATGCCTCCTGGAAAGCCTCTGCTGGCTGATACGAGCTGTCCAATCTGGAAGGCCTATGTCCAAAGGCGGTCTTAAAGAATGACACCTAATAACCAGAAACCCGCAACAAGGAAATGGAAACTGGACGCCGATGATACGGATGCCTACTGCTCTTCCATCCTTTAATTAACATCCCAATCCGGAAATCCCCAGTAACATCTTGCCAACACAATGCCTGGAACATAAACAAACGTGCAGACAAGTTTTGCTCCGCTGTCACTCCGGATAAACCCACTCTAAGTCTTCCACATAAGACAATGTAACCCATCTATTACTGTCCTCACCAAGGACCTCCACACCCTCCATATCCTACCATACGCCTTGCTTGATTGTGCCGACAGCACAATGAGAAACCAGGGTCTATAACTGCAGTGGACAAGGTAGACCGGCTGCTGACAACTAGGAAGCCTCTCTGAATCGCCTGCAGATGAAACAAGACAAGGCCACCGCATTAGCTACTCCAGGAATATTGGTAAAAAGAAGGTGCACACAAGCACAAACAAAATTATGAAAATAATTTCTAAATCAAGCAAAATAGAAAGTGTTGCAAGCACAATAGCACATTCCACACAGTATTTAAATTCAATTGTATATGATGGTGACCAAAGAAGATCAGTCAAAGTGGCAATAAATATTAATAGGAGTACTTCCCCTTTAAATTATCAATACTTAAATACTTAAGCAATCTTAATAAGTACTGGTAAATGAAAAACAAAAACATAACATATCCCATAGTGCAGATTGTATGAATTTAGAGATTCAAAATAGATGATAATGGACAGATGGAATGCTTGCCTATATGGGAGCAGCCCACCGCTCCTATGTAGACAAGTAGAATTCAGCTCAATCTCTATGGTGTCTCTTCTAATGCGAATGTATATTCCCCAATGGCATATGTATGTGAAGGAATCCCAGAGGGATCCACATATGGAGAAAAAGGAAAACAAATCAGATATGAAATAATCATTAATAAATATAATAAGAATAACATATCTTCTTGCATAAAAGTGCAGTAAGTGAAATACACGAGCGTAGTTGCAGCATCTTATGAACCATGTGGGATAAGCGTCTCCATATAGTTTCACCGACACACAGTCCTTCACTCCAGGTACGTCTATGACATTGCAAACTCTCACTCATGTGCACTGTGCTCATGCAATCTATATTGTATTATATTTTCATGTACCCATACTTATCAAGACTACTTAAGATTTAAAGGATTCAACATTTATCTTGTGTGCGCAAAACTAGACTTTGGTTACTATTATATACACTCTAGGAATATGCCTAGCCTTCACCCAGATGTTAAACTCCAGACAATGCAGAATTAAATGCCTAAGTAATGCTTAGACTGGCAGAGAGCTTGAGGTGGAACAATTGATGACATGCACCACACCCAGGTTATCTGTTCAAAATATAACTCATCAATTAGCGAGCTGCCATGGCTACCACAATGGCGAACAATTTCACCGAAACCAAGTTACGTAGAAAAGCAGAATCCCCCGTTTATCAGGCCATGTCTGTGCACACTATTGCACTTTAAAATATACCTCGAAAATGACCAAACCAGAATTGTCAGTGTACAACTCTACCTCGGAGCTACCGTACTGCTGCCAACAAGTCTGCCCATTGTATTGGCCTAAAAGGGAAAGCCAGACCTTCCTTGAGACCCACACAAAGTGGCTGGGGTTTTTAACCCCCACTTACGATAAAGAAAACCTTTTGCAAAATGCCAAATGACCAAGCAGCTGGATTAGGGCAAAATATATTTTTCTTTACCTGCGGTAGGTGGAAGACCATCGCAACAGCGTCTATCTCTTTACCCAAAAAGGATAACACCGTACAAGGGCCCATAGTCTTATCCTCCGCTAACTGGTTCCCAAATTCCTTAATTACCTAACAAAAACATTGTAACCGCTAATGACATTTGTGACGGACCGAACAGGGACCTCAGGTTGTCTCTCTCCGCCAAAAGCGACTTCTCCCTTCAGGACAATAATTCCCCGCAATCCGTAGGCAATATCCCCAAGCAAAGTAAAGAGATATCACTATCCAGTACCCAAATAACCAGGCAAGACTAGTCTTTAGGTACGACAAGAGGAGAACTGATTTATTTTAGACACAGACGGCTGGATATATCCAGCAAAACACACATTAACATAAAAGAAGATATTGGGATACAAACCGCCCCCTTAATCTGCATCCCAAAGACAACCAGGGCAGTAAAGGGATTAACAATACAAAAGGATACAGACGCCACTAAAATAAGGAATACACATTGTCTTGATTAGATTATCTCCTAGACCTTAGTGTGCTGTGTGTAAATGGACTTAAATCCGACCTATGACCAGCCACCAGGGCCGGCCCAAGACAAAATGCCGTCTGGGGCGAAGTTTAAAATGCCGCCCCCCCAATCATTATCTACCCTTCCTCTCCCTGCAGCCCCCCATTATCTACCCTCCCCCCCCGTACTTACCTTTCAGCAGTCCTGCGGTGAGTCTCCCTGGTCGGTCTCGGTGCCGGCTTGTAATGCTGAGCGCCGGAAATGAGTCATCTTTCGGCGCTCAACATTACAAGCCGGCACCGAGACCGAGGTAGAGGGCTCGCAGAGGAGAGAGAGAGGGGCGCCAAGCGGGTACTGACAACTTGGTAAGATAAAACCACTCGGTGCCCTCTCTCTCTCTCTCTCTTTTCGGCTTTAAAAAATAAAAAGGGCTTGGGGAGGCAAAGTGGTTGCCCCACTCGGCTCCATTGTCGGGCCGGCCCTGCTAGCCACCCACTCCAAGAATGTAGTGGGAAGTTTAAAATAGTAGCAGGAAATGGAACACCCCATCGGCAAACACATGTCATAATAATAGTCCCCAATAAAAGAAAAAAGTCTATTTCGCAAATAGACATCCTCGTTCAGCCCCCTGCACCAACTCTACTGCCTTATTAAAAGATACGTAATGAACCCTACTCTCAGCCCTACATATCCTGTCCTTAACTGAGACACCTGGGTGGGTACGACAGGTGGTGCATTTTGCCAGGTTTTATTTGGGGGGGAACCGGTTCAAGTAGAGACACCTGCCAAATTATGAAAGGGTGGATAAAATGAGCCTGCCCTCCTACCAGCTTCTACCTCCTTCTAAATCTTCTCTGCTATCAAAATTTCATTCAATGCTACTGATTGCAAATTCTTGGACATGGATGGTTAAAAAGGAATCCCCTAACGAAACTATACTCCAGCAGCAATGCATCACAACTCCTATTGTACTGAGTGAGCCACAGGCACATCTTTTGGACACTCAATGGTGTCCTCATCTTTACCAGAGTCATCCCTTCCCTGCTTTGACCCAACTGCCTTCCCTTTCTTATACCAGTGCATTGCGGGATGCGGTCCTCCATGCCTGAACCTGCACAAATTATACAATCTGCAGTGGCTCTCGTTGAATAAGCAGCAAATTTCTTTCCTGGCTCCCGCCGCCGCTCCAGCATCAACGGCCTAGCAAATAAGCAACGGGTGGGCCGGCATCATTAGCTACACCTACAGATTACCATCCTGCATATTGAAATGTAGACCTGGATGGGCAGCCATTTTTTGGTGTAACTGTTGTCATACATAAAATGCCTTATATGCCCCTAGATCAACGCAATATATGCTAATAATGCCAGACTGCCCTCAGGGAACTTGAGGGAACAGTAAGCCTATCAACCACCGCTTTTAGCATTTGTACCAGCTCATTCCCACCACTCCCAGCCGGGACACACCCTTACCACTATAACCAACCTCCCATGCGCTGTCTTCCCAACACTCACCCCTGAACTGGTGCCAGATGGCCCAGGAAGCTGCTGCAACATTGGTGCTTGTTGCTGATCGCCAGAAAACTCCTCCAGGTCTTGATTTGGATAACTAGATTCAGCCATGCTTCTGGGCTGATATTGCTTCCCGCTCAGTCTGCCTGGTCACAGACAAGCTCCTTTTATCTTGTCTTCAAAACGAGTAGCACACATGCATTTTCGATTCTCCTCCAGTGCATGTCATCACAGCCCCAGATTCATAAAGCCCCTTGGGAAGTGCAGCTTAGCTGTCTAGTTGTCTGAGACCACTTTGGAGCAGCCACATGGTGTGGCCCAGTGTGACACCGCATCATGGCTCCATAGTCCTCAATAGCGCATATATAGCCACCATCTCACCTGTCTCCCTCAACTTGTCCGCTCGCCGACAATGGTCCTTGTAGCAGGCTGGTCCACATCTGACGATGCTTCTAAGGCTAGATTTCCACTTGGTTTTTTTTTGCTAAAAACGCCCATAAAAACGCCAATAGCGCCACCTGGCGTTTTTTTAGTGAAAAACGGCTGCAGCCAGATGTTAGCTGTTCTTCAATAGGAAATCGCAAAATGCCATTTCCACTTGGCGTTTTTCTGTTTGGCGTTTTTTCAGTCCTCTTTGGCGTTTTTCTGCTTTTTTGGGCTCTGTGGCAGTTTTTCAAAATCGCAGCATGTTGACACTCTGGCGTTTTTTGCAAGAAATCTTGGCGTTTTTCTCCAATAGAAGTCTATGGGAGAGAAAAAACGCCATGAAAAAGCCATGTGGGTTTATTGCCTTGGCGTTTTTTATGGCGTTTTTTCCACAGTTACAATGCAGAGGATGGACCCAGTATCTGTGTGTCCTACGAGAAATAGGCTGAAAACAAACAGTTTCACACAAAACAAAGTCCTGGACTGGTTCATATTGAATTTTACACCATTTGGAACAAACATGCCATTACAAACAAACATACCCAACGCATCAACTGGATCCTGCGTGCCAAAAGCAACAGCAAACAATTTGCACCATCATTTGGGGCCAATCTTCCCAGAGGAGCAGACATTCGGAATAAAGCATGCCTTACAAACCACAGAAAAGAGACAAAAGGGTCTACCAAGTAAATGACATCAGGAGAGGGCAGATACTTGCCATTTATCCTAATCCCTTTTAGCTGGGTGAAACTTCTAACTTGTAAAGGCTGGAAAAACTGCCTAAGGTCAAAAAAAGCAATTTCCACAGAAAGGCTAAAACGCCAGAAAAAACTCCAGAAAAAACGCCAAAACGCAGGTAAATGCAGTGGCAGTTTTCTTGGCGTTTTTCCTGGCGTTTTTCATCAAGAAAAAAACGCAGGACAAAAACCCAAGTGGAAACCTAGCCTAAAGGAGATCCTACAGCAAAGCTACCTCAAAAACTGCAGACTAGGTTTGCAGCAGCTGTATAATCCACTCAGCACCCTCCATTCACATCTCCTTATCTTTGCAGGCCTGGCTCAGCAGGACAGCAAAGACCATTGGCTGGAAACTAGCTGAAATCACAGGGAAAGAGGTAAGAATTTAATCTCACCCCAATTTAACCCCAAGCTGCAACATTGTGAACCCCCTTACTGCAGCCTTATGCATGAGCCAGCAGTCATTCTTTCCTTTCCCTGTTGGTCCAGGAGGCCCCCTTTATGCCTATGCTATGCATGTTTAAATTCATAATGTATTAGCCTCTACCACTTCTGATGGGAGGCAGTTTCATTTAGATACCATCCTCTCAGTTAAGTAAAACTTCTTTATATTAAATCTAAACCTAAATCTAAATCTAACATGTCACCTCTTTTGACAAACTTCCCTCCTGTACTTCCTATCCTGTTAACCATTTACCATTTTACTACCAAATCCATTTAATTTGCCAGTATCTTATGTAAACCAGATCAGTATGATGTATTTTATCTATTGCAAAACAAGTTCCCAAGTTCCTGGGTACTTTTATGCAAATCTTTCTGACATGTAAAAGGAAATAACTAATCGCAGAGATGGGCAAAGCATGAACAACTTCTCTTCTTGCTATCATTGCAGTACTTTTTGCAAAAAAAAAAACTTTCTAAAGTTCATTGCGAAAAATAGGCAATGTGCAATGCATTCTCTATCTCTAATCTCAGCATTGCCATTTATACAATATTTGATCTATAGGCTAGTCTGATAATAGTCTGTGTGGTAAATGGTAAAAAAAAATTTAATGAAAGAAGTATTATTAGCTTGAATGTACCAAACCTCTATTGTATTGTATATGCAAATGGGTCACATTACTGGCATTCTAAGTTCTTTACGGAAGTTATATTATTTAGCAACAATACAAAACATCTATCAATCAGTTGGTAGGCCTGGACTCTCTGCCTGTCTCTCCTTCCTTTGAGACTGCTTGCCAAGGGAATGTGTTTCTGCTCCATTAGTTTTCCCATTGAAATACGCAAGAATAACCTCCATCTGTAGCAGGAAACTATCAGCACAGAAATGAAATATGAACTTCCTTATACAACCTGCTAATGTCACATGTCACACTGCATGTTGTCTTATATCAGAACGAAAGCACAGGAAGAGAACAACAAATTTTGATATTAGAACCTGGATTCTGTATTGATAATATGCTGACAATAAAGGAGTTAATTTGTCAGTTAGTCTCATTTTTGTTTAAGTTCGCTTAAAATTTTGTCTGTACAAGTAGATACTTTTTTAAAGCTCATAAAGAATTGCTTATCCTTATGTTTATTCTAAACTATTTGGGAAGGAATACAAAACTGAAATGAATGAACGCATTTACTGAAGTTAATGGAAATGTGCCAAATATATTCTAATTCCCTTGCTAGACCTCAAATGAAAGTGACTAAAGGCGGTATATTATCATATTAAACAACTGTTCTTTAGAAGGGACAATGCCTTTTTCTGAAAACCCAAATCACCCTGTCCAGGTGCCTGATGATGAATTTAACCCTTTATGTAGCTTAACAATTGTTACTCTACATCTATCATCTCTAATCCCATTAAAAATGTTTTGTACCTTCACTGTAAAAGTTTTTTTTTTAAATGTTTTATTTTAGTCGACCCCCTTTATCCCTGCAAGGAGTGGGTTATTTTTAACCCCTCCTCATCTCTATGGGCAGAAGGAGGTAAAGGTGCCCCTGAAGGGTAACATTTTTTAACTTGAACCTACCTATCTCATTAGGAATGGAATGAAACTGAAGAGGAGACATTGCTTGGGGTCCTTGTCTCCCTTTTTATTTTAAATTAAATTTTAATATATTATTTAATCACCCAATAATCATTAGCAGGGGATGAGGGATAAATGGAGATGTACCACCATGGTTATTTAATTACTCCAATTATGCACAACGTGGGGAAACAATTGGGGCAATTAATTTGCTAGCCCTGTTTAATATTTTTTCTAAATAATACTTTTTTTTTTTTTTAATTGCCTTAATGTAACGTGGGGGGTTATTTTGCAAGTTACAGGCAAGGGCATGCAAGTTCACTCGGAAATACAACCTTAGTTGACTGAGTCTATGTGAATGTACTGTAGCTTTGAGCGCAGAGTAATATTTTATATTGAAAAGGAGGATCTGCTTTCTGAAAGATTACTTGGACTATATCTCACTTTTGACAGAGCTAGTAAAAAAATGAAATTTAAAAACAAAAAGTCAGAGCAGTGAGGACACAGTTATATAACAGACATTTTCTGTGCAGATGTCACAAGTATCTTTGGCCTCAAGGTGACAACTGACACAAGACTTTAAACAAAAAAGACTTTAAACAAAAAGTAGGCCACAGCATAGTTAATAAAATTTAAGATAAAGGAGCCTAGGCTTGTGGCACTGGGTGGTGTAAAAATCACTAGGTTTTATTGTAATTACTTCAGTACATTCACAACTGGACTTCAGTTTTTAAAGAAGACTTATATTGCTGATTTGAAAAGTGGCCTCTGGCATCTTATGAGAAAATGTGGGTAGAAAGTTAACTTTTAAAAACATCAACAGATGCCCTAGAGGTGAATTGATTTTCAGGGATTTTGATAAAAGAGGTTGAGTTTGACAAGGGCCCATTTAAGTACGTAAACTGTTAGCGCACGCTTAATCTCTATACTAAGTGCAGCTGCTTTGACTGATCACTTCCTTGAAAAAAACTTGCTTTTTTCTACATGACTGAAACATTTTTTATCTATTCTGGGATTTTCTGGGCGTCCAGGATGTGTCAGCAAAATGAGCAGATAATCCAGCAGCAATCACCTGGGACGGCAAAACAAAGAAGCTTTTGTTCGCCTTTTTTATAACAAGTTCTTGCCTTGTGGGGAGAACACGAGCAGCTATTGCTTTCACTCCTTTTCAAAAACATTATTCATGGAAGATGTTTGAATAAATAGACACATAACAAGTGACCAAGTCCCCATGCATACAAACACAGTAGATGCTAACCTGCGGTTTAGAATTTAAAAAAAAAAAAAACATTTTGAAACATTTGAAATCCCCTCTGATTATTTTACTTTGCTGCAGGTGCCACAAAGGTTTTCAGAGATGCTACAATTTAAACACAAAATAGACCACACTACAAATTTGTGTTGTGTTTTTCTACTAACTGATCACTGTGGATTAATTAATATATCAAAATGGTTTGAGTTCATGGGGGGCTCCAGGGGGGGGGGTCGTGACAGGACCATTGCTCCCACGAGAAAGGCGGCAGCATGCTTTACGAGTAGGAGTTAGGAAGTCTCAAATAAATCCAGACTTACCTCTTTATTTCTCTGGTATGTTAGTGTGTGCGTCTTGGTGTGTGTCTACTTATGTATGTCTCGTTATTTTAGTGTGTTTAAATGTGTGTTTTGGTATTTTAGTGTGGTGACTGTGTCTGTGTTTTAATATGTCAGTTTGTGTATCTGCTCATATGTGTGTGCCTGGGTATGTTACTGTGTGTGTTGGTGCCTGGGTGTGTGTCCAGTTGTGTTAATGTCAGTGTGTGCTTATGTGTGTATTTGTGTCCGGGTATGTTAATGTGTGTTTTGGGTATTAAGCGTGTGTCTGGGTATGTTAGTGAGGTGACTGTAGACGTGTGTATCTTAGTTTGTGTGTCTGGGTATGTCAGTATGTGACTGTGTGTGTGTGTCTGAGTATGCTAGTGTTTGTGTGTCTGGGTATGTTACTGTATGTGTGTTAGTGTGAGTGTTTTGGTTGGCATATGATAGCGAGTGTGTATCTGGGTATGTTAGCAAGATTGCCTGATTGTGTGTGTTAGGGTTGCGTGTCTGGTTGTGTTAGTGTCTGGGTGGGTGTGTCAGTGTGAGTGTCTGGATGAGTGTAAGTATCTGTGTGTTAGAATGGGTGTCTGGATATGTTAGTGTGTGTGTTATTGTGAATGTATGTGTGTGTGTTTTTGTGAATGTGTGTATGTCAGTGTGTTTGTATCCATGTGTGTTAGTGCTGAGTGTCTGGTTGTGTTAGTCAGCTTATGTGTGTATGCTTATACCTCTCTGGGTATGTTAGTATGTTTGACTGCGTGTGTGTGTCTGGATATGTTAGTGTTGTGACTGCGTGTGTGTGGCTGGATATGTTAGTTAGTGTTTCTGTGTTTGAGCATGGTAGTGTGTGTCTGCTCATGTGTGTGTCTAGTTTCTGCATGTGTGTTAGTATGTGGATCCAGTTGTGTTAGTGTCAGTGGCTATGTGTTAATGTGTTTAGTTGTGTTAGTTTGAATTTATGGGGGGGTGTAGAAATGGAATACATTTAGTTAGTACCCAGGTGGGTGGATCTGGGGGCTTGGTTGGAACAGATAATAGGGAGAAGGACAAAAACAAGGACAGGTACCTGTAGCTGTATGTTCTAAACGTATAATCATAAGTCACGTCTACAAATGCTTGCAGTTTAGTGAATAAGATCCATGAATTTGTGACATAATGGCAACTGAAAATGTATATTTGGTGGCTGTTGATGAGACATGTATAATGAGAAAAATGAAATTTCAATCCCCGGATACTGTCTACATAGAAGGGGGCGCCCTATATGTGAAAGATAATATAAAATCTAACCTAAGGTGAACATAGAGTCAGTTTGGGTTACGTTAGAATTTGGTTATCGTAAAGTAACCGGTGCAGGTGTGATTTACAGAACCCTGGACTAAAAGAGTTACTCTACTAATTGAGGAAATAGCTAAAATGACATTGACGGGGGAAGTTATCATCATGATATGAACTGGAAAGCAAAGCAGGGGATTGTGCCAGGAATACAGACATTATCTTTAAAACAAGTAGCTGAAGAGCCAACTCATAAGGAGGCAAGGGCGTAACTAGAAACCACTCACCCCACTTACACATTCATGCTCACACACACAATTACACATCCATTCTCACACAAACACTTATACATCTATGCTCACAAACACTTATATATCCATACATGCAAAATTGCACATCCATGCTCTCACACAAACACTTACATATGCATGCTCACACACATACAATTACATGTGTAATGTGTAAAGCAACCTCGATGTCACTGGGGGGTCACTTGACACAACGTGAGCCTGGTATGTTCCTGTCTCCCCATGACGGTTCAAGTTTTACAAATGGCCCTTCCGACCTGGACCAGTGAGGTGCATGACGGAATGGCCCTTTTTAGACAGCTTTGAACCAATTTGAGGAAACAAGCACAAGGGGTCGCCTTGTAGTTACGCCACTTTAAGGAGACCATATTACTTTTCACAACTGGAGATTTACAGGGTTGGACTGGGAATGAAAAGCAGCCCTGGAAACATTTGGACACCAGCCCCATGTATTTTATCTCATGGTTGAACTCTTGTACCCACAAGCACCCCTTATCCATACCCGAGTGGTACTATTTGCCATTCAAAAAACTATAATCAATACTCTTTTTATTCCACATTTTTGAAAAACAATACAGAGTTACATGTACAAGTATAAAAACAATTCACTAGAAAGAACAATATAGGTATAATAGCTATTAAAAGAATCCTCTCCCACTCCTCTAAGGAAAAGGTACACCCAAGGTCTCTCTCCCACAGGCTGAGGTACTATGGCTTTGAGACTGATCCCTGAGTCAGCTGAATACAGTTTAGAGAGTAAATGGGGGGGGGGGAGGTTTCCACCTTCTCCAGACAAAGCTTTTCAAATGGTGTGAGAGGCCTAAGATCCGCAGTGAGCATATTAGACGCAGAAATAAGGTGTTTAATTTGGGGGCAAGAAAATTGTATCTGAAAAAGGAGAGGCCGCTGAACCTGTTATATCAGAGCGTGGCCTAATGCCCGAACCCTGAACGATATGGCATAGACGAAGTGAGGAGAAATGGCGACATATGGTCCGAGGACTGCCCAGGAGCGAAGTCCGGGTGTCCTGAAATAGGAAACAAGGATGAAGGGACACTGGAAACATATCCTTCTTTCAGTGTTTTCCTGAAAACCTTAAGGGTAGAGGGTATAAAAGGATGGGCTGAGTATAAGACACATCTGGCAGGATCTGAAATCCATGGTAAAACGGAAGCAGGGCAACCCAGAAAGGCTTCCTCAATAGAAATACATTGCTTCTTGGGGCCAATGGACCATTCAATAATGCGTCTCAAGTGGGCAGCTCTCCAATATAATTCTACATTAGGAAGGCCCATACCTGAAGCTTGGGTCTGGTTAAATAGGAGAAAGACAACCTGGACGAGCCACCTCTCCAGATGTAACGAAGAAACTCACTGTGGCACTTATGGAAAAATGACCTCGGGGGCAAAATAGGTAGCGACTGAAATATATATAAAAATCGCAAAATGTTCATTTTTATAACACTAATCCTACTGAACGAGGAGACGTGCGGAAAGGCCCATCTGCGCAAATCAGATAGGAGGGTACTCAACAATGGGTCAAAATTCAGGCTCTGTAACTTGAAAAGATCTGTGGGAATTAGCAATCCCAAATATTTGATGTAATCTCCTTCCATTTACAAGGCAATCTAGATCAAATACATCCAGGGAGCCCAACTGAGAGGTGGAACCCCATCACCTCTGATTTCGTCAAATTAATTTTGTAATTGGAAAAAGAGCTGAAAAGGTCAAGCTCAGACCTCATCGGTGAGAGAGATCAATAGGGGTCAGTTAAGGTCACAAGTATGTCATCATCGAACATCAATAGAACGTGAGAGCGTCCCCCAATCTCCACACCCCGAATTTTCAGATTATTTCGAATCGCATTCGCATAGTTGGGGCGACATGGGACAACCCTGTCGTGTGCCATTGGAGAGGGGCCCCCAATCAGACCTGATTCCATTGACAGTCACAAAGGCGGCCGGGGATGTGTACAGAGCCTTAACACATGTTAGAACATTAATTCCCAAACCAATTCCTTTCAAAACTTTAAATAGGAAAGGCCACGCCACCCGGTCAAAGGCTTTTTCCACGTCCATAGAGGCCACCACCAGTGGGGTCTTAGTGTATTGTGCATGAGCTATAATATTAACTACCGTAATGGTGTTATCCCTCGCCTCCCTCCCAGGGACAAACCCAACCTGGTCAGAATGAATCAAATGCGGAAGATAATGGTTAAGAAAATTAGCCAGAACTTTCGAGAAGATCTTTACATCAACGTTAATCAGGGAAATTCGCCAGAAGCTACTACACAAATCCAAATTTTTACCTGGTTTGGGGATAACAACTATATTTGCCTGGATAGATGGGATCGAAGGGGGTGCCTCGGGCAACAGTATTAAAGTGTTCAACCATGTACTTGCCTTAAATAGGGAAACATTTCTTATAATACAATACGGTAAAGCCGTCAGGGCCTGGGCTTTTCCCTGGAGGGGAAACCCTGATCGCCTGTTCAATCTCAGTTATCCTCCTCAGCCAAAATCCTACCAATATTATTATGAAGGTACCCATCAACAGTAGGCTCCGAGTCAGGAAGGATTCCTGAAGGGGGAGGTAAGTTATATAGAGAAGAGTAATATTGCTGAAAGCATTGGGCAATCTTATCAGATTGGCAATGGAGCTTGTTATCATTATCCCTAATACGTAAGAGATAAGTCTGCCCCCTCTTTGCCCGCAGAGCCCTAGCCAGCAGTTTACCAGGCTTGTCACCAAATTCATAGAACAGCTGTCTCGTTAGAAGAAAATTACGTTTAGTTCTAGTGTCCAGCAAAGAGGCTAATCTAGATCGGAGAGCCGTCAGTTGAATCTGAAGTGAAGGGAGAAGTGTCACTTTATGTCTAATTTCCAATCCTGCAATTTGTTTGGTAAGAGTAAGGATCAACGCCAAGTGATTCCTCTAAACCGAAGCCCCAAGTCCGATCAGGTGACCCCTCATGACAGCCTTATGAGCTTCCCAATCCACCGTGACATTTTCACTGAAATAACATCAAAGGTGGGAGGATAAACCAGTCATATGGTGAGGATTATCCAGTAGGTTCTCGTTGTCTCCAACTTCAAGAAGTGCTGGGAAGTTGGGCGAAACTCCGTTGCAAAAAAACTGGAGCATGGTCACTTGTCAGCAGGAGAAAAAACTGAAGAAACCGCTGTATTACTCTGCAGAAATGGCCAAAATAGTAGAAGAGAAGAGAAGTAGAATTTAGTAATTATAAAAAAAACTCAAGAGTGGGAAAGATAGATTAGGCAGAAAGACGCAAAGCAAGTTATAAGAGCTGCCAAAGCGCATGCAGAAGAGAATATAGCCTAGACAGTAAAAAGGGAGATAAAACATTTTCAGATACATTTTGGGTTAAGTGACAACCCAGACACTTCTACCCACAAGATTTGACAGACACACAAAGCTTATGTTAGGTGTGCCTTCACTGAAATAACAGCCAGATGTAAACAATGAATCCCTTCCAGACCTATAGTCCCACAATGGGCCACATACATGCCTTAAAGATGAACTTGCTCCCGACGCTCTTGTATCTCCCTTCAAATAGTTATGAGGAGAATGGATTTGTGGACATACAAAACCACATGCTCAAATTTATTTGGCAGGAGTGTAAAGATTAGTCAGAGAAGGCGTGGCCACAAAAAGGAGTGGATCTAATCAATTTGGCATCACCCTACAAGCTTGAGTTCAGACTTCTTGGTTCAGGTACCTGGTGTGTGAATGTGAGGGATGAAGAAGAGTCAAGAATGACCCCAAGGCATTGGGCCTGGTTAGTGGGAGACTAAGTGAGAGATACAGAATTCAGTTACTGGGGCGAAGATGGAAGGAGGGAAGATAATAAGTTCAGTTTTGGAAAGATGAATTTTCAGGTAGCATTGTGACATCCACGAAGAAAAGGCAGACAAGTAGTTTGTAACACAGGACATGAGAGACGGAGCGAGATCAGGAGAAGACAGGTAAATTTAGTATGGAGGGATAGAGAAGGGAGTTGAAGGTAAAAAAAGGGATATGAGAGTAGAGAAGCAGAGTTGTTTAGCAAGAGAGAAGACAGAGTTGTAGGTTCGAAGCATGAATTTGTAGTGAGTAAAGGATTTAGATTTTCTGAAGTAGCATTTAGCAGTGCAACAGCATTTCTGAAGAAAGCATTTGCTTTTGGTATTTCATAGTCGGCATTTCAGTTGTCAAGGGTTACATTCAGTAACAAGAGCTATTCTGTCGAGAGGTGAGGCAAGAGTATTGTTATAAAAAGAGGCTGCTGCGTCTGGACAGGAAAGGGTTAATATGAAAGGTAAGAGAGGTTCCAGTGAGGCTGACAGTTGGGTAAGAGGTGCACACAAGAATAACACCCCAAATACAAAGGTTTATTGCTGAGGTACTGGGGTAGCCATGGAGGTGAAGAGAGAAAATATTTGGAATACTCTAATAGAGCGTAGTGGGGAATAAAGGGATGCAAAGTGTTGGTGCCCTCTACTGACATGTGTAAATAGGTAAGGTGATTAACTTTCTATATATTTAGACAACACAGAGGCAGGTGAGAGAGGGTGGGAAACTATTTCAGTTGTTGTTGGGAAGATGGAGGAGTGTATTGCAGGCTTTGAGTGTTATAAAAGAGAGGGTTGTAATAGAGAGTGTAATAGAGAAATACTGTTAGAATGGACAGTATCCCACATAACCCAGCATGGGCATTCCTGGGCTATCAAGCACAGACAGACAGGGGTAAAAAGCAATTCCTGAACTAGATAAGGGAGGAAAAGAAAGGTGTAGTACAGTGAAGGAGGGGACAAAGGAACTCTAGGGGTTATGATGGGGGGGGTCACACAAAGGTGGTCCAGACAGGGTGCCTGAACAGCTAAAGCCAGCTCTGATCATATCTTGCACTCCATTTCAGGTCACTCGCCAGACCCACACCATTCATCTGCCATGCGATCAGCATAGTATTGTGCTTCTCCCTGCCCTGCACGTGTGGTATGAGGAAATCACACGTGGAGTTACATTAGGGTCAGAAGGAGGAAAGACTGCACTAACTCCGACAGTGTCCTCCTAATCTGTAGACTTTGTTTTTTGGGTGAGGGCGTGATTGTATGTTCTGACAGTGGTACACAACAAACCACACATGTAAACCAAACACACAGCACTGAGACATGCCTTAGACTGAAGACAGTCTGGGGTGGGGCACACAGGTGGGGCACACCTAATAAAGGAAGCAGAGCTGAAGCAAAGAGCAGGAGCAGAAGCAAGGAAATGAAAATAGAACAAAGCAAAAGGAAATCCAGGAATGGATCAAAGCAAAGCAGAGAAACTACAGCAGGACAGATATGCAGCTCCGCAGCCTGGGCAGAACGTGACAGCTAGTGAGTGTGGGGGCCCAAGCAAAAGCTTGCCCAGGGTCCAATCAACATTAAAGATGGCTCTAATCAACATTAAATACAGTTTAATTGCTGGGTGTCTGTCTAACAAGGCTTTATCTTAGAGATAATTTGTGTTGCTTTTTTACTCTCACTGACTCTTACTCACTCTCTCACACTCTCACATTCTCATACTAGCTCACCCTCTCTAACTACCTCTCAATGTCTCCCTACCTTCTTTGTGTCACCATCTGTTTCCCGCAGCTCAGCTTCTTCTTTTATCTTTTTTTTCATGATTTGAAATACTCTGGGGTGTCTAGTTTTCAAAAATATATGGTTTCATTGGGATAAATTGAATAAGTCAGCTTCAAATATGTCCTAAATAAGAAATGGGGCAGAAAGACCAGATGTCAAAGTTCCCAGCTAAAAAAAATACCTCCCAAACAACCCAACAAACCCATGCATGGGTAATATTACTGTACTCAAGAGATGTTGTTGAAGAAATACTGGGGTTTTTTTGACAGTGTCATATACAAGGAGTTCTAAATTTATACCTAAAGTACAATTTTTGTGAAAAAACAAAATGACTACCATACATTTTGGCAAAGGTTGTTGGTAGAATTAGTACATGAAATGTGTAAAACTCCACTATTTGAAATACCTTGGAGTGTCTAGTTTTCAAACATATGGTGTGATGGGGTAAATTGAAATGGCCGGCTTCAAAGATGCCCCAAATAGGACACTGAAGGACCAGATGTCAAAATTCCAAATAAAGAAATTGTGCATGTCCCCAAATAACTTGACAAACCCATGCATCACTGTACTCAAGATAAGTTGCTGAGCACATTTTGGGGTGTTGTTTTGAAGTGATATATACCAGAAGCTGTAAATGTATACCTGAAGTACAAGTTGTGTAGGAAAAAAAACACAAAATAAATTATTAGCACAGAGTTTGACAAAGGCTGGTAGTAGAATTAGTGCATGGAAAGCATTTTAAATACCTTGGCGTATCAAGTTGTATGGTTTGATGGTGTAAATTGAATAGTCTGGGTTTAAAGTTGTCCCAAATAGGACATGGAGACATGATTACCAGATTTGTGAAAAATGGTTTTGAAATAGCAAAACACTACTTGTTGCCCTATAAGTTGCAAAAGAAAGCAAAAAATGCTTTTGTAGAGGCGTAAAAGCCGTTTCAAACAAAACCTTTTTTTTAATAAAAAATTAAAAATAAAATGAGAAGATCAAAAATTGTATCTGAAGAAAGCCCTTCTTGTTCTGAAAAAAACCCCAATATATAACTTGTGTAGGGACATTAAACAAGAAAGTTACGGCTAAACGAGCACTGCAAAAATGTTAAAACAGCCTTTCTGTACAGAAAATAAACAGCCTGGTCCTTTAATGGGCTCCACTGCAAACCTATGTTGTTTGTCCCTATTCATACACCGATCAGCCATAAGATTATGAACACCTGCCTAATATTGTGTAGGACCCCTTTTTGCCGCCAAAACCACCCTGACTCCACTAGACCTCTGATGGTGTGCTGTAGTATCTGGCACCAAGACGTTAGCAGTTGATCCTTTAAGTCCTGTAAGTTGCGTGTTGGGGCCTCCATGGATGGGACTTTGTCCAGCACATCATGCAGATGCTTGAGTAGTTGAAACTTAGGGAATTTGGAGGCCAAGTCAACACCTTGAACTCGTTGTTTTCCTCAAACAATTCCTGAACTATTTTTGCTTTGTGGCAGGGTACATTATCCTGCTGAAAGTGGCATCAGAGAATACTGTGTAATGTGTACATGGTCTGCTATAGTAGCTTGTCTGTTGGATTTGACCACACGGGCCAGCCGTCGTCCCGCACGTGCATCAACAAGCCTTGGCCGCCCATGACCTTGTTGCCTGTTCACTGCTTTTCCTTCCTTGCACCACTTTTGATAGGTACTGATTACTGCAGACCAGGAACACCCCACAAGAGCTGCCGTTTTGGAGATGCTCTGACCCAGTCGTCTAGTCATCACAATTTGGCCCTTGTCAAAGTCGCTCAAATCATTACTCTTTTCATGCTTCTAACACATCAACTTGAGGACAAAATGTTTACTTGCTGCCTAATATATCTCAGCTACTGACAGATGCCATGCTAAGATTATCAGTGTTATTCACTTCACCTGCCAGTGGGCATAATGTTATGGCCGCTTCGTGTATATGTTATGTATTTGGACAGACAGTACATATAATCTCATAAAACCCTGTTTTTTTAGACAACACATACATACATTAACCCATTGTAAGACACCATTACCAAGTTCCATTACATTTTTTGATAACAGATATGCATATGATAGATGCACAGTATGTATGTTTAAATATATGTTTATACTTAGATGTCTCTATATGCCAGCTACATTTTTCTAATCAAATATATTGTCTTTGTCAATAATACAAAGCACAAATCTTACTGTATAAATATACTGCTTTCTGACATACAAGTTACAGCTTTATTTGTATTTAGATATATTGTAGTTATCTCTATAGACAGAATGGGTTACTGGCTGAATAATACAGTATGTAATCACACTGGTTTTAAATGGAAGAGCTCACCCTGTGGTGAGAAGCAGCATGTAAGAGTTGCTTGGTTGCAGGTGGACGGTCTCTGTATCTTTATGCTTTACTACAGAGAGAGTGAGAGGAAGGGGGAATAAATGTTCATACCGTCCACTGAGTCTGCTATACCTCAGGCTTTATTATACAGTTAACAGATTTAATAAAGAATTTAGAATAATTCTTACAATTAATTATTACATAATTAATACAAATATATTTGTCACAAACAAATAATTTTTGTCACAAACAAATAATAATGCATGTTACTGCCCACACTTAACCATCTGCATTGGTAAACACAGAAAGAGTGTCCCATAAAGCTGGTAGCCCCTATATAGCCCATGGGAAAAACACACACCTTGTCACGGGAAGCATTCTAATTACACTACATATGGGAAGTGCCCATAGAATAAACCACTTGAGACAGGTGGAGGCAGAATCACTTTTCCTCGTTTGTATCTAATTTTTCCTTGCATCTAATGATACCTCAACACACAGGGGTCAGCTATGTCTTTGCAAGACTAGTAGTGGGGAAAGGGCAGCTGTGGAGGTACAGGTTAGGACGTTGTGGTCCTGGGCAGCTGTCCCTTTTGCCTTGTGGTGAAGACGCTGCATCTACACATGATCATAGAGCTACAGTACAAGTCTATAATAGTTGTATAATAGATGTACTTGTGGGTGTAACTGAAGAGGAATATATCACAGCAGAGGTAATATTATGGTAGATGCATTACACTAAAATGTGGTACATACACATTTTGAAATGTATGTATTGATCGACAAGCATAAAATTCAGATTAAAAGGCATCTCATTTTGCTCCCAAACAATCACACCCCCACCATACCACTTCCTTCCTGTACCCCTTTGTGTTTCTGCTTAATGTCATTACAAACCTGACATTTTCATTCAGTGACTTCATTGTTTTATTTTTTTCCTGAGAGCCGACCTATTTGCAAATGACTTCTTTTACATTAAATTCTGAATCCACTTCCTAACCCAACTCCCTCCCTTACGTTACTCTTATTTTAGTCCATTGCCTTCTTATCTATTCCTTGCTCTACACTATATTCTTCTCCCAGTGTCCCCATAGTTCTTCTATAATGGCTGATACCAAATGAATGTAAAGAAATCTGAAAATTGTTGTTATCATTGAAACAAATTGTATTAATCCTGATTTTGTATATGCATATTATGGAGGTAATGAATAGAGGGCATTTTGCCATTTTCCTAATCATGCCCTAATAGCTACATGCTTTCCTTTTCCATTTATCCCACAGTTCTTGGACTCCACTTAAATGGAAATCTATTATCTGTGCTGGGAAGAGATCAAATCTACCACTGACCCTTTCTGTAAACTCCATTATCGTTTATTATTACTTCCTGCACCTTTACTCCTTGAATATAAGTGTGAAACAACATAAACAGAGAAAGAAAACATATTAAAGTTATCCACTTGTTACTCAAGTTGTAATATATAACTTTGGTAGTTAACTACAAATGTGCAGATCACCATTAAAAAAATATATGTATTTTAATATTTGAGCTACGACTAGAATAAAGATGCATTTCTTGCAGCACTTTTTCAGCAAATTCAGATCTTTTTTAAATAAATAAATTGTTGCAGATGAAAAATCAGTATTTGGCATCATCAAACCTATATAAATTATTTTTATTGTTATGGATATGCAAGTTCAGTATTTAAAAAGAAACCTTTTATAACGTACACTTGTTCGTATATTTTGCTTTTTCAAAACCTACTATTTCTTTTGTAGATCAGCTGACTGGAGAAACATTCTGTGTTGACACAAAAGTTTATTTAATAGTGAGTTATAGGCGATAGGCTGTATGAAGAATCATTTCATCTCTTAGATTTAACTATACATTTTGATGGGTCAGCTTTAGGAAAACATTGATCTTTGCTTGGACCTGCATGTAACACACCTTTTCTGGTCATAGGGGTATAGAACGGTCTCTAAGGCTTTAATAAATAGGTTCTAGCTCCACGGTGCCAATTGCTCCAATGACTACTATGAATGTAATTCAACGTAAGCACAGGATAAATCAGACCTCTGTAGAATCCCACTACAATATATAGAAGGTAGGGTTATAATAAAGAAAACTCAAAGGACACAAGGTGTTCATGCAAAATGTATAATCTATTTGGGAGGTAAAAGCTGTGTTTGCATGGGATTAGTTAAAAAAACAAATTCACAGGTAAGAATTAACTTTCTGAAGTCTCTGAAGTTCTCCAACTAGGTGAGTATGCAGTATTGGACATCAAAACATAATTTCTCTTTTTTTTGGTTCAGGAAGGGGTGAGAAAGAGGGAAGTAACACCTCTTGAGAACTACAAAAGGTAGGAATTGGGCATTTGTATTCGGGAGAGCATGAAAATGAACACGAATGTTGCGTTTTCATTGTTCAAACCAAATACAGAATAAACTACCGTATTTGCTCGATTATAAGACGAGGTTTTTTTGCTCTGAAAAATACCCCTCGTCTTCTAATCGGGGTCGTCTTCTAATCAGACCTCAAATAGAGGTCTGATTAGGAGACTAAGATCCAGATCCCCCGCACCGCTGCAGGGGACCTGGATCCTCCTGTCTCACCCGACCCCCCCCCATCATACACACACTTACCGGTGCTTCCTGCTGTGTTGCCGGGACAGCGGGTTGACAACGTCCGCTGCAGCCGGAAGGAGGTGTGGCTAGCAGCGGGGGTTGTCTGCGTCCGTCGCATAGACCTTCCCCGACTGTCAGAGATCAGAGTTCCCCGCACCGGTGCGGGGAACTCTGATCTCTGACAGCCGGGGAAAGTATACTCGACGGACGCATACAAACCCCCGCTGCTAGCCACACCTCCTTCTGGTAAGAGAGGGGGGAGAGCGGGGGAAGGGGGGTGAGAGGGGGGGGGAGAGAGTGTGTGTGTGTGTGTGTGTGTGTTAGTTAGTTAAATGGGGGTATAGGGTGTGTGTGTGTTAAATGGGGGCATAGGGCATTTCTGGAGTGGCGTTAAGGGGGCATTTAATAGAGCACTCTGCCTCCTGAAATGCCTTATACCTCCCTATATGCCACTCTGCCCCATAATATGCCTTTTAACCCCCTAAATGCCAGAGTGGCATATAGGGGTATAAAGCATTTCTGGAGGCAGAGTGCTCTATACAATGCCTTTTAACTCCCTTAATGCCACTCTGCCTCCTGAAATGCCTTATACCTCCCTATATGCCACTCTGCCCCATAATATGCATTTTAACCCCCTAAATACCAGAATGGGATATAGGGGTATAAGGCATTTCTGGAGGCAGAGTGGCACATAGGGGGTCAAAAGGCATACCATGGGGCACAGTGGCATATAGAGGGTTAAAAGGCATATCATGGGCCACAGTGCCATATTGGAGTGGCAAGCCTGGGGGCAGATGTGCGTAACTGGGGGACAGGTTGGAAAACACAAGAAATAAAAACAAAAAAAATCTTGTTCTCAATCATAGCTTTTATTAAAAAAAATAGTTTACATGAATTAACATTTACTGGTAAAACTTTTTTCCTTTGGAGTCGTCTTATATTCAGGCTTTTTCTTTTTTTCCTAGTTAATATTCAGATTTTGGGGGGTCGTCTTATAATCAGGGTCGTTTTATAATCGAGCAAATACAGTAATATGGTGGTGGGTAAACATACACGAAAACGAAGAAGCACAACACGAAAAATCTTTGTGTTCGTCTTTGTAAATATCTCCTAGCTAATCTACCTGGTCCCTTCCCCCCATACAATTCAATGCCTCTAGCCTACCTTAAATCGTTGTAGCATTGCAGGGGCTAACGGGAATGCCCTTCATTGGTTCACGCTAGAAAAATTTAAATCTTGGCGCCAAAGCCATTGGTCTCTCCATTGGTTGCTCCGAGGTGCATCTTGACCTGCTCTTTGCTAATGAGAATAAAATCCTTGTTCCTTCCAAGCCAAGTTGCTCAGAGCGGTTGTCTGAGGCTGAGACAACCGCTCTGAGCAACTTGGCCTCTGAGGAACAAGGATTTGAGCCTCGCTGCCAAAAGGCAGGGTAAGGTACACCTCAGAGCAACTTGGCATGGGGACACTAATGGCTTTGGCATCAGGTCCGTGAGAGAGTGACCTGGTTGCCGCCAGGGGGCTCATCTGGCATCAGCCAATTAAGGTGTTAAAAAGAAGTGTCAACAATATAGTGATGTAATAAGTGAAAAATCTAAAAAATCAATACTTCCCCTTTTCTTGTTCACAGCTGCAGCCCTAGAACAATATTCTCCGGCTGTTGATAACAAAAATTACTTCCACTTAAAACATAATATGGATTCATTTTTATCAAAGAAAACCAATAGCTTTGTATGTACAAGGACAGGCTTAACTTACAATATTAAAAAATTAATTCATTGTAATTAAAAAAATGAAGTCTACCTGTTACAATGCTTATGTGGATCCCAATATGTTGGAAAAACAATCAGACCCCTAAAAGAAAGAGCCCTATTATTATTACAAATAAAAACCTCAAACATAGTGTATATTAGAAATAAAAACCTCAAACATAGTGTATATTAGAAATAAAAACCTCAAACATAGTGTATATTAGAAATAAAAACATCAAACATAGTGTATCCCAGCATTGTAATTCATGCCCTAGATTTTCATTGGAGAATTTTAGAATTATAGTAATTGATTTAATTTCTCCCAACTGGAGAGGCTGGAATAATATAGACAATTTGTCCAAGAAAGAAAAAAGGGGGTTGAAATACAGAATTGAAAATAAAGAAGCAGAGGCTCAGCACTCAAATCACACAGGCAACGTTGAAATAAACTCACCTTACCATTTGAGTGCTAATGCATTGAAATACCCCGGTGTGTCTAGTTTTCAGAAATATATGGTATATATGGGATAAACTGAATTGGCCTGGTTCAATCATGTCCCAAATAGGACATGGGGGCAGGATGACAGATGGTTAAATTATAAATTGAAAAATGTACTCCTTCCAAATGCAAACCTATGCATGGGTGGTATCACTGTACTCAGGAGATGTTGCTGAACACATATTGAGTTTGACAGTGACAAACACCAGGAGCCATAAATTCATACCGAAAGTACAAAAAAAATAACTTTGGTAAAGGCTGGTCGTAGAAATAACGTAGGCTGTCTACATTTTTAAAAAATATATGGTTTTGTTGGGGGAAATTGAATTGGCCAGCTTCAAAGGTGTCTCAAATAGGGCATGGGAGCAGGAGGACCAGATGATGCAATTCCAGTTTGAAAACTTAAATTGTGCATGTCTCAAATGTGGCCCTTGCATGGGTATCACTGTACTCAGGAAATGTTACTGAATACATATTGCTGTGTTGTTTTGAAGCGACATATACCAGAAGCTGTAAATTTATACCTGAGTTACAATTTGTGTGATAAAAATACCAAAATAAATAACCAAAAAGTTTGACAAAGGCTGGTATTAAGATGTGCCAGGAAATTAAAGTAAAAGTATGAGTGCAACTACACTTATTTTTTGATTAATTCTAGACATCTGGATTTAGTGAAGAATTCCAGGATAGGGAACATTACATGGTCTGATCATGCTCCGGTATTTTTGGAGATTGTTAACAACCCAGCTTATAATATCAGAAGAAATTGGAGACTAAATGAATCTATATTAAAAAACCCATTAAATATACAAGAATTGTCTAATGAGGCCCAACAATTTTTGAAGCAAAATGATAATGGAGAAGTCTCAGACACCATTCTATGGTGTACATTTAAGGCCTACATTAGAGGAATACTTATTAAGATGGGATCTAGAGAGAAAAAACACCGGGGTCTTTCTTTGTCGGAATTATATATTAAATTAGCCAAATTAGAAAGATCTAACAAAAATAATATAGCTCCCTCTACACTTCTTGAGATAAAAAATGTTAGGAAAGAAATAAATAATAAGGAATTGGATAAAGTCAATTGGATGCTCTTACAGCTAAAATAAAATGGTACTATTCAAGTAATAGAATTGGAAAATCAGTTTCAAATAAGTTGAAATTTAAACGTAAATCTGAAATCATTAAGAAGATCATAGTGGATAATTCTCAACATCTAACTCCAAAAACTATTTCAAATTCCTTTGCTAATTATTACGAATCACTATATAATCTACCCGAGACCACTCATTCTAAGCAGGAAAGTTCTTAAGTATCCCTAAGATTACAAGCTCTCAAAGGGAATACTTAAATCAACCCTTTGCATTAACAGAAATAACAAAAACGATTAAGGATATAAAGCCAGGCAAAGCACCAGGCCCAGATGGTTTTTCTTCTCCTTTATATGTCCTACTACAGAAGATCATAGCTCCACTACTATTGAGATTATTACCTCATTATCTTTAAAAGAGCAGCCTCCCTCAGAACTTCTGCAAGCCGCAATAATACCGATCTTTAAAGAGGGTAAGGACCCTACCCTAACGCTGAACTACAGGCCTATTTCATTAATAAATCTTGATCTCAAAATCTATTCTAAAATTTTAGCACAAAGACTGAATAAAGTCATTCCGTATATCATCCATAAGTATTAGACGGGCTTTGTGGAGGGTAGAAGCGCACCAGATAATACTCGAAAAATCTTAAACCTCATTCATAAAGCCAATCTCTACCAAACTAAAACCACCTTCATGGCACTAGACGCCGAAAAGGCATTCTATCGGGTTAATTGGAGATTTTTAGAGGCTGCATTAAGAAATTTCGGTATCAATGGATTTTTCATAGACTGCGTGATGTCACTGTATTCAAACCATACTGCTAAAGTGGTGGGCCACATGTTGGACTCTGGTTCCATATCAAAAATGGAACCAGACAGGGTTGTCCACTTGCCCCCCTACTTTACGCCTTAAGTATTGAACCCTTGGCAGAAATAATAAGGCAAACGTCTGATATCTCTGGCATAGAAATTGATTCGGAATCGTTTAAAATCGTGGACGATGTCCTCTTGTCTGTGACAAATTTGCTTTTCTATTCCTTCACTTTTTAATTTAATCGATCAATACAGCTCATATTCTAATTATCAAATCAACCTTGGGAAGAAACAGATAATTACGATAGGCCTTCCCCAGGAAGAATTAAAAGAACTTAGAGCTAGGCATAACATAGATTGGCAAGGCAAATAATCGACTACTTAGGAATAAAGATAACAAAAGATCTCCCTTCACTTATAAATTATAATTACACAATTTTAAAGGAAAAATCCAAGACACAACTTTCTGCATGGAAAAATCTTGAAATCTCATGGCTTGGACGAGTAAACTTAATTAATGGATATTTTCTTCCCAAATTATTATACCTCTTTAGAACAATTCCTTTGAGAGTATACCCACATATCCTAAAACAATTTCAACAATCTATTGACCAATTTATCTGGCATAAAAAAAAAACAAGAATAGCTCATAGCATCTTAATTAAAAAATCTAACAGGGGGGTATTTCCTACCCAAATGTTATTAACCTCCATGAGGTTACCATGCTAACACACTATCTTGCATGGGATAACAGTTCAAACAACCTTCCCAGATGGATACAAATAGAACAAGCTGACATCAGGAAGTGTAAATTATATTCTTTATTCTGGGCCGACATACCCCATTTAAAAGGGATAATTAAATCGAATCCCATAATATACGACACACTAAAATTGATCGATAGATTTAAAAAGAAAGTAAAATTAAACTCTTCTCTTTCACTTTCTACTCCTATAGAAATTTTACAACTCTATATTCGGGATATCGATTTAACTAATTGGCTCAATAGTGGTATTCGGTGTTTAGAAAATATCTTTAATCAAAAGTCACTTATGTCCTTTCCTCAGATCAGAGACTGCTACTCTTTACCAACTTCTGAACTTTTCTCCTATATGAGAATTAAGAACTATCTGAAGCGGGTAAAATTAGAAATAATTTTAAGCACAAATAAACTAATGCAAGGACTCTCCACTGACGAGAAAGACTTACCAATCTTTAGGTGGGAAAGCGATCTTAATATCGAGATTGGGATGGAACAATGGCGACAAGCTTTCATGCTGGTGAAAAAACATGTTCAATCGATAAGCTTGATAGAGCTCTATATTAAGATAGTATATCGCTGGTACTTAGTACCAAGCATACTTAAGAAAATCAGTAATAGAAATTCAGATAAGTGCTGGTGATGCTCGGTACATATTGGAACCTTTTTCCATATATGGTGGGAGTGCCCCCAACTTTCTCATCTTAAGAAAATATATTGTTTGTAATTGGCTCCCTTTTTCATTCTCAGTTTCAACTGGCTCCCCAGATGTTCTTGTTTCATCTGGATTTAGATAAATTCTCATTAAAACAAAAGATCTTAATTACTCATGTCTTCTTATCGGCTAAGATCAGCATGGCCAGGCAGTGGAGAAAAGAAGACACATCAGTTGGAATGCAGTTTCTAATCAAATACATTATCAATACTCAATGGAAAGAGCTTACTTCTCCAAAACCAATAATATCAGCAAATTCGATAAAGTATGGGAACCATGGAAAGCAGCCCTGGTAGCGGGACTAGATGAAACTGTTAACTAAAAGGGGCTTATAACATAAAAATGCGTTAATTCTTCCCCCACTAGACTCTCTTTTTTTTGTTTTGAATGCCCTAGGCCCCCTCCACGTGGATGCTTGATGGATGAATGGGTCAGAATGAGTGTTTAAATGTTGGTTTCTATATTTATTTAAATCAGCAGGAACAACTTTAAGCCAATAGAATAGCTTTAGATATCTACTGTACACTCTTGCTTTCTTCTTTTCATTATGATCATTATGATCAAAAATCTGTGTACAATGGTTATCTCTTTATTTTTGTAATGTACAAGAAATGGCTCACCTTTTGAAACGATAAAATAAAAACTTAAATAAATAAAAATATATATAAGAAACCCTAATAATTTGTTACTTACTTAGTTAATAATTTACTTAATAATAATTTTTAATTATAAAGTTAAGCTAATCTTACTAGTACTGGTGTTGTAGTGCTTTAGTTTGTGTTTTGTGTTAGCAACAGCAAGAGACAAAGTAAATTCTTCTTCTTAATAGTATTCATTAATAATTTTATTATATTTAAGTGAAGTGAACTTGTTGGGCTAGTGAGTCCAGCCTCATAAGTGGTGTGTGTTTTTTTGTTCAGCAAGCAGTGAAGCTGTTAATTTTTAATTTTGCTGTTTATTTTTCTAATTTCTTTTAACGAAAGAACAACTGTGCTAAGCAAAGCTTTACGGTAGCTGTAGTACTAGTAAGAAATAGACTTAGCAGAAGTAGTACAACTATATCTTGAGAAACTTCCTCAAATTTTTGGTGGGTTCCATTTTTTTCTTTCTTTTTTAAATCATATTTTTCTTTAATAAGGTATTTTCCCTGGCCCCCTACTTTTAAACACAACACATACACAACATAAAATTTGAAATGGATCCTCCTTTTGGGACTAAGAAAAGGAGAGACAGGCTCCATCTACCGCCACCACCACCACCAGCAGTTCTTCTACGATGCAGCCTTTACGTCAGTCTAGTCGGACAAGTAGGCAAAGCTCTTGGTTATTATTTGGGGAATCATCCAGTAAAGGAAAGGTACCAATAGCAGGCAGTAGTAGTGCTGCTAGGCCCACCAGCTTTATGTTTTTTTATGGAAAGCCGAAAGCACCTTCAAAGTTAAAGAGTAGCACCACTAGTACTATTACTAGCCCAGTGAGTAAAAAGAAGTGCCTATTGCCCCCAGCAGCATCTTCCTCATCCACAAACAGCATGCAAGGTACCAAGCAGAGCAAGTTTAGAAGCAAGACTGAGAGTGGTGTTCCCAATCCCAAGCAATCTCATTTTCTCTCACGGAGCCTTTTTGTAGATAGTCCGCCTCCCAAGACCACCACCTCCACCACCACTAGTGCTGCACCTGCTGTTCCCACCGGTACCGCCACACCATTTCTTCCTGGCACCACCTCTAGCAATCCACCAAGTCTTTACAATATTTTTGTAAAGACAGTTAGAGAGATGGCTACACATAGTGGAACTCCATCTAGCAAGGTACCAGAGAAGCGTGAGACTGAGAGGCCAAGTGCAGAGTTAGACTAGTACTACTACTAGTAGTAGTCAAACTAGTCATGAGATCAGCCTTAGTTCCAACCTAGCAGGAATTCCATTTGATCTGGCTAATCAAGAACTATAAGCCAGAGAAAGTGGAGGAGAGAATAGAGCAGATGAGTGGTCAGGAATCAGATTCCTCAGGGAACAGTCTACGAATGACTAGTGCATAATTTTTCCCTGAGCCTCCACCTTCTCCGCTACTACTATCATCATCACCAACAGCAAAACCTACCAAATCTGGTAGAATTAAAGAAATTAGCAGTCCCGCTAGCATTTCTATGGCCAGTACTCCCGTTTGCATTGGCACAGTTACCAGTGCCACCACCAGTACTGTAACTGTGCCAATAAGAAGAACAACCAATGTTAGTAGCAGTGTAGAGAGCCTAGAGACGGAGAGTGAGATTAATGTGCCATCTCCCTGTGTTCGCAGAACTAGTCGTGTCCAGGGCAGTAAAAGCAGCACCCAAAAGTGCACAGTACAAGGCTGCCTGCCAAAGTGTCGAACACCCTGGAATCCGACCAGTCGTTCATCACGTTCCTTTCTGGCACTGAAAGAGACCCTAGGAAGGGTATCGAACAAAGGCTACGGGCAGCACAGCACAAGCTGCTGGATACTATGGGGCCACTAGCCCAAAGCCTTGGCGACTAGCCAAAGCCTTGGCGACGGGCACTCCGTTAGACGCCCACCTGGTCCGGGAGTTGATCCAGAGGGCGTTCTGTCTGTTGAGCAACGCTAACTGCGCCATCTCGGCGGAGCGTCTCAAGGCCCTAGGAACTAGGCCCTGAAGCCTATGCCCTCCTCCTCGGGGAGAATAAAGCTCAATCGTCTATGTAGCGTGTTTTTCGTTCAGGGGAGCGTTTTTCCTCCAGGGCTGGCCGGTAGAGGGGTCGTGCCGCCAGCAGAGTCGCCTTTGGCTCCAGACCCCGTTTTCCTCACGCCTCGACGTCCTACTGGTCCCAAGACAGCGCCCCATTCGCCCGTGGCTCCACTAGAGGCAGAGGCTCCTCCACCTACCGAGGGAAGACGCCTGCGGGTAAGAGTTTGTCCTCTCCTTCCCCTTATTCCTGTTGCAGGCAGGTTGGCTCATTTTTCCCATGCATGGTCCGCCCTCACTTCCGGTCCCTGGGTTCTCAAGACCGTGGCGGGTTTTCCCCTCCATGTCAGGTCTCTCCTCCTTTCCCTCCGCATCTAGCGTGCTGCTCAAGGGCCCTTGTCGATTCAGAACTGTCCTTGCTACGCGTGAAGGGCGCCATAGAACGGGCCCCCAGCCCTCCCTGTTTCCTGAGCAAAATTTTTCTTGTGCGCAAGAAATCGGGGGAGTTCCACCTTATTATCAATGTTCGCTCCCTAACAAGGCGCGTTTGGAACTTTGTTGGTGGCTCTCGCACATGGATGCCTTAAAGGGGGCGGGCCATTTTCGGCTCGGTTCCAGATCTCGTCCTGAAATCAGACGCCAGCCTCTCTGGCTGGGGTGCGGCGATGGGGGGTCTTGTGTCCGGCGAGGAGCGCGGACTTCACATCAACTGTTTGGAACTCATTGCGAGTTCCTTCGCTGTCCGCAGCTTTACCAAACGCTCCACTCCTACCTTGGCCACATGGATCCGCTGGATCCTTGGCCTGGCTGGCATAGAGGCTTCGTTTGGAGCTCACTCGGTGCGGGGCGCCGCTGCCAAGGTGGCTTTGTCCCTTGCGAGATCTCTCAGATGTCCTTTCAGCGGCAGATTGGTCCCGAGAGTTTACGTTTCGCACATTTTATTTTCGCCCTCAGCCGCATGCCTCTTGGGCTCTGTTGCGGTGTTAATATTGCAAAATATGAAGCCTCCTGTCTTGCTGTAAAATTAGGGATTCATCTAGCTTAGGTACTGTATTAATCTAAATTTTATTAAAGACAGGAGACAAGTATTTTCCCTCCCTTCTGTTTTCCCTCCCTGTCTGATTGAGGGTGTATTTGTTGGTGCAGATTTGCTGTTGTTTTACATGCTGTTTTGTTCCAGCTGTGACCATATTGTCGTCTGGTATTGTCATATTGTCTCTGTTTTTCAGGTCACTGTGCAACTCTTTGAGTGGTTCCGGTTCACTTATCCTGGTTACCTGTGGGTTTCATGCCTGTTCTGAGGTTGCGGTTCCAGTTTTCGGTTTCGTGATGTTTTGGCCTACCTGTTCAACGTCACTGCAAAGAAAGAAGAGGAGTTGCTGGACGTTGGGACTGTTATAGGATCCTGTTCTTGTTTTCCATTATTGTTTTTTTTTGTTTTTTGTTTTTTTTTATAAATTCTCCGTTTATTGAAAGGTTCATAACAGAAAATACCAAAATACAGCACAGTGCACCAAAATGTTATACAGTCATAGCCGATTACACATAGATCTCGTAAAAACATTGATCGAGCATCAACCAGAGAACCGTTCAAGGATACAAAAATCGCAAAAGCATGTAAGAGGCATTACAAGCGACGGTTGTCAAGACATACATATCGAGCAACATGAGACACATAAATGTGAAAACCAACTGCATAATGGTATGTGTAGGATCGAGCAGCGGGCCAGTTCATGCGTCGGAGTGGTATCTGTTGGAAAAGTGAGACCAGCACAAGAGACAAGCAGTCAGGCCGGAGGGTAACATCCGGAGAACCATGTCATAGTGAAACCCAAAAACAAAACAAAAAAGAAAGTAACATAAACAGAAACGATGCGTGCGTCTGTGTAGTTTAGCTAGGACAACAACTCGTGAAACAGTGTGTCACAAGCATGAAAATGGATACATGCCCCAAACCATAGCAATCCCGGGAAGGCAGGACAAAAGTGAAGGAAATCAAAGCTATCAGACACCATTGAGTATCCCAGGGAATCGAGAGGAAGAGGTAAAGTCCCTCCACCAAAACCAACGCTGGTTATATTGAAATTCCTTCCCACGGGAGGTCCATACCAATTCCTCCATTTGGGAAATGAAATGCATTTTGCTGAGCCACACGTGTATTTGCGGGGTTTCCCTCCTCCTCCAGTAGAGAGGTATCACTGCTTTAGCAGCACTGAGGATATGGTAGGTGACCGAGTGTTTATAAGCGGCAACGGAAAGGAGGGTGTAGTGCAATAATGCTGCTTCAGGGGTTAAGACATAAGCAGGGTCATTAACTTCGCGCAGCACACGCTCCACAGTTTTCCTAAAAGGGATGACCAGTGGACACTCCCACCATATGTGGAGAAAAGTGCCTGGCCCACTTTCACATCGCCAGCAAAGATCAGGGACCCCAGGAAGGAATCTATGGAGGTCATGTGGAACCCGGTACGACCTGATAAGCAACTTGTAGGATGCTTCCTGTATTCTGCTGGCCATGGCACCCTTATGTGTTAATTGGATTATTTTATCCCAATCAGCAGTGGTGGAGATGCGCGGGAAATCACGTTCCCAGAGAGCCAGGAAGTAGGGTTTGGAATTAGTATCTAACGCCAGTACATTATGGTTAACCCTCGTTCTTCTATCAAATACCTTCAAACGGTTCCGTATTTTCCAACAGTACCGTTGTTTGCATCTTGTCAACTTCGGTAAGTAAGTATGCCTTTGTTGGTAAGTATGCTAACGTAGGAAATGTACCCATAATTTTTGGAGTCTGTGCCACGTAAATTCAAATGGACCACTTAGCTGGCGTATGCATTAGGTTGCAGGTGATGGCTGGAGCATCCTTTTAAATTATAATTAAAAAATATGGTCACCCTAACTTGTATGGGATTGTGTAATAATGGATACCTCTTTCAATTTACTCCAGTGCTGCCCTCAAATCACATGTTATTAAACCTATTTTTTTTAATAGTACCTAAAATATTCTCCAGTACTATAATATGGTATATTTATTTATACATACGATGTCATGTTAACAGAAACACCATGTGTGAAGAACCCTGTTCACTGAAGCACTTTAAAGCAATTTGATACTCTAATACCCAGAAAACATTATTAGCTCGTATAAAAGATGGATATTATGGAAGGAAAGAGGAGGTTAAGGTTTTGGGTTCCAAATACTTCCTAAACAGGGACACCTGGGAGATATGTTAAACATCATTCATTATATATTCATATATTAACTAAATAACTTAACAAAGCATTAAATACTCCTTGAGTTTAATGCCAATTTCTATCCAACTGCTTTGGACAATTGAATATGTTATATCATGATTCCTAAACCCAAACTGTGTTCTGCATTGATTATTGTGCTTCACCAGGATATAGCAAAAAACTGAAAAATAAGACAGGCTGGTATAATGGACTTTTAGGTTCTACTATTTTCAACACGTTTTATGATCAAAGCTATAAGGTCCAGCTTTCACTGTCACTTACAGAAGGGCAACACACTGCTAAATATGGTTTATAAGTATTGTGTGCAACTGGAATTTGCTTAATATATTCCGTGGGAGCAACGATGAGTTGAATGCAGATATCTGTGGAAAATTAGACATGGGCGCGTGGTTTTTCCTGTGAGAGTTTTTGTTCTGTCCAAGACAGTATTATAATAATAATAACAATGATATATTAAAAAATACTCTGTATACAATAACATTATGATGCAGAATTAGTGCTTAATGCAAATATAGTACCATATTAATTAAATAAACATTAAATAAGCCTAGAAACCAATAGATAATTTAATTGAAATAAAACTAGTAAATCAAAGCTGTACATTATGAATTGATACTAATTACTTACCAAAGTTAAATTGATCACATTGTTTGAAAAAAAATTATTCTGCAACACTTGGAAAATAATTTACAAGTAATAGTACACTGATATTTCTCGTTTCATGTATGTCCTGGGGAACATTTTTATACAGCAGAAGGAGGAAATGGAAAGAAAAAAAAGTGTGCATTTTTATAGTTTAATAACTTACTGATGTTAGAAACAATGAATCTAGAAACATAACCTTTATCTGTCTGAACATGACGAGATATTATGTTCAATGTGACCGGCTACTGAGCAATCGATGACCATGCAACACCATGGATGAGCTACATAGATGGAGCTACCACTCCAAAGACTGGTGTGGACTGCACTCAAAAAAAAGCGGTAACATTTAAGGAGAGAGTGACAGGGTTAGCACAAAAATGTGCTATAGCATCGGGAAAAATCATGTAAGTAATACAAGGGAATTGTCACTGGGTCTATACAGATGACTGTAATGACTCAGAGCGCCCAAAGATGGTATTCAGGAGTTATTGTGCAGCCACATACCAGGGCCCTGACACAGCAGCAGATGTTGTCCAAAACAAAACAAAGTGATATCCAGCAGGCACCCTGGAGCAGGCATGAGACATAACGGAACATAGAAATGGGCAGGATGCTGCAGGCTGGAAGTAGGAGAGCTAAGCAGAGTATATAGCAGAAACATAGCAAGCAAGGAGGACAGAGCAAGGGACAGAGAGACGGAGCAAGGAACATAGAAAGACAAGACATACCTGGTACAGAACACAACTAAGGACAGGGAACAAGGCAAGGAACACAGGGGATGGAGTGAGGAGTCAGTATCCTCGGACGCTTCTCCTTTAAGCAAGGATAGGACATCTTAACTGGGACATGGGGAGAGGAAAGATGAACCAAAATCCTCAGATGATTCAGGGAAAAAAAGGGTAAAGGTACATGAGACAGACAAACATGAACAAAAACTAGCCTAGGACTATAAGATAACAATTGGAGATTCCGGTTCATACAACAATAGTATGCTTAGCCCACCACTACGCCAAAGTACTCCAATAACACTACACCCAGCCTACTGAATAACTAAAGCTGAAACAAAGAACAGAGGAGGACATACCTTTAGACTGCAGACTGAGACAAACATAACAAATGGGTGGGGCACACCTTATAAAGGAAACAGAGCTTAAGCAAAGAGCAGAACTGGAATCAAGGAATCAGAAGCACAGAACAGAGCATAAGGAAATCCAGAAATGGATCACAGCAAAGGGGAAACGCTAGCGAAGCAGGGAGAACAAGAGAGAAGCAGCTCTGCAGCCTGAAAGGAATATGCAAAAGCTCTGTAGGCTAAACATTTGGCTCATAACCTTTAACAAAGATGTATGGTTTTGAGCAGCATAAGATTATTTATCTAGGCTTCAATTACTTAGGTTTAAGAAGAAAAAAGAACTATATATATACATATATATGTGTATATATATATATATATTATGTAATAAAAAGAGAAAAATTAATAACATGAATTTAAATAGAGCAATACAAGAAAAAGTTAATGATTAGAGATGGTTTTAACAACATTAATTTAAAAGTTTAGTTTAGCTGAAACTGAAAAATGACATCTATTCCAATAAGTATAAAATATCATATCTTATATAATGTATTTTTTTAATAATTACATAATCAAATTGTTTGTATCCACAGCTGTTTAAATAATGTGTTACCATCTAAGTTAACACTAAAAGGTGACAAAAGTGATATAATTAATTGTATGTATGAAATATAGGCCATGCAAACTATAAAACTGGCATTAATATATACATCAGGTGGATAACATTAATGATTATTGTTTAGAAGTGAGTTGATATACATATACTGTATATATGCATATACATGCTTATTGTTGGGTATTGTAGACATTGTTTATGTTTAATAATGTAGGTCCTCAAAACAAAAGTGTAAGGGAAAGAGCTAGACATAAAATTCTGTATAATTGGAAATTATTCTAGCCTTGGTGCACAAATAATTATAATTTTAATAAAGACAGGAGGCGAGTATTTTGCATAATCTTCCTTTACTCTCACAGTAGCAGCAAAGAAAGAGTTAACAACTTGAGTGGAATAACCAATAGATAAACACCACATAGGAGCTATATAAACCCCTAAGCCCTCCTCCTCATCCTCTTTCGGAGCTGAGAACCGGACTGAAGAAAACGTCCTCCAAACTGGTCGATAGTCCAACAACTGACGTGAACCCCGAACTGAACTGGAAACCGGAAGCCGAATCCTACGGAGACGACGGTGTCTTCCCAAACTGCGTCAACAGAGCCCAAACACGGGTAGGTTAAGCGTTAGCACGCCACAGTGAGTTCACGCTGAAAGAAAGAGAAAACACGTAACAGGACCAGATTCTTGCCACACATAAGCAAAATCACGTAACGATCAATAAAGGCCATCGTAGCCGTAAACAAAGTGACAAGAGGAGCATAGGCAATCATTGAAAAAACATGCAATAGGAGAAATCCCTGATACTACTTACCCAAATACGGGAGGGAAGGGAGGGAAAATACTCCCCTCCTGTCTTTATTAAAATTATAATTATTCGTGCACCAAGGCTAGAATAATTTCCAATTTTAAGGCAAGACAGGAGGCTTCCTATTTTGCATTTTTAACGCCTGCAATTAAAGCCACCGCCGCAGAAGACACTGGGTGAAAGTAAAATTCCCGGATAGTGGAAGCTCGGGACCAATCCGCCGCCTTGAGGATATCTTCCAGCGCTGTCCCAGACCTAAGGGCACAAGACGGTGCGGCACCCCGAACCGAATATGCCCCAAAACCAGCATCCACTCCCGCCAAAGACAGGAGCCAACGGATCCAACGGGCTAAAGTCGGGGAAGAGACCACCCTAAGGACGTACCATAGCAGAGCGAGATAAGTACGACCGAACACATCTGGCCACACAGATCTTAGGGTCATCAAAGAAGTAAGGATAGGAGACAGACGAGGAAAACGACTTAGTTCTCCTATGGATCTGGAACACCAGACCCTCCGGCGAAAAAGAAACAGCGTGAGTATCGAGAGCCTTGACGTCTGAAACCCTACGAAAAGAAAGAAGACACAACAAAAAGGTAAGTTTTGCCGACAACTGACGAAAAGAAAGAGACTCATTGTCCGGCCAGGAACGCAGAAAATCGAGCACCACAGCAACATCCCACAGGGAAGAATAGCAAGGCGCCGGGGGCCGAGATAAACGAATGCCGCGGAGTAAGCGGCAGACCAGAGGAGCCTTACCCACCGGCTCACCCGAAACGCCCACATGACCGCCTGAAATGGCAGACCGGAAAATATTAATCGTACGGTAAGATTTCCCGGAGGAAAACATCTCAGCCAGAAAATTAAGTACAAAATCTAAAGGGGCTGAATGGGGATCCACTTGCCGTCCCACACACCAAGTAGCCCAACTTCGCCAAGCTGCCCGGTACGACTTTCGGGTACCTGGAGCCCAAGATTTGCGCAGCAAGGATTGAGCTGTTTCCGATAGGCCTGAGCCTGATCTAGGTCCCCCGAGATTGTCCACGCCACCAGGAGAAGACGCCCCTCCTGGATGAGAGGATGAAGTTGGCCGTCCGAGCCCAACAGGAGAGAAGGAAAAGACGGGAGAGCCAGAGGGTCCCACACCGACAGTTGCAACAGAGCTGGGAACCACGGCTGCGCATGCCAGAGGGGGGTCACCAGGACCAGAGAGCCGCCGCCGCGACGTAAGTGGTAGATGACCCTGGAAATGAGGGCGAATGGGGGAAACGTATACGCCCCCCAGGGCGGCCATACCTGCATGAAGGTGTCCGTCGCCAGAGCCTCCGGATCCGGAAGCCAGCTGTAGAAATCCTTCGTCTGGCGATTCGTCCTGGACGCAAACAAGTCCAGATGAAACGGTCTCCTCCGAAGCTGGAGATCTTGGAAGACTTGCCCGTGGAGCCTCCAGTCGCTTGCATCCTGCCAGTGACGAAAGAACCAATCCGCTAGAAGATTCTCGACGCCCGGGAGATATTCTGCCTGTAGAGTGATATTGCGAGCCAGACAAAAGTCGAAGATATCCTTCGTTACTTCCGTGAGGCGTTTGGAACGTGTGCCCCCCAAGCGGTTGATATAGCGGACCGCTGAGAAGTTGTCCATCCGCAGGAGGAGACAGCAGTCCGAGCGGTCTTTGGCCAGGCTCCGGATCGCGAAGGAACCTGCAATCAGCTCCAGACAGTTGATATGGAGCGAGCGTTCAGAGACCACCGACCTCCGGTCGCTTCTGAGTCAGAGGCGGCGCCCCAACCAAGGAGACTGGCATCGGATTCGAGAACGAAGTCCGGTTGAGAACCGAAAATCGCCCGACCGTTCCAGGCCTCCATGTGGCGAAGCCACCAGAGTAGTTCGTGGCATACCTCTTGCGTCAGGCTGATCACTTGGTCGTAAGACGGAATCCTCCGCAGGTGGTGAGCTTTGAGGCGTTGAAGCGCCCGGTAATGAAGCGGAGCGGGAAATATCGCCTGAATGGAAGACGAGAGGAGTCCCGCCACCCGAGCCAGGAGACGAAGGGAGCAAAAATCTCGGCGGAGAAGAGCCCGAATTTCCTTCCGAATGGAGACTATTTTGGTTCTGGGAAGGCGAAGCATAGCTGCTTGCGAGTCTATCTCGAAGCCTAGGAAAAGAATATGTTGACTCGGGATTAGCTCCGAGTGTTTACAATAAAGCCGAGCTCGTGAAGGGTCCGAACGACGAAATCCGTCTGAGAGAGAAGAGTCTCTCGGCAACCCGAAAATAACAGGATGTCGTCCAGATATACTATGCACCTGACGCCCCTGGATCTGAAGAAAGCCATGACCGGCTTTAGGAGCTTGGTAAAGCACCATGGGGCTGAACTGAGGCCGAATGGAAGGGCCTTGAACTGCCAAATCTGTCTGCCCCAGCGGAATTGGAGAAAACGCCTGTGATCGGGATGTATGGGAACGGAAAGGTAAGCGTCTGTGAGGACCAACCTGGTGAACCAATCGCCCTCCGACATAAGGTCTCTGAGGAGATGGATGCCCTCCATCTTGAAGTGGCGATAGACTACGAAGGCGTTGAGGGACCGCAGGTTTATCACAGGGCGGAAGTCGCCGGTGCGTTTGCGAACCAGGAAAATTGAGCTGAGGAAGCCGATGGGACCGGGAGCACGTTGAATGGCCCCTTTGTCGCGCAGAGCCCGGAGCTCCTTCTCTATAAGTGCTTGGTCGGCCGCGGATCTGAACGCAGGGCGAGGTCTGCGTACCTGAAAGGGGGGAGAGACAAAATCTACGCGGAAACCTTGGACCGTTTGGAGGATCCAAGGGTCGGACGAAATCCACACCCAGTTGTGGAAAAAATGGGATATATACGGCCCCCAACCCTCAGCGGGAAAGAATGATAAGAAGCAGGTGGACTTACCAAAACCGGAACGTCCCCTGGGGAATCCCTGAGCACCTCTGCCTCTGTAACCTCCACGTGAAACGCCTCTTTGGAGGTAAGGTGGTCTGTAGGAGGCCTGCGGTTGAGGGAAGGTCCTGGGGCCTTGGGATGAACCACGGCTGGCGGCCCGGCCCCGCGGTCGTCCAGCCCTCCCGGAAAAACGAATATTCGGTTGGAAAACCTTTTTCATGGAAAGTTTCGCTTTGTTCCAGGACGTCATAAGTGACACATGGCGATTAAGCTCTTTCACAAACGCGTCACCGAAAAGCAAGCCAGGAGTGGCTGCTCCTAAGTCTTTGTTGCCCAACTCCACCAGGCGAGGATCCATGCGTAGGAGAGCTGCCTTGCGTCGTTCAGTGGCGACGGCAACGTTAGTGTTCCCCAGAAGGCAAACTACCCTAAGGGCCCAGTCACGAATAACTTTAGGGTCTTGTGTGGTATTATGCAGGAAAGCCCTGTCCGCCAGGGACAAAATTTGGGTAACGGGTCCCACCAGATCTAGGACCTTGTCCTGGACCGACTTGAGGCCTTGCTCCAAACCCCGTCTTGGGTCTTTTTTATGAATTGACAGGAGAGCGACCACATTGGGGTCAAACTCTGGGGTGAGAGCTACCTTGTCTGGTATACATGGTCGGGGCATTCGGCTCGGAGCTTATTACGAACCTCCTTGGGGAGCGGCTTTCTGAGCCATTTATGGAGGTATAGAGCGATATGCTCGGGAGGAGCCCATTCAGTGGCCCTAGGGTGGCGCATGGTGGTGGGGTCAAACATAGAGGACCCAGTAGGGTCAAGGACTGGGAGGTCGGTAGACGTGGAGGCTGAATGGGACTGAGGGGGATCGGCAAGGTAGGGCTCATCCACCAAATACTCACGGACGAACACGGAGTCAATATCTCTGGACGAGGCCAGATTAAGTGATACATCAGATCCATTAGAGGAATCTGCGCGCCATTCGTCCACTATGGACAGCGGATAATTAGGAGTGCCGGAAGATTTGGGGCGTTTAGCGGGACCCTTGCCCGCAGATATACTGCTGCCCTTCCAGGGGCGTTTAGAACCGGAAGCCTCCCCTTCTGATTTATCAGATTCTGACTCTGAGGGGACATGAGAAGGGCCGGACTGGACAGGGGGTTGCCCTTGGTTAGGTAAATTGGCAGACAATTTAGAAAAAAGAGACTCTACCGAAGTAGAGAATTTTGCTTCCAACCAAGCCATAAAGGCATCTTGGGAGGGCATGTTTTCCTGAGACATATTGTCTGTAAAGAAAAAGAGAGGGAAGCATAAGGGGCAGGTAAGTAAAATCAGAAGGCACTGTTTACGTATACAATGTATGATATATCATCCACAGGGTAACCAAAAGGATCTGAAAGCGTCCCTGAGTAAGATACACGCAGTGGAATAAACTAGATTAGCTGAAAAAATGCGATCGGAACTCACCAGATTAACCTAGTGAGGGCCGGTCGCGGAACGAAAAACACGGCCGCAAGCCGAGAAAACCAGGGAGTAGCAACGTGGCTGCTGTACGAGAGGACAGGGAGCAACAATATGGCGGCGAGATCTCGCGACGCGAGACCACGCTGTCAACCAAAATGGCGCCCGAAGCGCCAGAAGCAGCGACAAAAGCCCGCGAACCGCGGGTGAACGAAAGGAAAGACCAGGGAAGGTAAACGGAGGTAGCATGAGAAACGGAAAGGAGAAAGGTAGGTAAAACCGGAGGTAAAAGAGGGAAGAAACCGAGGAAATCGGCAGACAGAAGCGGAAAGGCTAGGGAAAAAGAAAAAACTTAGAGAGGAACAAGGTAATGTCGGGAGGTCGACAGGCAATGAAACCCGGGACCCGGGAGGAAAAGGAGGTTAAAAACCTCCTCAGAGACGGGACCACAGAGTCCGCAAATCAAGAGAAAAGCACCTAGACACAAACTGAAATAAACCAATATCGTAAAATACCGAAAGCAACAAAATAAATAAAAAATAATAAAGAAATATGACTAAAGCAGTAATAACCAGTAACCGAAAACACTGTAATCAATAAGGTGTAGAATGTAAATATGTCTAAATAGTACCAGTATTTGACAAAAGGAAGAGGACTGACCTGCAGCCACGGTGAGCAGCAAAGAAAGAGGATGAGGAGGAGGGCTTAGGGGTTTATATAGCTCCTATGTGGTGTTTTTCTATTGGTTATTCCACTCAAGTTGTTAACTCTTTCTTTGCTGCTACTGTGAGAGTAAAGGAAGATTATGCAAAATAGGAAGCCTCCTGTCTTGCCTTAAAATTGCTAATTATCCTAATTTTGATAGAGTTGAGAATTGAAGAATAACAGTCAAGTGATCAAATTTATATAGGCCAATATTATAAATATTTTTTCTCTGTAGGTGTTATGAAATTAGTCAAATGTTTATCACGGCAGTAGTGGTATAGAAAAAGCACATTAGTCACAGCTCACTTATAGATAATGGGTGGTAAGTTACTTACGTATGCCATCTTCCTAATATGTAAGAGTGGAACTGTCGATTACATTTCTTTATTAGAATTATGTATCTCAGGAGATGCTTTTTGTGTTCCCTGTGTTTTATTGTAGAATCTGGTGGAGCCCTTTCTATTAACTCTGTAGGGCCCTATATCATTTTAAGGGGTAACACAAATACTAGAGCAAGTATATACTTGGTAAGGATTAGTACATTTGTACATATCTATTGGTGTATATATGTATATGCTTCTTGGGACCCCTGGCACTGGTTGCTCACATCAATTCATACTATCTTTGGCACCCAGATTGCATACATTGAAATGGCCCAACACCCATATTGCACACATATGACTGGTCCCAGGACCCAGATTGCATCCACAGTTCATGCCGACCCAGCTTGCATCCAAATGAGTCACCCAGACAAAGACACAAGTTCACACACTAATATACACAGACACATGCTAACATACCCAGACAGACACACACATACACGCAGCTCACTTACCCTGAAAAGCCTCAGCCTGTCCTTGATGCAGCTTGGCCTGATAGCTGCCACTCAACTCCCACTGGTGACCCTCGGAAGCTTGGGAGATAAAGAGTTAAGTCCATGTGCCGGAAATTACCTCTTTATCACTGCTCACAGAGAATGCCTCTGTCTATCTCAGGTGTGTCTGTGGGGTTGTTCTTATCTGCCAACACATTCTATGTTTCTATGGAAGGCTAGAATGGGGCATGCTCCAGTCATTCAAGAATCCAAAACTATAGATGTGGGGTGTTCCAATCTTACCGACCGTCTGGAACATTGTGCCTTGAGTGATGGTTTTGAAATTATGAATTATACTTGGTATCATTACGATAGATTATGCAGATGAGTGAAGAGCTGTACTAGTCGAAGGATATTAGTTTGTTTTATTTGAATTTGTGAACTTCCTTCTGCATGGGACATTTGTAAATGGAATCTCAAGAAGAAAGCCCGATATCTTGTGTAGTTGGTGTCTCAAGACATCAGTCCAGAGATTATTTTGAATTTAAATTTTTAGCTAATGTTAGGTTATTTTCTTCCTCCTCTTTACTAATATATTCACGCACCAAACGCACCAAATGTGACGGCTCTAGTAGGAGGGGCAAGTTAATCTCTTTTTTTGTCTAAGAATAATCTCTAATCAATTCGACACAAAACGCTTGTCAGCTTTCTTACAAAATAGTTAATCCCTCAAAATCTGAATATTGAAATAGGGCCAACAAAATAATTTAGCCTGCTAAGAGACCAAGGCAACATGTGAATATTTTTTTTGTCCTGAATTTTATGTGTTTACTTATTTATGGGTTGCAACCTGTTTCAGAGAACAGTATATTTTAATTAGATGAAAATACTGCTGTTCTAGATAATTTTACCCCCCAAAAATAACATTACCATTTAGAATATGGTTGCTTGTCTACTGTTTAAAGAAGAAAAAATAAAACTAGTTATCTAATTCTCCAAATAATCGGGAATAAGTAAAGATTCAATTAAAATTAAGAGAAGATTCATACTCTTCCTCTCTGCTTATTATAAATAATGCTAAGGCATAAAGAGAGAAACCATTTGGGCCATATGCCAGTATAAAGGATATCAGAATATTTTGAGTGAGAAATCAAAATAAAAATGCAAAAAAATAAGAAAAATATAAAAATCTATACATTTGAGCTGAACTGGGAGGAGGCACTGCTATAAAGTTTCTTCCTATGCCAGCAATTGCGTGTAGAAAGAGGGATGGCATAAACATTTATAGTTTATGGGCACTACAAAAAGTTAGATATTGTAGGATTGTCAATTTTGTTTAGACGAGAGGCCATAATTTAAAACCAGAGGGTCAGTGCCTCAGATATAAGTATTACTTATAGAAACATAGAAACATAGAAAGTGACGGCAGATAAGAGCCAGAAGGCCCATCCAGTCTGCCCAACCTCTGAGTACTCTCCTTTAGTACTTGCCCTTATCCTATATCTAGCTTGGCATTATGCCTATCCCATGCTTGCTTAAATGACTTTACTGTATTAACATCTACTTCACTGAATAAGTGTAAGAA
Organism: Spea bombifrons; assembly: GCF_027358695.1. NCBI lineage: Eukaryota > Metazoa > Chordata > Amphibia > Anura > Pelobatidae > Spea > Spea bombifrons. The sequence goes on from NC_071098.1 coordinate 17,019,658, forward strand.
CCTTTAAGCAGGAGTAGTGGAGGTTAATTCAGTGATGGAATTTAAACATACATGGGATAGGTATACAAATGTCTAGAATAAGCTATAACACAAAGGAACAGATAAGGTGGAAAAACTCGGTGGAAAAAATGATTTGCATCTGCCATCAAACTCTATATATCTGTTGCTAGCTTGGGACCATAATTCACTAATAAATAAAAATGTGATTTTGTATATTATGGTGAATTTAAATATTTTTCTAAACAAATTGAACATATTATACTTGGTATACTAAATCTCATTGACCAGAACTTTTAGTCCATAGTTTGCTGCCTAGCCCTATTTTCCCTTAACTATACTTCAGCATTCTCTTTGTAAGTGTAAAATAAATAAAAAAATACCAGTCCTTGTGAAGGTTTACAGTTCATGAAAAACTCTAGAAATGTGCTTAGTTAATCACTCTACTCTCCCTTCATTTCGTAGCCTGACAAATTCAGTTTCAGATATTGATTTTATCATTTTCAGTCAGCACAAACAGAGCATGTCAGTCATCATAACAAATGTACATAATTTCATCCCTGAAGAACAACTTTAATGCATCACCCCTTGTATCTCGCTTACTGTTTCAGCAATCGTTAAAGATGTTATTGTGTTTTGAGACACCGGTCAGGCAATCAGGGATTCTTTTAAGCAGGAGGAGAGAACAAAATTGCTATTTTGTAGAAATAGGTAGATACACTATAAACCTAGATGCATGATGTCGCTCCAGTGTTCATAAACAGTGGATACCTGCTTTTTGAGCAGTTTTCATATTACATTTATTGTTATCTTGCAACTGGCAGTATATTGGCAAGTAAAGGAGGGAAAAAGTGTTAATAGACAAACCCTAACTCTTGTGTTTTTTTATATGTTTTATATCAGTATTGGCTGAACACAAAACAGAAAACCCTGAGTGTTACTGGACAAATATAGGGCTCAATACTTCTATCCCTGCATAACTGAAAAATATTGAAATGGAGGTTTAGGACCTGAATATAGAAAGCAGAGATGTATTTACATGTGGCAGTAGAGCACATGCCCTCAAATAATATCACCTCTCACTTTCCAAGTATAAGTTTAAGGGGAGCTCTTCTGCAGCAGCCATGGAAAGATCTGTCGAACAGATCCCTATAACATGGTCCCTTGGGCAGCTGGCCCATGTGGAGCGCCACATGATATCCTGCTGTCCTTTATTGTTTGGAGTACAAGGGAGCAAAGCATACAAACCTGTCCAGGGGGTGGACAGATTTTTACTTTGGCATCAAGAAGCACCATTGCTTTTGGTGCTGCCCTAAATTTAGGCCTACCCTAAACATCCAGCTGGTATTGAAATAATCTCCAATGTTTAAAGCATTTATGGTATTTCAGTTGCAAAGTTTATTAGTTCACAAAGGTGACTGTTGACAAGTGAGTAATGCACACAGTTTTAAGCAGCTGCTAGGCAGTATATATTGAGATGGTATTTAGCTGTAATCTTGGTTACCTTAATGTTTGAGGTACCAGTGTTTAAGGTTTTAATACCAAAACATCATCCTTGGTATGTTGCTGTTTTGTGTGATATTAATGCAAATTGAGAAATAGAAGGTACGATGACATGCTCTGGGAAATTTATACAGGTAACTGACCACAGGCCATTGCAGGTTGCAATTAAGCATAAAGACCAAAAATCTCTTTCTTACCAAACATAGGTGGGTATACTACAGGACACTTTTATACTACTATCTCCTGCGTTTGAGAATTTTAATTGATGGCCATCTTAGGTTCATGATGGCCATCATGAATAAATTCTGAACTCACTGCAAACTGGGGGGTGTTTTTAATAGTATTATAAAGATGAGTAGGTGACCAAGTCCTAGAGAGTTTGCTATGATATTCTCTGGCTTTTCTAATTTCTACTGTTCATATCAAGAATCGGTTACAGAGGACTGACAGCATTTGACATTTAAACTATGAGCTCTGCATTTACTAATGTAACCACTAGAATAATTTACTTTGCAAAGAGACTGTAGTTTAACCAAGAGCTTGGATATATCCTATCAATGATGATGATTACTAGGACAACTTTAAATATGTGTTAAATATGTGGTGTTTACAAATCTAAGTGCATGTTTTTTTTTAAAATTTTGTTTAGATCATAAGATCATAACCATAATGGAATGTGTAATTTTGATGAGTGACGTTGTAGTCTCCTGATACATATTTTAATAAAATCTACCAAATACGTGTGCTGACATGAGCCATTTATCAGTAAGTTATAAGCAAGTGCTATTATTGCAAGTTAAAAATAAATCAATAATTCATCTTCGCAATGACATTGTTAAAAAAAATTGGATAGCTAGGGAATAATCAATATCAATAGGATTCCTATTTATACATTTTACAAGCAAAATCTGCCCCCTGTGATATTACTTTAGTCTCTTTGTAACCAATAACTGTATTGGAATTTAACTTGATATTGATGTTTGAGTTGTGTGCCTCATAGAGGCCTTGAGTTTTTGCTTAGACAGTGCTCTGTACTATGGGCGTTTGCAGGATTTTTTTCCTGGGAAGGGGCAAAATATTCACACCACCTTTTCCCTCTCTTACCCTAATACCTCATTACCTGTTGCCTATTGCCTACCTTTATTGGCTCAGGAGTGGGGTTTCCTGGTGGGAGGCAAATGTTTGTTACCCATTTATAGGAATAATTATATGACTATGGTAGTAGCAGTTAACAGACCAACATGTGCTTGCGCACCATGAGAACTTTAGTTTACAAAAGAGTGGCAAATATTAGTCACAACTACCCCAGTCTACAATCCCTATGGTTTTCAGCCAGTAATGGCTTACTGTATATCATGAGAGCTGCAGTCAACAAGAAAACACTTTAGTATAGGCCAAGACAACCCCAGTCTATAACTATATATATATACAGTATCTCACAAAAGTGAGTACACCCCTGACATTTTTGTAAATATGTTATTATATCTTTTCATGTGACAACACTGAAGAGATGGCACTCTGCTACAATGTAAAGTAGTGAGTGTACAGTCTGTAAATTTGCTGCCCCTTCAAAATAATTCAACACACAGTCATTAATGTCTAAACCTTGGCAACAAAAGTGAGTACACCTCTAAGTGGAATTGTCCAAATTGGGTTTAGGTTTGGAGACATGCTTGGCCAGTCCATCACTTTTACCCTCAGCTTCTTTAGCTAGGCAATGGTCGTCTTGGAGGTGTGTTTGGGGTCGTTATCATGTTGGAATACTCCCCTACAGCCCAGTCTCCGAAGGGAGGGGGATCATGCTCTGCTTCAGTATGTCACAGTACATGTTGGCATTCATGGTTCCCTCAGTGAACTATAGCTCCCCAGTGCCAACAGCACCATGAAACTCCCACCACCATGTTTGACTGTAGGCAATACACACTTGTCTTTGTACTCCTCATCTGGTTGCGGACACACATGCTTGACACCATCTGAACCAAAAAGTTTATCTTGGTCTCATTGGACCACAGGACATGGTTCCAGTAATCCATGTCCTTAGTCTGCTTGTCCTCAGCAAACAGTTTGCGGGCTTTCTTGTGCATCATCTTTAGAAGACCCATTTGATTCAGCGTGTGGCTTATGGTCTGAGCACTGACAGGCTGACCCCACCACCCCTTTAACCTCTGGAGCAATGCTGGCAGCACTCATACGTCTATTTCCCAAAGAAAACCTCTGGATATGACGCTGAGCACGTGCACTCAACTTCTTTGGTCCACCATGACAAGACCTGTTCTGAGTGGAACCTGTCCTGTGAAACCGCTGTATGGTCTTGCCCACCGTGCTGCAGCTCAGTTTCAGGGTCTTGGCAATCTTCTTATAGCCTAGGCCATCTTTATGTAGAGCAACAATTATTTTTTTCAGATCCTCAGAGTTCTTTGAAATGAGGTGCCATGTTGAACTTCCAGTGACCAATATGAGAGAGTGTGAGAGTGATAACATCAAATTTAACACACCTGCTCCCCATTCACACCTGAGACCTTGTAACACGGGTCACATGACACCGGGAGGGAAAATGGCTAATTGGGCCCAAGTTGGACATTTCCACTAAGGGGTGTACTTACCCCTTGGGGTGTTGCCAAGGTTTAGACATTGATGGCTGTGTGTGTTGAGTTATTTTGAGGGGACAGCAAATGTACACTGTTATACAGGCTGTAAACTCTCTACTTTACATTGTAGCAGAGTGTCATTTCTTCAGTGTTGTCACATGAAAAGATATAATAAAAATTATGTGAGGGGTGTACTCACTTTTGTGACATACTGTAAAAGGTTGTCTGTATTATCTAGTTATACTTTAAGTTTTAATGTATCATTTTTTGCCCTTCTTATACGGTACACTTTTGGCAACATAAAAATACATTTTGTCTGTATTGTTCATGTACAAATGCCATTTTAATACTTTTTGTTACTATGGAGAGTTACACTTTCAGCCATGTCAAGGCAAAGTGTATATATCTCTCATGTACAACTTATGTTTCAATATAAAACACCTAGGGGCAGAGTAAGTGTGATGTAAAACATATGTCAATGACGTCCGAAGACTTTCAAACAACATTAATCACTCTCAACACAGAAAACAATGACATTGCCATCATTCATTTCTTTGAATAATACAATATATGCGTTAACTAACGTAAGAAATGTATTCAATAAACAGGGAATTTGCATGAGAAGTTAAAGTAGGCTCACTGATTGAATTACTCATTATGCAGAGCCAGCCTTGAATGTGTGATGCATGTTTCGGTGGTTATCCTTTATAATAAATAGTTTTGCAGATGATCCGAACCAATGTCCCTCTGGCACACTCAGTTGCAAATTCTTCCTTTAAAAAAGTAGCGTCCCAAAAAAAACCATGTAAACAAAACAAAAAAGTGTGCGCTGATCAATGATTCATTAATCATATCCCTTGAACTATAAACACTTCTTAGTTATAATATTGATTAGACTTTGGGCAAGCATTTGCTTGCCCCCCCCCACTCCCTAGCATGCAATCAGGCCACCCTGTCCAACATAAAAAAACACAAAAAACATATTTTCAACACTGACTGCAGAAACAACCACTAAATTGTATACCGTATTTGCTCGATTATAAGACGACCCTGATTATAAGACGACCCCCCAAATCTGAATATTAATTTAGGAAAAAAAGAAAAAGCCTGAATATAAGACGACCCTATAGGAAAAAAGTTTTACCAGTAAATGTTAATTCATCTAAACTATTTTTTTTAATAAAAGCTATGATTGAGAAAAATATTTTGGTTTTATTTCCTTCTATTTTCCAACCTGCCCCCCAGTTATGCACATCTGCCCCAGAAATGCCTTATACCCCCTGTATGCCACTGTGTCCCATGATATGCCTTTTAACCCTCTAAATGCCACTGTACCCCATGATATGCCTTTTAACCCTATATGCCACTGTGCCCCATGAAATGCCTTTTGACTACCTATGTGCCACTCTGCCTCCAGAAATGCCTTATACCCCTATATGCCACTCTTTTAGAGGGTTAAAAGGCATATTATGGGGAAGAGTGGCATATAGGGAGGTTTAAGGCATTCAGGAGGCAGAGTGGCGTATAGAGGGTTAAAAAAATTCATTTTTGGAGGCAGAGTGGCATTAAGGGGGTTAAAAGGCATTTCACAGAGCACTTTGCCTCCAGAAATGCCTTATGCCCCCCATTTAACACATTCCCCGCCCCCCCCCAAACTTACCGGTACTTCTGACTTCCCTGTCATGTAGCCGGGGCAGCGTGTAGATCCCACGCACTTACGCTGCAGCCGGAAGGAGGCGTGGCTAGCAGTGGGGGCACACCGGTGCGGGGAACTCTGATCCCTGACAGCCGGGGAAGGTCTGCGCGATGGACGCAGACAACCCCCGCTGCTAGCCACACCTCCTTCCGGCTGCTGCGGAAGTTGTCTACGCGACATCTACACGCTGCCCCAGCTACACACCGGGGACTCAGAAGTATCGGTAAGTGGAGCGGGGGACAGGAGGATCCAGGTCTCCTGCAGCATTTGCTCTGAAAAAAACCTCGTCTTATAATCGAGCAAATACAGTATTTTATAAAAATCTTCAGGGCACAGTCATTTTACTGTGCAACAGCACACATAATAGAGCACGGTAGGTACATAGAAAATAACGTTTTAAATGATAATACACTAAACACAGTATGCCAGCATTTTGCTTTTCATGCACATACCTGGGAACTCTCAGGGTTTGACCCGGAGATTGCCGGGTGAGCACTGATCCTCCGGTTCTCTGGGTCGCAGGGTAAGACACACCCCGCTCCACGCCCATTTCCCCATTAAATGGGGGCATTTCCTGCTGCTGTCAGTGTGCAGTCCTGGCCGCATCCCGCAAAGGAATGCTCCGGGTAGCCAGAGCCAATAAGTTCCCAGGTATGCTCATGCACCCGCATAACAGAGCGGGTGCATGACTCATGACATAAAAGAGCACGGTAGGTACATAAAAAATAAAGGATTAAATGATAATACACTAAACACAGTTTATTTAAAAAAAAAAAAAAAGTATGCCAGCATTTTGCGTCTCATGCACCCGCTTTTGTGGGCCACAAGTCCCACTACCCTTGATGGGAGTCATCAGCCCATTTCTAAAAAAAAAATAAGAAAATAGATGGTAGGGTATTTATTCTTATTATCTGTGCTTTGTGATTTTTTATTTGTAGGAGGCAGGGGAGGGTGGCTGGCTGTGCCATAATGTCTGATCCCCTGGTTGATCTAAATATAGATAAGCTGTCAAACTATTTGCACACTTTTTTTTAACTTTTATTTTTCTACTTGTTTTCTTTACTTTTTTAATTTTTGTTTAATTCTTCTCGTGATCAGTCTCTGTCTGTTTATCAGTACTTGCTATACATGAATGGAGCATCACATTTATTAAAAGGCAGTCCCCTGCATTGGGAACCATCATTCACAGAGATAACTTTTATTTTTTTTTACTTCTTTTTAATGACTAAAACGGGATGCTTTATTCATAATGGAAGTCTTGCTTGAACGAGCTCTTGCTAACGGGTTAAAAGAGTTAACCTGTCAATATTTTCTAAGTATTAACTAAATAAACATTCCTTTCTTAGAAGGGCCTCCTCGACTCATTTGCATGACTCATTGGCATGACTCATTGCATATTGATTCAGGCATTCCTTGGTTATTGAAACCGGAAAAAAAATGTTCCTAGAGGCATCTGCTGAAAGCAGAGATCATACTGAAGTACGCATTTTGCACATGCTCAGGAGAATTCCCATTCTAGTCAATGAGACCATCTATACCATAAATGTGAAATTTTGCTGGTAAGGTGGACCAGGATACCAACCACGTATCTTGCACCTTTCTGTAGGGTAGTGGGGCTTCATTCAACTGCTGAACTGATCAGCAGTCAAGCCCCTTCCTACAGCAGATGTTTTACTGTTAACACTGTTTACTAGTTTAGGCTTCCACAGGAAAGAGTTAATGAGTGAATCATTCGAGCAAGATTCAGAAAACAAACTCAATATCAACTTGGCTGATAATTTATCTGATACCAAAACACCAGGGGAAGGCTGAAGGGGTGCAAGAGGTGATTTTAGGATGTTCTGAATTTGATGATTTTAAGCCACTTAAGGCATCCAGAGTGTGTGTGGAGCCAGGAGAACTTTAGGCTACGAATAAATTTTGACTGGATCTTTTTTATGCTTCTATCCAGTCTCATTAAATGTCATTCTGAACACTGAACTTTTTGTTTGCCAACTGTGTTGTGGATTACCCTATTACTGGGCACATTTAGCTTGGCTTGTGGGCCACAATGCCAGCCCTCTTGTTTACTATTTACTTGGTGGCATAAGGAGGACCTTTATCATTTTGGTTACTTTCAAACAAATTTAAATAAAGTTCTTATCTTATCTGATACCAAAACACCAGGGGAAGGCTGAAGGGGTGCAAGAGGTGATTTTAGGATGTTCTGAATTTGATGATTTTAAGCCACTTAAGGCATCCAGAGTGTGTGTGGAGCCAGGAGAACTTTAGGCTACGAATAAATTTTGACTGGATCTTTTTTATGCTTCTATCCAGTCTCATTAAATGTCATTCTGAACACTGAACTTTTTGTTTGCCAACTGTGTTGTGGATTACCCTATTACTGGGCACATTTAGCTTGGCTTGTGGGCCACAATGCCAGCCCTCTTGTTTACTATTTACTTGGTGGCATAAGGAGGACCTTTATCATTTTGGTTACTTTCAAACAAATTTAAATAAAGTTCTTATTCAGTAGCACTTGTTGCATCTGATTTTGCCCATTTTCAGCAAAGAGACTGTTTATAGCTTTTCAGGCAAAACCAAAATGATATAAAAATATAATAAAGCAAAATGCACTACCAGTGCTTTGTGTATTTTACCTGTTTCATGCTACTTTAAAAGGCCAGTTCCCTCTTAATCTCCCCCTATCCAGCCTTGTCACAGAATGTGTGAATCAGGACTAATGAGCAGAGCTGATCATTTCTACAACTCTCTGAATGAAGACGGATGAGGCCAGCAGGAGAACAATTTTAGGAAGGGATACAGTGGCTACAACTTATTCACTCCAGCAATTTGTAAAATGGCTTAAAAAGCCTCAGACAGATTGTTTCACATCGGCTATTTTTCCAGTCACGTCGGTAGAAGGAGATTGATGTTGTGGCGGTGCTCCCTTACTCTGATGCTTGGATATTGATTAGTGATTAGTGTAAGCATACAGGAATGAGTCATAGTATTCTGCCCCCCCCCCCCAAATGAAGACAAGTGAGCCACTCAAAAAATGATGGACAGGCAACAGAAGGTGTTCACTGTGTGGGTCAAGGATACGATTATTTTATTTTCAGAGGATTAATAATGTCACACACATACGAAGATGTGTTGTCATTGTGAATGAATCTGGTATAAGGCACATGACCATTTAACATATTCTAATTCAAGGACATCACAAACTCTTAAAAATACATACAAGTAATTCATAGTGATGCAACAAATCATGGCATGGTTGCTCATGATCTAATTGTTGTTACACAGCTTTGCCATCTGTTTTTACTCAAGGAATTCTCTTGTTAATGTAGGCAATGGGCACTATGCAAGCTATTTTCTAGGGAAAGTGGAACAGTTTCAAACCACCTTTCCCAAATATCCTGTATGAGAATGAAGGGGTGTGCAAAAAACATCTGCCATTGCCAAACAAATGGAAAAAAGGGGGGCCACAGAGCTATTATAATATATATAATATAATATGCTCCCCTCAATACACAACATGAGGCAGGGTAGACACACATAAAAATAGTTAAATGCCATAATATTCGAAAGAAACATACTGTAGTTAAGGTCAAAAGGGACACATTTTAACAACTTGTATTGCCTCCTTTGGTGCATTCACGTTTGTGAACTACAAACTTATCTAGCTGACAGTGATTACACTTTTTTTTTTATTAGGGTAGTTTTGCCAATTGTGAGGAGTGGCTTGTAGTGGCCAAGGTTCTGATTCCCTACACAACAGCAGGGCTCAGACTAGTTATTTGGTGTGCCAGTCAGGTGAACTAACTATAGATTTTTTTTTTGTTTTAGAAAGTTACTTTTTTGATTGCTTTGATAGCAAGCAGCCATACCTGTTCAATTCAATTATCACAACCATAGGGTACTAATAGATTTCTAAATTATTTTTTTAAATAAATTTGAATGCCTTTCTGAGGCTGCTGATCTGTCTGAGATTCACTCCCTTGCATATGGGGTAAATTTACACAAAACTTCCAGCGTAAGGGGACCTCTTTGATGATTCCTGTTGTCCGAATAGAGTGCTAGTCAGTCCATTGACCTGGAAACCATAAGGTATCAGTGTGCACGGATGCACACACCTCTGCTGGAGGCATGATCATCCAGGTTCTTATTTTATGTTTTAAGGCACACCTGCTCATGATGTCATTGGACATCATGAAGGATGAAAGAGGTTCATGAAGTATACCACTTGTCCACCTTGATATAAAAGCTATTTTCTTCATCTTTTGTTTTTTTGTGCTTGTGGCTTTTCTAAACAAGAATAAACATTATTTATTAGTCATGTGTCATATTTGTTTTCCGAATGACATAGAAAATATATGCTTTAAGAAATATGTCAGTTTCATATTTTCTTGCAGGAGTTATAATATTACCTTTTATTGGACATTTAGCACCTGAAGAATGTTGGTCTCCATAAAGGTACTTACCAAAATTACTTACCAATTCATAGACATATTCACGCTAGCTTATCTCTCCAATGCATCCATAAGTACAACATTATTAGATGAATGCTTAAACACAATCCTATTTTATGTGAACGTCATGCTCCACATGTGATCTAGCATTAATAATCTATACTGTTTCATTGGATTTGCTTGGAAAGAAGTTCCTGGTGGTGGCTAGGAACCACAGTGATGCCCCCCCCCCCGACGCAGCTTTGTTGCGGATGCCCTTTACCCCACCACGTCGCTCTTTTCAGGGTACATTAAGCTTGCGGTGGGCAACACTCGGTGGTTGTTACAGAGAGGGAGCCCGTTCTGGAACCCTGTTTTTTTACCAATCTTTAGGACTGGGGTTTACCCAGCTGCGGCTATGGAACTCTAGCCTGGCTACCACGTGGACTGTTCCCGGGGATGTTTCTGACAATGTTGCTCAGGGTCCGGACATCAGAGCAGGTCGCTTTTTGGACCATAACATCTTCGGATCCTGAGCTCTCCATTGGTACACCGGGATTGATGCCACTCCCTTGGGATCACCCCGAAATAGTGACTCTTTTTCGGGTGGGCATTGCTGGCCATAGAACTGTGTTGGTGGCGCCGGGCTGTCTGGTGGTTGATGGGATTAAACCCCTAATCCTATCATGTTTCCTATATATACAGTATCTCACAAAAGTGATATTTTTTTAATATCTTTTCATGAAGAAATGACACTCTGCTACAATGTAAAGTAGTGAGTGTACAGCCTGTATAACAGTGTAAATTTGCTGTCCCCTCAAAATAACTCAACATTCACAGCCATTAATGTCTAAACTTGGTAACAAAAGTGAGTACACCCCTTACTGGAAATGTCCAAATTGGGCCCAATTAGCCATTTTCCCTCCCCGGTGTCATGTGACTCAATAGTGTTACAAGGTCTCAGATGTGAATGAGGAGCAGGTGTGTCCGTGATGTTGTCATGGAGGAATGGAAGAGGACTCCAGTGACTACCTGTGAAGCTCTGGTGAACTCCATGTCCAAGAGGTTTAAGGCAGTGCTGGAAAATAATGGTGGCCACACAAAATATTGATACTTTGGGCCCAATTTAGACATTTTCACGTAGGGTTGTACTCAATGGCTGTGTGTTGAGTTATTTTGAGAAGACAGCAAATATACACTGTTATACAGGCTGTACACTCACTACTTTACATTGTAGCAAAGTGTCATTTCTTCAGTGTTGTCACATGAAAAGATATAATAAAATATTTACAAAAATGTGAGGGGTGTACTCACTTTTGTGAGATACTGTATATTTGTGCTGCCCTCAATGAAGAGAGTTCTGTTTTCCCCCTACACTATGTCTCGGCTAGTGCTTGAGAGAAAATGAAGGGTTAATCCCTTGAGCAATTAAGCTTCCAGCGGCAAGGAAGATCTCTACGACGGAGCTACTCAGTCTGAGTACAGGTCTCAAATGGTTTATGGTTTAAATAAAGCTGTGGACTATACCCTTACTCATGTAGGCAGTATTGTGCGTTTCTTGTGGTTGGGTATTGATATATTTGGCTGTGATACAGGCCAGAGCAATCACGAGTCTGGATAGATTTGTTATCAAGTTATGGCGCAATATCCCTGATGAATGGTAAAGATTTTGAAATGATCAGTCATTATTTGGTTATCACGACTTAATACAGATATTTCTACATTGCTTAGCAAAAAGGTGGGCTAATTATAATTCAATATTTTTTGATGGAGGCAAACTCACATTTATTAGAATTGAACAGCTGTGTAGAAGGTAGCAAGGCTACACAATGTGGTCTAGCTGAACGTTATGTATTATTAGTTTGATGGTTCTGTATATTTTTATTGAATATAAAATGCACATTTCCTAAATCCCTATGAAATCCCTGTTCACTTGGAAAAAAAGCACTTGCTTTGCAAATAAATACCATTTAAAATTTGATCGTCAGTATCTCCAAGAGAGTGATGTATGTTCAGATTGTATGGAATTATACCTGCTAAATTATTAAAGAATGCTTGGCTTTCTATTTCTAGAGGCTTCGGTAGTGTTTAGCTCTTAAGAAGGTGTATCAGAAACTAATAAACAGAATAAATAACATTTGAGGAAAAAGTATGCGGTCAGAGGGCATTGATCCTATTTTTTCCTTTCGTGTAATTATATTGTTTTGAATATATTATGTTTGCACAATTAAACTTTTTCTGCTACTATAATGACAAAATGGCCACATAGAGCATCTGTGCATGAATGGTGGTTTCTTCAGTAATCTCACATGATTGGTTGCCTAAGGCATTTATTGCTACAAAAGGACGTTTTCACCATTGAATAAGCTGCAATCTGTCATATTCAGTGGGGGCACATCTTGCTATTCCAAGCAGAAAAAGGTCTACAACTACACTACTAGTAGGCCAGATGAAAAAGTAAGCCGCTTTGACATAAATATTTAAAATAATAGATCTGAATCTTGCAAGAGCAGGGCCCTTCAGGCGAAGCTACAGAGCTGCAGCTCCCCTCCTTGATCCTCACCACTGATTGGCTGCTTGAATAGTTAGACTCACCCTGAGATGTTCACAGAGCCAGTACTGGAGGTAACTGGTGGAATTACCGTATTTGCTCGATTATAAGACGAGGTTTTTTTCAGAGCAAATGCTCTGAAAAATACCCCTCGTCTTATAATCGGGGTCGTCTTCTAATCAGACCTCAAATAGAGGTCTGATTAGGAGACTAAGATCCAGATCCCCCGCACCGCTGCAGGGGACCTGGATCCTCCTATCGTCGCCCCCCCCCCGCACGCACGCACGCACGCACGCACTTACCGGTGCTTCCGGAGGTGAAGTTGGCAGCGGGGGTTTGTATGCGTCCGTCGCAAATACCTTCCCCGACTGTCAGAGATCAGAGTTCCAGAGTTCCTGATCGCTGACAGCCGGGGAAGGTATTTGCGACGGACGCATACAAACCCCCGCTGCCAACTCCACCTCCTTCCGGCTGCCGCGGAATGAGACGTCAACCCGCTGCCCCGGCAATGCAGCAGGAAATTGGAAGCACCGGTAAGTAAGTGTGTGTGTGTGTGTGTGTGTGTGTGTGTAGGGCATTTCTGGAATGCCTTACACCCCTATATGCCACTCTGGCACTTAGGGGGTTAAAAGGCATATTATGGGGCAGAGTGACATATAGGGAGGTATAAGGCATTTCAGGAGGCAGAGTGGCGTTAAGGGGGCATTTAATAGAGCACTCTGCCTCCTGAAATGCCTTATACCTCCCTATATGCCACTCTGCCCCATAATATGCCTTTTAACCCCCTAAATGCCAGAGTGGCATATAGGGGTATAAGGCATTTCTGGAGGCAGAGTGCTCTATATAATGCCTTTTAACTCCCTTAATGCCACTCTGCCTCCTGGAATGCCTTATACCTCCCTATATGCCACTCTGCCCCATAATATGCATTTTAACCCCCTAAATGCCAGAATGGGATATAGGGGTATAAGGCATTTCTGGAGGCACATAGGGGGTCAAAAGGCATACCATGGGGCACAGTGGCATATAGAGGGTTAAAAGGCATATCATGGGCCACAGTGCCATATTGGTGTGGCAAGCCTGGGGGCAGATGTGCGTAACTGGGGGCAGGTTGGAAAATACAAGGAAATAAAAACAAAAAAAATATTTTTCTCAATCATAGCTTTTATTAAAAAAAATAGTTTACATGAATTAACATTTACTGGTAAAACTTTTTTCCTTTAGGGTCGTCTTATATTCAGGCTTTTTCTTTTTTTCCTAAGTTAATATTCAGATTTTGGGGGGTCGTCTTATAATCAGGGTCGTCTTATAATCGAGCAAATACGGTATATCTCATGGCAGAAAATAGCTGGGGGTGGGGAAAAGAGCAAGATGGATGCCATGATAACTTAAATGGGCCTCTTAGCTATATGCATTAAGGTGAATTTAAAGGCTAGAATGTTCCTTTTCACATTGTAGATTCTTCTAATGTATAATTTATTTGTATTCTCCCTCATTGTAATATGTAAATCTACAGTCACTTTATTAAATTGTAGTACTAAAATTATATTCTTTGTTATTATATACATATATATATATATGTGTATATATATAATATATATATACACATATATATATATTTTTTTTTACTAGATTAGAGTGTTTGTTGTGATTTGGGGGAAATGTAAGTAACAGAATATGGCCCATTTATTTCTATTTTCAACAGAAAATTTAACGAGGCTCCAATAAACCTGTTAGAGCAGAAAAACAGGCATTAATGGCTTTTTTCTGCAGCAACAACAAAGTTATTTGAAAATAACGAGGAAGACTAAGTGCATCATCATGACTTAAGTAGAAATGTATGTTCATTTAGCATTATGATTTTTTTCTTCTAGTACATACTCATCCGTGTCTTCCTTTTGTTTTTAATCATTTCTATTTCGTACACACACAAAACTACAACTCAGATGCAAACATAATAAGTGTAGGTTACATGTGGGGTTGCAGGAGAAACAAAATGAAAACATCCAATTTAGAGGCAGTTGCTACCTTACACATTAGTTTTGTGTAGGAGCAATGGCTAATTTGGAACTGTTCCTGCAGTGGGAGTTTTGTCTTTGGACAGAATCGTGTGAGACATTTAGCCATATGGGGGGGTCACTTGTGCTGATATTTCTGTTGTAATGGCAGTAAAAGGCACCATTGTGGAGCTGCTGGTAGGTGAAACGATAATACAGAAAGTTGTAAATATTGTGTTTTGGCCCTTTGGACATTTAACCCCTTCAATCCCAGGGGTTTTGGCACCTCAAGTCCCGGAGCAATTTTGCCATTTTTGCGCAATGTCGGTTCAGCGATTATTCTCTTTTCCTGTCAATAGTGTACCTATGTAAACTATATATTGTTTTTTCAAGGAGAGATAGAGCTTTCTTTTGATACCATAGTTAGATGATTAGCTGAAAATTTAGAATGAGAAATTTAGTAAAAACACCTAATTTTTTTTATAATTTTTCCCTCTGAATCCTCACAAAATTTGGTAAAGTGATGGAAAATCCCCTCCAAGTTTATCAATTCAAGTGTCCTGATTTCAGAAATGCCTAATTTATATAGATTTTCCATACTTTCCCAGCACTTATAGGGAACATACTATAAGCTGTACATTATTCGTAGAATTTATATGCTTAGAGCTTAACGGGTTTGGGGGTTGTGAACAAGGGCAGGAGTGTTATACTGGGTAGATGTTGTGTTAGGGCAATGGGATGTACATTTTTTTTTCTTTTTTATGATTATCTTTTTTATATTATTTGTAAAAAAATATATTTAATTTTTTGTATTTTTATATATATATATAAATTTATTTTTTTTAAATCCCTAACCTTTTTTTTTCTGTTTTGTTTTTTTTAGCATGGGAGGAGAGTAAGAAAAATGGTTTCTCACTCTCCTCCCTCCGATCCCCCTGCACCGATCACAGTGATCCCACAGACTTGCATAGAGATCACAGTGTCTATGCCTCATCGGAGTGACCAGATATCCCTGCACGAACGTGCGATCAGCGTTTAAAAATGTAACAGCTTCCAGCATGAAAGCCGGAAAACTGTTACATCAGATGCTGGCTTCTGCTGTCAGGGGGGAAGTCCAGGCTGTCGGCAGGGATGTGTCCCTGCCGCTGCAAGAAGGGCAGGACGTACTGGTATGTCCATAGGGGATTCTTGCGATGCGTTTTTTGGACGTACTGGTAAAATTTGGCTGCATTTATCAATATCCAACACAGTGGATAAAATAGATATATAGATGTGTCAGCATTAAGAACTAACAATGCATTACTCAAACTCAAGTTACTAATGCCCCCTGCCACGTAACCTATACTAAATAATAATATAATAAGTATAATAATAATAAGAATATTAAGTGATTCAATGTTAATATACTGCAATTTTCTTAGTATGAGAGCCAACATATATAAAGGAAATAGAAAGAATCTAGTTATATCTGGAAAAGATTTATTTCTATACTTTAACAACTTCATAGTTCCTTGTGTATTTTTAACGGAATGGATTAATCTTGGTGTATGTGCAGGCAACCATCTCCATGGCAACGCTTTGTAAAGTCTATATGCAAGATTTAGTCATGTAGAATATTGTTTCTAAGGGAGCGGGGTCACCCAGAATAGCATAGCTAGTTTTATAGTTAGAAATCCAACCATAACTTCCTGAATATTGCAAATAAAGCCATCAATCCTGATTTAATTATTGAGCTACAGTAGAAGGTCTTCAGGGCATTTACGGTGTACTATGTATGGGATAGCCTTTGGCATTTCAGACAGAAATATATGCCAAAAATATAGTGCAACCCCCATAGAGAAATTAGTGCAGAATGTATTATACCTATGATTAAAATGTTGCAATTGTGGGCAATTAAATGTAGGGAAAGAGGGAGAGAAAGAGACTGAGGCAGCAGTCAAGTGATAGAGCTCCTTCGGGATTCCTTGCTATATTGTTGCTTATGACCATTCATTTTCATTAATGTGAAAATTAGATTTGTTTCCCTCTGGGAAAGCTCACCAATTGCCTGCATTATACTCTCATCCTGTAAGGTAAAACATCTTTTAAATCTTTCTAATTTTAAGAGCCTTGTCTACAGAGGGCAAATATTTGGAAGCATAAACATAATCTACATAAAAACATGTCCATGATAAAGCCTTGCTCGATTCTAATTAATTGTTCCTCTGGTACACCGTATCTGTTAAGACTATTTTTACCCTTTTTAACTTATTTTTTTACTTTTTAAATCCATTTGCAATTTACAGCCTCAATGAATTGCAGAGCAGTCTTCTACAGTGATCTCCACAGGAACAGAAAACAGACATATAGAGAGGATATGGGATTACACTGGCACAGTATTAATGAGATCATTTTGTTGCAAGTGAATAAAAGTGTTTTTTTTCTCCAAAATTATCTTTTTAGTATAACTTTAAAAATACCACTGATGAAATAGTAAACAGAAAACAACATAATTGCTTTCTAAATTAACTAATTTTAAGTAAACTACAGTACATCTGTTTTGTATACATTTCAAACCTTCATAATGAAATGTTAGGAATAAACATAATATTTTTTAACCATTTCATAATAATAGCACTTCTCACTCTAAAGACAATAATGTTATTGCAATTTTAACCATATATTTGTTTAACCATAAGTTAAATTTTTTGTGTACCCATACAAATTATTTATTGTTTTTAAGGTTACTTATTGTTTTCTTTAACCCCTTCAATCCCAGGGGTTTTTGGCATCTCAAGTCCTGAAGCAATTTTGCCAATTTTGCTCTATGTCGGTTCAGCGAATATTCTCCTTTCCTGTGAATATTTTTTTAAAAAATAGGTGTTGTTTTCTAATTTTCGCTAGTTTTTACTAAATTTCTCATTCTACATTTTCAGCTAATCATCTTACTATAGTATCAAAAGAAAGCTCTAGCTCTCCTTGAAAAACACAATATATAGTTTACATGGGTACACACCATTGGATATGACTGACATAAGTACACTATATGACCATCACATCTATCTGAGCTTGTTGGACATCCCATTCCAAAACCACAGGCATTAATATGGAGTTGCCCCAGCCACTTGCAGCTATAACAGCCTCCACTCTTCTGGGAAGGGTTTCCACAAGATTTTAGACTGTCTGTGGGAATATGTGCCCATTCATTCGTACACACACAGAACTATAACTCAGATGCAAACATAATAAGTGTAGGCAGGGAAAAGAAAAAATGTCGGTGCGCTAAGCTAGTCACAGGCTCAAATAATGCAAATGCATAATATGAGGCCTACCAAACAGGTGTAAGCATGCTGCAAAAACAGTGTATTGGCTGTACAATGTATACAAAAACAAGAACTGTCTGCGCTTCTTACCCTAATAAAGTTGGCAACAAATATATAAACATAATATAAATGAGAGGTTTTGGTTATATGAATTGGCCAAAGCATAATTAAGCTCACCCGCCACGTCAAGGCACACTCTCAATAGGGTGAGAAGTAGGTCTACATAAAGGCATATGAGTCCAGAAAGCCCCATCCTCAGCAGCAGTCAGAGGTCCAAGGGATTGAAAGCCCCATCCCCAGCAGCAGGTGAAGTACGGGGATGAGAGGCTAAATGAGGGGGGGGGGCAGGGAGCACCATTCCTTTTGACATTTGGAAATGTAGGGATGGGAAGCCAGAGAGTCGCATCACCAGAGGCCAACGGGGGTGCAGGGAGGCTGAAGAGCCTCATTTTCATCAGCAGTTGGAGGTACAGGGGAAGGAGATTAGAGAACCTTGTTTGCAACAGATGTTGAAGATACAGGGAGAATATGCTACACAGTCCCTACCCTAAGAGCTGCCAGAAAGCTATATCTGCTATTGTGGAAAGAAATATGTCAGTCACGGTCCAGCAACAGTCCCCATAGTGTAAAACATATATTCAATACTCGCCGCCACTTGCAATAAAGAAGTCTCAATAGAGCCAGTACTAACCTTTTTCGAGTTACCATGACTGATTTGGCTGACAGTGAACAGAAGCAGCACCTAGAGTTGGAGTTACACACTGATTGTAAACCTACAGCAACAGAACCCCATAATGACAGACAGACTACCTGATACTGGGCATGCAACATCAAAGAATCTGATGTACACAATACACTAAGGTAACCAAAATATGGTCACATACTATAGGAGTGATGTGACTAAGGCCCACTACTGGAACAAATGATGGTGTAAATAGGCTAAGGATTCCAACAGACATGCCAAACATCCTGCTGTATCTGTCATCAGATCTATCAAGACTTAGGGGATGGAAAGTGATAGAAACTAGAACTTGTTTTATAGTTAGGCTGTGGAATAGATACCCGGGGTGAGGCCGAAAGCGTTGTGGCACCTGAAGGAGCACTTTATTTAGGAGGCGATCAACGATCACTTTCTAAACTTTAGTGGTGTCGCTGAAATGCCTTGACAGCGAGGCATTCAGCAACACCGAACTTCTACTCCAGGACGCGCCGCAATCCCCTCCAGGGGAGCAGTCATGAATGCCACTGCGAGTGATTTTGCCACTAGCAAGATGGCGGCGCGTCCTTTCAAAATTCAACCATGCAAGTCAAGGGAGCCCAGCTTTCTAATTCGCTATGCGATTAGTAAAATAAATGAAAACAAAAAAAAAATAATAAAAATGGTTACATGTAAAATAATTTTCCACTGATGTCACAATCAGGGGAACCTTCCAGTTCCAAAAAATGAAAAAAAGGCCCCCCAAAAATAAAATATATATATATAAAAAATATATTTTTTATGAACAAGTCCTAAAATGAGCACTTTATCTTACAACACTTCTCGCATGGAAAGAGCTAAAATGCTGCCATGTTAAATGCCCATGGGGTTTCTACTTTAAAAAAATTGCATTGACCGGGGTCAACAATGTCCGAATTAACACAATTTCCAATTTGAAAAATGCCCACGTCCCAAGTGTGGACTTTCAGCCCCCAAACAACCCAACAAACCTATGTGGGGTATCACTGTACTCAGGGGATGTAGCCGAACACATATTGGGGTGTGACAGTGACATATACCAGGACCTGTGAATTTATAACTAAAATACAACAAATACAAAACAAATACACACAAAAAATACTACTGCTAACTTTGATAAAGGCTGTTGGTAGAATTAGTGCATGGAAAGGATAAAATACCAGCATTTGAAATACCCTGGGGTGTCCAGTTTTCTAAAATATATGGTTTTATTGGGCGCATTAAATTGGCTGGCTTCAAAGATGTACCAAATAGGGCATTGGCAATGGATCACCAAATGAAGTTCAACATTGAAAAATGTGCATGCCCCAAATGTGGCCTTTTTGCCCCCAAATAGCCAGGCAAACCCATACATGGGAGGTATCACTGTACTCAGGTGATGTTGCTAAACACATATTGGGGTGCTGTGTGACAGTGGCATATACCAGGAGCTATAAATTCATACATGAAGTAAAATGTATGTGAAAAAAAAAACGCAAAAAAATTACTACCACAAAGTTTGACAAAGAATTAGTGCATGTAAAGAGTTAAAAAATACCCTGGGATGTCTAGTCTTCAAAAATATATGGTTTAATGGGGTAAATTGCATTGGACAGCTTCAAAGATACCTGAAATAGAACATGGGCGAAGAATTACCAGATTTTGAAAAAAAAATTTGAAATAGCAAAACGCTACTTGTACTTATTGCCCCATAACGTACAGAAAAAAAGCAAAAAAAAAAAAAGGAGAAATAGTAGAATCTATTTATCAGGTTTTTTTTATTAGCTTTTATAGATGAGTAAAATATTTTTCAAGTAAAAGTCAGAAAAAGTCCTTTTTTCTCATGTTTTCACCATATTTTATACTTTTTAAATAGTAAATGATATGATACAATCAAAACAATGATATCTAAAGAAAGCCCTTCTTGTCCTGAAACCCCCCCAATATATAAGTTGTGTGGGTTCAGTAAACGAGAAAGAAGAAAATTACAGCTAAACATGAGCACCGCAGGAATGTTAAAACAGCCTTTGTCACGAAGAGTACAAAAAATAAAATCAGCCATTGTCACAAAGGGGAATTTAGAAAGGAATTTAGAAAAACTGCTATTTATGTGGATGTGTGAGAAGACACCTCTTTCCTATTGGACTACTAGATCTAAAATGATAAATTAAGTCCTGTAGTCAAGGATGTGTATTTCAAATTTATGTTAATAAGCTAACTACCTATAAATTTGTACTTTGTCTATCCTTTAGCAAATCTGATGGCTCTTTGTAGGAGTATTGTATATCAAGAACCCTGGACTTTCCATATTAAACTTATTGTGGATGATTCATTAAAATCCATTACAAGTAGCTCAGAATGTTCAAGTTAAAAGGAAATATGGACTGAATGATCACATTACCCTTACTGGATCTTGGATAAATCTTCTTTCTCTCGACTCCTTCCTCTCCTCCCCTTCAAGAAAAAACGTATTAATGGATGACACTTTGGGGTACATTTAAAAAAAAGTCTTGAGAATGCCTTTATTTATTTATTTATTTTTTAAATGTTATCGTGTTTTGTCGATATTCACTTAACAGCAGTAATCAATAACATATTATAACAAGATAAAAAAATCACCATTCTTTTATAAATATAACCAATGTCTTTTTACATTCATAAAAAATAATTAAGACACAAATACAAACAAGTGGATGCTCTGTGGAACCCAACCCCGATGAAACTCGACCGAACTAGGTGCCATTTACCCTTATCAGATATAACAAGGGGAAGTTATCAGGAAGGGGCTGCCTACTACATGGCCATATTAGTTCATTTATTCATACCATCAAGATGAGCTAGACCAGATCTTATCATAGGCCTCTTTGTTATTTGTATCTCTATTATAAAAATATTTTTCTGAAAGAGCTTAAAATTTAAGTTGGTGACTAAGTATCTATATGCCACTCACCAGGGCAGGGAGACAGGTGTCAGGAACTGGGTCCATACAGACAACTGTAATGACCCAGAGCGCCCAAGGATGGAGTGCAGGAGTTATTGCGCAGTAGCGGAGTGGGACAGGGCCTGATGCAGGGCGACTGCACTCACCGGGTGGGCATTTGGGGTTGTGCAGCCACATACCAGCGCCCTGACATAGCAGCTGAAGTTAACCAAACTTGGAGATATCCTGCAGGCACCCTGGAGAAGGCATGAAACATAGCCGTATAATCATGTGCAGGATGCTGCAGGCTGAGAGTGTGGAAGCTAAGCAGAGTATCAACAGAAACGTAGCAAGCAAGGAGGACAGAGCAACGAATAGGGAGACCGAGCAAGAAACATAAACAGACAAGACATGCATGATACAGGGCACAACGAAGGACAGGGAACAAGGCAAGGAACACAGGGGATGGAGTGAAGAGCTCGATTATAGGCCGCACCCAAAAAGTTAGGTGCTTTTTTAAAGAAAATTTTTTGTAATATATATGCTGCCACTCTGCCCCCCCCCGAGATATGCTGCCACTCTGCCCCCCTGAGATATGCTGCTACTCTGTCCCCAAGATATGCCCCCCCTCCCCTAGACTTACCGGAGCAGACTACCGGGTGTCTTGCGGGGCCGGCGGGGGACATCTACACAATACGCGTATACAACCGGAAGTTATATACGCGTTTTGCGTAGATGTTCCTCGCCGGCCCCGCAAGGCATCCGGGAGTCTGCTCTGGTAAGTTGGGGGGGCACATCTTGGGGGCAGAGTTAAAACGCATCGTGCAGACGTTCACCGGCTGCGGCGATGCGAGTGTAAACAACCTCCGCTGCCGACACATCTGCACGATGTGCTTTAACAATCTCCCTTGCTGGGATTCCCCCAATGGGAAGTGCTGGCAGGGGAGGCTGTCTCAGCGTATCGGAGAGTAGGATGCAGGTCTGTATCCGAACGCTGCTACGATATGAAGTGCGGCCTATATTGGGGCAAATTATTCGGGTATGTTTTAAATGCGTCTCCTATCTGAGAAGGTGACAGATATGGCTTACCGTTAAATTGTATCCCTCTTATTCTATGATTTTGATTGTGAGTTATAAAAATAGAAAATTAAAAGACATGTTATTGTGAATGCTATTGTTTTTATTGTTCCTTTCTCTTAGATGATCTTCTCACACAAAATATAAATTATCAGAAAACAATCACACAATTATGGTCTGCTCAAATAAGTATTGTGTATTATATAAAAAAAAAAGTAAACAGCAGGCACATAATTGAGAAAATAACACCTAAAATTAATAATACTGCAATAAAACCGTTTTTTACTCATGTAATATCTACACCAGTTCCTTATTTAGCACTTTGAAATTTTGCCAAAAAATCATATTGAAAAATATTATACCTTATACATAGGAAATAACTGTTGGATACACATTGCAGTGTGCTACACTTTTTTATCCTCTTTCCTGTGAGAATTTTCTGCAGATATCCATGTCTAGGAGCACACATAAACACCACTAAAACCAAAAACGTCAAACATCAATTTCAGCATTTGTTAAGGGAGCACCGGTCAAACAATTCAATGTCACAATGAGAGATTGATTGAGCAGGTCAATTATAAGGCTTTAATGAGGTCAATCGGTAATATTTTGTGAGCTCTTACCCTTGCCATTCCTGTGTGAGTAAATGCAGATACTGTTGAAGGATGTGAAGGGACAAATAGGTCATAATGTGTATTGCATTTAAATAAATAAAAAATATTTAATAGATATTAACTTAAAATAATATTTAACCAACCCTTTTATGAGCAGTATAACAAGTAAATATCCCAGTATAGATTAATAATGTATCACTTGACTAAAAAAACACTACTATTTCAATGTTATGTTATCTGTTATGCTTTTATTTTAGTTGGGTTTGATGCTTTTACCATTTATAGCTGTCAGGTTGTTTATAAAATGTACAGGGCGATCCAAGGGGCACAGGTTGGCACTCGGCTTTCCAGCCCCCTGGACCAAAAGGTGCCAGCCCTCCCATTCTCAGAAGTATCTTAGTCAGATGGACTTCATAAGAGAGATCTGAGGTCCCAAAAGCTTGTTTAACTTTACATATTTTCTAGTGTTGACCCACCAAGAAGGCATCCACCTCAATTAAAATCTTCATCTTGGGCTAAATCTGTTTTTCTTTACCATATAACGTGAGACCGGTATCTAGGTGAACACCACCAATTTAGAAAGAAAAATATGAATTAGTAAATTAGTAAAGATAAGGAAATATTAATGTTGGATAATGGTATGATATAATGGTAATAAGTGCTGAACATAAAAAAAACTCTGATTGCATTGTGTCAAATGTATTATGCAGTCTATTTGTGAAAAAACATGCATGCAGCAATAGTTTGAGACTTCATGTCTATGACATGTCTGTGATAATGAAATATCAGTTTAGTTAAATAGCATATCAATTACATCACAAACGAATGACATGCTTTCTGATGTGATTCTGTAAAAATAACATGGAAGAAGCTTCTGTGCTTGACATATAAAGTGCATGTTGAAAGCATGGTGTCTTTCAAAAACAAGGTATATTGATTTTTTTTTATCAGCGGGGTCCACATTTTTTTCTTAAGGGAGCATCATTCAATAATCCTTGAACGTTTGTGCTATCTTCTTGTCTATATAGTTAAATAAATGCATTCTTAACCAAGGACAACATTATAGTTAGGCAGTATGGGGCATATTACCATGAAGAAAACAGTTCATGATCGTGCAAAGTAGACATGATCAAATTTTAGTGACATTCGGAACAGGTTATGGTGTAGACTCAACTCTGGCAACAAAAGAAAACAGCTGCTGTTTGATGCCAGTAGCCAAAGGCTAGCAGCACATTTAAAATTCAAGCAGGTATTACAAGAACTAGTGACCATACCACGTCTTCCTTTTGCATTTTTATTTGATTGATAGAATGTCCAGAGGATTATGAACTGGGGTGGACTGAAATGATCTACAGACAAGTAACTGTGCTAAAGTATTTGGCACTTAAGCCATGGATTAGAGAGAAAACACTGAAAATTGAAGCAATCTCTGTGAACATCACCATCTGTCAGGGATTTTTTGATGGAATGATGGAAGTAGGGCAGCTGGCTAAATGGATCATTTCTCTTAAAAATTAAGATGCTTCAATTTGTTTCTACCAGCTCCAGCTGCTACGGCAATTCAAATAAATAAATAAATACATTTAAAAAACACTAATACTAAAAGTATGTAGCACATACAACAACTAAGTAACACAAATTTAAATAAAACACACACTAGGCTAGTAAGGGAATATTTACGGAGTGTAGTGTTTTTGGATGAGTACGTATGTCATTTTTGTGTATTTCCAGTTGGGTGAGAGTCATAAGCATTACTGCTAGTGCCTGGAAGCTGAGGATTAGCCAGTCTGAATGAGCTGTCAGATGAATACATTGTAAGCATTGTCTGAAGATGAAATATGGCTCTGCTGTGTGAGCAAAATGATATATGGCATGTATTGATGTATATTAGGGGTGACTGGAGTTTTGCTGGGCAATTTCCGATCTTCAATTATAAGCAGCTAAAATGAAAAATGAAGCACTAGGATTCTGAAGTGGTGACAATTGGAAAGGGCAAGGATTCATCTGGACTGCATTTTCCTTTTGCTCTATACACGTTACATAGACTGTCTGAGCTATATTAAAGATATTATTATTCTGAGTGGAATGTCAGAAGGTTTTTTTCTTATATTATTTTCCCCATGACATATACGCTGTGAGCGTAACAATAATAATTGAATGACAAAGTTTTTGATATATTAGTTTTATTATCACTACCCATTTAAGCCTTAGGTAAAGACAAATGCTTTACATGTAAATGTGAATATATTCTACCAAGAAAAAGTGACAAAATATAAATCTGAAAGATTTTTGTTATTGTTTGCAACTGATTTATCACAGTAAAAGGCAACGGTCTTGAAAAATTGCTTGCATGTCAGTTTGTTGAAGCAATCATAAATGCTATAATTTTGTGGTTTGTTGTATGTTTGCTTATTTCTAGTTTTGGTTCAAGTCACAAAGATAATGCTGTTCTAAATTACTAAAATGCACTAGTTACTGGCAGGCTGGTGTAAACTATGAGCAATGTGGGCATTTGCACTGGGCCTTCAATTTATGGTAATGAGGCCACCACAGACAACTCCACCACACATATTTGTTTTTAAATATTTGACTTATGGTTCTGCTTGATATATTTTATGATATGCACTGCCAAAACAGTTAATGCAGCTCCAAATTTAAACTTGAATGAATCGCCTTTTTTGTTTTTTACTTCCAACAGCCAAATTCACCCAGTTATATGAATATAACATTACTTTTTGGCCGCTTTAGTAAGATACTTACTAGCAGGAGCACCCTTCACAATCCATTATTGACAATGCCCAACTCCTTTTTGAATACTTACCAGTCATTTGTACACTGTTCTTACTGCCCTACTTACAACACCATATATTTATTTAGAACAGATATATGGTTGTCAGTAGACTTTAATATTTCGTTATGCTAATGAGTTGTATGTACCAATAAACCAGTGTAGGTTTATTACAGGTTGAAAACAGCAGAGATGTGTAAATAAACATTGTTCACAGGGAGACTACCAAATTCCAACTGCCTCCACTGAAACTAGAAACAGTATATATCATGACACAATTTAAATACTGCTATGTGATTGGTTGGAACATACATATACACAAAAGCAAATATTACAAGCCTGCCCCCATTTCCCAGTATTTTAACCCCTTAATGACAAAGCCCGTACATGTACGGGCTCAAAATGCATTGTTTTCAATGGGTTTAGGGACCGCCCATTGTCCTTAAGGGGTTAATATGATAGAGATTTTTAAGTAGCATCACATTTCCTGTCTGTGGATGGTCTTTATCTTATGTTTTCACACGTTTCTTCTGTAGTATACATTGTGTGGTGTGTGATTGCAGGCTACCAATCAGCTTGCACATGCAGAATGTCGATGTTATGCATGTTTTGGCAGACTATTTATACCTGCCTTTGACCCAGTGTAAGTGCTTGGTTGTTTGACCTGCACTTGCTACTTGGCATTCATATTCTGATTAATTTCTAGATGCTGACCTTGGCTTATACTACCATTCAAGATTCATTGTGATCCCTGACATTCTATTTATTATCTAGATCTTATTACTTTGATTTCATGTGGTTCTGGCCTTGGCCTGACTTATTATTTATATAAGAACATTTTCAGAGGTTAAGTATCATAACTTATCAAATGTCTGGTCTTAACCTAGGCCCAAAGTATTTCAACCAATCCACTGCACATGGCCCCTAGCCCTTAACATACACAGCTGCACAATATTTATATGGTAATATATAGCTAATATATATATATGCTATATATATATATATATATATACAGTATATTGTCTAAGGACACAGGTAATGGGGAGTTCTAGGAAGAAACAAAGAAGTAAACAATGCTAAACACTATGATTAGTTTCTCACTTCCCACTTACCAAAGTCTGTCAGGGCTAGGCCTGCCCCTATGTGCTACCCCCACCCTTCATGAAGTCACTTTCTTCCAAGAGCTCTGGATAGCCTATTGTGAGACATTCTCAGGTATATCAGTAGAAGTATTTCTCAAAAATATGATGTGACGGGACACCTGTACCTGTCGAGACATCAGCAGTTAACACCTTTAGCGTTGTACGACACTAGCGCTGGTGAGACGATGCAGGACAGCAATATAATGAAGCCGTGCTGGCGCTGTGGCTAGCCCGGAACTTAGCTACAAAGTGCTAATATTGTCCTGAAAAGGACAATAAGTTATCATAGCAGCCCACCCGAATCATCAGACAGAACTAATGTTGAGGTGGAGAACAAGAACTGAGTTTATTTGGAACATCACAGCTATTTATACAGGAATATAATCCCAGGCAGCCTGGTGCCTCCATACAGTTCTATGGTCAACAATGCCCACCCGACAAAGAGTCGCTATTTCGGAGTGATCCCAAGGGAGTTGTGTCAATTCTGGGGTACCAATGGAGAACTCAGAGTCCGAGGATGTTATGTTCCAAAAAGCGACTTGATCCAATGCCTGGGCCCTGAGCGACAGCGTTGGAAATGTCCCGGGAATAGGTAAACCCCAGTCCTAAAGATGGGTAATAAAACCAGGGTTCTTAAACAGGCTCCCTCTCCGTAACCACCTCTGAGTGTTCCCCACCACAATCATAGTGTAACCCCAGAAGAGCAACGTGGTGGGACAACAGCTGTCCGTAGCGACACAGTTCCAAATGTCGGCTGGCATCGCAGTGGTTCCTAGCTGCCGCACAGTTCCATGGCTTTGAGGCTAGGTCCCTGTCAGGTGCATTGAGCCTTTCTGGCCATGTAGAGCCCCAAAGTCAGCAACTACATGGGAGTCTGGTTAAGGCAGACCAGATGGGGTTTTCTGGTCACCCTGCTCTCCTCAATGACGACAGAAAGACTTAGACATAAGAGGGGACTGGGCAGGCAGGGAGTTTCTCCAGGAATCCACCAGTGCCCCCCTGTCAAACTGAACCTGTCCCCATGTGTCCTCAGCCACAAGGGGTTACCGTGACACATTATACTATGAATCATACTAAAGCAGCTATGAGTGAGTATATGTAATGAGTAAATGTATGTGATTGCATTAATGTGGATGTATAAAGGGGGGATATGGCACAGACAGGTTGTTTGAGGTCAAATATGAAGCACACAGTCTGTGTGGGGGCAAATATGGCACAAACAGGCTGTTTGGGGCAAAGATCACATAGCTGTTAGGGGCTACATATGGCACAAACAAGCTGTTGGTGCAAAGATGGTGCAGATAAGCTGTTTGGGGGCAAAGAAGGCAACTCCTTCAAATCTATGTGTACATTCTGGGTCCCAGGGCATGTCCTGTGTGTGCAATCTGGATGCAATGGCTGGCCTTTGGGGTGTGTGACCTGTGATCTATTTCTGCAATGTAGGGTTTGCAAGCATTATTTATTTGATACCTTCAGTGCTCAGTTTACATGTGATTTTTAGCTGCTCTATACCTGCAAGAATGGCAAGAAGCTAACTTGCAACGCTAGTGTCAGAAGAAGGCAACGTAAGAGCTGCAGTGAACAACTGCAACAGTGAACAACAGGTATCCATTGATTTTTTAACTCACTGGGAAAGGTCAGGGTTGATCAGAGGATTTCCTCAACCTACCCTGCAATGTGGCTTTGCAAAAAAACCCAGAACTCTTAGGAGGTATGAAAACATGTTTTTCACTTAACATTTACAATAAATATAATTGTACATAACTCAAAATTACAGAGTACATTTACCTATTAGCAACCCAGAAGTAGGCGCGCATGTACAAATGTGGAAGAAAAAATAAAAGATAATAGTGCAATAATGTGGGATTCAAAGTGCTATGTGTGCGTGTAGTATATGCACTCACAAAATTACAGATGGTCAAGGCTCTTCAGAATAAAATTCTTTCTTTATTTCTTCTTATAACTAAAAAATTAATAAAAAAAGAGAACGGCCAATAGTGCAATATATTCCTGTAGTTCTTATAGGAAAATAAAAATGCACTTACAAGATGGTCGGTATTTTCAGGCACTTCAACTATAAGTCCGAAATTCAAAGAAATGAAGTCCAAAAACAATAGATAGTCCTCGTGGGTAGTCCTCAACGCGTTTCGCCTGTTGGCTTCCTCAGGAGAACAATTTCTTTCCGCAAAATTTCATAATGTTCGTGGGTGTGGAGCGTCTATTTATATGTTTTGTGTCCGCGTTCCGTGTTCCGTCTTTACTTCCGGGTTTGACGTCAGCGCGCTGTTCCCGTCGTTGCTCGGCAACCGTGACGCTTTAATGAGCAACGACGGGAACAGCGCGCTGACGTCAAACCCGGAAGTAAAGACGGAACACGGAACACGGACACAAAACATATAAATAGACGCTCCACACCCTACTACAGGAATATATTGCACTATTGGCCGTTCTCTTTTTTTATTAATTTTTTAGTTATAAGAAGAAATAAAGAAAGAATTTTATTCTGAAGAGCCTTGACCATCTGTAATTTTGTGAGTGCATATACTACACGCACACATAGCACTTTGAATCCCACATTATTGCACTATTATCTTTTATTTTTTCTTCCACATATGTACATGCGCGCCTACTTCTGGGTTGCTTGTTGTTGAACACTAAGAGGAGTGTTATTGCGGGCTGCGGCAGTACAGTGAGGAAGTACCTTTTCAATATTTTATTTTCACGTTCACTATCTGGTGTTTATTTCTTTTCCTTTTGGCATTACATTTACCTATTGACAGAATTGTATTAAACTAATATTTGTTAAATATTTGTATACATTTTATTTTGAAGGCCACTTTGCTTTAATAATTGGACAACAAACATTATTTGATCATATGTTATTAGCATACCAGGGCACTCTCCGGGTGACCCGGAGATTGCGGGGCGAAGCATCGCTTCTATGGTTCTCAGGGTCAAGACCCGAATCCTTTAGGTCGCGGGAGCGGGGTCTTGACACACCCTGCCCGCTGACGTCAGTGGGTAGTCCTGGCCCCTTCCCTCAAGGGAAGGCTCTGGCTATCCAGAGCCCAGAAGTTCCCAGGTATGGTTTTTAGATTACTAGAAAGAAAGAATGCAACAAAATGCTGTCATATTCTAAGATGTCTTGCTTGTCACATTACTATGGGGCATGAAAATATGTGTTTGTATGTCTGTGTTCTTCTTGTAAATGAGGGAATTGAAGAGTAAGGAGGGGCAGCGATGTGAACCACATTGTCATAAATTCATATGATTGCTGTGCTTGGAGGAATAAGCATTTGATTGCTGTCAGTAGTACAGGGTTGATACATGTTATGACACAGAGTATGTATACTTAATAGTTGAGACTACTGGTATAAGATCTGACAACACACAAATGCTTGCCTGTGGTGAAAAATTTCTTTCCCCAGCTGGTGTTTTTTTTTTGTTGTTTAAACCCATTGCTGAGTCCCCCGTCCTCTCATCTGCTTTTCTTAAAAACACATTTTGAGTGGTTCAAATTGACCAGGAGAAGAACATCTACCCCACAGAACCTTGCACATATTGTGTGACTGATTTCTAAACATGTAGAAATAATTCAGTTTTGAATTTCCGTGTAAGGTTTCTTGCTTCTTAGTGACTGGCATTGTAAAATGTGGTAGTGTGTGCAGCAATAAATGAATGGAATAGTCAAGTCTCTTAAACGTTATGTACATCATTTAGACAAAAATATTGGGACACACCTAATTATTGAATTCAGGTGTTTCAATCAGACCCATTGCCACAAGTGTAAAGAAATCAAGCACCTACCCATGCATTCTGCATTTACAAACATTTGTGAAAAAATGGGTCTTTCTAAAGAGCTCAGTGAATCCAAGCGTGGTAGTATGATAGGATGCCATTTTTGCAATAAGTTAGTTCATCCCTGCTAGATATTCCAACTGTTATTGATCTTATTGGAAGGTGGAAGCCTTTAAGAACAGCGGCAACTCAGCGATGACCAACTACATATTAGTTCATATGTATTCATAATGCAATATCCTAAAAGTCCCTCTTAGTCTAATTTTCAGGTGTCCGGCGTCAAACCTAGAGTAGTTGGCACCTGGTGCGGATCTTGTATGTGGCACCCCCTCAGAAATTTGTAAAATGTATGTCAACTGAAAAAATAGAAATATGAAAAAAGAAATGATTAACTTAAAATAAATTCAATAAGTTTAAATAAATAATATGTACTGAACAGATATGGCACAGCATAACTCCCATCCCTATACACTAAGCCAGACATTGACGGTAGAGCGGCATAACCCCTATCACAATACATATACAAAAGTATTTACCCAGATGTTACAAAGGGGAGCTAGAGGGACAGGACCCGTCATGATGGGAGAGGACGGGCAGTGTGTGACCAGGTCTACACACGGGCATTGCAGGAACCCGCGTAGGCCCAAAGGCACCTGCAGCATGGGCACACGCTCCTTTCAAATCCAATGAGGTCAGGCATAGGGTGGTGGATGCCCCTCTTCCATGTGGAGAGCTTTCAGAGAGCATTCCCACAGGCGTCCTGGTAAGTGGATGGTGGGATCTTCACGTGCCCCACAGGGTGGGGGGTTGCCCAGCACCAAGACATGGAGGAGTCTGACACACTATCTGCTAAGAAGGACTACCAGTCATGCCTTTGCTGGACTATGTTCCTGCATCAATAAGTGAGTATAAGGGCTTTAGGACCTGGGGTGGCCAAGGAATGAGCTTAAGGCAGGAGGCAGTAGATAGTGGGGACAGGTGCTTAGGATGGTGGATGTCACAGCTCAGTTGTCGGGCAGTTTCTTCCCCATAATCAGGGCTTTCTGATTTGGCATGGCTTGAGGTCAGGATGATGTTACAGTCTGCTTTGTGCCTGGCAGCACCAGCCATGGCATGTGTGCTGTTGTCAGTTGGCATGCATGTATTTGTGGAAGTGAGGGAAAAGATAGGAAAGGGGTGCATGCATAGATTGTTCTCTCATCATTTGGAAACATATATGAGTGTGTAGTGCCAAGTAAGAGATGTGTTCAGCCAAGAAGCTATGGGTGGAGGCAAATGCATGAGCTAGGTTTTGCCCATTCCTTCAAGTCAAGGGGATGAGAATAGGGCTGCAACTAACGATTATTTTCATAATCGATTAGTTGGTCGATTATTTTGTCGATTAATCGATTAATCGGATAAAAAAAATGAATGTAAATTTTTCATTTATTTAAAATAATTTAATAAACAAATGATGTTAAAAACATCAGCAGAATAAAAAAAAACTTTGATAAAATGCATTTCTTGTCTTTATTTCCCAACCAGCCCCCACAATTTATGCACATTTGAGCCCAGGCTTGCCACGCTGCCTCCCACATATGCCACCCCACGCTTCCTCCCACATATGCCACTCCACGCTGCCTCCCACATATGCCACTCCACGCTGCCTCCCACATATCCCACTCCACGCTGCCTCCCACATATCCCACTCCACGCTGCCTCCCACATATACCACTCCACGCTGCCTCCCACATATACCACTCCACGCTGCCTCCCACATATACCACTCCACGCTGCCTCCCACATATCCCACTCCACGCTGCCTCCCACATATCCCACTCCACGCTGCCTCCCACATATACCACTCCACGCTGCCTCCCACATATACCACTCCACGCTGCCTCCCACATATCCCACTCCACGCTGCCTCCCACATATCCCACTCCACGCTGCCTCCCACATATACCACTCCCCGCTGCCTCCCACATATACCACTCCACGCTGCCTCCCACATATACCACTCCATGCTGCCTCCCACATATACCCTCATAGAGTCACGGACCCGTTCACAGCACACTGACACCATACTTTTATAAACAAGTACTGGGTTAATCTTCACTGCCCCCAGGATTTAGATTCCCTTTAGTCTGCCCCCCTTTATCTCTAACTGCACCTTAAGTTAACTTTATTAAATTAACCCTCAGTCCTCATCATAACTACCCCTAAATTAACTCTAAATACACCATCAAAACAACTACCCTAAATTAACCCTAAACACCCCATTAACCATAACTGCCCCTAAATTAACCCCTAAACACCCATTAACCACAGCATCCCCTAAATTAACCCTAAAGACCCAGTCAACCACAACAGCCCCTTAATTAACCCTAAACACACCATTAACCACAACTGCCTCAAATTAACCCCAAACACCCCATTAACCACAGCTGCTCCTAAATTAACCCTAAACACTCCATTAACCATAACTGCCCCTAAATTAACCCTAAACACCCCATTAACCATAACTGCCCCTAAATTAACCCCCACCTCCCCTAACTTTCAGTAGCCCAAATATTAATTTTATACTTACAGTTAGATGATTGTCACAGCCCTGTGGTTCTGGCCTTCTGGGAGAAGGAAGGGGGCGGGGCCAGTTGTCACAATGATTACAGGGAGGGACTGGTAAGTAGGAGCTGCTGCTGTGAGTCACTCAAACGGATTATATAATGAGGGGTAGTTTTCAGAGCGTTTGCTCTGAAAAAACCCTCATTTTATAATCGATAATAATCGATTCAACTAATCGATAATGAAATTCGTTGGCAACAAATTTCATTATCGATTATTATCGATTTTATCGATTAGTTGTTGCAGCCCTAGATGAGAATGATAATTTATAGTGAACACTCAGCTATCATATGTATTAAGGTGTGTAGTCTTTAAGTTAGGGATCCATCAGGTGTAAGCTACACGGGAGACCAGGCTGTAGTTTGACAGCCTGGACTCCCCCCTGACCGCAGAAGACAGCATCCAATCATGTAACAGCTTCCGACACGAATGCCGGAAAACTGTTACTTTTAAACACCCATCGTGCAATCGGGCATTCCCTTCCGGGTCGCGTCACTGCTGACGTCACCCGGAAGGTCATTGGAGGACAGGATATCCCCTGCAGGGTCTGTCCTATCCGATCGCTCCGATGAGGCACAGACTCTATGATCTCTATGCAAGTGTCACGGGGTCAGGTAGCGAAGGAGGATCCAACTATGCAGATATATGGACGTAGCGTAGTCCAGAAAACAGTCCGGTCAAAAGGGCAACGGCAAACAGCGAGGTCAAAGCGAATCCGAGGTCAAGGCAGGCAGATAAGAGGAAAAACGGTATAACAGGTCCGAGGTCGAGGCAGGCAGATAAGAGGCAAAACTGTATAACAGGTCCAAGGTCAGGGCAGGCAGATCAGAATCGTAGTCAAAAGAACAGGCAAAGGTCGGTACACAAGGCAAGATATATATAACAAGGAACAGCACACCCCAAAAAGTAATACACTTTGAATGGGTAAAGAAAAGAAAACAAATGGCCTTTAAATAGGGGAATACTACTCACAATTAGGCCGCGGCGTGGCGTGCAGGCGCAAGCCCGAGTGAGGATGTGGAGGCAGGACTACCCTGCCGGCGTCCGGTCGCGGCGGCGGTGGAGCCGCGACCCCGACGTGGCCGCACGGCGTCAGTGGCAGGAAGGAGTGAGCCGCCCCGAGCACCCGAGGTATGTGCCACGGCGGCTCGCATGACAGCAAGTCTGTGGGGACTTGCATAGAGATCACAGTATAATTGGTGCAGGGAGATCGCGGGGAGGAGAGTCAGAAACCATGTTTGTCACTCTTCTCCCGTGCTGAAACGCAAAACGAAGAAAAAAAAATGGTGATTTAAAAAAATGTAAAAAAATAAATCATTAAAATATTACAATAAATAATAAAAAAAACAATAAAGTTTAAAAAAAATACAAAAAATAAAAATAAATCATAAAAAAGGCAAAAATCCCTTACATCCCATTGCCCTGATACAACATCTAAACAGTATAACGCTCCTGCCCCGTTCACAACCCCCAAACCCGTTAAGCCATAAGCATAAATTCTACGAATAATGTACACCTTATAGAATGTTCCCTATAAGTGCTGGGAAAGTATGTTAAATCTATATAAATTTCTGAAATCAGGACACCTGAATTGATAAACTTGGAGGGGATTTTCCATCACTTTACCTAATTTTGTGAGGATTCAGAGGGAAAATTTGAAAAAAATAGGTGTTTTTTTCAAATTTTCGCTAATTTGTACTAAATTTCTCATCCTAAATTTTCAGCGAATCATCTAACTATGGTATCAAAAGAAAGCTCTATATCTCCTTGAAAAAACAATATATAGTTTACATGGGTACACTATTCGCAGGAAAAGAGAATAATCGCTGAACGACATACCGCAAAAATGGCAAAATTGTTCCGGGACTTGAGGTACCAAAAACCCCTGGGACTGAAGGTTACATAGTTACATAGTAAATAAGGTTGAAAAAAGACCTAGGTCCATCAAGTTCAACCCATCAACTTCTACCTAACCTTCCTATTCATGATCCAAAAGGCGGCAAAAAAACCCTAATTCTGCCATCAGGGGAAAAAATTCCTTCTTCACTCCAAGAGGCAATCGGATTTCTCCTTGGATCAAGAAGCTCTAAAATATTAATGTTATTCTATATATATAGCCCTGTACATCATGCCTTTCTAAAAAAAATATCCAGACCCCTTTTGAAGGCATTCACCTCCCTTGGCAGTGAATTGCATACCTTATTGTCCTCACTGTAAAGAATCCCTTCTTTTGTCATCTATGAAACCTGCGCTCTCCCAGTCTCAGAGGGTGACCTCTTGTTCTTTGTAAATTTCTGTTAATGAACAGGTCACTGAAGAGCTCATTATATTGGCCCTGCAAATATTTATATAATGTTATCGTATCCCCTCTGAGACGCAGTTTTTCTAGCGTATATAATTTTAACTTTTCTCTTCATAACTAGTATCTCTCAATCCCCTTATTAATTTTGTAGCCCTCCTTTGCACTTTTTCTAATTCCATAATGTCCTTTTTAAGGACCGGTGCCCAGAATTGTACTGCGTATTCAAGGTACAGGTCAATGACCTG
The DNA here is from genome assembly GCF_027358695.1 of Spea bombifrons. Taxonomy (NCBI): domain Eukaryota; kingdom Metazoa; phylum Chordata; class Amphibia; order Anura; family Pelobatidae; genus Spea; species Spea bombifrons. The sequence goes on from NC_071098.1 coordinate 17,055,930, forward strand.
TAAAGAGGCAAGATGATATCCTCCTCCCTTGAATCAATACCTCTTTTTATGCATGCCTAAACCTTAATGGTCCTCCCAGCTGCTTGCTGGCATTGTCAAGTCTGTTGTCAACTGTTATTCCTAAATCCTTCTCACTGGTAGTTTCCCCCAAGGATATTCCATTTAAAGAATAGGTTGCCTTTTTATTATTTTTACCATAATGCATAACTTTGCATTTCTCTATATGGAACCTCATCTGCCACTTGCACGCCCAGTCTAAATCTTCCTGCAAAGAAGAAACATCAAGATTAGTCTGAATTACTCGGCCTAATTATGTGACATGGCTCTCAATGCAGCTTGGGAGATCATTTATAAATAAATTAAAAAGAAGAGGACCAAGGACAGACCCCTGAGGCACTCCATTTAATACCTGCATACTGGCTGAGAAACATCCATTCACAACAACCCTCTGCATTCTATCTTTTAGCCAATTTCTGATCCACATACAGACATTTGCCCCTAAGCCTATTTCTGTTAATTCGTAGAGTATCCTTTTATGTGGACCCGTATCAAATGCCTTAGCAAAGTCCAGATAAAATCACATCTACAGCCACCCCCAGGTCTATATTTTTACTAACTTCTTCATAGAATGCTCATAGGTTGGTTTGACAAGACTGGTCTTTCACAAATCCATGTTGACTTCTACTAATTGGATTGTGGATCAAGATATGATCTTGAATGTATACCTTTAGCAACCCTTCAAATAATTTCCCCGCTACCGATGTTAAACTTACTGGCTTGTAATTGCCCGGTTGAGATATCTGCCTTGCGCCAATCTAATGGAACTATGCTCGAGCTGAAATAATCCCTAAAGATTAGTAATAATGGTTGGGCTAGAATTAGGTTTAGCTCCTTCAGTACCCTTGGGTGTATACCATCCGGTCCAGGGGCTTTCTCTCTGTCCTCACTAACCAAATTTCCAGTTTCAGATAATCAAGGACCAACATTCTCTACCTTTAACTTTTTTCCAATTTGGATTAATTTGGATTTGATTTAATCACGGTGGAAAACTAAAGCTTTGTTGAGGATTATTTACCAAAATTGTTATTACTGCAAGTCTTTCAGTATCATAAACATTAACAAAATGATATAAAATTTACATATTTTTATGAGAATGGGTTAGGTATAATTTGATTTTAGCCAAAGACCTATTTTCCTGACCTTACAAATAACACTTCAAGTTATTGGAAAGTACAGGAAGAAACTACTAAACACTTTATAATTCAGTCTTGTGTTTCTTTTCCTTTTTGGTAAGTGTGAAAGGCTTTAATTAATATCTCTGCATGCTTGGTTAATTGTTTTTTAACAAAAAGCCGGTCGTCAATAATACCCTATGGTGTGGAGAGAACCTGATGAATCATGTTCTAGCTGAGAAAAGAAAAGTCATATACTTTTCAGCACAATTTCATCAGTAACATTGGAATATGGTAATGCGGAGACTGACCTTAATGCAAATACTGTAACTAACAGATAAAGGTTGAACAAAGAAGTCATAATATAGATAAGTGGTAATTAAGTATAAAAATCTACTCTGTGTATGTTTTATCAGTGTACTGCTTTAGTGAAAGTTGGTGTTATCTAAAGTTGCATTTTGCAATCTGAAATTTTATTTTTAATTATTCTTTCAGTTGTTTTCATGTTATGCACATGGTTAAGTCAACTTCATATATGAATAAAATGCATTGCTTGCTCAATATACAATTTAGTGTATGACAGATGGAGCAAAAAGTAACCAACCTTAGGTTATTTGTTATGTATTAATATTCAGTTAAAGTTGCCATTTTATAGTTTTAAAAGCAGGCTTGTCATCTTATATGCTGTTTAAGAAAAGAATGAATTAGCCCTTTGGGGTAATAATTTATTTAAATGTCCATAGTTTAAAAAGTAATCTAAAAAAGTTAAACATTTATTTAGTAGACTACTACCATTCTCAGCCAACTGTAGCATAATTAATAATTCATAATTAATTCATTCATTCTAAAAAGAAAATATGTGTAGGTTTCCCTAGTATACTAAAGTATGTGGACACAAAATATAAAATCAAACAAATAGGCATGACCAGGGCCGGCCCAAGGCAAAATGCCGCCTGGGTCGAATTTTAAAATGCCGCCCCCCCCCTTATCTACCCTTCCTCTCCCTCCGAAGTTGTTCTTCTCACCCCTCTCTAGTTTTTCTGCAGTTCATTGTACGTACACAGTATTTCACATGTTCACTTACAAACTGGTCACTTGCTGGCAAATATTTCAGTACATCATAAATAGCAGGGCTGGTATTATGGTTTGTGGAACCAAGTTTGAGATTGTGGTGCTGAAATCAGTAAATATAGAAGTAAACTGATAAGAAATTCTTAAATAGTGCATTAGTGGTGATTGTTGACAGTAGTGTAAACATGATAGACACATGATTAATTGCTTGCTAGTCAGAGCTACTGTGGTTATCACTGACAACTTTCTGAATTAAAAAATAGTAACAATGTCCTACTGACATAGCGCCAGAACTATAAATGTGCTTATGCAAGGCAGGAACCTCTTATCTTACTGTGCTGCTGGGTACATAGCATCACTCATCTCACAGAAATGCTTGTGTGAGTTGAAATTGACATATCCGTTATACAAGTCCAAGGAGGCAAGATTTCTGGGACCCCAGTGTTGCTTGATATTTATTTACAATATTTTTATGTAATTTCATAATACTACATTAATAAATGACTTCATGAAATCTTACTAACTGGTAATGTGTGTGTTATATCTAATAATCCTGATCAAGAGTTCTAAAGAGTAATGTATTTGCTCGAATATAATGCTCTGAAAAATACCCCTGAAAAATGGATCCCTTGAAAGTAATTGCCCGCTGTACAGGACAGCCTTTAGACAAAACTCGGGAAGAGATGCAATAGCCAGATCACCACTCATGGACAGCTGTTTCATCCTTAATGGGACTCGTCAACATGAGGTTGTGATACTGGCTTAATACTTGAGGCTTGGGGTAACCAAGAAATACCATTACTTTCAAGGGATCCATGTATAAAGTGGGGGGTTGGTAATTTTAAATACGAAAAATAAGCTTACAGACAACTGAATGATATTAAAGTTTATAAAAAAAATGAAAAGCAACCCAGTTGAACAAATAAAAACAAAAGTAAATAATCTTTTAGAAACTGGATTAGAAAATGGTTTTATTTCTAAAAATGAAGTAAGCTACATAACCAACCCCAACCCTGTAATCTACTTTTTACCTAAAATCCATAAAGATGAGAAAAACCCCCAAGGGTGCCCCATTGTATCAGGAGTAAATTCTATTCTTTCAGAATTTATAGATATTATTCTCCAACCAGTTTTAAAAAAGACAAAAGCATATCTAAAAGACACGATTAATTTGCTCTATATTTTAGACAATTTTATGAGGGAACCCCATTTTATTTTGGTCACGTGTGACATACAATCTTTATACACTATCCGTCACGATTTAGGTTGTCAAGCTGTAAAAATTATACTTGAAACATATAATGAAGCCATTTTATTAATTTTAGAAAATAACTATTTTTGGTTTGATGATTCCCTTTATCTACAACTTACTGGCACTGCCACGGGAACCAAGTTTGCACCAAGTTACGCCAATCTATTCATGGCGAACTGGCAAAATGAGATGATCTGGTCTAACAACCAGTGGAGTGCAAACTTGGTTACTTATATATAGATATATAGATGATATATTTTTATCTGGGATGGAACCAAACCTGATTTAGATAATTAAAAAAAAAAAATTAATAATAATAATAGGGGTATCGTTTTAACGTCCAGTATCAGCCAAGAATCTGTTACGTTTTTGGATTTAGATATTTACATACAAAATAATCAAATTAAAACTAGAACTCATTTTAAAAAGGTCTGTACCAACACCTTCATAGAACAATCAAGCTGCCATTATGGGCCATGGCTCGAAGGTATCTCTAAAAGCCAAATGCTGAGACTAAGGAGAAACTGTACAGATACCCCTGTTTTTAAATCTCAAGCACATTGTCTAAAAAAAAAGTCTGGTGGAGAAAAACTATAATGCACAGAAAATACAAAACACCATAAACAATATAGAAAAAACTGACAGACGAGAGCTGATCAAATACAAAGATAATCTTAAGGAAGATAACTTCGTTTTACCTATAGTGACAGACTTTAATAACAAGAATAAAACCTTTAAAAAGTATTATTAAGAAAAACTGGGAAATTCTAAAAGAAGATGATGTTTTAAAAAATATACTCCCTGACAAACCTAAAATTGTTTGTTAGAGGAGCACCAAAAGCAAAGAAGCTTTTAACTAAAGACTACGCATGTAACAGAAAAGAAATAAAAGGGACATTTTTAAATGAAGAAAACTTTTTTTTTTAAATGTAATGCATTCCTAGCCTGCAAGTCAACCAATAAAACACAGACAAGGTTCTTTTAAATCTAATATCACACAGAAAGAATACAAGATAAATTAATGTATAACTTGCAACACTAAATATGTTATTTATTTATTAGAATGTCCTTGTGGATTACAATATGTGGGTATGATGACCAGATGTTTAAAAATGAGAATAATGGAACATTGTCCAAACATTAAAAATGGTGTAATTTTACACAGTTTGAATTTACCGTATTTGCTCGATTATAAGACAAGGTTTTTTCCAGAGCAAATGCTCCGAAAAATACCCCTCGTCTTATAATCGCGTTCGTCTTATAATCAGACCTCAACTAGGTCTGACTATCAGGGCCGGACTGGCCCACCCGGATACCGGGAAATTTCCCGGTGGGCCGGAAGGTCCGTGGGCTGGGCGGCCGGCAGACTTACCATGAAGACAGCCGCTGAGCGGCTGCAAATGGCATTGAACGCCTCCCTCGGTGCCAGGGGCGGGCTGGGCAGGGGGGCAATTGCCCCCCAGGCTGCCCGAAATCTAATCAAAGCGGCCGCTGGGTGCTGATGCGGCCGGCCGGCATCAGCACCCAGCAGCCGTGTGCGATGGCCGTCTAGTGATGGGAGCAGTGTGAGGTGTGAAAGCTCCGCCCCCTCGCACTGACCTTTCACCCCTCACGCTGCTCCCATCACTATGCAGCCATCAGACTGCTGGGAATGTAATCTGAACGGCCGATGCGTGCTGGTGCCGCCGGCCGCCTCTGCTTTAATACTTTTTTTTTACTTTATATGGCAAGCCGATCCAGCTTACCATATAAATAAAAAAAGTGTTAAAGTAGCTCCGGCTGGCGGCATCAGCACCCGGCGGCATCAGCACGCACCGGCCGTTTAGATTACATTCCCAGGAGTCTGATGGCTGCATAGTGATGGAAGCAGCGTGAGGTGGAAGCTCTGCCCCCTCGCACTCAGACTGCTGCAGCACCGGATGTCAGGTCAGTGGGATCCTGTCAGGATAGAGAAGAGAATAGTGTGCAGCTACCAGGAAGTCAAGAGAAGTAGAAGGTGAGTAAAATAATGTATTTTTTGTACTGTATAATGTTTTTTGTATTTGTTAAAAACAAAAAAAATCGGCATGTGTGTGTATGTAAGTGTGTCCCCCTATATGCCACTCTGCCTCCAGAAATGCCTATGCCTTATACCCCCCTATATGCCACTCTGTGCCATGATATGCCTTTTAACCCCTATATGCCAGAGTTGCATATAGGGGTATAAGGCATTTCTGGATGCAGAGTGACATATAGGGGGTCAAAAGGCATATCTGGAGGCAGAGTGGCATAAAGGGGGTTAAAAGGTATATCATGGGGCAGAGGAGCATATAGGAGGGTATAAAGCATATCGGGGAGGCAGAGTGGCATATAGGGGGCATAAGGCTTTTCTGGAGGCATAGTGCCCCCAGAAATGCCTTATACCCCCTATATGCCACTCTGTCCCATGATATGCCTTTTAACCCCCTATATGGCAGAGTGGCATATAGGGGGTTAGAAGGCATATCATGGGACAGAGTGGCATATAGGAGGGTTGAGGCATATCAGGGAGGCAGAGTGGTATATAGGGGGGTATAAGGCTTTTCTGGAGGCAGAGTGCCCCATGATATGCCTTTTAACCCCCTTTATGCCACTCTGCCTCCAGAAATGCCTTATACCCCCCTATATGCCACTCTGTCCCATGATATGCCTTTTAACCCCTTATATGCCAGAGTGGCATATAGGGGGTTAGAAGGCATATCATGGGACAGAGTGGTATATAGGGGTATAAGGCATTTCTGGATGCAGAGTGACATATAGGGGGTCAAAAGGCATATCTGGAGGTGGAGTGGCAAAAAAGGGGTTAAAAGGCATATCACGGGGCAGAGGGGCATATAGGAGGGTTGAGGCATATCAGGGAGGCAGAGTGGCATATGGGGGGTATAAGGCATTTCTGGAGGCAGAGTGACATAGGGAGTAAAAGGCATTTCTGGAGGCAGAGTGGCATATAGGGGATTAAAAGGCATATTATGGGGCAGAGTGGCATATAGGAGGGTACAAAGCATATCAGGGAGGCAGAGTGGCATATAGGGGGGCATAAGGCTTTTCTGGAGGCAGAGTGCCCCATGATATGCCTTTTAACCCCCTTCATGCCACTCTGCCTCCAGGAATGCCTTATACCCACTATATGCCACTCTGTCCCATGATATGCCTTTTAACCCCCTATATGGCATATAGGGGGTTAGAAGGCATATCATGGGACAGAGTGGCATATAGGGGGTATAAGGCATTTCTGGAGGCAGAGTGGCATGTAGGGGGTTAGAAGGCATATCAGGGGGGCAGAGTGGCAAGCCTGGGGGCAGAGGTGCATAACTCGGGGGTAGGTTGTCAAATGAAAGGAAATAAAAACCAAACATGTCTCAATCATAGCTTTTATTAAATATGGAAAAAAATAGTCTACATGAATTAATAAAGAAATAAAAGTTTCTTACCAGAATATGGTGAAGAATAATGTGATCAGTGTTTTGTTCCACTGAATAAAATGGAACTTTTTCATCTAAAAATGTTCGCAGTAGTAAATGTTTTGATCCCATTATGTGTAATGTATTTCATTTATTAGGGCCTTTTAACACTTTTGCTTTCTGGCATTTTAATACAAATAATGAGATAAAAAGAATGGCACATAGTGTGACTCGGGTGTGTATAAGGGGTGCGTGTGGGTATAAGAGCTTCACCGTGAGATAAACTATATGGGGCTGGTCTCCAAATTTTTCCAGGGCTGCTTTTCAGTCCCAGTCCAGCCCTGCTGACTATGAGACTAAGATCCAGATATCCCGCAGCGATGCAGGGGACCTGGATCCTCCTGCCCCCCCCCCAACTTACCGGTACTTCTGAGTCCCCGGTGCTTAGTCCGGTTAGCCTGTAGAGCTGTACTCGATTCGCGTAGAGCTCCACACGCTGCCCGGACTACGCACCGGGTACTCAAGAGCTCCGGTAAGTTTGGAGGAGGGAGGGGGAGGGAGTGTTAAATGGAGGGCATATGGCATTTCTGGAGGCAGAGTGCTCTGTGAAATGCCTTTTAACACCCTTAATGTCACTCTGCCTCCAGAAATGCCTTTTAACCCTCTATACACCACTTTGCCTCCTGAAATGCCTTATACCTCCCTATATGCCACTCTGCCCCATATGCCTTTTAACCCCCTAAATGCCAGAGCGGCATATAGGGGTATAAGGCAATTCTGGAGGCAGAGTGGCACATAGGGGGTCAAAAGGCATATCATGGGGCACAGTGGCATATAGAGGGTTAAAAGGCATATCATGGGGCATAGTGGCATATAGGGGTATAAGGCATTTCTGGGGCAGAGTGGCAAGCCAGGGGGCCGATGTGCATAACTGGAGGGGGCAGGTTGAAAAAAAAAGGAAATAAAAACAAAATTTTTTTCTCAATCATAGCTTTTATTAAAAACAAATTTGTTTACATGAATTAACATTTGCTGGTAAAACCTTTTTCCTATAGGGTCGTCTTATATTCAGGCTTTTTCTTTTTTTCATAAATTAATATTCAGATTTTTGAGCAAATCCGGGATATACATAAAAGATGAAAGAAACAAATAATAGTGCAACTTGTATGCAACACAAATTAATGCAATAATATATATATATATATATATATATATATATATATATATATATATATATATATATATATATATATATTACCAGTAGGAAAAGGTAAAACATATATTAATGTATGCTGGTTCAGTAATATTGAAGGGCATCAGGGACTAAGCTTTATGCTTGGCTTCCTAACAGCATAATAGAGAATACAAGAAAAGATTTCAGGAAGGAGAAAAAAAGTTAATATAAACTATGCCATTCAAAATAAATATATAATGTATACCAGATGATGTAAATAGCCGGGAAAATATTTAAGGTGTACTATATACTCTTATTGTAACTGTTGCAATAACGCCCGCTGACGTCAGTGTGCAGTCACAGTGTGCAGTAGGAGGCATATCATGCATATAGACTGCTGGGGAGTATGAGGGTAGAAAAGTCCAGGTAAGTATTCAAAAGGGTCTGGGACAGGTACAAGCAAAACGGGGAAATCCAGTAGGCAGTCCGGATCAAACAGGTAACAGGCTGGCAAAAGGGTAAATCCAAAAGGCAGTCCAGGTCAAAGAGGTAACAGGTAGGCAGGCAGGCAAATCCAACAGACAGATCCAGCGTCTGACATGAACTATAGCTCCAAAGAACTTCATGAACTCACACCTCTGTTACCGGGAGGCAGGGATATAAAGCCTGTTAATTAGATTGAGTTGTGTAGGCTTCAGGTCAGGGAGGCCTCCTCCAAACTTACCGGAGTTCCTGAGTACCCGGTGCGTAGTCCGGGCAGCGTGTAGAGCTCTACACGAATCGAGTAGAGCTCTACAGGCTGCCCGGACTAAGCACCGGGGACTCAGAAGTACCGGTAAGTTGGGGGGGGCAGGAGGATCCAGGTCCCCTGCATCGCTGCGGGTGATCTGGATCTCCTCTGGATCAACACAGTAGGCACACAATAGGTATATAGGTTGAACTTGATGGACTTTGGTCTTTTTTCAACCTTATGAACTATGTTACTATGTTACTATACAGTGGGCAAATTCCCATGAAAATATGTAAATACAAATTCTCATAACATTACATTATATTTATTTATAAAGCGCCAGCCGATTCCGCAGCCTTGTTACATTGGAACAATTTATAAACACATACAATTACAAACTGGTGCAAAGGAGAAGAGGGTCCTGCTCTTGCGAGCCTACAATCTAGTCGGTGGTTGAGGGGAGTGAGACAAGAGGAGAGGACTCCTTGGATGGGGATGAGTTGATATGGTTGTGATGATGTGTTGAAGCTGTTTGCTCAGATGGCTTTGATTAGGATGATGGTTGGGAGCACTGTAAAGGAATGTTGTACGCTTCCCTGAACAAGTGGATCTTCAGGGAGGTTTTGAAAGTCGCGTATGAGGCACAAAGTCTTACGGAACGGCAAAGGGAATTCCACAGGAGGGGAGCGGCACGAGTGAAGTCCTGAATGCGGGAGTGGGAAGAGGTAACAACAGTAGAAGAAAGCCTCAGGTCGTGAGAGGAGCGAAGAGGGTGGGTAGGGGTGTATTTGGATAGGAGGATGGAGATGTAAGGTGGTGCCAAATTGTTGAGGGCTCTATAGGTCAGAAGTTTAAATTTGATTCTGAAGGGTATGGGGAGCCAATGATGTGATTGGCATAGTGGAGCAGCGGATGAGGAGCGGCGGCAGAGAAAAATTAATCTAGCTGCAGTGTTGAGGATGGATTGAAGCGGTGAAAGGTGGGAGAGGGGGAGACCGGTTAGTAGGGAGTTGCAATAATCTAGGCGGGATATCACAAGGGAGTGGATTAGTAATTATATATAAATGGATCATTTACAATGAATAAATAAGTAAATAAAAAAATAGGTCAATAAATAAATAAATAACCATAAAAACCAAGGTAAGTATATAAATATACAAATAAATATGACCATATAAATAGATATACACTAATCAATCTCATATGCACAAAGCTTAATATACACATAAAGTTCAAGATGTAAAAGAGGCATATATTGACAAGGAATACATCTACATAATTAATTCTCATATAATCACAATAAATCATATACTCAAAATAATCAAAATAAAGTATATCAATGACATGAAAACCAAAATAAATATACATGTATACTAATATATGTAGCTAGACATAGGTACATTTACAATTATTTCTTAAGATATCATACATGATGTAGAAAATAATTAAAGATGCCAGTAATGTTGACCATAGATGTATAATTGCTGTGTAATGTCTTATGATGCTGGCACTGGGTATTAACATCATGATTTAACATTTTGGAGTCACTTGCAATGAAAGGGCAAGATGCAATGCAACAGTGTACAAAATTAGTCTTTGCACAGCACAGTGTCGTTAGTCTTTTATATGTATACACGCTGAGCAGTGTTCCCAGACATTAAACCCACATGAAGTGATCTAATGAATCTTTTCACCTACATATTTTACTTTGGCATTTATGCATATGGGTTCATGATTGTATAGTGTAGTAAATCAGAAGAAAGTTTAAAATAATAGTGTTGGATGAGTTAGAACTTCTTTTTATCTTCTGAAAAAGAGAATTTGAGTGATGTATTTCCCCGGATGGTCAAACAGTGTGATGAATAGAGCAGCAAATTAGCTATATTGCATTTCACACTCTCTTTGGGAGTAATTGCTCCCGTTCAGTTGTATCTCTGGAGACTGTATGCAAAACATTGAGTGGTATTTCACATTCCTTGACTAAACTGGGAATATAGCAAAGAAACAATTGTTGGTACAGGCCTGAATCTTGTGGAAAAAAGTTACTGCGGTAAATATACCTAAAGATGGAAATTCATTACTACATTAATTCTGAGGAAAAATAAGCTGCAAAAACCTTGCAAATTAAGTAAACTCTTAGTATGGCAAACAAACTTTAGCAGGTCTGCATTATCAATCATTCTTTTGACGTTTTTAATGTTATCTGCTGTTATGTCATATGACAATTATGTGTTCTCGGCAAAAATTATGAATTAATCCAAATTTTACTTGATTACAGATTAATATTTTTTATAGTTTGGTTAACCCCTTAAGAACCAGGGATGGCTGTGCTGTGTCCTATTACAGGTATATAGATTATACACAAAAAAACAAAAATGCCTTAGTTAACTTGCCATAATTTAGAAACCACCTACATGCATATTCACTCTAACACCATACACTAACACCCAACACAGTTGAAAACTGTACACGGCTACCGCCCAAAACACATGCTCATTCTAACACCACACACAGTCACACTATACATTGACACATATACTTTTTAACCGTGTACTGTACATTGTACCCACACACTCTCATTTTAGCCAGGGATAAGCATGGACAGGGTTTATGGTGGACATTTCCAGCGAACTCAGCAAACGACACCACCAATTTCTTTTTTATTTAAAGCAAATACTAAATAGTACCCATGGGTGATCTCCCCAACTGGCCCTGCCCCTCCAGCGGCTGGCGCTGCCTTGGCCACCTGGTACTAAGACAGGCCTGATGATCACAATGAGAAGGAGAGAGGCAGAAAACAGAGACAAAACAGTGTTTACAAGCATTGTCTTTGCCATTTGACTGTATCAGTGTATGTGATTGGCTGTAGAAGAGATCACATGCCTAGTACGTCATTGGTCATGAAAAGGGTTAAATCTTACAAAATTGTGATTTAGTATAAAATGCTTAGTAATTGTTAAACATAGCTTTAGTTCAGTGCTTGAAATAAGCAATTAAGGGTGGCCCATAACACTTCAGTGTATTGTATGCATAGTAATCTGTGAAGTACCATATTGGCTCTAATATAGGCCGCACCCTTACAGTGTGGTGCAAATTAAGGATATGCCACTCTGCCCCCCAGATATGCCACTCTGCCCCTAGTATTCTTTATAACACCTGATATGCTTTATGCCCCCTAGATATGCCACACTGACCCCCCAGAAGTGCTTTATGCCCCCTAGAAATGCCCACCTACCCCCCTTAGATATGCTTTATGCCCACTCTGCTTCCTAGAAGTGCCACCCCCCGACTTACCAATGCACCTCCAGACTCCCTGGTGGGATGCGCGCAGACATCCTCCACTGCCGCCACGGCTTCTGTGATGGAGAAGCCCGGCAGAAGTCCCAGCAGCGCTGCAGGGGATCTGGATCCTAACCTTGCTGCTTGGGATAAATGAAAAAGAAAAAAAAAAAACACGCCCGGACGTGCATGTCTTGGGCATCAGGCATTATGAACTGCACATCCCTGGGCTAAACCCTTAATATAGGCCGTACCCCCACTTTAAAGTCCCAAAGTGAGGGGAAAAAGTGCGGCTTATATTCGGTCCAATACGGTATATAAAAGCAAAATTAAAAATATATTGAAAAATAAAACTTACAGATGACAAATATTTCCAGCATAAGTATAGGCTGGAACTAATCAAGTTTGAGTGTCAGAAAACACATCCCTCTATGAACAAAAAAACCAAAACATCTAGACAGAACCACTATTTAGAGGGGGCTGGAAGAGGGGTCCTCACTAGGGTGAATGAGGCATCAGCTAATCAGGAGAGACATCTTAACTCTCCTGATTGCTGAGTCTCTTCACAAGGTAAGCTGCAGCCAGCACCAGGTAAGAGACCCACTGTGTGTATATGTGTATGTGACTGTGTTTGTCTGTTTGTGTAACTGTGTGTGTAATGTCTGATAATAAGGGGGTTAATTGTTTGAGAGTGCTCAAGTCTTATAATGGAGGGGATAAATTGTTGGAGACTGCTCATGTTTGGTAATGGAAGCGGTTAATTGTGTGAGACTGCTCATAGAAACATAGCAAGTGATGGCAGATAAGAACCATTCAGCCCATCTAGTCTGCCCAACCTCTGAGTTTAGCTGGTTTTGCCATTAGCTTTTTTGGATGAGTAAAAGATTTTTCAAAAAAAGTGAGAGTTTTTTTTTTTTAAATCATTTTCTTATAGGAAATTAGATAATATGATAAAAACAAAACAATGGTAAAACAAAACAATGGTATCTGAAGAAAGCCCTTCTTTTAATGAAAAAACAACATCTAACTTGTGTGGGTTCAGTAAATGAGTGAGGAGAAAATTACATCTAAACACGAGCACCACAAAAATGTTAAAACAGCCTCGGTCACAAACATTACAAAAAGTAAAAAACAGCCTGGTCCTTAAGGGGTTAAAATATTTATATTATAGCAATTATCAAGCCAACTTAACCTTTTTAAATACGCATACATGAAAAACATAGAACTTGGTGGCAGGTAACACCCATTTGGCCCATTTTGTCTGCCTATTTTTCCCTGTGGTTTCCTGTCCCTGATATTGTTTTATATTCAGGATAGCCGTTTGTCTGTCACATGTGTGTTTCCTTTTGCAAACTCTATTTGCTTCACCATTTCTGTTGGGACACCATTCCACTTCCACAAGTAAAACTTCCTCACATACATCCACATATTATGTTTTACATTCTAACAACCAAGAAAGAGGGGACTTCTTCATTAAAATTGTCATCTGTAAACTATGTATGCATTTAGTTTAAATACAGGGATATATGGATGTGACATGTCTGCTTCTATTTCATTTGGTAGTAATCTAAATAACTCTACTTGTTTCTATTGGTATATTCATGTTTATTATGCATTATCAATTAATTTAGAGGCCACTGAAAGCATTGTGGCTTTTTTTCAAACTCCATGCTTTGCTCTCTATATAAGCAAAATCCAATCTTGAAAGTATTTGCTGATGAACTATTTAGTTTGGTTTCCAAAGTATGGTCAGCTGTTGACAAAGTGCTATTACCAACTTTAAAAAACATTCCAGCAAAGACCTTTTTATAGACATATTTCAAAATAATATGCCACATGATAATTTAGCTAACACCTCTACCACCTTTTGCAGTGTGTACCTTCTTTTAATCTATTCTATGTCTATGACCTTTACTGAAAGCTGGCAAGCTCCTGTAAGAATGCATTTTTATCACAGAGAAAGAAGCTATTTAAGGAACAGATGCCATAAAGTACAGTAGGTGGTTGCCTAGAGCACCATTTTTCAGTGCATCTACAATGAATGCTTATGACTTCTGTAAGACACCGTAGAAAGTAAAGCATTTTTAGGGCCAATTGGAAGACAATTACCTTTAGTGATCTGAGTTAAGATAATCTTTGGTTAGTAAACTCTATTGTATTGGAGATATTAATGCCATATTCATCCAATAATATAATACAATATATATATATATATATATATATATACACACACACTTTATAGACACACCTCTTAATTATTGAATTCAGGTGTGTCAATTAGACTCATTGCCACAGGTGTATAAAATCAATCACCTAGCCATGCTGTCTGCATTTACAAATATTTGTAAAAAAAAAAAAAAAAAAAATAGGTCGTGCTGAAGAGCTCAGTGAATCCAGGCGTGGTACAGCGATAGGATGCCACCTTGGCAATAAGTCAGTTCGGGAAATTTCATCCCTGCTATATATTCTACGGTGAACTGCAAGTGATAGCATTGGAAAATAAAATTGTTTAGGAACAGCAGCAACTCAGCCATGAAGCAGAAGACCACAGAAAGTGGGGTCACCAAGTGCTGAGGCACATGGCGCGTAAAAGTTGACAACGTTCTGCCGATTGCAAAGCTGAAGAGTTTCAAACTTCCACTGTTATTAACATCAACACAAAAACTGTGCGGTGGGAGCTTCATGGAATGGGTTTCTGTGGGCGAGCAGCTGTATGCTGCTTACATCACCATTTTTTTCAGGAGTTGGTCTGGGCCTCATACTTCCAGTGAAGGGAAATCTTGGTTGGGTAAGTGTGGTATGAAAGAACTTCAGTGTCCCACACAGAGCCCTCACCTCAACCCCATTAGACACATCAGCGCCTGATCTCATAAATGCTCTAATGGATTAATGGCAAAAATTCCCACAGAAACACTCCAAAATCTTGTGGAAAGCCTTCTCAGAAAAGTGGAAGCGGTCATAGCTGTAAAGGGGGGACCAACTACATACTAATGTCTATGTATTTATAATGTGATGTCATAAAAGTCCATGATGGTGTAATGGTTGGGTACCTCAATACATTTGCAAATATATATATATATGTATATATATATATATATATATATATGTATATATATATATATATATATGTATATATATATATATGTATATATATATATATATATATATAAAATACTTTTGCATATATACATATAGAATATATACAGTGTATATCTATATCTCTCATGTATATCATTTTAGACAAAATGTTTGTTTAGTTTTTTACTAATTCGTTTTTCTGTTTTGCAGTCCAGTCTGTGCCCCTGCACCCTTCTGATTTTCAGGCAGTGTCCCCAAAGCTCCCCCACTGTACCACTTTTGTGGTCAGTGGGGATTATTGAAGATGTGTGTCAGGATATGATGTCAGATCCTAGCGTTCCGTTAGTTTACTTAGTAAGGTACTTGAATATGCATTCTATACTTCCTGCATAAATACATTAATAACTATCCTAAATCATTTTAACCAGTTTTGGCTGAAGTGGTCAATCACTGGTAGGAAAGCGACCTTATTATAATCGATGGGAGTGCTTTTTGCTTTCTGTTCTTGTTAGACCTCAAAAAACCCTTGCACTAGCACAAGATGCAAAAATATCAAAATTAGATGTGCCCTTCACTTTACAATTCAGTACACTAAATAAACCTGGTAATTGCAACATATATATATACCGTATTGGCTCGATTATCACCCTTAAAGTTTGGTGCTATCTTAAAGAAAAATAATTTTAAAGAAAAAATACATAGATATTCCCCTCTGCTCCTCTGATATGCCACTCTGCCCCCTGATATGCTTTATGCCCACCCTGATAATGCCACTCTGCTCCCCAGATATGCTACTTTCCCTTCTCTGTAGACATGCCACTCTCCCCCTCCCCAGACTTACCAATGCACACCCAGACTCCCTGGTGTCTAGCAGTGTCAGCCGGCACTTCCGCCGGGGCTTCTATGGTGGAGGGCAGACATCCACTGGCTGCCGGAGAGGAGGATCCAGGTCCCCTGCAGTGCTGCGGGGGATCTGGATCCTAACCCTGCTGCTTGCCCGCAACAGCGCTAAACCCCGATTATAGGCCGCACCCCCACTTTAAAGACTTAAAGTGTGGGGGGGGACTGCGGCCTATATTCGGGCCAATACGGTATATCAAATCTGATCTATGGATCTATCTATTACAATACCACTGTGTATACAATGGAAGCAGACTTAATGTTTTCTTGTCAGGGTTTGTATGATTTTTTTCCCTTTTGTCAATTTACCACTGCACTTTGATGAAAGCTGAATATTTCCTGAAGCTTTTGTTAAGGTGAAGAAAGGTAAGGGTTTCAAAACATGTGACAAATGTGTATGTTTTTACTGTGTTTTGACACATGGTTTAGTTTCCTTAAGGAAAACGGAAGTATCTCCAAAATAATTGATTGATTGAAAACAAGAAAGCACAATCTTTAGCTAATTTAAACAAATAATTTAGTTATACTAACAACTGTGACATTGACAATGGCATTTTAATGGTAAGTAACTAGGTGAGGTTTATACATTCATTATATACACTTCCTTGTACAACCAACAAACTGCAAAGTATGTTTTTATTATGGTAGTAATTGAGATGTCTTTGCCCCTTTTTGTATACCCAGGCCAATAATACTGTGCCACAAATATCACTCTAATAAAGACACTCATCATCAGTATCATGCTATAAAAATGACTGATACCAATATTATAGAAGTAATCTTATTTCACATGTTTCTTCTAATATCCAAATTAAGGATAGCTATTTATTTTATTTATGAGTGATAATGAACTGAGAACATGTTGCTTCGCCTTTGGCTCTGGAGCATTTTAATGCTGAGTTGTTGACATTTGTGTATTAGAAGTTGTGGAGGGCATGGTTCTATTCCTAGCAGCTTCCTGATGATCCACTGGCTTACCCCAGAGCAGTCAATTTACCCTTTGGAGAGCACTTTGGAGCAGGAAGTGTCACGTCCAATCTCATCACATACATACCCATCTGCTCCAGTGATTGCTCACAAATGACCTTGTGAGTATCATGATTAAAAGTAGAGAGGACATTGCTGCCTGGACCCTGGGCTGCTTTAGGCAAACTTATACGACTAATGCAGATTCAACGATCCATTAAGCATATGGCACCTGCAGAAAGATAGTGAGAGGGATGGATCAAGCTAGTTAACAGCAAGTTAACAATTATTAGGATGGATTAGACTAGTGTCAAAGGGACAACACAAAAGATCTACGAAAACTGTTGACTTAATGTAATAAGCACACATAATTCACAAATCAGATTCAATTTTTAATCATATGTAGTACACTGTGCACATTTAATCCATTGTCCTCTAAAATGTAGAGGTCTGTTGGTCATACTGGTTCCAAGGTCAGGGGTTATTTACTTTTGTAAATAACATTACCACCAGTCCTTACTTGGTAGTGTGTCTACATATAATATTCTTCTTACCTAAATGTTTTATGCTATAAAATGCTAGATGTTAACAGGGAGCTAACACAGAAAACAAAACCCACAAGCATAAAATACAGTACTGTATACAGTAATGTAGTTAGGTATGAAAAAAAGCCTGGCTTTATGATTTTTTGTTTAGACTTTCTCTACTCAATCACCATATTGAGCCGATTCTTCATGGTAATGCTTCTTAGCGCAGTCCTACATACACCGATCAGCCATAACATTATGACCACCTGTCTAATATTTTGTAGCTCTCTCTTTTGCCGCCAAAACAGCCCTGACCTGTCAAAACATGGACTCCACTAGACTTCTGAAAGTGTGCTGTGGTATCTGGCACCAAGACGTTGTCAGCAGATCCTGTAGGTTGTGAGGTGGGGCCTCTGTGGATGCATCCTGGTGCCATGTGTTCTCCAGGTAAGCGCCATCCACCTGATGTAAAAGAAAATGTGATTCCTCAGACCATACCACCCAATTCCATTGCTCCTGGTCCAGTTCTTATGCTCGCGTGCCCATAGCAGGCGCTTTCAGCAGTGGACAGGGGTCAGCATGGGCACCCTTACTGGTCTGTGGCTATGCAGCCCCATACACAACAAACTGCGATGCACTGTATGTTCTGACACCTTTCTATAAGAAAAAGCATTAACTTTTTAAGCAATCTGAGCTACAGTAGCTCCTATGTTGATTTTGATCCCATGGGCCAGCCTTTGACCCCATACATGCATCAATGAGCCTTGGCTGTCCATGACCCTGTCCCTGGGTCAATGCTGTCCTTGGACCACTTTTCATAGATACTGACCACTGCAGTTTTGGAGATGCTCTTACCCAGTCCTCTAGCTATCACAATTTGGTCCTTGTCAAAGTCACTCTTTACCCTTGTCCATTTTCACTTGCTGTCTAATGTATCACCCACTGACAGGTACAATGATAACATTCAGTGGTCATAATTTTATGGCTGATCAGTCTAGATACACCATACATTCTTTAGGGCATCTCACATAAAAGAGCAAAATAACAGAAACAGTCACACATACATAGATGTGTCATGTTTTAGAATTTTATAGCGTGTAAATTGGAATATGCAAATTTCCATATTTTAAACTTGGAAATGTTACTGTTTTTTTGTTACAATTTTTTTTTACTAGGCCTATACCTCATCATACATTATATTGACAAAGTATAAGGGCACCTGACCATCACACCAACAGGGACTTTTATGACCAACAGGGAAATGATGACCTGAATCTGAAAAGTGGATGGCATATGATAGCTGCATGCTACCTTTAAATATTTGCGGTGTTGATTTTGCAAATGCACGTCAGGACTGCCCTTTCCCCCGCCTCCCTGCTATTGTACATAGTAACTGGGTTGCCTAATCTTTATAAGTGCTACCCACTTATAAAGATTAATTTAACTCTTAATGAACTTGATTTGAGTATTAAATGAAACCATATAATAGTTTTACAAACTTCTATAATCTATATAAAGTTTGTGATTAAAATACTTCATAGTCAGCATTAAAACTGACTACATAGATGCTAAATGTGTGTTGGGTTACATAGTACTAAACGTATGGGTGCCGTTGTCATAGGCTAGAGCAGCATCCATAGTCTCCTGTTCTATTTATACAGGACCACCTTCTTCCCTAGATCATTTTCTTCTAGAGTGCCAAGATACAACATTATATCCTGGTGTGCCACAATAATCCCACAAAAACAATACTACTTAGGTCTGCGCAGATCTCCATTGCACAACTTGACCTATTTCAAGAGAGTTCTTTAATCTCACCAACTGACCCTGTGAGAGTTACGGCACACAAGGGAGGCCAATCATCCAATATGGAGATCAGCTCCTAGTTGCAGCCCACTGGATTTACTGACCTAAGCCTAGACGACTAAGGAATAAATATTACCATCATCTCCCTGGATGTTGCTTGACCAAATCTGCGAATGAAACAAAAATAAAAAAAATAACAATAATAATAATAATAATAATAAAAATAATAAAATATATATATATATATATATATAAATACAATTGCTTGTTAACAGAAATTATTAGCTAATTAGCGAATCACATGGAAGCAACTCAATGTATTTAGGTATGTAGACATGGTCAAGACAACTTGCTGAAGTTCAAACCAAGCATGAGAATGGTGAAGAAAGGGGATTTAAGGGACTTTGAACATGGCATGGTTGTTGGAGCAAGATGAGCTGGTCTGAGTATTTCAGAAACTGCTGATCTACTGGGATTTTCACGCATAACCATCTCTAGGGTTTACAGAGAACGGTCCAAAAAAAAAAGAAAATATCCAGTGAGCAGCAGTTGTGTGGACAAACATGCCTTGTTGATGTCAGAGATCAGAGAATAATAGGTAAACTGGTTCGAGATGACAGAAAGGCAGTAACTCAAATAACCACTCGTTACAACCAAGGTATGCAGAATACCATCTCTGAATGCACAACACATCGAACCTTGAAGCAGATGGGCTGCAGCAGCAGAAGACCATACCGGGTGCCACTCCTGTCCGCTAAGAACAGGAAACTGAGGCTACAATTCGCACAGGCTTACCAAAATTGGACAATTGAAGACTGGAAGAACGTTGCCTGGTCTGGTGAGTCTCAATTCCAGCTGCAACATTCAGATGGCAGGGTCAGACTTTGGTGTAAACAACATGAAAGCATGGATCCATCCTGACTTGAATCAACGGTTCAGGCGGGTGGTGGTGTAATGGTGTTGGAGATACTTTCTCAGCACACTTGGACCCCCTTACTACCAAGAAAGCATCCTAGGCGACAGCCTACCTGAGTATTGATGCTGACCATGTCCATCCCTTTATGACCACACTGTACCTATCTTCTGATGGTTACTTCGAGCAGGATAATGCACCATGTCACAAAGTTCGCATCATCTCAAACTGGTTTCTTGAACATGACAATGAGTTCATTGTACTTCAATGGCCTCCACAGTCACCAGATCTCAATTTAATACAGCACCTTTGGGATACGGTGGAACGGGAGATTAGGATCATGGATGTGCAGCTGAGAAATCTGCAGTAACTGCGTGATGCCATTATATCCATATGGACCAAAGTCTCTGAGGAAGTGAGTATATATAAATACTATTGAATTTACAGTTTTATCCAATTCTTACCATACAAGTACCCTTGGCTAATTAGTGCTGAAGATACAACTGTTATTGGAGAAAAAAGGAGCCATGTACAGATGGCATTTTAAGTAAATGCTAATGGTGTTTTTGTACCACACAAAAATCCTATATTAGTCAGTGATTCATTGTAAAAATAATTATAATAATATTAAAAATGAATCCTTGGCTTATTGAACCAGACAAAGCTCAATAGTACAGCAAAAGTCAAGTTATAAAATGTATTTTGCAGATACATTCAGAAAACTTGCCTTATAATGCTAAGAAGTAATATTTTTGTGACAACAAATTATCAGACAAAAACACTACTTGAACAGATGTTCATAAAAAAACATGTCAAATGTTGGCAAAACGTATTGTTAAAAAAAGGATATTGATATTGGGAGAATGATGGAACACTTTCTTAACTAAAACTAGAATAATGCTTTGCCTACATTTAAGCTACTATTAGATTTTTTGGGGGGTACAACTGTCAGACTGTTCTTGGTGTCTAATACCATGCCTAGGAACTCTCAGAGTTTGACACCTTTAATCCCACGGTTTTTTCTCCAATCTCAGGGTGAATGGGGCAAATTCCCAGGGTCACACAGTCTGGAGATGACTCCCTCATAAAGGGCCATTTGTAAACTTTTTTGAATCGTTACGAGGAGACAAGAACAAGGGGTCACAGGAGTCCCACCAGGCCTTCTAGAAGCTCGTGTCCCGTCACAGCTGCCAACCCCTAAAGTTATGACAGTGCCTATGTCGTCTTCTATGTTTACCTTTAAAAGAAAATGGGTGATCAAGCGGCAGCTTGTTAGTACAAACTCTCCTGCATGACATACCTATGTTTGGGCAGACAAGATGAGCCGAATGGTTCTGCAGTCAAATTCTATGTTTCTATGTAATATCCTCGGCACATCGTTAATATGGTTATGAAGCATGACACTGTTTAAAATTGCTGGAGCATATACAATTTACACACACATAAAGTTTTACAGCTTCAAAACATCACTGAACCTACTTTATCATCTGTGCAATGACCCTTTAGTCTAGCAGGCAATCCTAAAAGTCCTCTTACCAAGGCAGCAATACCAATAACGGATAGTAGTTTCATCCCTACTCTATTGGTTCATATATTTTCTATTTGGAACACTGGTAATTTATTGTGCTTTATCTGGTGCTGGCTGAGAGGCTTAGACATTTCAATCCACTGGAAAAAAGGCATTTATGTTATATATCTTGGTTATTTCCCCTACTTTCAGAATTCTTACAAGGTCTTAAACTGATCCTCTCTGTGAGCGATTGGAAAGAAGTGTTATCCAGCATAGCCCAAGAGGGAAATCTTACCGTAAGGTTTTAGCAGTTCTCTTAACTAGCAGGTAAATTTATCACAGCCTTTTCCATTTGAGTAGGCAACAAGAAGCTTTCACCCCTCCCAGCAGACCAATCTTTTTAACAGTGTGTGAGAACTAGAGACAGGCCACTGACTGACACAAAATGGAAATGCTTTATAGGTTTATAATTGGCGTTCCTGCCCAGAGGTTTTATTCAAACTCATTTATGGTAACCAATCGGTTTCCTCATTAATAGGATAATCAGTTCTTTCACTATATCAACGAAGGATGCTTCGACAGAAGGAGATTATTTGGTGGAAGAACAGGGAAACATTTAGCTATCCATTAGGAAGATTAGAAAAAAGAAAAGTAAAATCTCTGCCTGAAGGCATTCTCGCTAACAGGCGGATGAACATATGAGCTGTGCAGAATTTCTGGAATCTAAGATGAAGTTAGTTTACATGTGGTAATATTTACAAATCCCCAGTGTTTCAGTAGAAAGATTTAGATTTAAATTTATTTTAGTAAGCATATAGCGAGATCACACTTATAAAACACGCATCTGCATCCAGTTTTATTGTTCCTAAACTTATTTAGAGTCAAGTTGGGAGCATAAAACCAGATATAATTTGTATTGTAAATGTTTTTGCAGTTTACAACAAAATAAAAAAGTAAACAAAAAGTGGGATTAAGATCAATAGGCCAATTTAGTTTTTTTTTCCTCAATAACTTTTTTATTAGATTTTGAATACACAGTGCATGTACAGACATAGCCAATTGTATAGTAACTTTGAGGTGTATTGATGGACCACATGAGCATCCTCTCCAATCCCCCATGTAACCATCTTTGGATGTCCAATTCCACATGGCCCAACTGAGGTATACCGCTTTGCAAAAGTCACCCCCTTGGCATTTTTCCTATTTTGTCGCATTACAACCTGAAATTAAAAATTATTATTTCATGTAATGGACATACACAAAACAGTGCAAAATGGTGAAGTGAAATGAAGAAAATAACTTTTAAAAAAATAAAAATTGGA
This sequence comes from Spea bombifrons, assembly GCF_027358695.1. Lineage (NCBI taxonomy): Eukaryota > Metazoa > Chordata > Amphibia > Anura > Pelobatidae > Spea > Spea bombifrons. The sequence goes on from NC_071098.1 coordinate 17,079,049, forward strand.
AAAGTGGTGCATACATATGTATTCACCGCCTTTGCTATGAAGCCCCTAAATAAGATCTGGGGCAACCAATTACTTTCAGAAGTCACATAATTAGTTGAATTAGTCCACCTGCAAGCAATCTAAGTGTCAGATGATCTGTCACATGATCTCAGTATATATACACCAGAGTCTGCAACACCACTGAGCAAGGGGCTCCACCAAGCAAGTGGTACCATTAAGACCAAGGTTCTCTCCAAACAGGAAGGGGACAAAGTTGTGGAGATGTACAGATCGGAGTTGGGTTATAAAAAAATATCCAAAACTTTGAACATCCCAGAGACCATCATTAACTCAATTATTAAGAAATGAAAAGAATATGGCACCACAACAAAACTCACAGACCAAGCAAGGAAGGCATTAATCAGAGAGGCAACAAAGAGACCAAACATAACTCTGAAGGAGCTGCAAAAGTTCCACAGCGGAGATTGGGTTGTCTGCCCATAGAACCACTTTAAGCCATATACTCCACAGAGCTCGGACGAGTGGTCCAAAAAAAACCAGTTGCATAAAGACAAAAATAATCAAACCTGTTTCCTGTTCGGAAACATGCATATGGGAGACTCTCCAAACATATGGAAGAAGGCACTCTGGTCAGATGAGACAGAAATTTAGCTTTTGGCCATCAAGGAAAACGCTATGTCAGGCACAAACCCAACACCTCTCATAACCTCGAGAACGCCATTATCACACATGTTTTTTTGTCAGGATTGAAGGAATGATGGATGGCACTAAATACAGGGAAATTCCTGAGGGAAACCTGTTTCAGTTCCAGAGATTTGAGAATGAGACTGAAGATCATGTTTCAGCAGGACAATTACCGTAAGCATACCTCTAAAGCAACACTTGGGTGGTTTAAGTGGAAACATTTAAATGTCTTGAAATGGCCTAGTCATACTTTTTCTGTCTTATTTCTTGTTTGTTTCAGAAAAAAAAAATATTTTGCATCTTCAAAGTTGCATGTTGTGTAAATCAAATGATACAAACCTCCAACAAATCCAATTTAATTCAAGGTTTTAATGCAACAAAATAGGAAAAATGCCATGGGGGGTAAATAGTTTTGCAAGGCACTGTATAGTACCACAACCTTAGCATCTGACCCTCTAGTTTTAGTCTATGACCTCTTGTTCTAAAAAGTCTACTCCTTTGAAATAAACTTTCCTCCTGTAGTTTGCTAAATACCATTAAATGTTCCTTCATATCGCCCTTATCTAATTTACATATTCGCCCCATGTGATTTTCAAGCCTGAACGGAAATCAGGGACTTGCAAGGCACAGGGCTAATTTCCCCAATTAAAGTAATATCATGTGGAAAGTCTCCAGTACAGGGGCTGTTGTGGTCCAAGATGGCATGTCTGAAGGATTAGTTGAGGTACCTATAATGAGTAGGAGAGGTAGTGCTTTTAGGAGAGGCATCCAAGATTATTGCCAGTTATAATGTCTCCACATAAAAATGTTTTGTTTGCAGAATAGCATGTGTCATGAAATAAATCATAAAAAAAAATATTTCCTAGAATTCAGTCAGCTAGCATTAGTGTGACTATGGAATGCAGGAACACATCGACATTAAGGAAAATGAAAGAGAGCACTGATTAGCTACAAAATGAATAAGGCTAGAAAGGTTGGATTTACAAACACACGGAGGCTCACATTATGCCAGGGGCGTCCAACATGCGGCCCGCGGGCCAAATGCGGCCCGCGAGACCTCGAGGTGCGGCCCGCGTAAGATCGGCAGCCAGGGCAACCGATCTTACGCGAGCCGCACCTCAAGCCCTGCTACTTACTTGTGGGAGGGACTTCTGGACTGCACACAGAGGAAGCGGAGTTCACGTGACATCCTACTTCCTCTGTGCTTTAGCAGAGAAGGCAGAGGGAGGCCGCGCCCCCTGCTGAAGTCTGTAAGCGGCATCGAGGAGCTGCCTTGCAGGTAAGGAGGTGGGGAGGGTGTTTGAATGAGTGTGTGTGATTGAGGGAATGAATCTGTGAATGAATGATTATATGAATAAATGAGTGTGTGTGTGTGTGTGTGTGTGACAGCATGGATGTGTAAGTGCTGGAACCTAGGCATGATGGGACTGTGATTGCTGTTAGCAATCACACTCCTATCATGCCAAGTCAGCCAGTACATGCTGGTACAGGGTGGCTGTAAGTGCAGACCCCATACGGAACCTAGGCATGATGGGACTGTGACTACTGTTAGCAATCACACTCCTATCATGCCAAGTCAGCCAGTACATGCTGAAACCTAGCTAGCTGCCCCCCTTGTGTAGTGATGCTGCCAGCAGTATGGGGTCTGCACATCACTTACAGCCACCCTGTACCAGCATGTACTGGCTGACTTGGCATGATAGGAGTGTGATTGCTAACAGCAATCACAGCTAGCACAGTCCCATCATGCCTAGGTACCAGCATTTACTGGTTGCCTGGGTTGCCAGCATTTACTGGTTGCCAAGTCATATTGCTAATTTTGTCCAATTGTGTGTTACCTACTTTTATTAAAAATGTGAGTTTTTATTATTATTTTTAAAGGTGGGGGTCATTTTCAGTTTTGGCTAAGTGAACCCTGAATGTTTTGGTCCAGAATTTTCATTTTAGTTCATCCCTAGAATAAATCTAGGGAATCCTGAATTTGTAGTCGCAAAACTTTCTAGGCCCAGAAATCAGTGAAACATAGCATAGCAGGTATAGATCAACAGAACACGCAAACCAAGCATTGCAGTTATAGATCAACTGGAAATCACATGTAAACTCAGCACCGAGGGTATAGATCAAATAAACATTACATGAAAACAGTTTTGCAGATATCCATCAACTGAATAAGACAAACAAGCCCAGTATTTGCGGCAATACATAAATAATGTTTGGAAACATAGCATAGCAGATATAGATCAACAGAATAACACAAAAACAGCTTTGCAGGTATAAATCAATTGGAATTCACACAAAATCTCCGCATTAAAGGTGTAGATAAAACTCCCTAAATTTCAGGCATAGATCACAGGTTGCACACCCCAAACAGCCCACCCTGTGCCATATTTGTCCCATAAAAATGCTACCTGTGCCACCTTTTATCCCATACACACCCTGCCCGTGCCATCTTTGCCTTTCCAAAAATCAATTATTATTACATCTATAATACACACATACGCTTTTACAGACACTCACTAATTCACACAATCATTAATTCTCTCACTCTTTCCACAATTTAGTTACACATATTTATTAATGCATTCTCACAAATTCATTAATTATTTCACTCATTCACACAATTCTTCCACACATTAATTCATTTATTCTCTAACTCATTTACACAATTCATACACAAATTAATTTGTTCATTCTCTCACTCATTCTGACTCTGACTTTATTTTAATATTCTTATTACCCTCTTTTCTCACTATCTACCCCTTCTCCCCTTCTCACTATCTACCCCTCTCCCCTCCTTTTCTCATTATCTACCCCCTCTCCCCTCCTTCTTACTATCTGCCTCGTCTACCCCTCCTTCTTATTATCTACCCCCTCTCCTTCTTACTATCTACCCTCTCCCCCCTTTGTAGTTCACTTACCTTCAGATGTCCTGTGGTGGGAGAGCGAGGCTTCTGTGACTCTGCATGAAACGCCGGGACCCCGACAAAGACACCGAAGACAGAAGCCTCACGGAGGAGAGTGAGGGGCGCCAAGCAGTTGCTGAAAACTTGAGCGACCTCTTGGCGCCCCGCTCTCCCCTCCGGGCTGCAAAAAACAAAACAAAAAACGGGGGGCACATGGAAGGGCACAGCATGATGCAGGGGGGGTATGGCCCCCTCTGCCCCCCCCACCGATGCCACTGGGGACAGGGCCTTTGCGGCATCTGTCAGCGCTTTATAAATAAAGTATAATAATAATTCGGACTGGAAGAATGGAATTTTAATCTAAAGCAGCAAAAGGGTCCTTTATGCTCAAAACAATAAATATGGGAAATTTGCTACCTACAGAATTTGAGCTAGGAAATTCTACTGATGCCTTTAAATAAAGGGTGGATATGCAGGGTTATAATAGGGCAGATACAAGGACATAATTAGTTACAGTGAAAAACTTAGGAGTCAACCTTTATATTTGTTTTTACATGAGCCAGTTTTTAATATTTTAATAATCTAAAAAAGTTGAAAATAAATTATTGCATGTGTTTATTTGACAAAGCAAAGCTCAGTTTAAACAATAGTGCAAGAGGGCTCAGTTGCTCTCTTTCTCCTCCAACCTCTTGGCCTGATAGTCTAGTGGGAGAGTAGTAGTGTCTGTATGTCCACAAGCATAGATTTTTGTTGTCCTTCTCCCAGTCATTCTATATACTGTATGATTAAAGAAGGTTATGACATATAGCAAGCCTGCCCTAAATCTACTAGACCAAGGGAACAGAATGAAAGAGATGTTTGCTAAGCATACTTTTGCGCTTTCTACGTGAGCTGACATAAAAGTTCTATGTAATGACTAAATGTGTTACCCAGATGGCTCTAATACATTGACTTGCCATAGTTAAAGATACACTTGATTGAGTCACCTGCAATCAATCAGGGATCTCATACCATGATGTTAGCAAAAACAGCAATTATAAGTCTTATATATAATTGTGCAGTACAGAATAGGAAGGAGTCAGCTCTAGACTGTGTTCACCCAGAGATCCTGAGATTTGGGCAAAACCCCTAAGAGTCCCCATATATGATGCTTATGGTGCTTTATCTTCTGAGTAGTTGTATCTCTCACAGCTTTATAAATGATATATATTTCAAGATGATATTTATATTGGCAATAAATAGTTTTTTTCTATATAATTAAAAAGTAATTAACTGTGACAGAACTGATCTTACTTTATTTTGTTACAGCTGCTTTTATAGGCACTCCTCACTTCATGGAGTAAGATGACCATGTAGTGGTGGGTGTAGCCAAGCTAGTGGGAGGAAACTGGATGCATAGCAGGGGAAAGTGGGCAGGGACAAGGCAGAACATGGGCAGAGAGTGGGCATGGCCACAAACCTCACCCTTGCATGTAGAAAAAAGAAACTGATGTAGAGACCTGGAGAAGCAGGACTTAACACAGAGACTTAATTTCAAACTATTGGTTTGCTTATTAGTCAGGCCTTTACTGGCCGTCTGGAAAACCATGCAAACGCCCAGTGGCTTGGGTCACTTGACTTTGCCACTGCTCTTGTGGCAGATCTGGTACATTGATGTGCAGCCATTGGCTGTATACATAAGGCCCTATGCTGCAGTTAAATGCCCTTCATTATTTATTAACAACCTATTAGGTTTCTTCAAAACACCCACCACTGTACTTGTGATCATTACCCTTATAGGTAGTTTTTTACAAAGCTTTAATAACCTTACTGTGAAGAACATCCTTCTTTAATAAGATGGAACCATGACTCTACTGATGACTCTCTGTAATATGAGGCCTATTGTTATGTGCTCCATCCATGGAGCAAAGGTTTTCCCTGCAGGGGTCTCAATTGACCTTGGATGTATTTGTAAGCTGTGACACCCTTTATGTGTGTCTTTTTCACAGTAAATAAATTACATTTAGCTAAATTCTTTTCATAGCTGAAATCCATAATTCTACATTAATTATGTAGCGGCATTCCTTGATCTTCCACTAATACCCTTTTTAATTAATGCTAGCATTAATGTGTTTGAGTTTAGCATCAAATAGTGTGGCCTCAAATGCTACTTTCAACTGATGATATATCTCTTAATCTGCATGTTTTCTTCTACTAACCAAACTTATTACATCACAATAATGAACTTATATGCCATATCAGTGACCATGTCCCCAATTTAATTAGGCATTCTGTAACAAACACACATTGTAGTGTAGTTTACAAGCCGATACAATTTAATATAATGTGCAAAAATATAAATTTTGCTGTCAATATGCACTTCTAGGTCATTATTACAATGCATTGTGAAGGGATTAAAAGGCAAAAGACATAAAACAGAGCCCTGTGGCGCCCCCACATCAAACGAAGTTATCGTTAGACTTCTTGGAACTCTCGCATGAGCCACCACTAAAGATGTCTGTCAGTAAGTATAATGTGAATGCTCACTGGTAGGCATCGCCTATAAGCCAAAGGAGTTGAGGGCGAGGAAAAAGAAATTGCATGGGACAACAGGGTCGATGGAAGGACTTTTGCCACCTAAGCCAAACCTCATTTTGCTGACCCATCTGTCCCACCCCTTACACCCCCCCTCCGTGTGCCCTGCCCTTGAGTATGGAGTCATGTGAGCACATCATAAACATGACCACCCACCCCAACATTGATGGTGGCCTTTTCCCTTTCTTTCCCTGTTACACCGCCCATATAGTTCAGATATAGATCAAATAAACCCCACATGGAAACAAGATTGCTGATATAGATCAACTGAATTACACATACAAACCCTACAATTGCAGGTAAAGGGTAAATAAATAGCACATTAAGAGATAGTATTTCAGGTATACAGCAACTGAATAGCACACAAACCAAGCCTTGCAGGTATAGATCAAATGAAAAGCACAAGCAAACTCACCACTGAATGTATTCATCAAATAAATAGTGCATGGAAACCCTAAATTGCAGACATAGATCACAGGCCACACACCAGAGAGACCATCCCTGGCACCCAGATTGCACACATCCAACTTGCCCCAGCACCCAGATTGCATCTACAGGACTTGCCCCACACCTAGATTGCATGCACATGGCTTGTCCTATGACCCAGCTTGTACACATAAGGACTTGCCCTAGTACCCAGATTGCACACTTGTCACAGCATCCAGATTATATACAGACACAGGACTTCCCCATATTGCACCCACAGGATTTACCCAGCACCCAATTTGTACCCACAGTGGTCTCCTCTAAGAGTCTAAGGTATTCTCGCACACCAGAAAGGCCACTGCACCCAGCTTACACACACATGACTTGCCCAGATTGCACCCACAAGTTTTATCCAGCATCCAGATTGCACCCTCAGTGGTCTCCTCTCAGAGTCTCAGGTCTCCTCTCAGTTTGGCTTAGATGCACCTTTTATTCATTCTACACCCTTAAGGTCCAAAATAGTAACAGTAATAGATAGAGACAAATTCTAAAATTAGGTCTGCTCTCACTTAAGCAGGAGACCCTAAGTGACCATAATCATCATTTACCCCATGATCCAAGAGCAGGCCTGCATGCAGCTAGTCTGGCACGCAAGACCGTAAACTCCTGAAGGACCTCAGGCCTCGGGGTTTCTTTTGTGTAAAGACTCCCTGGCTTCAATCTCCTCCACAGGCTTGCATCTCAGCCCCTGCTTGCAGTTTGACTCTGGACCACAGCTTCCCAAATGATTTGGTCTTGAAGTCTCCTCTACATTGTTCTCGGTAAAATAGTTTCTTAGCTGAATTGCTGTATCCTCAACATGTATAGGATTGTCAGGGAGGGAATCATTTAACCTCCACGCCCACTGGCCTCGGGAAGGCTTTTACAGAGAAATGTGTACTGGGGCGTGGTCACTGATGCCAATGCTAGAATCCCTGAGTAGAGGTAGGTGATAATGGGAGATATAAATCATGTGAACTCTGGAGTAGCTAGAGTGTGTGTTAGAAAAAAAGGAATAGTCTTACTGAGATGGGTGTTATAGTCGTCAGTTGTGACTCATGTAGAGCTCGTCTCACTTTGGGAATTTTAGAACTCAGTATGTGTGAGCTCCCTGAAGAACAGTCCACTCTAGGGTCCAGAGCCATATTAGTCCCTATCCAGAATCATAATTCACTCTTGGAAATCTGCCAGTTTATAAAGAGGGCTCTCTTTCTTCTTCCCCATTACCCCCTTTATATATATCCCATCTCTTTGAGCCTCCCCTTCTCATTCTCTCCCATTTTACTTTATCTCTCCTTCTCTTTCTATTAATTTATTTTCTCCATATCTCGCCCCTGTTTCTTTATCGCTCCAATTTCTCTTTACTTCTCCCACTTCTCTTTGGCCTTCCTCATTCTCCTTTCTATGTCTCTTTCTCATTTCTTTGTTCTGTTTATTTTTCCTCCTCCTCTCTCTCTAGATTTTCTCCCCTTTCACTTGACCTCTCCTCCTCCTCCTTACTGCAAGCTTTTTCACCTCTCTCACTCAATATTGCTCGTCCTCTTTCTCTTTTATCTCTTCCCCTTTTCTGTTACCCATTTCTCATTAGGTCTCCTTTTTCTGCATCTCACCTCTCCCATTGCAAATTATTTCTCCTCTTATTTCATTTTATCTCTCCCTTCTCTCTACCTCTCTGCTTTCTTTTTATCTCATCTCTCTTTATCTCTCCCGTTTCTCCCTATGTCTTCCTTTTCTCATTATCCCCCCTTCTCATTATCTCTCTGTTTTCTCCTGATATCTCTCCTTTCTACTCACCTCTCATTATCTCTCTTTCTCTTTATCGTATCTCTTTGTTTCCCTTTTCCTCCTCAACATCTCTAATCTTATTCAATATTGTTGCCTCTTTTCCCTATCTCTTGTTTTCATTATCTCCCTGTTCTATGATCTATGGTCAGCAACCAGCCCTGCTTCTCCAGTGGTGGGCAATCCAGTTTGCCACAAACAACTGAAATGCACCCTAGGCTGGATCCTACTTTGCTTATGAATGAATTCCTCCATGCTTTTGGTTGGAGAAAAAAGCAATACATGGAGGGACACTCAACTAACATATAAATTAAAGATTGATATGATGGCTGGAGTGTCCTTTTAAAGGCCAGCCTACCATGAGGTATTGTATGAAACACATTAGCAAAATCTTAAGGCACTATATTTAAAGCAGTACCAAGAAACAATGTAATGTAAACCTGGTTAGAAAAAGAAGCACATGTAAATTACCATATCTAAATGTCATTGGGATATACAAGGGCAATGATCACAGGAAAAATGCATTACTTATTTAACATCATATGCCCAGACCTTCAGACCAAGTGAATATCTGTTATAAGAATTAGAGTGAGCTTTAGGTTAGTTTATAGAGTGGGGGTCTTAAAATCCATCAACTTTGACCTTTAAGTATCTATTGTATCTATAAATCAACTAGATTTTTACCCAATACTGAGGCAAAAAATAATCTTTCTTGATTTCAAAGGCAATATTTTTGGTTGAGCTCCCTATTAAGGTTATTTGGTGGTGAGTGTAAAATCTAGCCTTTATTACAGACTTTTACAAGTGGATGCTAAAACAGAAACTCCCTCTCCAGGACTCCATTTACATAGTGACCTTTTGGAAGCTTATGAGGTTTTTGTCAATGTAGGGGGGTCAGCTCAGCTTGTGTTGCTCAAACACACATTTTGTAGTGATGAGGACATACGCCATTTTTGGAGGGAAAGTGGGCGGGGTGAGGGTTGTGCTGCAACACTGCTGCAGTGACCTGGAGAAGCGCTGCTTCACCCGGAATCTCTGGGCGAAATCTGGAGAGTTCCCAGCTATGGCAATGATCCACCTGGCCCCACAATGAGGATAAGAGGGAGTAACTTGGGCAATGATTGTCAGCTGAGTTAATTCCAGATGTGAGCACTTTCTGTGACCAAAGTGCAGCAGGAAGTACTATCACAGGAAAAGCAGCTAACTGAAGTCCTCCTTGGGTGAGTCTACAAGGTGCAGGATCTGCACACAAAAGATTGTTGAAATACAGACAATCCCCAATTCAATGGTGTCACATCCAGCTCTCTAAATAAATTTAAGTTGCAAAAGCGTAGCCTGGAACAGGGTTCCTCACAAACCTGCCATGTTGTTTTTTTGTTTGGCTGACTTGCCTACCTTTATGTGCTACAATTTTTATTACAGAGCTTGCTATTTCTAGAGTGTATATGTGTCCAATTACTTTAGAAAGGAAAGTGCAGATGAAAGCATATTCTAAAAGTCATTGATCCTTCTATCTAATAGCAAAAGCCGTATCCCTGAGATAGAGAAAACCAAATAGACGACATCTCATCTTCGAAACACGGATCAAAAGGAAAGTGTTACTGACCCTTAAAACAGCAGTAACACTAAGAACAATAAAAGACAAAATGAAACATTAAGGACATTGTCACAGTCAAGAGAATCTATGAAAAGGAAAATCTGGAACTTCTGTTGACTGATCATATTCTGTTCATTATCATACTTTAAAAGATCATTTATGTATCAAATAGTTGGATGTAGCATTATTACCTTCAACATAGTACAATGCAAATAGTACACATTATAAAATATACTTTAAAAATGATACTTATACCAAATAGATACCTGAAATCAGTCTGATTTCTATGATTGGCAGAATGGATTTATTCTTCGCCACCAAATATTGTGTAACAGACTATTTAGTAGAGATGTACAGTTCCTTCATGGCAGTGAATGCAAACTACCAGGATCCAACATAATATCTCAGTATTCTATTTAAGAGAACTCAGAATTTGATAGTAGTTGTAGTCCACAAAAGCCCATCAGTCCATTGTTTTGTTTAAGAGTAAAACTGTATTAAATAAATATGACCATGCCTCTATTTGTCATGTGTCAATTGATGGGAAAGGGGGTTCCAATGACACCACAGTCCATGATTCCTGTGTGGTAGCATGTATTGAACTTTTCTCCACCTAGCTGATCTCATCATAGATCAGCCAATAGTTTGCTGTCCCTTTTATTTTATAAGCTTTATTAACATAATGGCTGCCTGTTCCATGGACCTGACTACTACCTTTAATTTAATTGAATTGATGGAATGAGCAAGTAAATGAATGAATAAGTGTTAAGGGGCAGAAATGGATCAGGCAGGCTGTTAATGGTAGCACAAGCAGGGTGTTTAGGGAGGAGCAGAGGTGCCACAGGAAAGCTGTTTAAGGGGTAGAGGTGACACAGGCTGGCTGTTTGGGGTTAAAGATGGAACAGACATGTTTGGGGGAAAATAAGGCACATATAAGCTGTTTGGGGGGAGGTGGTACTTTAGGAGCTGTTGCTTGTGATGTTGGGGTGCCTTGGATCAATTTTCGCATCAGGGTTCTGTGGTTTCTTGTTGCGCTTCTGGTGTGGCCTGTGGGCACATGAGCTCGACCATGCAATGAAATATTTCAGGGCTGGAGTCCAAATATTTTCACGGCTGCTTTTCATTCACAGTCTAGCCCTGCTAAGGTTTGACTAGATATCTGTTAAGCAGCAGAACCATCTCCCTCTTTCTACTGCTAATACCTCTTGCTATACAACTCAGTGCCCTGCTTGTTCTGTTCTGCCTTTTCCCTTTACCACCCCATTTATACTTTATATTTTTGTTTAGTATTTTTAAAAAAAAGCAAAAGTAGAACACACAATATAACACAAAATATGTAAAGCAACCAAATGAAGATATCAGCAACTGTTGTACACTATGGCTGCAACAACTAATCGATAAAATCGATAATCAGGCCCGGTCTGGCCATCGGGCACACCGGGCATTTGCCCGGTGGGCCGGGCCACGGCAGGGCCGCACTGACTTAGGGGCTGATGGAGCTGCAGCTCCAGGCCCCTACCCTACCTACGGCCGCATTAACGCAGGGCATAAGGGGCACCTGCCCCTTAAGCCCGCCGCAACTGCGACCGGGTCCGCCACTCTAAGGGGCTGGGAAGTCCCCACCAAGGCCGGCCTTACGGGTCTGCGGCCGCACAGGGTTTAAATTAAAACATCGGGGTTTTTTTTAACTTTATTTAACATCCTCCATGTTAAATAAAGTTTTATTACGTTGAAAAAAAAAAACCCCGATGTTTTAATTTAAACCCTGTACGGCCGCAGACCCCTAAGGCCGGCCCTGGTGGGGGCTTCCCGGCCCCTTAGGGCAGGGCCGACCTTTGGGGTGTGCGACCACCCTCCAGGGGGCGGCCCGCACTGGGTGCCGCTCATCAGGGGGTGCCAACTTGCGGCACCCCTCCAGAGACGGACAGTAATGTCCGCCGCTGGAGGAGCAGGCTCGCAAGGGAGCGGTATCGGAGGTCTTTGACAGACCTCCGGTTCCCTTGAGTGATTTTAAGCCGGGTTCAACCCGGCTTAAAATCACTCAAGGGAGCCGGAGGTCTGTTAAAGACCTCCGATAATGCTCCCTTGTGATCTGCGCGGCAACAGCTGCTGTGCGCCGGGGTTTGTTGTCAGATCCCGGCGCACAGCACTGAAGCCGCGCCCACCGCTGTCCGTGCCCTTTGACCCGGAAGAAGACAGAGAAGACAGAAGAACTGAAGAAGAGGAAAAGAAGCTGAAAGAAGAAAGGAAAGGTAGGAAAGCATTAAGTGAGAGTGGATTGGTGTATATGTGTGGATTGGTGTATATGTGTGGATTGGTATATGTGTGTGGATTGGTATATGTGTGTGGATTGGTATATATGTGTGGATTGGTATATATGTGTGGATTGGTATATATGTGTGGATTGGTATACGTGTGGATTAGTGTATGTGTGGATTAGTATATGTGTGTGGATTGGTATATGTGTGTGGATTGGTATATATGTGTGGATTGGTATATATGTGTGGATTGGTATATATGTGTGGATTGGTATATGTGTGTGGATTGGTATATGTGTGTGGATTAACATCCTCCATGTTAAATAAAGTTTTATTACGTTGAAAAAAAAAACCCCGATGTTTTAATTTAAACCCTGTACGGCCGCAGACCCCTAAGGCCGGCCCTGGTGGGGGCTTCCCGGCCCCTTAGGGCAGGGCCGACCTTTGGGGTGTGCGACCACCCTCCAGGGGGCGGCGGCGGGGGGCGGTCCGCACTGGGTGCCACTCATCAGGGGGTGCCAACTTGCGGCACCCCTCCAGAGACGGACAGTAATGTCCGCCGCTGGAGGAGCAGGCTCGCAAGGGAGCGGTATCGGAGGTCTTTGACAGACCTCCGGTTCCCTTGAGTGATTTTAAGCCGGGTTCAACCCGGCTTAAAATCACTCAAGGGAGCCGGAGGTCTGTTAAAGACCTCCGATAATGCTCCCTTGTGATCTGCGCGGCAACAGCTGCTGTGCGCCGGGGTTTGTTGTCAGATCCCGGCGCACAGCACTGAAGCCGCGCCCACCGCTGTCCGTGCCCTTTGACCCGGAAGAAGACAGAGAAGACAGAAGAACTGAAGAAGAGGAAAAGAAGCTGAAAGAAGAAAGGAAAGGTAGGAAAGCATTAAGTGAGAGTGGATTGGTGTATATGTGTGGATTGGTGTATATGTGTGGATTGGTATATGTGTGTGGATTGGTATATGTGTGTGGATTGGTATATGTGTGTGGATTGGTATATATGTGTGGATTGGTATATATGTGTGGATTGGTATACGTGTGGATTAGTGTATGTGTGGATTAGTATATGTGTGTGGATTGGTATATGTGTGTGGATTGGTATATATGTGTGGATTGGTATATATGTGTGGATTGGTATATATGTGTGGATTGGTATATGTGTGTGGATTGGTATATATGTGTGGATTGGTATATATGTGAGGATTGGTGTATATGTGTGGATTGGTATATATGTGTGGATTGGTATACGTGTGGATTAGTGTATGTGTGGATTAGTATATGTGTGTGGATTAGTATATGTGTGTGGATTGGTATATATGTGAGGATTGGTGTATGTGTGTGGATTGGTGTGTGTGTGGATTGGTATACGTGTGGATTAGTGTATGTGTGGATTGGTATATGTGTGTGGATTGGTATATGTGTGTGGATTGGTACATGTGTGTGGATTGGTATATATGTGAGGATTGGTGTATATGTGTGGATTGGTATATATGTGTGGATTGGTATACGTGTGGATTGGTATATATGTGTGGATTGGTATATATGTGTGGATTGGTATGTGTGTGGATTGGTATATATGTGTGGATTGGTATATGTGTGGATTAGTATATATGTGTGGATTGGTATATATGTGTGGATTGGTATATGTGTGTGGATTGGTATATATGTGTGGATTGGTATATATGTGTGGATTGGTATATATGTGTGGATTGGTATATGTGTGGATTGGTAAATGCGTGAGAGTGAGGTGTTATGCTGTACCAATTCCAATGTCTTTTTTCATGATCTAATTATGCTCTAAAATTTACATCATAACTCCCATCACTCTATACTGTTCCATACAGTGGCAGAGCTGGGAGACAGAGGCCTTCCACCCCCACCGCAGGACTCCTGAAAGGTAAGTGAACTTCAAAGAGGGAGAGGGTAGATAGTTAGGAGGGGGTAGTTGCGGCGGGCTTAAGGGGCTCTGCGTTAATGCGGCCATATAGTACCAGTCAGTCCGGTCCTGAGTGGGCCTATTTTAAGGTGGGGGCCTGGAGTTGCAGCTCCATTAGCCCCTAAGTCAATCCTGCCCTGCCACAGGCGCGGTCGCAGTTGCTGCTTGCTTCGGCAACAAGGTAAGTAGGGTGAGGGAGGGGGGTGCAGTGAGAAGGGGCAGAGGGGGGTTAGATAGTGAGAAAGGGGGAGGGGATAGATAGAGGCGCTACATATTGAGAAGTGGGGAAGGGGGTTACATAGTGAAAAGGGGCAGATAAGATGAAGAGAGGGGGTAGTGTGAATGCGTATGAGAATGAATGAATAAATGTGTGGATGAATTGTGTGAATGCATATGACAATTAATGAATTCATGTGAGGATGAATTGCTTGAATGATTTGTGAGACTGCATTAATGAATGTGTTAATGATTTGTGTGAATGATTAAATGCAAAGGTGGTACATGAAGGGTGGGCTTTAACAATAAATAAATAAATAAATAAATAAATATGGGCTGCTCAGGCTTAAATGCCCGGGCCTATTTTTTGTCCCAGTCCGGGCCTGTCGATAATAATCAATAATGAAAATCGTTGCCAACGAATTTCATTATCGATTAGTTGAATCGATTTTTAATCGATGCTCTGAAAAATACCCCTCGTTTTATAATCCGTTTCATTCAGTGTGACTCACAGCAGTTACTACTTACCAGTCCCTCCCTGCAGTCACTCTGACGATTGGCTCCGCCCATTTCCTATAGCGTCCACATGGCTTTGCAACTCGTCTAACTGTGAGTATGAAATTAATATTTGGGCTGCTGAAAGTTAGGGAAGGTGGGGGTTGATTTAAGGGCAGTTATTGTTAATGGGGTGTTTAGGGTTAATTTAGGGGTAGTTATGGTTGATGGGTGTTTAGGGTTAATGTGGGGGTAGTTATGGTTGATGGGGTGTTTAGGGTTAATTTAGGAGCAGTTATGGTTGATGGGGTGTTTAGGGTTAATTTAGGTACAGTTAAAGTTAATGGGGTCTTTAGGGTTAATTTAGGGGCAGTTATGGTTAATGGGGCCTTTAGGGCCAATTTAACGCTGAGGACTTAATTTAATTAAATTAATAAGGTTCACTTAAGGTGCAGTTTGAGGTAAAAGGGGCAAACTAAGAGGAATCTAAATCCTGGGGGCAGTGAAGATTAACTTATTTATAAAAGTATTGTGTAAGTGTGCTGTGAAAGAGTCTGTGAATCTATGAGGGCACTATGGCATTTCTGGGGTATAATGCATACTAGGGAATAAGGCATACTGGGGTATAAATCATCAGGGGGCACAGTGGCATATCAGGGGGTATAAGGCATATAGATTATATATAAGGCATTTGTGGGGAGGGAGAAGTGGCATATCTGGGAGGCAGTGTGGCATATCTGGGAGGCAGTATGTGTCATATCTGGGGGTATGTGGCATATCTGGTGGTATTATCTGGTGGTATGTGGCATATCTGGGAGGCAGTGTGGCAAGCCTGGGCTCAAATGTGCATAACTTGGGGGGCAGGTTGGGAAATAGAAACAAGAAATGCATTTTTATCAAAGTTTTTTTATTCTGCTATTTGTTTTTAACATCCTGTTTGTTTATTACATTTTTTTAAATAAATGGAAAAATTACATTTATTTTTTTATCCGATTAATCGAAAAAATAATCGGCCAACGAATCAATTATGAAAACAATCGTTAGTTGCAGCCCTATTGTGCTGAGTTTGAATTTTCCAAAATAAGAACATTTTTGTGAGCATATATACAGTATACTCAGTAACGTAACAGATTTCACGTAACAGTTCCTAAGTATGTCATATCTGTGGGTCTTAAGTAAAGATCAAACTGGTCCAAGATTATCAGGAAGATCAAAAAGGTATATTTTTTAACATTTCAGAAGTTGGCTAGAAAACCACTGCAGGCTTGTTTTATAGATGGATCATACACCAATACGCCACAAGTGTATCATTTATTTAGTACTGTATATGTACTGAAGTGGGAATTGTGGGATAAGCCTAGCATTCTGCATTAGCCTGACAGGCTGTTAAAAATTCTATTAAGATGGTTCACCAAGAGACAAAAAGGCCAAGTATCGCACAGAAGGTTCTATCCAGAGCTTGTTAGCCTCACAAGAGACATCATTTTCAGGCAGACCCTTAATAGAAGCCCACTTCTCCACAACTCTTCCCACAGCGACACAAAGGACATTGTTTTGTATTATAAAGCATAACAAGAGTTAAATATAATCTCATTAAAGTTTTGTAAGCCTGCTGTTTAAGCAAATGAAGCTGCTTCCCAGATAACCTTCCAATTCTTGGCTTCTAATACTGTGCTAGATCTAGTTTTCTTACTAGGATTCTGAGAAAAGTGAAAGACTATAGATATCATAAACAGGGTGTTGGCCTCGATGTTTTTGGTATTCATATACAATATGCAGGGCTAATCGCAATGGTGAATTTATGAGGATTGCTTCCTTAGGCATGACCAAGGGAAGTACCCCAGACTCCCCTAGTCATAAACAGTCAGGGACGCATTTCTTAGATCGGAAGCTGAAAAAAGGTATTTCCTGTATCCTCTCATTAAAGTTTTACTGCAATTATGTTGTTATTAGTGTTTAAGGAATTAAAAAAAAATGTTCTCAGTACAGTTGCTCAACAAGATGAGCTCCTAGTGCAACTGCCCAAAAGACTGCTGCCTCCCTAGTCACCCATGCCCAGCTGCATTAGATCCATTTTTATATCTACATGGGCCATATATTGATCTAGATTAGATGGGAAGAAAAAATATAACAAAAAGATATAGTAAGCCGTAAAAGAATGTCCATTCTAGTTTTAGCAATCCTTCTGATCTGGGATATACTGTATATTCCTTTCTTAATTTGTATTCATTTTCATTAACAAAATTATTTTTAAAATTTTCTATAGAAGGACATTATTGGAATCAACCGGTACAATTATTATTGACACAGTAACCCCAAGGCTAAGGACACATGAGGGTAGGGTTGGGTTTTGGAGGGGGCCATGATGGCTTCATGGAGAGGCTCCTTACCTGCCTGTCCAATGCCCACTTATGTCTAAGTCACCCTGTGCTCATTGAGGGCACAGGGTGACCGGGAAATCCTGTCTGGCCTGTCCTAATCAGACTTCCATGGACTAACTGGCTATGGGGGCTGTACATGGCCAGGAACGCTCCATGCGCCTGATTGGTACCTTGCCGTAAAACCATGGAACTGTGTGGCGGCCAGGAACCACGGCGATGCCTGCTAACATTTGGAACCGAGTTGCTGCAGACATCCGTTGTTCGACCTCAACACTCTTTTTTGTGTGGTTATACTGTGCTTGTGTTGGGTCACAATCTGATGGTGTTTACGGAGAGGGAAAACCAGTTTTTAAAACCGATCTTTAGAACCGAGGTTTACACAGCCGTGGCCCTGGAACTCTGGCCTGGCTATTGTGCGGACTATTCCTGGGAACATTTCCAGCGCAGTCACTCAGGGTTCCAACGACGGATCAAGTCGCATTTTGGAACATAACATCCTTGGACCCTGAGCTCTCCCTCAGTACCCAGGGATTGACGCTGCTCCCTCAGAATCACTCCGAAATAGTGTATTTGTCTGCTTGTCCTTCTGCTCTTTTTCGGGTGGGCATTGCTGGCCAAAGAACTGTATGGAGGCTCTGGGCTGTCTCATAGTTGATGGGATTATACTCCTGATTTAATTATGTGCGTTTTTATAAATATCTGTGCTGTTCCCAATAAACCTAGTTCTGTTCTCACCTCAACATTGGTTCTGTCTGATGTTTGGGATGGGCTGCTATAGTAACTCACTTCCTTTTCAGTACAGTACAATACGCTAAGCTATGACTAGCTACAATTCCAACGCAGCTCCTCTGCAAAAGCATCGTCATTCTCTCTACAATCCTGGTTGTGTCTGGCACTGTAAGGGTTAACCACTGGTGTCTCAGCAGAAGCAAGCACAGTCTGGCGGGTGTTCCTAGTCGGGGTACAGGTTGCCTCGTCACAATTATTTCCTCTAATGCAGTTTAGGTTAGGCAAAACGTAAAACATATATGTAATTAAATATTTTAAGATGACTGTATCTTCTGTTTTAGTCATCTTAAACCTAATACCATACTCTGCACCTTTTATATCTCTGCTTTTCTTGATACATTACTGCCCTACAATTAGAGATTATAATAGCCTTGGTGCATATATAATCTCAATTTTAATAAAGACAGGAGGCAAATAATTTGCATAACATCTTTACTCTACCACCAATAGCAGCAAAGAGACAAACATGAAAATCAAAATATATACCAATGACGTCCACCTCTGAGCAACAGAAAGGGCACAATTAAACTGAAAGAAAAAGGGAACAGTAACAGTAATTGTGATCCTATAGCAAGGTCCATAACATAGACATTAATAATAACAAGGCATAAAAACACACTACAACCCCCACGCTACAGAGTAAGCGAAACGAGAAGGGAGGGAAATTATTTGCCTCCTGTCTTTATTAAAATTGATATTATATATGCACCAAGGCTATTATAATCTCTAATTTTATAGCAAGACAGGAGGTTTCATAATTTGCATATTTAACGCTAAGCCAAGCAAAAATAGCATATGGAGCAATGCGAAAATAAAAGGTATGGAAAGTCCTGGACCTGTCCGTGGATTGCAGGACGTCTGACAGGGAGGTGTCTAGAGATACAGCACCAGAGGTGCTGCCCCTCTGAACAAATGTCCAGCCTCCAATCACTGGCATCCCTATCAGAGCCCGGGAGATATTCTGCTTTCAGTGTGATGTAGTTGGCCAGGCAGAAATCATAGAGATCCTTGGTAAGGACCCTTAGCATACGTGACTGCGTGCCCCCCAGACGGTTGATGTACTGGACCGCCGAGATGTTGCCCATCCAAAGGAGATGGCAAAAGTTGGAGCAAACCGCGGCCAAGCTCTGAATAGCAAAGGAGCCTGCAAGACTAAGTCGGGAAGACCATTCCATGCCTCCATGTATTGTAGCCATCCCATGAGCTTTAGCCTCACCTCCATCGAGAGGGTTATCTGTTGATCATAGGATGGAAACCTGCAAGGTTGGTCACTGAAGAGCTTGGTAGTGGAGCGCAACAGGAACAATTGCTTGGATGGATCGAGCATAGCACTCTGTGGATCTCCTTCTTGATCGCCTGGGACTGAAGAAAGCCATGACAGATTCATCATCTTGGTAGAGCACCAAGGGGCCGAGCTGAGTCCAAAGGGAAGGCAGGTGTACTGCCAAAGCTTGTTGTGCCAGAAGAATTGACCCTGGTGGACAGGGACTGCGAGATAGGCGTCCTTGAGATCCACACATAAGCCAGTCGCCCTGTAGTAGAAGATCTGTGAGGATGCCTTCCATCTGAAGTGACGGCAGGTGACAAAGAGGCTTCTGAGACTTATAATCCCATGACATGGGTTCTATGGCACCCTTCTGGGATAGTAGGTGAATTCTAGTCTACTAGCTCATGTTGGGAAAGAGAAAGATAGGGGAGAAAAGGAAGGGCAATAGAAGGGGAATAGAAAAATCTATGAGGAAGCCCTGAACCGACTGAAGGACCCAAGGGTCCAGAGACATGAAAAAGCTTACCTCGTGGAGGATTGAGCCTTTGTGAATGAGGTGGAAAATGTTCACATGCTTATATAGCTCCGTTATGAAAGCATCTCAGAAAAGGAGACCGTCGGCAGCTGGACCTATCTCCTTGCTCCCAAGATCCATAAGGCAAGGGTCTTGGCACACGAAAGCAGCCTGGCGTCGATCGGTTCAGAGGGCTAAGATAGCATTATCCAGCGTGATGCTGCAACGCTGAATCCATTCATTGGCAGGGGAGGCCTCTATTTGGGGTTTCAGACATGATTGCTTGTTCGGCCATCATGAACGATTGGGACAATGTCCAGAAGCTTATCCTGAGCTCTTCTGATACCACCTTCGGCCCCTTTCCTGGGGTCCCTGCAGGTTTTTGGACATATATGTCACCATCGTGGGGTCAAACGTGTGGGTCTTAAGACCTTGTGTGGCAGTTTAGGACCTGGGCATTCTGCCCGAAGTTTGTTCCGGACCTCCCTCTCCACTGGTTTCTGGATCCATTTGACCAGGGAGTTTGAAATCTGGTCAGACGGAGTCCCCTCGGCCGAGCATGGATGCCTTACATTCTCAGGGTCCACAGGGTTCACCACAGCATTGAGGGCACCAGAATCCTCTGATACTGCAGCAGCTCCGGATGGAGTCATCAGATAAGAGCCTGTAGTCTGGGTATCCAAGTCTGTCTCGCCCATCCTAAGAAAGGTAAGGAGGTCCAGATTGTCCGAAACTAGGTTGGAGTCAGGAGAATTGCCTTACCAATTGTCTAGGAGTGAGTTGTAGGCACCTGGAGCCTCGTCTTCCTCAGATGAGGAACCATGGATATCCTGACTGAGCTCTGGGGCGGAGCCAACCGGAGTGCGTATTGCACGTCGCTTCCCTTTAGAGGTGCCAACATAATGCTCACTGAGCCCTCTGGATCAATATCTGAATAGGGAGTGTTATCCCGAAGAGCCCTGGGAGGCCGACGGGTGATGGGAAAGTGATGCAAGGGCTGGTTGGAGGAGCAAATCAAAGGAGGCCCTGGCTACATAGAGCCATGATGACAGGTCTGCCACTGAAGGCGTACGGGTCTCGTCTGCCATAGTTAAGCACTACTCTTGGTGGTATTCCCAGCAAGAGAGTATGAGCAGAAAACATTTGAAGATGTTGGCACCAGAGATCTGTGAGAGATCAGCAATAAATGTGCAAGGCATAGTATATAAAACCACAAGGTGGCAGTGGAGGCTAGTAGTATAGTAATGGTAAGGTCCCAGATGTAGTAAAAGTATCATAGAGAGAGGGAAAGTAAAAGGGAAAATAAAGCGGGAGATGCACAAGAAGAGGGTTTAGGGCCCTAAAAGCAGAGTCTCTACAGGGAGCAGAGATAGGGAAGAATATGGAACAAACAGAGGTGATGTAATTGCAATAATAATATCAGCAAACTAAAGATAATAACGAAAATCAATAATAGAAACAATCAATATAGAAAATTTGAATGGATAGCTGATCTGACCTGTTGGTGGTAGCACAAAGAAGAAGAGGAGTGGCTGTCTTCAGGCTTTATAGTCCCTGTATTATGTTGATTGGTTATATATTTTGATTTGATTTTCATGTTTGTCTCTTTGCTGCAATTAGTGGTAGAATAAAGATGTTATGCAAATTATGAAGCCTCCTGTCTTGCTATAAAATTCATGTGCCTCCGTATTAATATTTTATTACTTTAGTTTTTCGTTCACTGTGGAGGTGACTCAATTGGTATTTTTCCTTTCCTTCTTCTTCCACCTTTGTATTTGTCTGCTTGTCCTTCTGCTAAATGTTGACATTGATTAATGGGACTTTCCAAAGCTAATCAGGATTTCTGCTGGGATAAGCAAAAATTGTGGCTCGGCTTGAAACAAGGTATGGCAAACAGGCACATTTTCAGAAATAAATGAGTTTAATTCTGCTTTGTGCACACAAACCCATCATGTAACATTATTTGACTAATATCAATAATACAAAAAATAAATAGCACCAACAAAAGTAAAGAAAATAACAAATATGAAATTTACACGATTTTATCAAAATTAATGAGCAAACAGCACATTGCATTTATCAACGTAACATTCTTAGTTGCCCTACCAGCACAAACTCTACTTGTTCTGCAAAATAAACACACTTATTTCTTGTGATTAACTTATTTTAACCTCATAACTAATGATATTGCTAAATGCACAATGAAAGTATAATGTTAAGCAAGTAAAAATTTACATAGCCTCACCCCCTATTATTTTCACTTGACCAGCTTTATAAGCTCTACATGCCAAATGATTACTCCACGCTCATCACATAATTTCAAATACAAACACAATAATGGACAGTTTACATGTTCATAGTCCGGGGCCAGGCAATGCAACTGCATTTCAACTTTTTATTAAACACGTGTTTGGATTGGATATTTTCATTATTTTTTTGTAACTGTGTTTTGTATGTTGAAGTTACAAAAACACAGGTTGACCATTTTTAACTATTTCAAAGTAAAAAAAGAGAACAATGTTTGTAAAAGCTTTCCATACAAATCTTAATTAAAAGGATATTATTACCTAAACCCAAGTATGCAATATGACAGTAGCACCCACTGCACCTATATACAATTTCAGGAAGGTCATATTTAGACCTAGGCATAGAGTGGCATTCTGAAAGGGATGGGAAGGGGTGCAGAAATCTCGTCACTTTCTCCCTTGCATCCTGCACATTAACCATAGAATAATTGTGTGTACAGTATCCACAAGTGGTCACAAATAACCAAGATTAATCCTGGCAAATCTGTTCTTATCCCCCTGAGGAGCATGAGTGCCAGTGTTCTTCATTTAAGTCTCTTATTTAAGGGAGTATCACCTTACTCACAGATAAAATGTAATAGGGAAATGGACACAGCCACCAGAGGTTGCCACCTCAACCTTCTGAGGATCCTTAGAGACTGCTTGAAACCCAAAGCCCTGGTAAGAACAGAGGCAACAGGAACTTAATGAAATCAAACTGAGGTGGAGAGACTGAGCAAAGCAGCAAAGCGAAAAAAAAGAAAAGGCCATGGCTGATAGCAAAAAGGCAAGAATGAGAAACAAGACTTACTGAACGGAAGCAAGTCCAAGACACACTAACTCACTTCCTTAGTGAGCCATTTGCATAGGAAGTTGTGCAGTATTGGTGTGGTTCTGACACAAGCAACATTGTGCAAAAATGCAGACTGTTAGGGTGCAGACAGAGTTACTACTCTGACATAACAAAATGTTAATAAATGCATGTCTAAATATAATCCTGCTATTTACCCTAAACTTAAGAAGTTTCCAATAATTGTATGTGGATATACACACACATTATATATATATATATATATATATATATATATACACATTCACATACACTTTTGATTCCTTACTCATTTTTTTCTACATAGGCTCCCTTGTGTGCCCTGCTTCTTTCTTTGTAAATCATTTTTAGCATAGTATAGAAGATGTCTTTATTTTGACTTGAAAGAAAAACTGTAATCATTGGCCAGACGTATTCATACCCTGGAAATTTCATTAACATATTAACAGAGCAATATTATCACGCAGATCATTTTAATGAAGTCTGAATAATACATTATAGACTTCCTTGTTAGATTAAAATCATGACCTAATGGCACAAACTCACAGCTAGGTGCAAAACTGATGCATAAATAGCTGCAGGAGGAAATCTGTGAAAGAGCACATTGTAGTCCCTGATTGCTGATGAATAATCACTGTGGCAGTGAAATGAGATACCAAATATTCCGGTGACCAAAGAAAACTGCAAATTACATTGTGGTTCTAGATCATAAAAGTGTCTGTTCAAGGTGTAAAAATTCAAATTTCAAGAAAAAAATGCAGAATTATGAATGAGTGAAATTGATTATTTGCGTTTAACTTTAATAAGATGCTAGTTAATTTGAATAGTGCATCAAGCATGCCTGTCACATAAGACTTTATATTTATAATGGAAATAAGTATTGAGGTGGTTTATTTAGACATTCTTTGTATCATATTTCGGTTTGCTAAGCATGTTATTTTTTTTAAGGAGTTTATTTTGGATTTCCTTCTTTTTCTTTTGTGGTAGAATGTTTGACTGCTCTATAGAATGCAAAAATAATGTCACTCCATCATTATTATTTATTGTTTCATATAGCACCATAATATTCCTTGGCACCGTACATGAATGAAGTAATGAGGAAATTAGGCTTTGAAACCTAAAAAGATGCACTATAACCCTTATTCCAGCATGCTGTTGTACATATGTAGGAAGAGTTTTTTTTTTTCTTCACATAAATTTTGGTCTGTGCAGGAGAGGACTTGCAACTTCTGGCCGGGGATCAGGGCTGTAGGAAGGGTGAGGCGAGTGAGGCACTTGCCTCGGACGCAGCTATGAGGGGGCGCACAGCCGCCCTATCAGCAGCTGCAGCCTCCAGGTCTGGCTGGGGAGATCACAGATCTCCCTAACCAGCCCAACATTTAGGAAACAATCTAAATGCATGGGCACGCTGGGCAGTTGCCCAGGGGCCAGCGTTCTAAGGGCCTCGTGGTGAATTACATTGCTGCCAGCTATTAGAGCAGCTAAGTTTTAAGACTAGTATACATAATTAAACCTTAATAAGGGACAGCAATCTTACAATCCAGTTAGTGTTCTTATTTCAAATTGGAGTAATATTTTACTTATCTCATGGAAGGTGTCTCTATGGACCATATATTAACTGAAACATATCTGCTGTTATTTAGTAACAACAATCATTTTTTAGGAAGAATGCTTGGTTGCATGCTGCTGCCACCATCCTAGTGATTATTATAACATAAAAATAGACATTAATAGCACAACTTAAGACATGTTGGTGCAGAAGGTGGATGGAGTCCTGGTCTTGCAGGCTTGTAATATAGTAGGCGGTTGAGAGGGAATAGGGCAAAATATGAGGAACTGCTTGGATGATGATGATTTAATTGTAGTGATGGTCATCTCTAAGGTGGGGGAAACAGATGGTTTCTTTAGAATTGTGATTGTGGTTATTAGAAGGAGCTCCCTTACACCAGAACTATAAGCGTGTTTTAATTTAAGTGGTTGTTCACTGTCATTTCAGCACATGATGGAAATGCATATAAAGACAAATATATAGATACAATGTTTTATATCTAGTCATTACAGAGAACAGATATTTTGTAGTTCAGTATAGTTTTTACAGTATGTTGGCCAAAATGTGTGCACCAAGCAATTCAGACAAATCAACCATAGTTACCAAATTACCAGTAACAAATTGACAATACCCTGACACACTACATGACCTTGATACACATGACCTTTATTCCAACCACAAAGTCACCCTAGCAATTAAAAAAAAAAACATTTGGTGACAGTTCCTCTTTAATATTTTTTCGATGCTTTTTATTTATATACCCTTACGAAAAAATTACGGCAGTTTTTCTGAAGTAATACTGCAGTTTTTTGGACATGAAAAAACTGCAATACTGCACTTTTACTGCAGTATTACTGCACATTTACTGCAGTTTTACTGCATTTGTACTTCACTGTACTGCAGTTTTACTGCAGTTATTTTTGAACGGAAGTACAAATGCAATAAAGCTGCAGTACATTGAAGTACAACTGTAGGTTTGCAATAAAAAAAAAGTGCAGTAAATGTGCAATAATACTGCAGTACAGTGAAGTACAAATGCAGTAAACTGCAGTAAATGTGCAGTAATACTGCAGTAAAAGTGCAGTATTGCAGTTTTTTCATGTCCAAAAAACTGCAGTATTACTTCAGAAAAACTGCAGTAATTTTTCGTAAGGGTATAGTATAAGGGGAGGTGGGGTTGGGACTCCTTTGAATCCTGACTAATCCCATTTGCCTCATATATCTATTTTCTAAAGAGCAAGTGCTTGCCAGCAGGCAGAACATGTGATTGTTTAGCAACAAACTTGCAGAAGTTGTACAGAACAACCCTGATTGCAGTAGATTCTAAAACTGAAGTCTGTTGCTTACCATTATAGTAAATGGAGGGCATAATACATCCCTCACCCAGTTGCGCCTACTGGTCCACAGGAACACCATCAAACAAAAACCAGTGGCCATTTTAGAAACTACTGTGACAGGGTACAGATAGGATTTTTTTGAACTGGCACAGAATGTATAGACCAAGGGTTTCAATGAACACTACTATCACACCAAAGGTAAGTCTGAAAAACATGACACAGATTGAATGCCAATTATTTTTACTGTCCACCTTCATGGGATACATTAAATGGACCTCTTTGGTCCAAGGTCAATTCCAATAGGAATTGAATGTGGTATTTGCAGGAGTGGTAGACTCTTCGGGCATGGACCAAGGGCCTGCGAGGGACAGAGGGCAGTCAGTCAGTGGCTTTCTGGGGAAGGGAGGTCTGTCCCAGGTGCCACCCCTCTAGAGATGTACTACACTTCCGTGGATCATGGATCTCCCACTAACTGACCCAAAATTAAGGAAAGAAGAGGGTGAGGAAGAAGGAGAGGTGCAGGAAGAAAGAGAGAAGCTGCAGGAAAAGAGAAAAGGACATGGGAGACATTGTGAGAGTGTGAGAAAGCATTAGTGTGTGAGAGAGTGTGATGGGAGTTATGCTTTACCAATGTCAATGTCTGGCTTCGTATGTAGTGATGGAAGTTTTGTCTTACTCCATATATTGTGATGGGAATTATGCCATACCACCATCAATGTCTGGTAGCCAACATGAATATAGCTTTGATGAAATCATTGCTCAATTTGCAGAAATAGAGGGCCAAGTCTTGTCAAGTGGCCAATTGCGCCACCACCATCCATGCCCATCTTCTCCTGATTTTCTAATGCATATTGATATAATGTGATGGGACTGGGAGTAATCAGTACACTAAAAAAAAGTCATACATGGGATGCCTGAACCCACAATTTAATGCAACTAATCCTTTTCAATAAAATATGCAGATTGAAATAGAGCTCTGCCACACCGACACCCAAACACACACACACACCAGGACAGGCTCTGCCACACCGACACCTAAACACACGGACCAGTACAGGTTCTGCAACACAGACACCCAAACACACACACCAGGACAGGCACTGCCATACTGACACCCAAACACACACACCAGGACAGGCTCTGCCACACGGGCATACGGTCAGGGGTGAGCCTAGGGTTAGTGGTGCCAGTAAGGAGAATGAGAAAGTATGTGTGTGCATATAAGTGTACAGTGATAGAGTGAGCGCATATGTGTGTTAATTATAGGGGGCCTTGAATACAAAATGCACCCAGACCCCACTAACTCTAGGCTTGCCCCTGTTCTCATAAATTGGACTTATGTGAGATTCTTTAGGCAGAGTGATGGGTGGAGCAATTGGTCGGGCAATGGAATGGGCACAGGGGCCTAGGCATTAAACATGTACTGGGCCCCAAGATTTTAGATGATGGCCCTGTTACTACAAATACCAAAAAATATATATTTACGGGGGTATAACCACGAGGCAAAAGCTTAACCAGGAAAGGCATTGTCATTATAGGGCGTGGTTAAGGGTGGGGCATTGCCACAAGGGGCCCACGACCTTTTGTTGACAGGGCCCTGGATGGCCTCAGTCCGCCCTTGGGTATAGGCCTCCCATAGGTATAACTGCCTTGCTTTTTAATTAAATATTTTTTATTTTTTTAGTAAGATGTTTGTTTTTCTTTTTACTAAATTTTATATGTTGTAGGTAAGGTCATGTCATTCAACATTGAACTATGGGTTTTACTGGTATAAAGTGTCATGTTAATTATTTTAAGGATTCAGGGACACTTTGCCCAAGCATATAAACTCTAACTACAATAAAAGGTAATTCAAGCATAAAAAAACCCCAAAACTAGGCAATTCAGTTTTGTTAAAACAAATAGATCCTTATTGCCATATGCTCTACACTAGGTTGTTTATTTGAAAAGTTAATCAAAGGTGGTTTTTTTAAGTTGTTCATAATTATAGCAGTGTCAGACCATTGGATAATACGAATCTGATCCTCTGATAGAACAATGTTACTGATCAGAATATATTGTCTTATTGAAATCTAGGACTACACAATAGAGAAGATAAAATTTCTGTTGCATAGAATTAGTAAATACAAAATGTTTAGAACCAGATGTACACCCAAAATTAAATATGTGCTAGGAAGCTATTTATGATTTTCATCATTTTTATAAATTCTACAAATCTCACAAAAACAATCCATTTTAACTTGCAATGATGTTTATGAAAATATTAAAACATTGATATTACTACATTTTCCATGTTTGTCCTGGTTAAACTACGGCACAAATTTTGCTTGATGATGGGTTATAGGGTAACAAAACATCAACTTAGAACAAAAGCTATTCTTCATTCAAGCAGTCAGCTCATTACATTCCAAATTTTACAGTTAAATAAATTGACAACATTTTCAAGCCCAAAAAAGAAAATCTCCCATTCCTGCTGAGAAGTGTCAGGAGCTTTCCTCAGAATTACAGTAGCATGCTAACGAGTCAACGGCAGAGCACATAGTGTCTGGCTGTGATGTTCCATTGCCTTGTTCCTTTTTTTGTTTGGAGAGATAAGCTGTCACACTCATGTTTCTAGTTTTTCTAATATTGCTTTTGACACAGTCCAAGAACCCTTTGGGATTTATTGAGGTTTTATTTCAAGCAAAAATAAAAAGATGCTCTGTAATTTATGTATGACAATGCAAAACTAATTCTGCTATTATGTCACAGGGAAATTGAATTGTGGCTCCTGGTGAAACAACTTGGGAAAATCTTCAAATGGATCTGACATGCAAAGAATGATGTTTGACTCTCTTGTGCTTCTCTCTGTCCCTTGGAGATTAAGTTCTTCTGAACATCAGTTGATGTAAGGAGAAAAAGCAGCAGGGAATCAGAACAATTTGTATGATGATGGACTTCTGTGTAGAGCAGATACTATTTTGTAAGTAATTATTAATTAAAAACAATAGCACTTTCATTGACAGGATGCATTTCTACTACTAATCTGAAAAAAAATACCGTATTGGCTCGAATATAGGCCGCACCCTTAAAGTTTGGTGCTATTTTAAAGAAAAAAATATTTTTAAAGACAAAATACACATAAGTGGAATGGTAAAACAGTATTTTGTCAGTTTGTCAGCATATGTTATATACAGACAGAAAACCAATAGCCATTTTAAGGTCCCCCCCTCAATTCATAATGCACCTTACTTACAGATATGCCACTCTGCTCCCCAGATATGCCACTCTGACACCCCAGATATGCTTTATGCCCCCTAAAAATGCCCACCTACCCCCTAGAAATTGCCACCTGCCCCCCATATATGCTTTATGTGCGGAAATTAAATAATACTTAAATTCATTAAAATGGATTCTTCAATAGGTTCCTCTGTTGGGAAGCCCATAGAGCCCCTTCTGGGGAATGGAGTTTCTTCTTTGTACCGGTGTACCAGAAAAGACCGGAGGAGAAGGAGTTAAAAAAGTAATAGCTTTAATATAAATAAAAAAATGTAGTATCTTACATATAAGAATACTTTAACGCTCCCGTGGGAAGGACCGCAATAATGCTGTGTTGTAGCAGGAACAGCTTGGTTCTCTCAGGATTCCTCTGTGTCCACTTCCTCAATGGGCGTATTCAGCACAACGCGTTTCACCAATCGGCTTCCTCAGGTGCATAGTCTCTCCACCTCCAGTCTTCCCATTTATAGAGCCATTAACCTCTTCTCTACCAATCACTTGATTAATTGAGTCCATTAACCCCTTCTTTACAAAATCACTCAATTACCATAAAAGTATAGTTAATAGATAAAACACATAAAAACACATAAAAAATACCAGTGTTCTAAATGAAGACATTTCTGGAGGTATATATATATATATATATATATATATATATATATATATATGTATATATATATATATAGGGGGTTAAAAGGCATATCATGGGGCAGAGTGGCATATAGGAGGGCATAAGACATTTCTGGAGGCAGAGTGGCATATAGAGGGTTAAAAGGCACATCATGGGGCAGAGTGGCAAATAAAGGGGGATTAAGACATTTCTGGGGGCAGAGTGGCAACCTTGGGGGCAGATGTGCATAACTGGGGGGGCAGGTTGGCAAATAAAAGGAAATAAAAAAATATATATTTTTCTCAATCATAGCTTTTATTAAATATGAAAAAATTGTTTACATGAATTAATATTTACTAGTAAAACTTTTTTTCTTATAGGGTCGTCTTATATTCAGGCTTTTTGTTTTTTTTCCTAAATTAATATTTAGATTTTGGGGGGTCGTCTTATAATCGAGCAAATGCGGTATAAGCCAGATAGAATAAAAGTAAAACTCAAATTAAAAAACAAACAAAGCAGAAATATTTTTACAGCAGGGATGATGCTGGCTAATTATAACATCTTGCAACAACGCAACAATTAACTTTCAAATGTGCAGTATAAAACAAAGACTAATCTCTACCTCTATCAGTGTAAATATGTATGCACTGCGGAACGCATCAACTTTTCACAGATGATGATTTTACAAGGTAAATGCCTTGTACAAGGCTAATCCAATACTTTTAAGTGAATCAGGTGTTAGATCATGAAAACACCTGAATTGCTTTCCTAGAGGCACATAAGCTTCATTCTCTTGTGGATTTTCTCTGTGAAGCAGTATGTTAGTCTCTGGGGGTCTACCACTACCATTTTGCAGATTCACTTTCTTGATTGCTAAGAAGAAGAAGATCTCATGCTATTAATATCCAGAAAACTTTTTTTAATACAAGGAAAAATTTCTTCTGGATAATTATGATAAATTCTCTTTCCTTTATGAAGGCTGTGTTTGAATATTAGCTGACTCTGCTTGTTACAGCAATGATTTGCTGCTACAGACATGAATTAAATGCTAGACAATGGAGACAATGCTATCAAAAATGCAGATATAATGCATCAATCCTATCAAGTGAGCATTTTGGTAAAAGTTATATATTACAGAGATGCCTAAAATTCTGAAGGGTAACCCTTTGACAAAACCATACTGTGGTTAAAGCACAATTCCATAAAATCGGAAAATGGATAATTTGTTGCAAAATGATAAATCAATAGTAAGCAATATAACAATAGAAATAAAAGTACCAATAATAAATACTTAAATGTGAATATAAATGTGAAATTAATGAATGAAATACTCAGGGCAGGGCCGGGCCAAAATCTTTATAACTGTAAACTTGCCTCCTTATGAGCACCCAGCCAATCAACATTTGTCTCTACCTTACATTCTCCCTACAGACCACTGCAGACTCTCTGTGTTTCACCCAAGAAAAGCAAGTAGGACATATGTTCCATGATATATATATATATATATATATATATATATATATATATATATATATATACACACACACACACTCTCTTGTTAGATGGCATGTCCAAATA
This sequence comes from Spea bombifrons, assembly GCF_027358695.1. Taxonomy (NCBI): domain Eukaryota; kingdom Metazoa; phylum Chordata; class Amphibia; order Anura; family Pelobatidae; genus Spea; species Spea bombifrons. The sequence goes on from NC_071098.1 coordinate 17,110,355, forward strand.
CACACTCATGCTAACACACTCACACTGATACACACACATGCTAACACATATTCACTCTAATAGACATACATAGGTAACCCAGTGTAGTGATTCTGCCTGATTACTCTACAGCTGGATTGTTATGGACACTAATCTCTTCCCCAGAAACATTCACTGGGCTCCTGTAAATCAATCAATATAATTTTAGGGAAGTAACTAATTTACTCTATGGTGGCCATGTTATTCAGACTATGACATAAGAGGTTCCAACCGAGAAGCTCCTGGAACAGGAAGGGGGAGTCAGAGCTGAGCAGGGGAGTGAAGAATGTGGTATGCTACTCTTGCTGCAAACAGGCCCTTTACTTAGCCCGCTCCTTCTATAGTGTGCACTGGTGATATTTAAACAGTGCAGTGAAATAAGTGTCAGTGTGCAGAGCACTTAAGCAGCATTGTGATCCTGAGCTCTGCAAAGTGTGTCTAGTTTCCAGTCCAATATCTAGAGTCACAGCACCAGTGAAGTGAGACCAGAACTGCAGTGATGCATCTGTGTGGGAAGACAGTATTAGTTCCAGCCAGGGGAACAAAGGGACATCATTCTAGGGCTTCCTGAAGACATTAAAGATGTACACCATCATCCACGCCATTTATCTGGCTCAGGGGCATGTTTAACAGACCGGTCATTTGCATCAAAATAACGTGATCAATGGCAAATACATTGCTTCGTCATGTACGTGGATTGTCGTTAAGGGTTTAAGCTGAACTACACAAAAGAAACCAAGAGATCAGTGAACACCTAGCAAATTCTATTTAAAAACACCTGAGGCATAAATATTGAGGATTCCATCACACCCTATGGCCATATATTGCTTAGCCTGCCACTACGCCAGTGTACCCCAATTTTGGCGAGTTCTATATAATTTTCCATGGCTATTATGCTTACATATGAGCTGAATCATTGGGACTGTCTTTTAACTCAATTTAAAGCACTGTGTGGACACCAGTAGGCGATCAACCCTCAGATTTGGTGAGAACAAATTAATACAGAAAAGGGAGCACACCCTTAAAAGCATAAATATTCAGATTCAAGGGTGCTGCTGAAATGACCAACATGTACACACAAACTGAAGTGCACAGCTGCAGCAGCAGACTTTTTTACCTTATGTTACATGGTTATGCTAATACATTTTAAATCCTGTTTGCATTTTTTGCGTGTGTTTTATTATTTTGATAAGAAGGAGCAATTTCTGGATGGATTCCCTTGTTTAATCTAATAAGAATCACTAAACGGAGGCACCGTGAAAAAGCCACAGAGGCTCAGGTTTCCCGTCACCAGCATCACTGTAAGATGTAACTTACACAGAAAAAAGGTTGGAATACAGCACTCGGTAGAGAGATGGTGCACGAGCCAGGGTACCACTAAATCCTTCATTAAATCCAAAATAAAGAAGCAGAGGCTCAGCACTCAAATGGTAAGGTGAGTTTATTTCACACAGGCAACTTTTCGACACACAGGTCTTTCTGAAGCCTTGAGAAAGACCTGTGTGTCGAAACGTTGCCTGCGAGTTCTGAGCCTGCTTCTTTATTTTGTAAGATGCAACTGTCACGTGTGCAGGTCTGATGACGGAGCAACATAACAAATCTGTTACTCACTACACCCCTCCTTAACTCCTTAATCGCCTCCTCCTCTCAGACCTTTACCTTACCAGAGGCTTCTTTCTAGTCGCTCATACATGGTTTACGAGTACCGAGGGGCTAAAGCTTTAGAGCGGCTCAGTGGGCAATTTCCCCTTTCCTCCCAGACCAACCCACTAAAAAGCTTAAAACATATGCCTCATCTAATTTCTCTCCCCTTCCTCCACTTTTGCCTGTGAGATGAATTGGGTTATATAATAAGAAAAAAATCCTACACCCTTTTGCAGAAGTCTTGGCTAGTTCTTTATTTATGTATTCATTTGATCTTTACTCTGCGGATTCAAGCGGATTTATGCTTCATATATCAAATGACGTGTTTTCTTATACAAACTTACTGAAAGTTTTATTTTTTAAATTGCTTTTGTTTATGCACTAAAAGGGCCATATTAATATATTTATTAATGGTTATAGAATCAAATTTTTCCTCTTGATATGCTGAAGGAAGCAAAGTTATTTTTTGATTTTAAAGTGTTAAATTAATAACTACATGATTTTTTTCTGAAAATACTACCATGAAGGTGGTAAAAAAAAACCCCAGCTTTTGTCTACATTTGTTATTCGGTTTCTATTTATCTACCTGCGATCCTCTTGCTACCGTCTTCCAGACTGAGGTGCCCTCATGTCTTCTTTGCACGAAGGGCACAGCTGACTGATGAGCGGACTGGCTTATGAATCATGTCCCCTACCTTTTTCCATTTACTCCGGTGAGCAGTAATGTTGGGAAGATTAATGTTTGCAGATACACCTGCTCCCTTGAATAATTTGCCCTTTTAAAGAGGCCACTTACTAACAATTCCTTACCGAAAAAAAGATCTACTCCCCGAAACAGCCTGCATTTCCGTTTATTTATATTTAGAAAGACAGTTACTTGTGCGTATCTATTAAACAATATTTTTTTCTTATTTTGTAGCATTGTTTATTAAGAATGCTGATTGCTTTTATATTCTTCCTTTTTCAATATTCACAATAAAAAAAATTGTTTTTTAGTGTGTCTTGCATTATTGTGTTCAATTACGTGCTAATCCCTGAATTGAGGGAGACAGATCAAACATTTATGTCTAATGATGGAATGCACAGAGGTTTTAATTAATGGCAATTAATATTAACGTTAATCCACCATGATTAGGGTTTACATGATTTGTAAACAAAATATCTAGGCTTGAGTCAATAACTTCAAAAAGTAGATTTTTCATGAAAAAGCTCATAGCACACATAGGTGGTATTCCACAAAGAATTTTGGTTTACCAACTTTCCTAGATTGTTATGAAGGCAGTTAGAGCGCTGTGGTGTAAATAGGGGAGGCCTTTGAAAGAATGGCAGGGCTCTGTTTCTAGGCAACTGTAGTACCGTATTTTCCGGCGTATAAGACGACTGGATAGCCCTGGCTCAACTTAGCAACCAGGGCGACATGTGATTGTGGAGATAAGGGGTCAAATATAGGTCAGGCTGGTTAGTTAGGTATAATAACAAAAGTTCAGTGTAGGTATCTAGGGACAGAAAGGTTAGGGTCAGAAGTTCAAGTGGTAAAAAAAAAAAAGTGGTAGAACAGGGGCGTCCAACATGCGGCCCGCGGGCCAAATGCGGCCCGCGAGACCTCGAGGTGCGGCCCGCGTAAGATCGGCAGCCAGGGCAACCGATCTCACGCGAGCCGCACCTCAAGCCCTGCTACTTACTTGTGGGAGGGACTTCTGGACTGCACACAGAGGAAGCGGAGTTCACGTGACATCCTACTTCCTCTGTGCTTTAGCAGAGAAGGCAGAGGGAGGCCGCGCCCCCTGCTGAAGTCTGTAAGCGGCATCGAGGAGCTGCCTTGCAGGTAAGGAGGTGGGGAGGGTGTTTGAATGAGTGTGTGTGATTGAGGGAATGAATCTGTGAATGAATGATTATATGAATAAATGAGTGTGTGTGTGTGTGATATCATGGATGTGTAAGTGCTGGAACCTAGGCATGATGGGACTGTGATTGCTGTTAGCAATCACACTCCTATCATGCCAAGTCAGCCAGTACATGCTGAAACCTAGCTAGCTGCCCCCCTTGTGTATTGATGCTGCCAGCAGTATGGGGTCTGCACTTACAGCCACCCTGTACCAGCATGTACTGGCTGACTTGGCATGATAGGAGTGTGATTGCTAACAGCAATCACAGTCCCATAATGCCTAGGTTCCAGTATTTACTGGATGGATGTGTAAGTGCTGGAACCTAGGCATGATGGGACTGTGACTACTGTTAGCAATCACACTCCTATCATGCCAAGTCAGCCAGTACATGCTGAAACCTAGCTAGCTGCCCCCCTTGTGTAGTGATGCTGCCAGCAGTATGGGGTCTGCACATCACTTACAGCCACCCTGTACCAGCATGTATTGGCTGACTTGGCATGATAGGAGTGTGATTGCCAACAGCAATCACAGCGAGCACAGTCCCATAATGCCTAGGTACCAGCATTTACTGGTTGCCTGGGTTGCCAGCATTTACTGGTTGCCAAGTCATATTGCTAATTTTGTCCAATTGTGTGTTACCTACTTTTATTAAAAATGTGAGTTTTTATTATTATTTTTAAAGGTGGGGGTCATTTTCCGTTTTGGCTAAGTGAACCCTGAATGTTTTGGTCCAGAATTTTCATTTTAGTTCATCCCTAGAATAAATCTAGGGAATCCTGAATTTGTAGTCGCAAAACTTTCTAGGCCCAGAAATCAGTGAGAGGAAAAGTAAAGGTTTTGTGTCATTTTACTTTATTTTAATCTGCATATTTTATTAAAGGCCATATTTTTGTCACAGTGCAAAATGAGTGCGGCCCGCGCACGTATACAATTCTGATGAAGTGGCCCACTGCAGAAAAAACTTGGACACCCCTGTGGTAGAATGTTCTTTTTGCGCTCGTGCTACTTAGTTTGCCCTCGCTTTTTGCCTGCCATGCGCTCGCGGGTGGCTCGCACTGCCCAAAAGGCGGGAATTTGTGTTATAAATAGCACCGTTTTGAGGTGCTGCTCATTACCTGCGGCGAGCTGCAAGCTGTCTGCACTGACCTCATAGCAGCGTCTGGTGAGCAGCAGCATAGCATGAGAGCCAAAAGAGAAGATGGAGGAACTTCTTTGCCGGCACCCGCCCTCCCACCCATACAGATCTTGATTCCTTATAATTGTCTAGGCTTTTATTGGGGTTAAGGTTGCCCTTTTATTATAAAAGAAAGAAAAAAGGGTGAACTGGTGGTTCAGTGGGCCTTCTGGCTTTAGGGCGGATGGCCTGGATTATTGTTAAAGTTTGTTGCACTCTGGGTTTGGGCCAAGAGTGTTAATATGTTACAAATCATTTGTATATATCAGGCATGTCCAAAGTCCGGCCCGCGGGCCAATTGCGGCCCGCGTTCCGGACTGATGCGGCCCCCAAGTGAGCCACGGGACTTGGCGTCATCAGCCGGCGCAGGGAGAAGGAAAGCGCGAGATCTGGGCTTTCCTTCTCCCTGCGCCGGCACACACAGCCACACACAGCCACACAGCGGTGGGCGCGGCTTCAGTGTTGTGTGCCGGGATCTGACAACAAACCCCGGCGCACAACAGCTGTTGCCGCGCGGATCGCAAGGGAGCAGTATCGGAGGTATTTACCGGACATCCGGCTTAAAATCACTCAAGGGAGCCGGATGTCCGGTAAAGACCTCCGATACTGCTCCCTTGCGATCCGCTCGGCAACAGCTGTTGTGCGCCGGGGTTTGTTGTCAGAAACCGGCGCACAACACTGAAGCCGCGCCCACCGCTATCCGTGCCCTCTGAACCCCGTGGCCTCTGAAGAAGAAGAGGAGCGAAGAGCAGGAAAAGGAGCTGTAAGGAGAAAAGAGGAAAGGTAGGAAAGCATACAGTGAGAGTGGATTGGTGTATGTGTGTGGATTGGTGTATGTGTGTGGATTGGTATATGTGTGGATGTGTATGTGTGGATTGGTATGTGTGTGTGGATTGGTGTATGTGTGTGGATTGGTGTATGTGTGTGGATTGGTGTATGTGTGTGGATTAGTGTATGTGTGTGGATGTGTATGTGTGGATTGGTATGTGTGTGTGGATTGGTGTATGTGTGTGGATTGGTGTATGTGTGTGGATTGGTGTATGTGTGTGGATTGGTGTGTGTGTGTGGATTGGTATGTGTGTGTGGATTGGTATGTGTGTGTGGATTGGTATGTGTGTGTGGATTGGTATGTGTGTGTGGATTGGTGTGTGTGTGTGGATTGGTATGTGTGTGTGGATTGGTATGTGTGTGTGGATTGGTATGTGTGTGTGGATTGGTGTATGTGTGTGGATTAGTATATGTGTGGATTGGTGTGTGTGTGGATTGGTATGCGTGTGGATTGGTATATGTGTGGATTGGTGTGTGTGTGTGGATTGGTGTATGTGTGTGGATTGGTGTATGTGTGTGGATTGATGTATGTGTGTGGATTGGTGTATGTGTGTGGATTGGTGTATGTGTGTGTGGATTGGTATGTGTGTGTGGATTGGTGTGTGTGTGTGGATTGGTATGTGTGTGTGGATTGGTATGTGTGTGTGGATTGGTGTATGTGTGTGGATTGGTGTATGTGTGTGGATTGGTGTATGTGTGTGGATTGGTGTATGTGTGTGGATTGGTGTATGTGTGTGGATTGGTATGTGTGTGTGGATTGGTGTATGTGTGTGGATTGGTGTATGTGTGTGGATTGGTGTATGTGTGTGGATTGGTGTATGTGTGTGGATTGGTGTATGTGTGTGGATTGGTGTGTGTGTGTGGATTGGTATGTGTGTGTGGATTGGTATGTGTGTGTGGATTGGTATGTGTGTGTGGATTGGTGTATGTGTGTGGATTAGTATATGTGTGGATTGGTGTGTGTGTGGATTGGTATGCGTGTGGATTGGTATATGTGTGGATTGGTGTGTGTGTGTGGATTGGTGTATGTGTGTGGATTGGTGTATGTGTGTGGATTGATGTATGTGTGTGGATTGGTGTATGTGTGTGGATTGGTGTATGTGTGTGTGGATTGGTATGTGTGTGTGGATTGGTGTGTGTGTGTGGATTGGTATGTGTGTGTGGATTGGTATGTGTGTGTGGATTGGTATGTGTGTGTGGATTGGTGTATGTGTGTGGATTGGTGTATGTGTGTGGATTGGTGTATGTGTGTGGATTGGTGTATGTGTGTGGATTGGTGTATGTGTGTGGATTGGTATGCGTGTGGATTGGTATGCGTGTGGATTGGTATGCGTGTGGATTGGTAAATGTGTGAGAGTGATGGGTGTTATGCTGTACCATTTCCAATGTATTTTTCATTATATAATTATGCTCTAAAGTACATCATAACTCCCATCACTCTATACTGTTCTATACAGTGGCAGAGCTGGGAGACAGAGGCCTTGCACCCCCACGCAGGACTCCTGAAAGGTAAGTGAACTTCAAAGAGGGAGAGGGTAGATAGTTAGGAGGGGTAGATAGGGAGAAGGGAGTGAGAAGGGGTAGATAGGGCAGAAGGGAGCGAGAAGGGGTAGATAAGGCAATCATACTCCTATCATGCCAAGTCTGCGACTGCCTCCTGGAATCTGGGTATGCCTGGGCATGATAGGAATGTGATTGCTGTTAACAATTTAACAAAACGATTTTTTTTATGGTGTGTGTGGGGGGTCATATTCAGTTTCGGCCAGGTAGTTTTAAAGTGTGTGTGGGGGGGGGTGCCACATACAGGATCCGCCCTGGGTGCCAAATACTCTAGGTACGCCCCTGCCCTCCCCTACACAATTTCTTCATCAGATGCCCTTGTGGCTGTGTGTGCCGGCGCAGGGAGAAGGAAAGCCCAAATCTTGCGATCTCGGACGTCGCTAGATTTGGGCTTTCCTTCTCCCTGCGCCGGCACACACAGCCACAAGGGCATCTGATGAAGAAATTGTAGGCAGTGGCGGAACTACCGGGGTCGCGACTGCGACCGGGCCCTGGAGTTCTGCCAGTCAGGGGGGCCCAAGGGGTGCTGAGCGGTTGCTGAAAAAGGAGAGTGAGAAAGGGATAGATGTGGTATGCCGTTTTCAATAAACGTTGCATAAAATAGTTAATTTGCATTTCATTTTAATGGTTCAGAAAATGTCAGGCAAAATGGTCGGCCCTCGCACATGTTCACCTCATCAAATCTGGCACTCTTCGAAAAAAGTTTGGACATGCCTGGTATATATGAATAAGTCATGTTTGATTGGTAATTGTATTAAAAGATAAAGAAAAGACCACGGCCTGTTTTATCCAATTTCAGTTGTTTGTCTTTGTTTATTATGCGACCACATGTATATTTTGTTTGTGTTCAGTTCTTTGTCAGTTTTGTTTAGTTATATCCCTTACAATCACATGGGAGTATAAGACGACCCCCAACTTTTCCAGTTAAAATATAGAGTTTGGGCTATACTCGCCATATAAGACTACCCCTCTAACCAGTATACAACAACCAGCCAATCACGGCAAGCGATGTATCTTACCGGTGATTGGCTGGTTGTTGTATACAAAGCCTGCTTGGATTGGGTGGGTCAGCTCTCCCTAACATATAAGCAAGCCTGAAATGTATGGGGCGCAGGTGCATATATAGGGGGGAAAAAACAATACAATATAGTGTAGATGGTATGTTCAATTGTAGTGGCTAAGTGATATATTGCACTCACAAGTGAAAGAGGCAAATCCAACCCATCAATATGGACTGTAAAAAGGCTTTAATGTTCTTCAATGGAAATCTAAAAGACAAACTTAAAATAGTGCAGTATCTTCAGGTAAAACAATATATACCAATAGGAATGCCCTCACAGTTTTTTCATGCACAAAGTGCATATGCAGGTATTAGGTTAAAATCTCATCAAAATGAAGTCCAATTGAGTCTTTCTTTTCTACGCGTTTCGCCCTTTGGGCTTCTTCAGGAAATCAATTGGTGCAGATGTCTGTAAGTATCAGCAAAATCAGCAATCTGTATGTACTTCCGTTCCTTGTGTCTGTTCTTTTATAGCCATCTATGTGTGTATTTCCGTGTATGTCATCGCGTTTTTAACCTTTGTCCTTTGTTGTCATCGCGCCTTGTCTGTTATTTTCAGGTTGATTGTTCTCCCGTTTGTTAATAAAGTTTTCCTCTATACTAATAAAGTCACCTCTATACACGAGGATGTTCAACATACGTCACTCGGGAGACAGAGAAGAGGATGTTAACTCGTTCATAAACTTCAGACGGATGATTGCAACATCTCGGAAAATGTGACCGGGACAGAAGGAACGTAAGAGAAATCGAGTGAAAACTAAAAACGAGGACCAAAAGGAAAGCCGAAGAAATAAATAATAAATAAACGTAGTGTATGTGTTCCAAGAATGTGGAGACCGGAACGAGATAAAATAGTACAATTAAAAGAGAACACGAGGAGGACCCCAATCTATAGACACGAGCGAGAATAAGGTCGCTGATCATATCAAGCGGTGTTGTTTATATATTTGTAATTCCGGAAAATAAAATCATGAGAATCGGTAAAGTATATGTATAGAACCCTAAAAACGTATATATAGGACCATAAGTGACTCCAAAGATTCATTAGGTGTATATGTCGATCGTCGTATTAATTATGCTTATATTGATTTCTTTGATTGATTTTTTTCCCCCTATATATGCACCTGCGCCCCATAGATTTCTGGCTTGCTTGTATTCTTACACTTTGAGGAAGAGTGTCGTTTGGGCAGCTGCGGTCCATACTAGGGAAGTATTATTACATACAATTTATCTATCATTTATCACATTTCACCTAAGTAGCACGTAACTTTGGGTTTTTCTCATGGTTTTATTTATATATATAATCCTTCCTCTCCCTAACATATGCCTGTCCACACACACATGTATAGACATACACTGCCCTCACACACCCCTTCCTTTACACACATATACACATACACACCAGCTTACAAACACACATATACACATACACTGCCCTTACACACACCTGTCCATACACATACACTGCCCATACACAGACATATACATACATACACTGCCCTTACACACACACACACACATATATACTGTGGCAAAGTAATGGAGTCTGTCTACATAAGTGGCAGATTGGAACGCTCATTATTCCCAGCATGGGGAGGGTTCATTGCTGGAGGTCAGCAAGGTGGAGCCAATTAACCTGCACTCATGTGCTTAAAGGGGCGGCCGTTAGAGGCATTAGTTGTCTGGAAATAGGGTGAGAGGCAGGCAAGCCAGAGGCCCTCAGACTGTATCAAAAGGATTTGTTTTTGTTTTGGTTTATTTACACTATGAAGTGCATCGCTGTGGACTGTACAAATCTGCAATAAACCACATCTTGCTTTTATTCTGCTGGTGTTCGGAGTTTCTTGTTTTGATCGGGCCATCCTGCTACACTACACATACTAACATACGCCTGTCCATACATACACATTTATACACTGCCCTCACCACACACCCCTGCCTTTACACACACACACATATCTATATATATATATATATACACACACACACCAGCTTACACAAATACCTACACTGCTTTTACACACACCTGACCATACACATACACTGACCTTACACATATATATATATATATATATATATATATATATATATATATATATATATATATATATATATATATATATATATACACACATACACTGCACTTACACCCCTTTCTCCCCATCTCTTACCTTTCTCATCTTCTATCTTCCATCCAGTTGTGGGAGCGTGAGGTCTGTCATTTCAGACCTCTGCTTTACTGCTCCCTCATCACTACGCGTCGGCAATTGATGCCGAGCGCCGAGATATGACATCATCCCCGTGCTCGGCATCAATAGCCGGCGCGTCGTGATTAGGGAGCACGGAAGCCGAGGTCTGAAATGCCAGACCTCCAGCTCCCTAATGTTGGGCTAGTTAGAGGGAGGTCGTGATCTCCCCAACCAGCTCTGCTCATCGGGCGCCCGCTGTTCAGGGCTAGTTGGGGAGATCACGATCTTGCACCTACCTTGGTGCGGCCCTGAAGACCGGCCCAGGGGAGGTTAATCGTGATTCTCCGGCTCGGTAAGTTTCAGTACCCGGCGTATAAGACGACCCCCGACTTTTGAGAAGATTTTCACGGGTTAAAAAGTCATCCTATACACCGGAAAATATGGTATATAGCAGGGCTCTCTCCACGTAATGTATCGGTTTGTCTTAGTCTGTCAATTCTCGTCTTGTCATACCCCTTGAATTTATGTATTGTATTAAGCGCTGTGTAAATTGTTGGCTCTATATGAATAAAATATAATAATATAACAATACATTTTAGGTGACAGAGATTGTTAAGGAAAGTGACAGGTTTATTTTACTTCTTGCTATATGCTGCAGAATTTATCTGAGGATATTTTATGAGCCCCCCCCCAGGTGGAACAGCACCTTCAAATCAGACATATAAGTGAGCAATTTAGGCTATAAATAAAAGAAAAAATATACCACCAACAGGTCAAAGCCACATACACGTTAGTGGGCACGTCTCATAATTACAGCACAACGCATGTTGATTCCATATCTGAACAAATATAACTTCCAATTTATATTAATGTAGGGCAGTGACACCACCAAAGCATTGAGTATTTAGATGTTGATTTTTGTTTTTGTTAAGTAAATATCTTTATTTTCCCTTTGCAAAGTAATAACATGTATCAGCTAGCTAGTTAAATCTAATAATAATAATAATAATAATAATAATAATAAGATATCAATTTACATTCAGATACTTGGATGAAAGTGAAACTGGGGTAAGATAAGACATACAAGCTATGCATAGTGACATATCTGTACATGTTTTAGTAAGTATGTCTGTGTAATGCCTAATTAATTCCACTGCAGTTGCATTGTGACTTCTTTTTGTATTGTTTTTTTTTTCTAACAGGTTTAAGAAAGTATACTACCGTACTTGCTTGAATATAAAACAAGGTTGATCACTCGTCTTATAATCTGATCTCAAATAGAGGTCCGACTATGAGACTATTATCCAGATCCCCCACTGGTGGACGTCTGCGTGATGCGCGCATACAACCTCCGCTGCTGCACGGCACTTCCGCTGGGGCTTCTATGACGGACCGCTAGAAATGTAATGCTACTTTACTTCTGTACTTGCATCGCGCAGATGTCCACCAGCTGCCCGTACTAGACCCTGGGGAGTCTGGAGTATGGGGAGGCCAAGTCTGGGAATGCACTGGTAAGTCTGGGGGGCAGAGTGGCAAGCCTGGGGGCAGATGTCCTTACCTGGGTGGCAGGTTGGCAAATAAAAGGGAATATGTGAATATTTACTAGTAAAACTTTTTTCCTATAGGGTAGTCTTATATTCAGGCTTTTTCTTTTTCTCCTAAATTAATATTTACATTTTGGGAGGGCGTCTTATAATCAGGGTCATCTTATAATTGAGCAAATACAGTAGTTTACAAAATACTTTAGTATGAATTTATTCATGGTGAAACTGCATGGGACAGAGAGAAAAGGTGAGTGAGAGAAAAGACAAAAGAAAGTGGAGAGAGAGAAAGAGAGTGAAAAGAAAGGGGGGGACAGAAAAGAGTGGAAGAGAAAAGAAAGGGGGGAGAAGCGAGGGAGAGAAGCGAGGAGAGATATCATGAGGTTAAAAAAAACACGTTAAAACTTTTTTTTAAAAAAAATATACACAATTGCGAACTGATTACAATCAGATCACTACTTAGTGATTAGGGCACTGATTATTGATTGGTCTCACTGATCAATGTCAGTGACTTTAATGTTTCACTTACAAGTGATCTCACAGTGATTACAATGTTACAATAAAGATCACTTATTTTAGTAATTCTTGAGGTCACTGATCATTGATCATCCTCACCAATCAATAGCCAGTGACCTTATCTAATCATCATCCCTATCACTAACGCTATATACTACCGCTAACCCGAACTTCTAACTACATCTATCACTATTCACTATGCCATCTACAAACCCTTAACTTCTAGATATATTCACTTGGGTGCTTTGTTACTGTTTGCATGCAATACTTTTTTAAAAATAAATTAAAATCTAGGGTAGGAGAGGCACTAAACTAAACTAGAATTATCCCCAAAACCAGAGAAGGAACTGCAGCAAAACCAAAGCCACATTTGCTAGATAAAAGGAAGAAGAAGTGACTCCAGCATGAATAATTGACCCTGATACATACACAAAATGGAAAAAAAAGTACAGAAAAAAAAGTGGTGGGCGTTTATCAAATATATAGATTGCGGGGGTTATGTTGATGTTTAGGGCTAGTTACCCACCCCTCAAATCACCTGAGGGGTGGTTCACCTGTGCGAGTTTCTCACCTCACAGTTGTTTGTGACTCACATTGTTAAATAAAAATAAAAAAAATATAAACTTATTGTTCTTGTGTTATTGCCTTTGTTGTGAGCTTTCAGGAAATATATACTTATGTTAAATCTATAATTGTGTTAAAAGATGTTATTGTTATCAATTTTCAGTATATGTTTATGAAAAATATACTTAAATCTACATATTGTTTTAAAATAATATACAGATTGGATGATGTAGTTTTAGAAAACATTTACAGTATTTAAACCAACCTTGTGGATTTTTTTGTACTTAAAACTTCATATCTTGCTCCACAGTGCAAAATTCACGCAAGTAAGAAACCAATTAAAACCTAGACTTCTGCCAAAAAAACAATGTAAAGGTTTTTCATGGGTAAAGTAAAACTTGAAAGAATATGAAAATTGTTGAAAATGCCCAGGGGGGGGCGGATTTGGCCAGACCTCTGGCACTCAAAGGGTTAAAGATCATGTTCGACTTTCTATGAAATGTATACTGTAAATATAGTATTGATTTGAAGCCATATGATGATTCTGTGTCCATACAACTGTGGTTAATATCAATTGTACATAGCAGTGAGATCTCGCTCCTACCCATACTACTGCATTTGCATCTGCACCATATAGGCAAATTAAATTTTTAACTTCCTCTGCCGGTATCGGAAGAGTATTTTTTCTGCTATTTTCCTCGATTCAAGATAAAGCACTGTTTTGCAATCTGCACAAGGCAAACATCAGTTTTAACGTTCCTATGTATTTCTATAATGAATTCAATCATTGCCAACAAAGAAAACTGTAGTGCAGTTTTTAATATGACAATAATGATGTATGAAATTGGATGACCAGATTCTAAATGATAATCCAGTTTAGTGTGACATTTGGAAATCCTATTTCTGTATTACAGCTATAGACTCTATTCTCTTGTGTTATTAAAATCTGCAGTGCAAAATATTGTATGCATAACCAGTGCTTATTATGATTTTATTATTTGTAATAAACATATTAGGATTGCAATTGTGTATCTGAAAAGACAACTTTACACTAAGAAATGAATACCACAAAAAGCACATGACAATTTGGAACTTCCTATTTACAGTGTTCTTTGTACAGAATTTATAATGCTACTAAATGTAGTCCTGTAAGTGTCATTGTCAGAGGGCCATTGAACTGAGATCTCTGGTATGTCATGGGTAATAAATGTTCCCAAGCCGCCACAATTCAAGTAACAACACTGAAGCAGAGTCCCCCTGAGCCTTTGATCAACATGCTCACGCAGGCTCCTTGAACATTTCATTGGTTTACAAAACCCTGAGTTTCATCGGTCCCCATACAAGTGTTTGGCCAGCCTTGACTCCTCTGCTGCATGTTTACTCTGTTTACTCGGTCATATGACCGATGTTCAGGGAACATATAGTCTGTAGGGTTTTTTTTTTGTCATTAGAGTAGGGTGACTAGAGGTCCCCAGATTGAGGACACTGTCCCCGGACAAATTATGTCTCCGGATGCAGGGCAGGATTAATGTTCACTTCTGCAGGGGCCCTGCAGCTTACCTCATGGGAAGAAAATTCAATATTAATATATATATATGATTGATTGCTAACTGCAATCACACTCCTATCATGATTCCAGCATGTACTGGTTGCATGATAGGAGTGTGATTGCTGTTAACAATCAATCATATATATATTAATATTGAATTTTCTTGTCCAATTTTGGTGTGTTACTTAATTTTAACAAAGGTGTGGTTATTTTTGTTAATGGATAAGTGGGTCATTTTCGGCCAAGGGAATCCTGAATTTTCGGTTTCGATACAGATTTTTCATTTCGGTGCATCCCTAGTGTCGGTGTGGCAGAGCCTGTCCTGGTATGTTTGTGTGCATGTTTGGGTGTCGGTGTGACAGAACCTGTCCTGGTGTGTGTGTGTGTGTGTTTGGGTGTCGGTGTGGCAGAGCCTGTGCTGGTATGTGTGTATTTGGGTGTTGGTGTGGCAAGGCCTATCCTGGTATGTATTTGGTCATCTGTTTCCTGGCACTTTACTTACTGTAGGGATAAATTGAATTATGTTATTTTTACTTATCCAGAGATAAAACGCCCTCCTATATTTGTAGTCACTTCAGAAGACAAAACTTTTTTAGGCCCAGAACACAGTGAAAGGAAAAGTGAAGGTATTGTGTTATTTACTCTATTTTAATCTGAATTTTTTTATTAAAAAGGATTAGTGGCACTAAATTGTGGCTTTAGGCGTCCCCTGTTTTAGTTTTTTTAGTGTACTGATGTACTCCCAATCCCATCACATAAGATTCTATCCTATATTATCTGCCGAGCACTAATATCATCTTTATCCAGTACACATCAATGCCGAGGAGTTAAGATTCTATTTTATTTATTTGCATGAAAAGGCCCCACATCCTCGGCATCAGGCCCATGATGCTGTCAATCTGCCC
Organism: Spea bombifrons; assembly: GCF_027358695.1. NCBI lineage: Eukaryota > Metazoa > Chordata > Amphibia > Anura > Pelobatidae > Spea > Spea bombifrons. Next base: position 17,125,789 of record NC_071098.1, read on the forward strand.
AAAAGATTCTAAGAAGTATTTTTTTTCATCTCATGGTGAAAATGTGAAAAATAACCTGTATATCATACAATCACTTTGTAAACATATACCAAACACACTGCATATATAGTTTGAAGAAAATATGCTTAGAACATGTTTTTTTACCCTTTGCCAATTAAAAACAAAATGTCCCCGAATTTCATTTAAAAAATCTGGTCACCTTACATTAGGGGTTTCTTATTCAAACGTTTGCACTCATGATGTTTCTTTTGACCGTGTAACACTGACATAACACACATATGTGGTGCAAAATTAATTTTCTCTCTTGTTCCAGGTAGCCCAATGTGCTTCACCCAAAATGTAACATTCCCAGTAAATTTGTGGTTGCAATAGGCTGCCTAGAAAGGTGGATGAGGCATCTTTGAAACCTTCAAGGCATGTGTTTTAAAGTAATACACAGTTTTATGGAATTAAGTTAGAATATGAGACCTTTGACGTACATCAAATGAGTTATGAATATAGCAAAATTCCAAGCTCCAAAAATGCATACACTAATTTTGACCACACAACATACCTATTCATGTGAGGTATTGCTGTGCTTCGGGTGGGAGAGGGGGGCATTTGCTGAATACAAATCATAAGGTTTTTCAGAAATTGCACATACCCTTGAAAAGAAATCTACAGAAATACTGAACTGGTATATAGTCTGTTTGTTAAAAATGGAAAACAAAACAAAAAAAAGACTGCAATGTTTGTCACAGATTAGCACTAAAATAGTTGAATAAAAAGTAAAAACGTCCCTGGTAAAATACTTTGGATTGTCAAACCCAACCCCCCCCCCAAATAAATAAATAATTTGTCTATGACAACCCTTACAAAAAATTACTGCAGTTTTTCTGAAGTAATACTGCAGTTTTTTGGACATGAAAAAACTGCAATACTGCACTTTTACTGCAGTATTACTGCACATTTACTGCAGTTTTACTGCATTTGTACTTCACTGTACTGCATTATTACTGCACATTTACTGCCCTTTTTTTTTACTGCAATTATACTGCATTGTACTTCAATGTACTGCAGCTTTATTGCATTTGTACTTCCGTACATAAATAACTGCAGTACAACTGCAGTAGAGTGAAGTACAAATGCAGTAAAACTGCAGTAAATGTGCAGTAATACTGCAGTAAAAGTGCAGTATTGCAGTTTTTTCATGTCCAAAAAACTGCAGTATTACTTCAGAAAAACTGCAGTAATTTTTTCGTAAGGGAAATATGCAACATTCACTTATCTCCCAAAAGAAGCTAAAGTTCTGCTAAACATGCATGTTTTCTTGTAACTCGGCAGTATGTTATCTCAGGAGCTGATTTTCAAGCTAAACTACACAATATAAACATTTTCTCCGTGATTTCTTGTAGCAACCCTAAAATGCCATTACATTTCATTTATGTGGTTTGCAAAGGGGTTTGCATACATGGTTGGTACTAAAAGAGTTCACATGAGATTTCTTCTTTAAAAAAAAAAAAAAAAAATGATGCCTTGCACTTAAATTACTATTACTTCTTATTGTTTTATATAGCACAATCACATTCTGCAGAGCTGTACAATGGGTAAACAAGACTAGTAGTGCATACCATAAGAACTTGACTTACAGAAACAAGAAGTAAGGAGGGCCCCTATCAAACAAGCTTAGAAACTTGAAATGCTCAGAAGCTTCTCTGTATTGCAAAAGACCCCTGTAAATTAGCATAGTCGAATGGACAGGTAGTATGTATGAGTGTGGGTGAGTGCTCTGTGATTAACCCCTTAGTTCCCCTATAGACGTACCGGGACGTCCAAAAAACGCCCACAAAGAAACCCCTATGGACGTCCCGGTACGTCCAGCCTTTCGTGCAGCGTCAGGGACACATCCCTGCCGCTGCACGGGAGACCAGGCTGTCGTTTGACAGCCTGGACTCCCCCCTGGCAGCAGAAGCCGGCATTGCCGGCTTTCTGCTGCCCGATCTCCCGTAACAGCTTCCGGCATGAAAGCCGGTAAGCTGTTACGGTTGAAAGTGCCCGATCGCGCGATCGCGCAGTTGAAACGCGCGATCGGGCATTCCCTTCCGGGTTACGTCACTGCTGACGTAACCCGGAAGGTCATCGGAGGACAGGATATCCCCTGCGGGGATATCCTGCCCTCCGATGAGGCACAGAGACGCTGCGATCTCTATGCAGGTCTGTGAGGACCTGCATAGAGATCACAGTGTGATCGGTGCAGGGGGATCGCGGGGAGGGGAGTGAGAGACCATCTCTCTCACTCCCCCTCCCGTCCTGTAACAGAAAAGCTGAAAAAAAAAAAACGGTTAGTGATTTAAAAAATAATATTAAAAAAATCATTAAAATATTAATATAAATAATACAAAAAAAAATTATAATGTGGGCTGTGATGTCATTGTGACATCACTGGCATGTTCAGGAGGTCCCTAGGAGGACCTCTAACCATTACTGTGTAAAAATAATATATAAAAAATAAAAAAAATGTAAAAAAATTAAAATAAAAAAAAAATTAAAAAAAAATATATAAAAAAAGATAATAAAAAAATTATTAAAAAACCTTACTTCCCATTGCCCTAGCATAACATCTAGCCAGTATAACCCTCCTGCCCCCGTTCACAACCCCCAAACCCGTTAAGCCATAGGCATACAAATTTTACAAAATTGTACACCTAATAGAACGCTCCCTGGTGCTGGGAAAGTCTGGAAAATCTATATAAATTAGGTATTTCTGAAATCAGGACACCTGAATTAATAAACTTGGAGGGGATTTTCCATCACTTTACCTAATTTTGTGAGGATTCAGAGGGAAAATGTAAAAAAAAATTAGTTTAATTTTCTAATCTTCGCTAGTTTTTACTAAATTTCTCATTCTAAATTTCCAGCTAATCATCCAACTATGGTATCAAACGAAAGCTCTATCTCTCCTTGAAAAAACGATATATAGTTTACATGGGTACACTATTCACAGGAAAAGAGAATCATCGCTAAACCGACATACCCCAAAAATGGCAAAATTGCTCTGGGCTTTGAGGTACCAAAAACCCCTGGGATTGAAGGGGTTAAGGTATGTACAGAGCCGGCCTTAGGTGTTCTGGCGCCCTGTGCGGACTACTCCTCTGGTGCCCCACATCCCCAAAAAAGAAAGGAATAAAAACTTGTAACAAAACTTGTAACAAAACCCCAATCACTATATACTACGCCAAACATTGATGTGGTGTAGGCGTACCACTTCATTGTCTGCCTTAGTAGTAGGGATGCACCGAAACGAATTCTGGACTGAAACCGAAAGTGCAGCATTTACCTGGCCAAAACCGAATATGACCCCCCCACACACCATAAAAAAATCTAACACTTTTATTTAAAGTAACTAACACACCAAAATAGGACAAAACAATAAAATAACTATATATATATATATATATATATATATATATATATATATATATATATATATATATATATAATTAACAGCAATCACATTCCTATCATGCCCAGGCATACCCAGATTCCAGGATGTACTCGCAGACTTGGCATGATAGGAGTATGATTGCCCTATCTACCCCTTCTCACTCCCTTCTCCCTATCTACCCCCATCTAACTATCTACCCTTTCCCTCTTTGAAGTTCACTTACCTTTCAGGAGTCCTGCAGTGGGGGTGCAAGGCCTCTGCCTTTCAGCTCTGCCACTGTATGGAACAGTATAGAGTGATGGGAGTTATGATGTACTTTTAGAGCATAATTAGATTATGAAAAAGACATTGGAAATGGTACAGCATAACACCCATCACTCTCACACACTTACCAATCCACACATATACCAATCCACACGCATACCAATCCACATGCATACCAATCCACACATATGCCAATCAACACGTATACCAATCCACACATATACCAATCCACACATATACACTAATCCACACATATACCAATCCACACACATATCAATCCACACGTATACCAATCCACACGTATACACTAATCCACACGTATACACTAATCCACACATATATACCAATCCACACATATACACTAATCCACACATATATACCAATCCACACACATACCAATCCACACACATACCCATCCACACATACACCAATCCACTCTCACTGAATGCTTTCCTACCTTTCCTCTTTTCTCCTTACAGCTCCTTTTCCTTCTCTTCGCTCCTCTTCTTCAGTTCTTCTGTCTTCTTCCGGGTCAGAGGGCACGGACAGCGGTGGGCGCGGCTTCAGTGTTGTGCGCCGGGATCTGACAACAAACCCCGGCGCACAGCAGCTGTTGCCGCACGGATCACAAGGGAGATCCTTGAACCGGCTTAAAATCACTCAAGGGAGCGGGAGGTCTGTTAAAGACCTCCGATACCGCTCCCTTGTGAGCCTGCTCCTCCAGCGGCGGACATTACTGTCTGTCTCTGGAGGGGTGCCAGGTGCCCCCCTGATGAGCGGCACCCGGTGTGGAAAGCCGCCGCTAGGTACGCCACTGGCGACGTCGGACAGCGCGGCGGACCCCGCGGCGGCGCCCCCTGGAGTGTGGCGCCCTGTGCGGTCGCACAGGTCACACACCCCAAAGGCCGGCCGTGGGTATGTAAATGTGAGACCTGCCATGCCATCCACGGAGGCTCCGACGGGCTGCAGGAGGTGGCGGGAAGTGGCGAGCAGCGTGGAGGCTTCCCGCCAAAGAGCACTTTGCAGACAGTGGCAAGACTTTTCAATATTGGCAAGCGCGATAGACGAGAAGTGCCCTGAAAAATGTTCGACACTTTTTACCAAGCAGGATTTAATTTGGAATGCATGCAGGACGTATGGTGGTTTGGGATGGTAGCAGTATGACGAGCAGTTCCACCAACGCATGGCGGCTGTCTATAGGCTGGGAACAAATGGACATTGGTTTGTGGCTGGCCATTACAACTCAGCCGACTACTCACCAGGGGGGATTCGCGATGTGCTCGTGGCTAAGCCGGTATAAGGGCTTCTTGGAGGGTTTTTGGATTCCCTTTGTGGATGGCCTCTTATCCGTCGTGGTTAAGAATTGGTGTTTGGTTGTGGGGTTTCTGGACGTTCGGGAAAAGTTACGGAAAGAGGTTAATTTGGGGCGTATAGGGTGGGCCTGTTTTCTGTTCCGCCGTTGGGGAGTTTGAGGGTGTCTCTGCTTGGGGTGGTCCCCAAGAAGGAGCCGGGGAAGTTTTGGTTGATACATCACTTGTCATATCCCCGGGGATGTTCGGTTAATGACGGTATTTCAGCAGAGTGGTGTAAGGTTGCGTCGTTGGATAAATCGGTTAGGATGGTTCGTGCTGCGAGTCCAGGGGCTCTGCTGGCAAAGACTGACATTGAGGGGGCGTTTCGCTTGCTCTCAGTTCATCATTTTATGTGGATATGAGCCTCCCTATGGGTTGCTCAATATCTTGTTTTTATTTTGGGTGCTTTTTTGGGTGCCCCTTTTTATTTTGGGTCGCTTATAAGTACTAGTGTAGAGAAATTCCTGAAAGGAAAATCTCAGGGGATGAGGCGTAGGGGGTTGAAAGATCACTCAGAAACTGGTTCAGTTGATGAGGTAACCACAAAACTGCCAAAAAAACTGAGGAGTATATATTTGGAAACAAATACTGCAGAACCAGGAGCGATATTATTTTTTTATTTTAGTGGGAACCACTTTATTTAGTGGTTCTGCAGTATTTGTTTCCAAATACACACTCAATGGAATGTTGCTTGCCTACCGACAAGATGGCTGGCCTGAAGGGGTTTGTGGCTAAGGTGCGGGGGATGCAGAAGATTCAGCTTTGCCAGTTGCTGCTGTTAAAGGCAGCTTCAGGAACAGGGGCCAATGTTTCTTCCGTCTCCACATGAGTGTGGCGACTAGCCCCAACCCTGCCCAATTGTTTCATTAAGAGTATGCAGAGGTTAATATTTTAACAAGGCACTGGTGTCATCAGCTGCATGGAACAGTCCAATATGCCCCTAACTAGATTCCCTGAGCTGTCTACTTTTTGGAAATATATAGTTTTAGGGGGGTTAAAATGAAATATGGAACCTCTACTGTGTCTCAAATGAGACCTGGACCCAACAAACTGATCTGTCAACTGTAATGCGCATGTTCCAATTTTGAACCTACAGTGCCAAAGAGAAAGTAAAATACTTTGGGATGTCAACTTTCAAAAAAGATATACTTTTGTTTTTCTTTTTCTGGTGGCTATTGCGGCACAAGTCCCAGCATACCACATTTAAAAAATTATTGTTTAGAAACAGCGATGCGCATCATTCACATTTAACCCTGTAAGTGACAAAATAAATGAAAATACCAGGCATATGTGGACAAATACCTAAATACACAGTTTTTTTTTTTCTTCCATTTGCACTGGTTATCGTTACTTACCTGCCCCCGGCTCCCAGGTTGCCTCCACAGCCGCCACACAGGAGAGGGAGACCCCCCTCCAATGCATGGCCACCGGAGCCGCCACTGGAGAGGGAGACCCTCCCTTCAACGCATGGCCACGCAGGAGAGGGAGACCCCCCTCCAACGCACGGCCACTGGAACCGCCTCGCAGGAGAGGGAGAGCCCCCTCCAACGCACGGCCACCGGAGTCGCCACGCAGGAGAGGGAGACCCCCCTCCAACGCATGGCCACCGGAGCCGCCACGCAGGAGAGGGAGACCCCCCTCCAACACACGGCTACCGGAGCCGCTACGCAGGAGAGGGAGACTCCCCTCCAACGCACGGCTACCACCGCAGCAGCTGCCTCGCAGGAGAGGGAGGCCGCCCTCCAACGCGGTGCCGCTTCCGCCGTCATCGTCTGAACTGCCGCGCAGGAGAGGCAGACCTCCTGGAACACGGCGTCCGGCTTCGGCGGAGGGGAGATTACGCCACAACCATGATGGTGGCGATTCCCGGACATTGGAAGTGACGTCATGAGGTTTGGCGGGGGATTTGAACTTCCTCTGCGATTCCTATTTAAACCTCCTCAGTTCTGTCTGACATTGCCTTCTGTTGGTTGTCTGTGCCTTGTGCTAGTACCCAGATAGCGTTTGATTCTGTATTCTCGTGTATGATCCCGGCTTGTCTGACTTTGTTGATTTCCTGATTCCTGACCTCGGCTACGTTTACGTTTATCCTGTTTTCCTGAATCCTGACCTCGGCTACGTTATATGACTATCCTGCTCTCCGGAAACCTGACCTCGGCTTGTTTGACCTGTTCTGTCCTGGAGTCCTACCTGACCACGGTGTCTCCTAACTACTTGTACGTGACAGTTATATATCGTTTTTATCGGAAATATTTCCTTTTTTTCCTAAATTTCCCCACATTTCTAGATATTTTTCATACTAAATGATGGTTCATATATATATAATTATTATTACAAAAGAAAGCCCTACTACTGAAAATAAACAATATATAATGTGTGGGGTACACTAAATGAGTTAGTCAAAGCAATAGCACAAAAACTGCTCTGGTCATTTCGTGCAAACATGGTTAAAAAAACGGTTCTGAAGGGGTCAAAAGCTGTTGAAACAAGAGCTTTATATTGTTGGTTGATGTTTTGATTACATTTGTTTTTGTATTGTTTTTTTCAAAACTAAATAAAAAAAGACTAAGACCTCTATTCATCCAGAATGGTGTTATGTGTTATATTTATTAAGTGTTTTCCCTTATAACATGAACATCTTAATAGTTTATACTAACAGATGCCACAGACGACAAATGTACAATTTATGTTTATAATGTACTTTGTGGGTATTCTTCATTCCTTTTCATGTTAATATAAATTGTTGGTAAGTTCAGTATTGTTAAATAGAACTTAAAATGAGCACTCTCACTGCAGAAGGGAGGGAAGGAAGGGCAGGGAGTTTATTCTATTTATAGACCAGAGGGTTAGAGGGGGTTAATGAGGGGACTGGGGGAGTTAATGATAGGAACTGGGGACAGGATGAGACAGAAGTATTAGAGGGAGGGAAGGTAATCACATTTTTTTCATATTGCTAACCAGTACAGGTAAAGTTCTGCAAGCCATGTGTATGATGTGCTCATGTGACTCCACCCCAAAGGGGAGGATACATATGGGAGGGGCACAAGGGGTGAGACCAAGAGGGTGGCCAAAATCCTTGCACCGACCCTATTTATATTTCATCAATATCCCTTCCATTCATGATGTCAGTGCATTTTGGACATAGTAGCTTTGGGCAATGAATAACCTTCTGTTTGAACTTTACTCTTGTGTCTGCATAGGCTTAAGGCAATAATATAAAGAGACAAACAAGCTGTTATTCACCTGTGTATCCCGCCTGCTCTACATGGCAAGCTCATCTGCCGCGGCGATGGGGGAGGCATCCAGATGGTGCCCCACGACATCCGGTGGTTTCTCCTCTGGTGTCTTCAGACTACAGTGGCCACAAGCAGCACACAAGGGTTAAGTCACTCCATTTAGACTTGGCGCTGTAAGGACTTACCAAGAGTTGGAGCCCAGTAGCAGGAAATGGTGCACACCCAAAATAACACTGCTCAGAGTGACAGAACGGAGAAGTCACTTGAGCAGTGAGAGTGCGCACTGGGGTAAAACAGGTAAGCAGTAGAGACAGAGGATATCCAGAAGCAGAGTCAAGGTCAAGGAAGAAGAGGTCAGGGCTGGCAGACAGGTTTCACAAACGGTGTCCCAAAGCAGAAGTCCAATTGCAGGGAATCAAGCATATAACAACAGCACATTCAGCAAAAACAAAACAACCAGATACTGGGCTGGAGATGAGACTGATCTTTTAACCCCTTCAATTCCCTATGGACGTACCGGTACGCCCTGCCCTTCTTGCAGATTAGACAGCATGGACTCCCCCCTGACAGCAGAAGCCAGCATCGCCGGCTTTCTGCTGTCCGATCTGATGTAACAGCTTTTGGCACGAAAGCCGGAAAACTGTTACATTTTTAAACGCCAGTCGCGCGATCGGGCATTCCCTTCCAGGTCGTGTCACTGCTGAAATCACCCGAAAGGTCATAGGAGGGCAGGATATCCCCTGCAGGGATATGCGGTCGCCCCGATGAGGCACAGACACTGTGATCCTTATGCAAGTCTGTGGGGACTTGCATAGAGATCACAGTGTGATCGGTGCAGGGAGGAGAGTAAGAAAAGCCATGTTTCTCACCCTCCTCCCATGCTGAAAAACGAAACAGAGAAAAAAAAGGTTAGTGATTTAAAAAAAAAGAAATAAAAAAAAATCACTAAAATAACACAATAAATAATAATTAAAAAAAACAATAAAGTGAGCTAGGTGATGTCATTGTGACATCACTGGCATAAATAACATGTTCAACAGGTCCCTAAGAGGACCTCTAACCATTAAAAGAAAAAATTACAAAGATAATAAAAAAAGAAAAAAAACCTTCTATCCCATTGCCCTAACACAACATCTAGCCAGTATAACCCTGCTGCCCCCGTTCCCAACCCCCAAACCCGTTAAGCCATAAGCATAAAAATTCTACAAATAATGTACACCTTATAGGATGCTCACCTGAATTGATAAACTTGGAGGGGATAATGTATAAAAAATGAGGTGTTGTTTTCTAATTTTCACTAGTTTTTCTAAATTTCTCATTCTAAATTTTCAGCTAATCATCTAACTATGGTATCAAAAGAAAGCTCTATCTATCTATGTAAACTATATATGGGTACACTATTCCCAGGAAAAGAGAATAATTGCTTAACTGACGTAGCGGAAAAATGGCAAAATTGCTCCAGGACTTGAGGTACCAAAAACCCCTGGGATTGAAGGGGTTAAAGCCTGTTGACAAGGCCAGGTGAGAGAGGCAGGGTTCAGTCCATAACAGAACTAGGTGATGACATATCAGTGAGTTTATGTCCTGCCAGGCCTTGCCTTACGGTCTGTGGGCTCTAGGTGATGCCTGACAGGGACTCTGGGCATAATAAGAGGTGGCCCGCACACAGGGCACCTGAACACCTAGTAAGGCCAACCCTGTAATAAAATGAATGACATAAATCTTCACCAAACAATTCATAACATTTTCATCACGCTAAAAAATGCATTCATATAAACAGGAGCCCACTTATACATCTTATAAATCTTTTTTCCAAGTTTCTGGTTGGTAACACTATCACACAGACATAATATTAGTGGCCCATGTTTCTGCAACAAGCACACTAGCTACACAACAATATTCCTAATTGGAATATGAAATTCTTCATCTCTTTGACAGTTTCTGCTGAAAGCCTTGTGCACTAAAGATGAAACAGAGCTGATACACTACCAGAAGGAAGATTATTATTATTGATAAGAACTGTTTCTGTAAATTGAGCCAGGGAACAAACCGTGCTATCTGAGATTCTTCTGAACAGATTGTCCAGGAGTTAATTTTTCCTGGAACATTTTTTTTTCCAGAAGTGCGTATTTTCAGTTTTTTTTGTTTTTTTCATAAATGCCATGTAATCATTTTTTACATTTTGTGTAAAAGAAACAGAAAACAATGTAAATAATAGAAGAGTTACCTTGCACTGTTATTTGTAATAATAACTTCATGGAGGGCTTACTCTCTGGCAAAAGGAGGTCAATGCAAAGAATGCTAAAATAGTGATGGCTTCAGTCCTTGAAGGATATGTCATTTTCATACTTGGACAGTCTTTTAGTGAAGTGATGCTGAGGAAAATGTGCATGATATGCTCTGGTTATGTCTTTTGGGGTAGGATGTGATATCTAAGATTATTAAGTAAAATCTAAATGACAGACACAGAATAAAAATAGGTGATAAAGGCAATCAATCTTATTTATCACATATTGTTGCTTATTATCAGCTTTACTGTGATCATTACACTTAGGCTGTTCTGTATGGTGGTTTTTAATTTGGTAGTGACCCCCTTCCTTGGACAACCATCAGCATTGGAGGACATGCATTCCAAGGCTTCAATGTTTTGTGTACATTTAAGACATACAGGGCCCACAATGCCCTGACCATATGGCAAATGCAATTTTCGCTTACTAGTCTATTATTATTATTATACTTTATTTATAAAGCGCAGACAGATTCTGCAGCTCTGTATAAAGAAAAAAATCTTTAATGGCTCCATGAACAAGACAATGTGAAATATCAAGTGGATGTCAGACTTTAAGCCAATTGAAGGGTGATTTTTAACTCCAACTCAATGACAGCTCATGTTTGACTAGTGAGGTATCCTTCAATCCATCAAAGAAGCCACAGTCAGGTAGAATTGTGCTAAAGCATAACTAAAATACAACATAGCCTGGCTAGTAACTGCTAGATTAACCCCTTAACGTCCATTGACGGGTCAGGCACGTCACGCAAAAATGGTCCGATGACGACCTTTTACGCGCCTGGCACGTCATTTAATTAAACTCAACTACTTGCAGGTTGAATACAGGTACTGCATTCAACCATGCAAGTAAATGGAGCCCAGCTTTCTAATCACATTATGATTAGTAAAATATTTAAAAAAAAGAATTTAAAAAAAATATGGAAAAAAAAGCTTTATAAAAACAAAAAGTGGTAATTGTGCATCAGAGGAACCATCCAGTTCCAGCAGAATGTGCAAAACAGTCCAAAAAGAATAAAATAAAAAAATAACGTTTATTATTATGAGCAAGTGCTAAAATTAGCGCTGTACCTTCCCAAAAATCTTGACATGGAAAGAGTTAAAGTAAAACCATTTCAAATACTAAAGGGGCGTCTAATGTAAAAAAAGGAATGGTTTGATGGGGTAAATTGGAGTGCCCGGGCGCACAGACTGAAGGGGGGGAAGCGCACTTCCCAAATGTGGCCTTTTAGCCCCCAAACACCAGACAAACCCATGCATGGGTAGTATCACTGTACTCGGGATATGTTGCTGAACACATATTGGGGTGTTGCTTGATAGTGACGTATACCTGGAGCTACAAATGTATACCTGAAGTACAATTTGAGTGAAAAAAATTGCTACCACAAACTTTGGGAAAGGTTGGTGGTAGAATCTCATGCATGGAAATGGTTAAAATTCTTGCATTTAAAATACCTTGGGGTGTCTAGTTTTCAAAAATATATGGTTTGATGGGGTAAAAATGTGCACTTCCTAAATGTGGTGTTTTACCTCCCAAACAACCAGACAAAGCCATGCATGTGGGGTATCACTGTACTCGGAAGATGGTGCTGAACACATATTGCCGTGTTGTTTGAAAGTGAAATATACCAGGAGCTGTAAATCCATACCTGCAGTGCAATTTTAGTGATTAAAAAACACAAAAATTGAATTAGTGCACATGGAGTTGTGTGACTTTACAAAAAATGTCTGCCTAACAATATTTGGTTCTTATTCATTCATTTTTTTATGGGGCACACACAGTTTGTGGAAGAGGCCATTTCATACTGTTCCACTTTTTCCCTACTGCAAAATGACTGCCGAGTGGCAACTGAAAAAGCCAAGTCCTTAGGTGAAAAATGATGAAAAGGCTGCAACAAATTGGCATTTTATATTGGCCAACCTGATATCAGTTTTGTAAGTGAAACACTATTTAGTGTGCAGAATATTGTTGAACTTGGATCAGTGTTCCCCATGTAGCCTCTTCATAATGGCTATATAGTATGTTGAAACATTGGGTGATGCCGCTATTCCTTAGCATTTACCCTTCTTCATTTTTTTAATCTTTTTTCTAAGTGATTTTGTTACATTTTGAATTGCTTATATGTTTTATACACTTAAACATGCTGTTCTAATAAACATTTTATTTATATTGATGTGTTAATCACTTTCATAATCTATATATCTAGACTTGCTTCCTTAGATGACCCTAAATATTTCTTTATATACTTTACTGTAGTTTGACCTTCTTTTCCTCATTTCATGGTTAACTAGACCTTATATCCATCTCTCCATAGAATTCAGCACTTGTAAATAAATCAATAACTATATTCTTTATTATTTTTCCTTTTTTAGTAATCACATTTTTGTTTTGTATTTCATAGAAATGCTTAATGCCTAATTTAGAAATTATACCATACTGAAATACATATAGATACACTACATATTTCATTAACATTCATATGTAACATATGTAAGAAATAAACTTATGCCTCTGTGGTAAGGAGCCTCTAATTATATTTTATTTTTGGAGTCAATATTGAAAGTTCCTTCATAAGTTTTACTTCAGTCCTCTTGAAGGTTACAAGAACATCAAAACCTATGCAGCTTTTTACTATACAAACATGACTTAAATTATACAAACTTGATTAAACGAGGATCGTGGATCCGTGATTTTCCACAATTTCACAGTAACCTGCACCTAAGCAAGTGTTGATCTTGTACAAACATATTTGTCCCTTTAAGTCATTGTTAGTAGCAAATGTAAGAGAATTTACTAATTAGAAATTATCCATTGTTAGCTAGAAATCTCATTAAAGTGTTTCAGGCTCTAAGGTGGAAGTGGGACCTTCTGACAGCTGTGAGGAGAACGAATAGAAGCATTTAATTACTTTAGGGATCTGAATTCTGAATGTCACCCCTGCAAATTATACGTATTTTCATTATATGTATCATATGCTTTTATGGAAGATCAACAGACCTACCCTTTTAACAACTGTCACATAATGTAAAAAATACCCATAAAGGATTATTTCATTATTGCAAACACCATTGCCATTTTTGCCTAGAATATTGAATTTTTAAGGTACCGAAAATGAGGATGTTGAAAATATTGTAATGAACTGGAATAACAGGTAAATTCTAAATATGAATGTATGACATTTAGTTGAAGCTGGAGTACAAGTTAACATGCATTCATACTATATTTTTCCGGCACTCAGCTGTGAAGGGTGCACCGCGGCAGATCGGGAAGACGGACGCCTCCCTGTACAAAGGTAAAAGTGGCATTGTTAGGGATGGACCAGCCACACTACTAGGGCTGCAACAGCTAATTGATAAAATCACTAATCATCGATAATGAAAATTGTTGCCAACAAATTTCTTTATCAATTAGTTGAATCGATTTTATCGATTATAAGATGAGGGTTTTTTCAGAACAAAGGTTCTAAAAAATACCCTTCGTTTTATGATCCGACCTCAAATAGAGGTCAGATATTAACACTAAGATCCAGATCCTCTGCAGCGCTGCAGGGGACCTGGATCCTCCTCTCTGACAACCAGGCAGGACGAGAACCGTACAATCAGGATACACCAATGCAAAGATCCAAAGGGGTAAAAGCACTAACAGGTCCAGACCAGTGTCAAAGGAGTAAGCTGGGTTGGAATCATAGCAACAGAGCAAAGGCAGCAAGACAGGCGAGTGTCAGCTGAATACACATAGAGAAGTTTTATATACCAGCTGAACGTGCTTTACCCATGGGAAGTCTTTATCCATCACTCCCTTCAAATCACCACAGTTGTGGAGCTAACTGCAGTGTCCAGGCTGTTTGTCATGTGAACACAGCCTCCCTATTCTCTTTTGTGTATGCACACAGTAAATGGGACCAGTAAGCAACAAGCGTGCTGTGGGAGTGCGCCTGCAACCTCTAATGGATACTCACCATCAGGCCCGGACTGGCCATTGGGCACACCGGGCATTTGCCCGGTGGGCCGGGCGGCCCAGGGCCGAATTGATGTAGGGGCTGATGGAGCTGCAGCTCCAGGCACCTACCTTAAAATAGGCCCAGTCAGGACCGGACTGACTGGGCCTATGCGGCCTCTATGGAGTGATACATAGTGATAAGGGGGAACATAGTGAGAAGGAGCAGATAAGAAGGGGAGGGGTAGATGGGGAGAGGGGGTAGTGTGAATGCGTACCAGGATGAATAAATGTGTGGATGAATTGTGTGAATGCATATGAGAATTAATGAATTCATGTGTGGATGAATTGCTTGAATGATTTGTGAGACTGCATTAATGAATATGTGTTAATGATTTGTGTGAATGAGTGAGTAAGTGTTTGTGTCTATCATGAATGTTTAAGTGATTTGGGGAAATGCAAAGATGGTACATGAAGGGTGGGCTTTAACAATAAACAAATAAATAAATAAAAATGGGCTGCTCAGTCTTAAATGCCCGGGCCTATTTTTTGTCCTAGTCCGGGCCTGCTCACCATGACTGATTAGTAATCCAAAAGGCGCAAAGTATGCTGACCAGGTACATGACACAGAGTATTGTGTACAGGAGACCCCTACTCAAGAAGTTTATTAACATTTCAGAGAGAATTCAGAGAAGGGCTACTTAAATAGTGAATGGTTTGTAGGATACAAAATATAAGGCTATCAATATGTATAGTTTTAAGGAAAGTAGAAACAGAAGAGATGCAATAGATATATAAAATACATTAAAGGGTTTTAAAAGTACAGGAAGGAAGTTTATATCAAAAGATAATATGATAATGTTATTGAGTGGTTGTAAATGTGTTCGGTTTTGGTTTAAACAAGGTTTGTGTGGAAAAATTATTTCAGCACAGTATGTTATCTTTTTAAGAGAGTGTCGGGTATGGTGAAGGTGGTGGTGGGGTGTTTTATTAAGAGAGGGTAAACATACAAATGCTAGGACAAGAAACTGTGTAACACAGTAATGGCACTACTACATTTAGGGCTTGTGTTCAATGATTGCTAAAGCTAGTTTTTATACCCAGTCTGGCACAGTTTTCTAAACAGACTGTTTTATTATTTATTTACTTATATATTTTTGCTGTTGTTGCTTCATATTACAGAGATGTAGCATATGTAGTGTAGGGAATCCAGTATGACAATTTTCCCCAGCCAAATCCTCCATAACTTTTATATGGAACTAGTAGGAGTTCTAGTACAAAACATTTTTTTGTAATTTATGGGTTAAAATTATTTTGTGGTCAGGTGATAGCTGCATAGAATTGATGCAACCTTTCCTACCAAGTGCAAAAATTAACCATGACTTTTTCATCATCAAATGAAAAGTATTTTTTTCGTTCACTGAGACTTTCACATTTTGAGCAAACATAAATAGGATTATTCAAGTTATAAGAGTATCAAAATTATTATTTATTATCCTTTCCATAACTGAGATCATTAACTCTCCCTCATTTATTTCTTGCTTCTGTCATTTGCTGTATTGTTACATACTAACAACATTTTCCAGATTATGGATTAAAATGTCATGTTGTATATACAGAATTGTATGTAGAGTAACAGTTCATTTTACAGTAGTAAAATGAATAAAAATATATACATATAGGTCATATATATTTATCTTTCAGTTTGATTCTGTTGTATAAAACAAAGGAATGTTGTTTTTTTCTGAATGTGCTGTAGCACTAATATCTGAGCATTAACAAAAAAATAAGGATGGTACGGATGGAAAACATTTGGGTAATCAGTTCGGTGAAGCATCATTAACACTTCAGAATAATCAGTGCTTTGTCATATTGGATCACTGTAATTTTAAATTAAACTGTGAATGCTGCTATAGCTCTGTTTGATTCTAACCAAACAGCAGAGGCCATAATTAAGACCAATACATGTATATCTTCGATTAATATTCTTGCATTGTAGGGGTATATGGGAAATTATCGGATATAAAATTCTGACTTGTTATAAAATGTGTTTACATATTACATGTTATTCTTCTTGTACTGTCAATATCTAAGTCAACAGGTCAAGAAGCCTGGGGGAAAAAATCCAGCAATGCTCCTAACCACACTGCCTAAATCCATAGGGTCACTCTTTGGCCATTTAAAATGTTGGAAGGAATACATCAGACTTTAAAAAAAAACACAAAACAGAACCCAACACTAGTATATTTTTTCCAAATTTCAAAAGCTTAATGTTTTCTCTTTCATTGGATACATTTGCCTCCTCACTAAATTATGATAAGAATTACCGTATTTGCTTGATTATAAGAATGTTCTGAAAAATACCCCTCGTCTTATAATCAGACCTCAAATAGAGGTCTGACTATGAGACTAAGATCCCCCGCTGTGCTGCAGGGGAGTGTGGTCGGGTATTACCTATTTGATTCCGGAACATTAGACTTTGAATCCTGGCTTGTCTGACCATCCTCTGCCTAGCGAATTTGTACTTAGCTGACCTGATCTGTGTTGGTACCTGGCTTGTCATACTACCTGCTCTGTGTATCCACCTTGACTAACTGCTTAGTGTATCAAACCCGACTGTGACAGACTATGCATTCTGCATTTCCACCTGGCATCCAGTGTTACCTGCCATGGGTATTCATTGAATACTATGACACCAATACTCTAGCAATCAAAATAAGTAAAGCAAAAAGATAAAGTAAATGAAAATCAGGGATGATTTAAAAGAGTTAATGAGAATATGAATGGCTACCTAAAATGTAGAATAGTTGGATTAGCACTAACTAAAACATCACATTTAACCAACCGATCTTCAATCGGTTTGGCAGTAAACCATGTTGAAAGTTCTGGCTTTTTGCATTCTCATCCATCCGTAAAATTAGCCTGTCATGTATCTGAAAAGTAGCTTTAGGTACTAGGTATTTGGCTAACCCTCTGGGAGAATAAAATCAACTACTGAAATAATTTTACTTGCTTTCATAGATATCTTCCAGCATTTGAAGTTCATATTGCAAGTAGCTTTGGAACCTGCATACTGATAAAAGATGTTCAGTGGCAATGTCAAATTTTCAAGTAGGACAATTCATATTAAATTCTGGTCTAAGCAAGCATTACTACAGAACTTGGGGCAGATTGTACTACTAAACTCTATAAAGTCAGTCACAAAGGAGATCTCCCCAACTGGCCCAGTTACACTATGAACTTTTAGGTGTAAGTAGATATGGTTAGCGGTAGAAGGTCATTAAACAAGCCACTGTCACTAATGTAGCCCATGAAACAGCGCAGATAAGTGGAGGGGGCCAGACTGGGTGAGGAGGTGGGCTTAGGATAATGGGGTTAAGGGACATTGGTTAGGGGATTTTGGGAGGTCATATATGTATAGTTCCCTCCATTTTGAACCAGTTTTCCTTACCTATATCTGCCCGCTCTTACTCCTTTTTCTTAGTATGACGTAAGGTTTTTTTCTTGTCAGTGTCACAGTGGCGGGGCTGGTCATTGGCTGGTGGGGGGTGGATTTATGGTTGGTTAATTGCTCTTTTCTTGTTGGTTCTGTTGTTGGGGTTATTGCAGTGTTATATTACAGGAAGGGGGATATCATCGGGTAATATATGTTTTGTATTTTCTTTGATGACAAATCTGACAATGACTAGTCATGTTAACAATTTGGTGGATTTGGTTCCCATACATATGAAATCTGTGGCCAACATTTACCCAACGGCTTTTGTCCGTGTATTCATTTAGTTGGGGGATTATGGTGTATGAGAAACCAGGGCCACAAAATCCATGGTTCCCCGATCATGTAGCACCACCGGCATTTCTACTTTTCCAGTTGCAAGACACTATTACTACTTCTTCAACGTTAGCGATTTGCAAGTGAAACTAAGAAAGGGGAAGGGGGGGAACAACCAGAAATTTGACACAGTGCCAGCCACATTAGTTGTTTTTTCATGGCTATGATGGGACATTCAATGATTAAAATTATAACTCCCCAGTGGCTAAGTTGTACGGCCAAGAATTAGCTGCATCTTTTGGATAATGCATATACGGTGACCCCAAAATCATAGTCGACATAAAGGGGGTGGAGGATTTTGAATGAGGAAATTAGCAAAATAAATAAATAAAGTCTAATTAACAAATCGGGAAACAATCATAATCACAGCCTTTAAGTTATCTTATTGAATAAAGAATCCATAAAAAGACGGTCTACATATGTGAGCCTAGTAAGACTCAGGTGTGCACTGATGTGGCTCTATGCAGGTAATTTGTATGAAAGGTTATTTGGTTATTTATTACTACTTTAATATGTTTGCTTTGAAAACTGTTTTTTTATGGTTAAGATCTTAGTATTAGTATAGTATAAGTATCAAATAAGAACAGATTGCACTGTGTTATAGAAACTCTTCATTTCCCTATGGGATGTATTATTTTTAGTAATGAATGACAAGCTATCAACTATAATTTTCATAATTTTTTTTTTTCTTCTTAAATTCCATCATTATTCTCACTGTTCATTTGTTTCTATTTAAAGACCTAGCTTTTAAGAGGCTGCTGTCATTAAATCCTTCTTCTACCCCATTACGATACTAATCATTGATGGTGCAATTTCTTCTGATTCAAATGGATTACAATTACCACTGCCTGAAATGTATTAGTGTGTCAGGCTTACAAACTCAACAAACTAAAATTGCCATAACAAATGCCTTTTCACTATGAAGTTAATCTGAACATATGCTACTGAAGATGTAGACATACAAGGAATCTCATATCTTCCCATTTTCATCAGTACAATAAAAGTTTTTTTGTAGTCTTACATTATTTGCTGTATGTTGTCACACTGTGTAATACATAGTTATATTTTAAGATTGTAAAAAGAAGCTATTGTACCACTGTAATACAAATGATGTAGTTCTTATACTATAAGGTATATTCAAAAATGCTTTTGGTTTTATTCAGATGGTTAAAATCTTAACAGAGTCTGCTTGGCTTAATGAAATCAAGTGCAATTAACTATTAGGTTGCAGTAAGTGGCCACGAAAAAAACTTGACCCCTCACAAAAATTTGGCTTAAGGTTAGTTGGCAGTTAAGTTGAAAAGAAGTTCCTCATCACATCAATAGCAGGTAAATTAGTTTAGGACTGAATTAATCTCAGTAGGACTGCTAAACTCTAACTTGACTTCCTACTCAACTACTTGACACTTGATCACTTATGACTAAGCGCTAAGACACAAAACTAGTCAAGTGTATATCTCTTGACCTGCCTCACTGGGGCTATGGCACTTCAATAAATATACTGCTCACCAAGATTGTGTTGCCGCAGTTTATTGATTTTGCTCTATTGGTATGCTGTGGTTGGAGTCTCTGCTGCCGTGTGCACTGCTTGACTAGTTTTGAGGTGATATCTTGCTTCCTTTATTGTTCTTTGGCGTTTGCTTCTCATATGATTTAACGCACCATCTGTCAAAGCATGTTAAAGCAGCGAACAGTGAATATTAAATTCAGTCTCTTTAAGTTGCACTCAGCTACAGGTCTAAATCAATGGTTGAAGTACACTGGTAAAAAGAGAGTTATGTGATTTATTGAATAAAACGTGCAATTTTAGTAAATCCACGGTTGATTTGATTAACAAATAATAGACTTTTGTAGTTAAAGAATTAACACAGACTAACCTGTTGTGAATCTTCAGTGATGAAAAGCTTAATTTGTGAGTTGAGGAATACAGGACAAAACAGGCAAGGTACCTTGTGAATGTAGCCCATGGAACTGTGTAGCTAGCTGAAGTGGGGCTTGACTGGCTGAAGAGGTGGACTTAGGATAATGGGGCTAATGGAGATTGGTTAGAGGATTTTGAGAGGTCCTATATAGTAATAGGTGTTATGCTGTACCCCAGTCAATGTGTGCCTCAGTATATAGTGATAGGTGTTATGCTGTACCACCGTCAATGTCTGCCTTAGTATATAATGATAACAGTTGTGCTGTCAATGTTTACCTAACGATAGAAGCTATGCAGTTTTAAAGTGTGTTTGTGGGGGGGTGCCACATACAGGATCCGCCCCAGGTGCCAAATACTCTAGGTATGCCCCTGGGTGGAAGCGTTATTGGACGGGATTTGGGCAGCTACGGGGCAGTAGCCTGGCTTTGTGAGCAGTACAGCTTGCTTCCCTCCTCGTTTGGGATGGCCGATCGCAGACAGCTGGTGAGGCGGACCAGGCAGGAGGACCTTTGCTCTAAATGTTAAGATGGTTTGACCTGACAACTACAAACTCTACTTAGAAGTTTGCTTGATAACTTGACAGATTGACACATGGGCTAAGGCTGGTCTAATTACTACAGTGCAAGTGCTTACAGGTTGGCAAAAAATTCAAGTCTATTGCAACAAACGAAGTCCAACTTGCAAATTCACTAAAGTGAACTCCTTTTAGCACTCACAAAAAATTGTAAAAAAACTTGCATAAACTTACATGCAGGAGATATGCACACCCCACACTGCACTACACATCGGGAACAATGAGTAGCAATGAAGAGGAAGAGGATGCAATTGTCACTTTCCCTCCCATGGTTAATAGGGGTCATGGGAAGCTGCACAGTTTTTTTTTTAAGTTATTTTTATATATAATATCGAGGATGACTTCATGGTCTGGGCACCCCTTTGGAGTTTTTCAGTTTCAGGCGTCCATCTTTGTCAGTGGCTAGCCAAACTCCTCTGGATTGTTTTGTTTCCATGTTTCAGTGAAACAGAAGCACTGCTTGTTTAATTTTTGTGTATAACTGCTTGCATCTGTCAATCAGCAACAGCATGGATATGTCCTTGCACAGGCATTGGGAGCACAAATCTCAATGTTATTTTCATAATCTTAATAACATAGTAACAGCAGGTTTTGAAAAAAAGACAAATGTCCATCAAGTTTAACCTCACTGATGATCCAGGAGAAGGCAAACCACCACCCCCCACAATTTCCAATCACGTCTCTAAAGGGGTGAAACATTCCTTCATGATTCCAAAATGTCCAATTTCTCACTGGATCACAAGCTATGAAGGATCATGCCAACGTAACCTTAAAATATTTGATCAAAGTGGTGCAGTAGACATTGCTTATTTCAGTAAGTCTTATCAATAAACTGCAATATCTGAGTTTGGATTCCAATATTGTTGAATAGATTCCACAGTGGGTGAGTGACAGACAACAGAGGGTTGTAGTCAATGGAGTATATTCGGAGCAAGTTCTGATTACCAGCTGGGTCATTCAGGGATCTGTGCTTGGACCCATTCTTGTAAATATTTTCATTAGTGATATTGCAGAAGGTCTTGATGGTGAGATACATATTTTTGCTGATTTCACAAAGATTTGCTACAAGGTTGACGCTCCTGAAGGGATAAGCCAAATGACAAATTACCGTATTTGCTTGATTATAAGATGACCCCCCCACAATTTGAATATTAATTTAGAAAAAAAGAAAAAGCCTGAATATAAGACTACCCTATAAGAAAAAAGTTTTATTAGTAAATATGAATTCACTATTTTTCATATTTAATAAAAATGATTTATTTGCCAACCTACCCCCCCAGTTATGCACATCTGCCCCACAGCTTGCTACTCTGCCCCCTCCCTGATATGCCTTATACTCTCTATATGCCACTCTGCCTCCCTGATATTTCACTTTGCCCCCTATATGCCTCATACCCCTATATGCCACTCTGCCCCCTGATATGCCTTTTACCCCCTATTTACCACTCTGCCCCCAGAAATGCCTTATCCCCCCTATTGGCCAATCTGCCCACCTGATATGCCTTAAAAACCCTATATGCCCCTCCATTTACCGATGCATCCCTAGACTTGTCCCCCCAGTGCTCCGGACTCCCTGGTGTGAAGTGGGGGCAGCCGGTGGATGCCTGCATGATGCGCAGAGACAACCTCTATTTGAGGTCGGATTATTAGACGACCTTGAATCTAAGACGAGGGGTATTTTTTCAGAGGACTTCATCTGGAAAAAACCTTGTCTTGTAATCGAGCAAATAGGGTATTTAGGTGGCAGAGTTGTGGTAACTTATGTTAAATGTGACATTTAATGCAAGATAATGCACCTTGGGCACAAAAAGTGACAACATTTAAATAAAGAAGAGTTAAAATATTGGCATTTAAAAAAAAAAAATTTAAAAAATTTATGATTTGATGGGGTAAATTGAATTGGCCGGCTTCAAAGATGTCCCATGGACACAGACTGACCAAATGTCCAAATGCCAAAAAAAAGGTGGCCTTTTATCTCCCAAATAACCCAACAAATCCTTGCATTCAGGAGATGTTACTGAACACATTTCGAGTTGTTTGACAGGGGCACATACCAGGAGCGGTCAATTCATACCTGAAGTAAAATGTGTGTGGGGAAAAAATGCACAAGAAAATACTACGGCAAACTGTAACAAAGGCTGGTGGTAAACTGTGTGCATGGAAAGAGTGCACTCTCCATCACTGGGGCCACTGGAGAGTGTGTCTACCCCCAGAAGTATATCATCTCATGATTTGCTGAGGGGATTATCTCTGGCAGACATGGATATGCAACCAGGGAGTGACCGCCATTTTTTTAATGTCAGTGAAGCGTTTAATGTCAGCCCCCCCACTCCATGGTGCACTACTATGTTGTATAAGTCAGCCCCCCCCATGGTGTCCTAATATGTTGTATTTGTCATCCCCCCCCAGTTCCACCACTACAGACATTTACCCCGGCCAAACCATCCCTGGAACTGATTTCGGCCAGTAATAGATAGTGTTGGTTGGGACCCCATTGTATTGTTAATCCCTTTACTGACCATACTGTCTCTGGGAGGCAGATTAAGGGGGCAGTTTGTATCTCAATATCTTGATTTCTGTTTATGTGTGTTTTGCTGGCTATATCCAGCCATGTGTGTGAAAAGTAAAGTAGTCTTCATTTTTGTTTATATCTACACTGAGTCTCGGCTAGTGACTGGGAAACCGGGGAAAGAGTCTGTTGCCCCAGGCTAAGGGAGCACAAGTCAGCGGAGGTAGTTGGTCTGACTATCCAGCTCTGTCACAACCAGCATTTGAAATTCCTAAGGGTGTATATTTTTCAAAATTATTCAATTTGATGGAGTAATTTGAATTAGCCCCGTTCAAAGGTATCCTAAATGTCGAAATTCCAATTTGAAAAAGGCACACCTCCTTTATAGTCCCCAAACATCCCAACAAACTAATGCATGTGGGGTATTACTGTGCTTAGGAGATGTTGCTGAACACATTTTGTGGTATTGTTTGACAGTGACATGTTCCAGGAGTGCTAAATTCATACCTGAAATAAAATGCGCATGGAAAAAAAAACAAAAATAAATTACTGCCATAAAGTTTGACTGGTGGTAGAATTAGTACATGGAAAGGGTTGGTCGGCTTTAAAGATGTCCCAAATACAACATGAGGCAGAATGACTAGATTTGGAGAAAAAAAGGTTTTGCAATAGCAAAACGCTACTTGTAATTATTGCCCAATAACTTGCAGAGAGAGAGAGAGAGAGAGAGAGAGAGAGAGAGAGAGAGAGAGAGAGAGAGAGAGAGAGAGAGAGAGAGAGAGAGAGAGAGAGAGAGAGAGAGAGAGAAGAAAGTTACAGCCTTTGTCCCAAAGTGTACTTCGAATAAGACGTCTTGTCATTAAGGGGTTAACCCACAAGCTGCAAGCGCCTTCTGCCCTTGTTCACATTAACAGCTCACATACACGTAAAAGGCTTAGCTTGCAATTATGGCAAAAACAGTCAAGAAAAGGAAAAAATGAATGCATGCACCAATTTACACTGTAGTAAAAACAAAATTAGTATAGTTATTCATGAACAACACAATAGAGCCGTGAAATTATGAACCTAGAGGTACAGTGGAAAAAGCTTCATTAGTGGGAGTCCGAATGGTATTGTGAGTAATACCGGTATATCATGAAACACTAAATGTTTATTTTTACAGAAAACAAAGCCAGAATATAAACTGTGATTCAGTGAAAATGATCTGCTTAGGCTTTGCTAATGCCTTTGATGGGCGTTAGTACAATGGACAAGTGGAAGCTGAAGCATTCAGCCCAGGCATCAGTTAATTAGGCTGCCCTAAACACATTTAGCAGATACCAAGCATAATGTGCACTAATGTGCTCCAAAACACTTTTACTAAAAGACATTGCACAGAAATCCCTTAAAAGTAGCAGAGAATGTTTATGGAAAGGCTGTCTAAAGTCCTTGTAACGCTAGACAAGTCAGTGGCTCTATGTGGAATTGCAAGTTAAAGACACAGCCCTTCAGTGTGGAATTATTTAAACTCCTTCTTAAGCAAGTCTTTCTTTAAGGAAACTCTGGCCACCAAATGCACTTTAATGCATATGATAGCTGAATTGTGTCCTCCATTCCGCAAAGCCCCCTATATGCACTTGGCCCTTTCCCCTCCGTTGCACAGCTGCTGGCAAGGAGATGCGTTTGACAAAACAAATCTCCATGCACAAGATAAACGTACCTGGAGTCAGCTCTAGCCCGGCCCCTGCAAATGTGCAGGTGGGAGTCTGTTCAGATCCCTGTACACATGCACAAAAAGCAATCTCATTGATTTCAATAGGATCACTTTCCTGTCACTGGCGGCTTCAATCAACCAATCAGTGTAAAAAATGATTGGACCAGAAAGATAATTCTTTATGGGTTGCAGCTTCTGCGGCTTCTGGAATAATGCATTTTAAGGGACTGGTAGAATATTTTAATATTTATTGTTATTTAATAGTGTTGTCAGGGACAGTAAACTGCCCTTCTGTTTCTCAGTCTTTCGTTAAACATCAGTGGAGTGCATTCACTGAAATGTGAGCACGTGTAAATTGGCTAAAAATCTGAGTTTGTTAGTTGCTAACATAAGTGGGAGAGACGTTTAACGTGGAGTTTACTTAACAAAGAAAGAAAATGAATATTGCCACATTCGCATTTTTATACAATGTAGTGAATGATGAAACAGAGAAATTAGACCACTGATTATTATTGTTTATTTTATGAAGCACCATCACATTTTGCACCACTTTACAATAGGTAAACAGGACAAAACAAGTAGTATATAACATAACAATTTCACTTTTTGAAACTACAGGTAAGAAGCGCCCTGCTCAAAGGAGCTTACAATTCCCATAAGGAATCAAAAAAACGAGACAGTTGTTATCAATATTAATTCCTATGATTATTATTACAATTCTCTATTGTTACCAAACTTCTTGCTGATACCACAACTTATTGGACCATTTAAATTTATGGCAATAATAAATATATTATAACACATCATGAGCAATTAGTATTGAAGCAGGAATTTAACTTAATTCTGCCCAATATCTAACAATTGCTAAAGGTTTACAAAATATTAACATCATCCTAGTAGGTCGGATCGTAGCTGATGTTAGTAGCTTTATAGAAGAAGCCAGTATCTGTATGGATCAAATGTTGTGCCAATTTGTGACCAAACTAAACTCATTTATCCAAGACAACCTCCCAGTGGAAGTAATAGAGGGACACCAAACAAGCTTTGTCTGAAATCCAAAGGGCAATGTGGTACAGCAAGGTAAGGCCTTTTTCTAAACAAGAAAAACTTTAACTTGCCCTTTGCTCCTGAGATTCCGATGCACTTGACTTTTCATCTATAGAACATTGGAAGGTTCTTTAAGAAAAACTAATTATCCTAAATCCACGTCTTAAAATTGTCTACTACCTTCCGCAGGCCATAAAAAGGGCATCACCACCAGATGATATTTGACAATTTGCTACAGTTGTCTAGTTTTAGAAACTTCATACAGAAATCCAAAGTACTTCACCATTGTTTAACATATAAAGAGTACCCAAACCATTGCCTAACACAAGCCTATCTCAGAGTACTAGTGACAAAAAATGATTCCAGCCCTAAACTCCATTATGCACTGCATTGGCACCTTTGATGCGGGATTACATGAGATTAAAAAACCTTCACTAGATACTGGCCACATCTTCATTTGAATCTGCACTAAGCAGCAGTAATCTAAAGACATTCAGCTATAACAGGTAGACAGGTCTTTTAATAAGCAGCCACTTTAATTTAAAAAGCATATGACCGAATTCCACTCTAAAGGAATGCTATAAATGTGGAACATGTCAAGTACGTTGCTTTGTAAATTAATCTAACTGCTTTGTAAATTCATCTAACAGAGATGCTGGCAGAGGCGTATATAGGGTATGGCAACCATGGCACGTGCCATGGGCGCCATCTCAAGGGGCTTTTAAATGCCGCTCATCGGCATTTTTTTTTTTTTTTTTATGCGGAGGAGAGAGAGGGGCACCTAGCAACCGCTCGGCGCCCCTCATTCTCCTCCACGAGCCCTCTACCCCCGTCCCGGTGCCGGCATATTGCGGCGCTCTGCATGAAACGCCGGCACCAGCGAGCGGCTTTTAAACACTGATGCGGAGGAGAGAGAGGGGCGCTCAGCAGTGAAGCAGCGGGCACCAGCGAGCGGTGCAGGAAGACAGAAGTCGCTGGACTTCAAGGTGAGAGGGAGGGAGAGGTGTTAGAAAGTGATGAGGGAGGGGGGTTAGAAAGTGATGAGGAGGGGTTAGAAAGTGATGAGGGAGGGGGGTTAGAAAGTGATGAGGGAGGGGGGTTAGAAAGTGATGAGGGAGGGGGGTTAGAAAGTGATGAGGGAGGGGGGTTAAAAAGTGATGAGGGAGGGGGGTTAAAAAGTGATGAGGGAGGGAGAGGTGGGATATATAGTGGGTAGGGGGAGGGAGAGGGGTTAAAAAGTGATAAGGGAGGGGGTTAAAAAGTGATAGGGGAGGGAGAGGGGGTAGATATAAGTAAAGAGTGTGCATTAATGTGTGGATGCATTGAGTAAATGAGAGAGAGCATGAGTTAATATGTGAATGTATTGTCTGAATGAGGGAGAGCATGAGTTAATGTGTGGATGAGTTGTCTGAATGAGGGAGAGCATGAGTTAATGTGTTGATGCATTGAGTGAATGAGTGAGAGCATGAGTTAATGTGTGGATGAATTGTCTGAATGAGGGAGAGCATGAGTTAATGTGTGGATGCATTGAGTGAATGAGGGAGTGCATGAGTTAATGTGTGGATGAGTTGTCTGAATTAAAGTGTGAATTAGTGAGTGACTGTAAAAGTGTTTGTGTATTATAGATGTATAATTGTGGAAGGGCAAAGATGGCACTAGCAGGAGGTTTGAGCCTTGGGGACCAAGATGGCACAGGCAGGGTGTATATGGGACAAAGATGGCACTGGCCGGACTGTTTGGGGACAAAGTTGACTTGTGCTGGGCTATTTGGGGACAAAGATTGCAAATCTTATGTGTGTAATCTGGGTGCTGGCCAGGTTCTATGTGGGCAGTGTGGATGGCAGGGCTGGCTTTGGGGTGTGCAACCTGTGATCTATGCCTGTAATTTAGGGGGTTTTAAATATACCTTTAATGCCGTGTTTTTATGTGAATTCCAATTGATCTTTACCTGCAAAGCTGGGTTTTTGTGTTATTCTGTAGATCCATATCTGCTATGCTATGTTTCCATACATTATTTATGTGTACCTGCAAATACAGGGTTAATATGTCTTATTCAGTTGATCTATACCTGCGATGCTACGTTTCATATATTATTATTGTATACCTGCAAATACAGGACTTGTATGTCTGATTCTGTTTATTTGATGTATACCTTCAGTGCTGAGATCACAAGTGAATTTCAATTGATCTGGGTTTGTGTGTTGATCTATACCCGCTATCGGCAGCAGGGACTAATATTTATATATATAATATATATATAATATATATATATATATATATATATATATATATATATATATATCCTGATGAAAGTCTGTAATAAACAAGACTGAAACGTTGACTTGAAAACCGAAGTTGTTTGTGTGGTTATATGGAAAGTCCCTGGAGTGCCGGTAACTATTTTTGGACTTTATATTATTTACTGCTACAGCTATTTGGCACCGGGCATAAACTTGGCATTTGGAGTGCAATTGTTAATTTTGGACTTATATATATATATATATATATATATATATATGGACAGCAGGGGCTAGTAAATGGGTTTTAGATATTTGGACAGGGGCGCAATTTCAGTGCTTGCCATAGACGCTATTTTCAGTAGATACGCCTCTGGCACTATTTTCAGTAGATACGCCTCTGGATGCTGGTATAAGCCTTTGAATCCTCTTTATCCAATGCAAAGCTAGTGGCATCATGTATATAATTGACTGTATGCTGTTTAAACCGTTTAGGTTTTGTAGGTGTCAGATATTAGTGGAAATCTATTCAGTGAATAATACTAAAAAGGATTGTTAGCAGGACGACCCCTCTTTTTAAAAATCTGTAGTGTTGTGTAGGTAAAATGTCACAATGGAAGGGGGTTTTAAATAACATTTATTGAATCCAGAATGTTTTAGGCATGTAGTTGTGTTAGAAGGTGATTATTTTCATCAAATGCAGGAAACAAATAATACTGTGTACAATCATTTTGAACCTTTATCATGTGTATGGTATTGTTTATGTGATGTAGCCGCCCCTTGACCTAGTACTAATAAACACATCATTCTAGTATCGCAAAGATAAATAAATTGGTTAGAATTATTAATAATGGTTACAGTTTTCACTTGTATTTACATCCTTTTATTTTAGTTGTTTGTGTCCTGAAATGAATACATACAAACCATCTTTTAATTTTATTTTAAAAACTGCTTTTAGTTAAAGGCCATGCAATACCTCCCAACATTTCAAAATGTGAAAGAGGGACACTTTTTTTAAAAAAAAATCTTGCGGAACTCACCGACACAAGCAATTGCACTTTACAATGTCGCGCTTGCATCGCCACTTAAAACATGCTTCGTTTTTGTCAGCACAGTCATGCATATTAAAAATAACACATTTAATTGAATTCCCATGAGGCTCAGCCAGACATACTACTTCCATGATGCTGGCTGAGCATCATGGGAAGTGCAGCAAAGCTGTAGATGCTAGCTGTGAACCAAAATTCCCATGATTCTCAACCAGCCAGGATGTCCACCATAATGCTGGCTGAGCATCATTGGAAGAGTAGTCCACAGCAGCAGAGATTTTTTTAAATTAATGTAAGCCTCCCTCCCAGGACCCTTACACACTGCCTTTACACATACCTGCCCATAAACACACATATACACATACACCGCCCATACACACACCTGCCCATAAATACACATATACACATACACTGCCCTTATACACCCACATATACATGTACACTGTGCTTACACACACACACACATACATACATGTACATTGCCCTTACACACACATATACACGTACACTGCCCTTACACACACACAAACATGCATGTACACTGCCCTTACACACACATATACACGTACATTGCCCTTACACACACACATGCATGTACACTGCACTTACACACACATATACACTGCCCTTACACACACATATACATATACACTGTCCTTAAACACACACATACAGACACATACACTGCCCTTACACCCCTTTCTCCCCATCTCTTACCTCTTCCACCTTCCTCCTTCTGCCTGTATCCTGCATCCTTTGGTGGAAGCGCCAGGTCTGTCACTTCCCTACACGCCGGCTATTGCTGCAGAGCGCAGGGATGATGTCATATCCCCTGCGTTCGGCATTATTTGCCAGCGCGTAGTGATTAGGGAGCAGTAAAGTGAGGTCTGAAGTGACAGACCTTGCGCTCCCTAATGTTGAGCTGACTAGAGGGAGATTACGATCCCCCCGCTAGTCTGCAGGCTGCAGCTGCTGATCGGGTGGCTGTGTGCCCCCCTGCAGCTGCACCTGAGGTGAGTACAGATCTCACCTCACCCTTCCTCTGCCCCTGCAAAGCGGGACAGATGAAGGGATAGGCGGGACAGCGGGACAGAGACCCAACATTGGGACTGTCCCACCTAAATCGGGACTGTCCCGCCTAAATCGGGACAGTTGGGGGGCATGCTTCAATGAATAAGCTAAGATTTACCAAAGTAAATTTAAATAATGCCATCTACAGCTGTATTAATTTGTTCAACAACCATGAGATTTAATACAGAGGACAGAGACAAATATACACATCTGAGTACACTGGTATACAGTACATATTCACTATTGTAAACAACTTGTTGCAGCCATATCTTGCCCGTATGCCTGCGGCATTGAAATAAAACCAGAATGTAAGTAAGGAGCTGTGATGTAATAAATTCATACTTTAATTTCTATCGCTAATGGAATTCACTAAAAGCCTTTTCCATCCATTTTCCCTTTTATCTGTTTATGAAAAGAATTTATGTATTTTTGGAGTATGCTTTTTACTATAGAGTTCCTGAAACCCACATCACATGAAGTGCATCTTCAGAATAGGCCTCCCTTATTCTCAGATTAGAAAGTAAATACCACAAAGCTGTAACTGACATATTAAAAGCAGTTCTCGAACTTCTCGGCTGTCATTTGTGAACTTATTATGAAAACCATAATATTGTTCTACCTTAGGTATCCACATTGTTTAACACATTTAACTCATTCTCCCTTACCATACATACCATGAGTTTTTCTCCCTGAATAGAATGGGGATCACGATTACAGAAACAGAATTTAGGAAAAGGATGGTTATTGCAGTTGAGTTGTGCTAAGAAAGGCAGAAAAGTATAACAAGGTAAAGGAAGCTGAATTATACCATGGTAAATGAGGAATCATAGGAGGCCTGATACTATTAGGCCTAGGAGGTTAGGCAAACTGTCTCATAATACAGTGGCACTAAAGATATTTATAAACCACAAAGACAGAGATCCAAAATCCACGTGTGGAATGTGAAAGGTGTAAATAATAATAAATAGATACTCCCCAAGATAGCAGCTTCCAAAAAACACTCTTCCTCAGGTGTTCAGCAATACAACAAGACAACCAAGGAGCGCATATACATGAGGAGGAAACAAAAACAACGCTAATAGTGTAATATGTATGTAAAAATGAAAAATAAAAAAGGTGTAAGATCCACTCACAAACTTGCTGAATAAGTCAGGCTCATCAGGGTTCAATAGTAGCAGAATTTATTATCTTCTAAAACTCTATAAAAATAGAAAAAGACCACAAATGGTGCAGTATCTAAAACAAATCCGCAGAGAGGAAGGTCTGGATACACTTACAATTATTGCAGGCACAACTATATTGTAGTGTGCAAAAACGCAAATGAAACGAAGTCCCAGATCCACTGTATGGAATGCTCTCTCGGGGTTATGTCAGCTCTCTCTCTCGACGCGTTTCGCCAGTGCTATACTGGCTTCCTCAGGAGAAAAGTTCAAACGTTCGAAAATCGCATGTGTTTGTATAAAGTTTTAAGTCCGTGTCGCGGTTAAATGCAATTTCCGGGTTGCGAGCGTCCTGCGTCATTGACGCGTCCAATCCGGCTGTTCGTCTGCTGTCACGTCATTGGCGTCGTGTACGCGATTGCATAGTCGCGTACAACGTTCTCCGGCTCCTGGTCTGCTCGCTCACTGCTCGGATTGAATAGATAACCGCACACGCTCCTGCTTATGAGATTGATAAGATGCCGCCAGTAAAATCATTAGAAAGTCCATCAATTTGTTCCCATCACGGAATAAATCATGACAATGTATACCAAATACAAAATAAAACACTATCTTTAGATGACAATTTAGCGAATATTCTTCACTAAAAACGATGGACCAGAAGGTAGTTTGTCTTTTCTATGGTTATATGTAAAATAATCAATGTTTATTATAAAAAGAAGAATTAAAATTAAAAAATACAAAGAATCACAAATGTTTTATCTTTAATAATGGAACTAATAAAAGATAAATAGAAAATTAATTCTATAATCCATAAATTGTATATTTTTATAATTATAAAACTATTATTATTATCAAAGAGATTGTTTTTAAATATAAAAGAGATTGTTTTAAAATATTATTATTAAATCTTGTTATTAAATAAAGTTTTTAAATATTGTTTTTGATGTTGTTTTTAATATATCAAATTTCCAAACATGATTTTTAGAGAAGAATATTCATCTAGAAATAAGAACACAATGGAGAACAGTATTTCTATACATATTAATAAAGTGCTACAATAAAAGTGCTGTAATAAGTGCCAATTTAAGGTGCTATATTGTGACCATGTATCATTACCCTTAATTGGGTATCATTTAAATGTGATGTGCAGTATTTGTAAAAATGCAATATTATACTATATTATAGAACACAATATTATGCCATAACTAATCTATTTATAGATAAGGTGCAATAATCCACCTTGATTATTTTAAATGTGCTAAGGTGTGCAAAAAGGAGAAAAAAATATCTATCTCCAAAAAGTTTTTTTTTTTTTTTATTTTATTTTTTGTATTTTTATGTCATAAAAGCTAGGATGTCTAGGTCTGTATTCAGTCCCCCTTTTTTATGAGTTTGAAATTTAAAAATCCACTCAGTCTCCCTACGTGCTAATATTTGTTGGAGATCCCCTCCTCTCCAATGAGGGGAGATAACATCTATCCCTATGATTTTAAATTGTGGTAAAGAGAAGGCTCTGCACTGGTTGCAATGTTTTGGGACGCTGTGTTTGAGATTTTGATTGCGTATACCACCCAGGTGTTCTAAACCTCTCACTTTCAATTCCCTTGTGGTTCTACCAATATATTGAGTGCCACATCCGCACTCTAACAAATATATCACATTTTTGGACCTACAATGGATAAAATGTTTTATTATATATTCTTTCTTGGTGTTTGTACATCTAAATTTCGTGTTTTTTTTACTTTGTTGATGACATGTTGTGCAAAGTTTACACTTTCTACAACGAAAAAAACCAGGATTTTTCTTAAAGAGAAAGTTGTCATCCTCTTTTATCTCTTTTATTTCTGGCAAGACACTGGGTGCCAGTATTGACTTCAGATTTTCAGATTTTTTATATATGACACTAGGCTTTGAAGGTAAGTAATCTTTCAAGATATTATCTTGTTTTAAAATTGGCCAGCATTTCGCTATCGCCTTTTTAATATCGTACGCCTTGTCATTGTATTTGGTCAGAAAAGCGAAATCAAACTTTTTTACCGATTTATCTTTTTTGTCTTGCAGAAAGAAATCTCTTTTTTTATCCTTTACAGCTTTAAAGCTATCATATAGTAGCTTATCAGGATATTTTCTTTCTCTAAACTTGTTTATAAGTGTCTGACTTTGGATGGAAAAGTCCTCCTCTTCCGTACAATTTCTACGTACCCGGGCGAATTGCCCTTTTGGTATGTTGTGCAACCACTGAGGGTGATGACAACTTGAAAACTCGATATAACTATTCCCATCAGTGGGTTTGAAGTACGTTTTTGATTGTATTTTGTTATCCTGTATTTAAAGTGTAAGGTCCAAGAAATTAATTTGCGTTTTGTCAATAGAGGAAGTAAACTGTAAATTATAGTTGTTCGTGTTCACAAAAAGCAGAAAATCATTTAGCTCCCCCAACGATCCTTTCCAAATTATTAAGATGTCATCGATATAGCGCCGCCAGAGGACCAAATTTGCACCAAACGGGTTTTGGGCCCAGATGGAGTTGGCCTCCCAATCTGCCACATATAAATTGGCATAGCTTGGTGCAAATTTGGTCCCCATGGCGGTGCCACAGAGTTGTAAATAAAATGACTGTTCAAACCAAAAAAAGTTGTGTTTGAGAATAAAACTGATGCAATTTATAATAAACTGACTTTGTAGATCACTCATACTGATGTCTTTTTTTAAAACCCTGTTTATGGTTTCTATTCCTAAATCATGAGGAATAACGGTATATAACGACGATACATCGATTGTTATTGTTAGACAGATATTTGTCTGAAATGATAATTATGTTCTACCCGTTGAAGTTTACAAAACTCTTAACAACCTATGACGTGCCTGGCACATCATGGCATTAAACAAGATTGAAAAGTGATCTATGATCGCTTTCTTGACCCAAACGTTGTTGCTGTAATGCCTCGATGACATGGCATTCAGCACCACCAAAATCAACAAGTGGTCCTGTGGCCCCTCCCTGGGGCATCAACGACAACAATTAATGCAGGTAAGGGCATTGGCCACAGCTTTATTAACTCATACCAGCTTAACAATATATATATATATATATATAACCATAACCTTATAACAACCCGCCGGCTGCTAGCCATTAAGCCTAGCAGGCGGTTAAAAACACACATAACCAAGAGTTCTAGCCCAGCAGGTGCCATCAGCCGCCCACTGGACTCGCCTCCCCCAGCCCATACGGCTGACCAGAGGTGGGTAGTCTTCCGTTACCGCCGCCCAGGGGCACCTCAACTAGCCACAGCCAGCAGGGGCGGGCTGGGCCGGGGGGCAGGGGGGAAATTGCCCCCAGGCCGCCCGAAATCTAATCTAAACGGCCGCTGGGTGCTGATGCCGCCCGGCCGGCGCTACTTTAATACTTTTTTTTTAAATTTAATATGGCAAGCCGGATCGGCTATTAAATGAAAAAAAAATAGTATTAAAGCAGCACCGGCCGGCGGCATCAGCACCCAGCGGCCGTATGCGATGGCCGCCAAGTGATGGGAGCAGCGTGAGGGGTGAAAGCTCCGCCCCCTCGCACGGACCTTTCACCCCTCACGCTGCTCCATCACTATGCGGCCATCAGATTGTTGGAAATCGAATCTAAACGGCCGCTGGGTGCTGATGCTGCCGGCCGGCGCTGCTTTAATACTTTATTTATTTATTTTTAATATGGCAAGCCGATCCAGCATATTAAATAAATAAAAATAAGGATTAAAGTAGTTCCGGCCGGCCGGGCGGCATCAGTTTTCCAGCAGTCTGATGGCCGCATAGTGATGGGAGCAGCGTGAGGGGTGAAAGGTGAGTGCGAGGGGGCGGAGCCACTTCACTTGACTTGCCCCCCAGGCCTTAGGCTGCCAGCCCTCCCCTGACAGCCAGCGCCCTCTCAATACCTGCCTGAAGGCGCGTTATATATGTCCAAACCGATGGCTGACTAGTGAACCGCATCATTCCTCATGATGTCTCTGATGACTCATTCCAGCTCCTTATGCTTAATTGGTATGCCACCAATGCTTGAAACAAACCTGGATACTGCCACATTAAGTTTTTTCCTACAACGTTTCCAAGGGTGTAAGGCTTGGGGACTCTCTCCATACAGGCCTGGACACTACCTCAGACCAAACAATAACAACATCTTTAAACAACACACAGGCGCTTGCTAAATCCACCTTAATTAAATGAATTAGCTCCACTGTCTTGATCTTACCCAGGTCATTACCACCGGCGTGAAAAACTAAAATGATGGATGAAGGGACAAACCTGGCCAATGAGCAACATTCAGAGTATACCTGCCGCCAATGCAGACCCCGTAGACCCCTCCACCGGCTCTGAACTCTTTCCTGTGGCGACCCCAGGTTCCTCCAATACAACCTTTTTTCGGCAGACAGAGCTGCCCAATAGATATAGGAATGTCCCAAAATGCAATCAAGATAAGGAGGGCCACCTATAACAAATGACTATAGTTAACAACATAAATAAATATATAACAATATAAATAGCTATATCAATGAAGGTCGTACATAGATCTTAAAAAGGTTCGATGACCACCTACCAATACTCTCAATGTGCTCAGCTGAAAACCCGCTAGTAAACCTCCGTCGCCGTGCCAATTCTGAATGAGTGTGAAGTATAATGTCTGGGATTCAGACCACACCGGGTCACACTGAGGTGTAAAATGATAGTAAATTGATAGCGAGTAAGCGGCGACCATCTGAGTGCACTAACAACGGGCCATTAACCTGAGGCCAATACCCACCTATCTTCTTGATTGACACTTGAGCACCCTTGCCTAACTGGTCTGTCTTAGACCTCCTGATTAATAAAATTAGCCTGTCTTGGCTCACCTGCACATCTGACAACATAAGGCCCTGATAGAGCTGGGAGAGACCAATTCACCTAAATGAAGAGCACCAAAAAAATGCTAACATAAATGAGAGCTGAAAAAGTAGTACATCATATTCAGTGTGACATACCTGACCCCCCTGAGACAACACCTTGAGTAATAAGGAAAAGGAGACTGGTCGACAATTATCTGAATGTCTACCTTTTTTCCTTTTCTCCTTTTAATATTCTCCTAATCAAAAACTCTCGCCAACCTAGAGCATTAAACAGAAAGGATAATGCAGACAAGCCTTTAAATCCAACAAATAAGACCAAACCGACTGCCATCTAGCCTCATCATTATGACAACCAAATTCCCTATCTGCAACCAGTACCTCCATATCCTGGCATAGGAACGAGCTGAGTGATTTGACAGAGATGACCGGAGGAGGCTTACTAGTCCTGAAAATCGAGGCTCCGTAAAAATATGGGGCAGGACAGGCCTGTGAGAGCTGCATCCGGCGCGGACTTCCTGAATCGGTCAAACTGGAAACGAGACAAGGAATTCTCAATCACATTTAAAATCCCTGGAACATTCTTATACAGATAGAACTGTATGAGAACTAGAAGAAGATCGATTAACCACATAAACAACGCTCATGTTATCCGTCCAAAATACAAATTGCCGGATTGATAATTCAGAACCCCACAACTCTATGGCAACGACAATAGGAAAAAGCTTGAGCAAAGCCAAATTCCTGCATAGCTCAGAACCTATCTAATCCTGCGGCCATCGTTCAGCACACCACTGACCCTTGAAGTAGGCTCTCGTACCCATGGACCCAGACGCATCCGTGAAGAGCTCTAGATCCTGACTATCCTGCTCGGGACCCTGCCAACATGTTTGACCATTGTATTTTTCCAATAAGGTGTGCCAAACCTTAAGGTCATATTTTATGCCTCGCGTGATGCGCATGTAATGCCTGGGAGCCTTAACACCAACTGTAGATAATGACAAACATAACCCTACAAGCAAAAGTCAAATGGCCTAGTAAAATCTAAATCTGCTTCAATTGCACTATAAAAGAACCAAGAGTTCTAACCAAAACCTGATTCAATGCCTCAATTTTGTTTACTGGAAGCCGAAACACCATACGTTCAGAGTCAATTTCTATACCCAGGAAAGATATGAGGGTCTGAGGGCCCTCAGTCTTTTCCAGCGCCAAAGGGATCCCGAACTCTCCAGCCACAACTCTAAAAGTATCAATCACCACTACCTTTATATCCTGGCCCTCCTGCTGGTTCTCTTTACAGCTCCATCTGCCAGGGGGTCTTCAGTTGGTGTGGAGGCCCTGGAAGATGATTGCACCCTCCCCATAATGTCCATTAGGGAGGCACTTCCATGCCTAGTTATGTAATCCCTCATTAGGGTCTCCAAATGAGCTTCAGTCATCTTGTCACAGGTGATGAGATTGATGTGCCTGTCCTTGGGATCCAGGTAGGAAAAGGTAGGAGTAACCTTGCTTTCAACTTTTAAACCCTTGCCCGCAACAGTGCTGCACCCTCCTATTCAATAGTGAGCCTGCTGTTAACAAAATAGAAAAAAGTGTTGCGCCTAAGATTATAATAAATGGTGATTTGTTAAATCAATATAAGTGCAATGTAATAAAGAGAAAAATTTATAATAAACAAATACTTATATTGGTTTCCAGTTTTCTTTCGTTGTATCAATATCGCGTCAGTATATAGAAAAAGAAAAAAAACAAAAAATCATAGTGCTTTCCGCAAAATATGTGAAGATCAAAAAATAACTTGATATGGTATTCCACTCACGTGAAAATGAGCAATGAATTTGCTCTGACTTGTTGGGATATGTATCGAGAAAATGCCGGCTTCGTTCCCGCCAAACAAATTGCTTAGGAGATGCCCTCCTCGAAAGTTTGCGTCGTCCACACAGCCGCAATCCAGATTTGTCCGATATACGAACAAAGAGGCAGGGAGGTGAAGAGTAAATATATAATTTAATATTTAAAAGATATAGCGTGCTTTTAAAAAAGCAGTCTATAGCGCGTCTAAGTCTCAGCGTTCCTTTTCAGGGTAAACGATTTGCAGATTTAGCGCGATGACGATAATCCAACACGCAAACGCGTTTCACCCAATAGGGCTTCTTCAGTGACGTGTTGGTTAATTCTCTCCTCCCTCCTTAAATACTCGATCTCGTGTGTGGCATGTTAATTGTCTCCTGTTACTTTGTATCCAGTTTCAATTAGTTCTCTATGATGTGTCAATTGGCTCTTGTTACATTGTATCGGATGTCAATTGGCTCTCTAGAGTATTTCTTTTAACCCTTGTTGTATTACAGACAATAGCAATGGTACCTAGTGAATTCATATGTCCTAATATATATTTAAACAATCCTTTGCAAATACATCCATGCACTAGCACAAAAATATATATTTATGTATATGTAAAACTATACAAAATTAATTATTGTTACTATAAAATATTCAAAAAATTATCAAAATGTATAAATGTATAAATATTTACCAATTATAAAATACATCTTTGATTAAAAATCTCTCCATTTCATAGTTTATAATGTATGTCCCTAAACATAAATATTAAATATAGAAATCAAGATGAAATTAGATATTATATGTTTTAGTGCAAATGCATAGATAAAATTTATATAAATTCATGATGAATATCCATACAGAATATAAAATTACATATACAAATAAATAAAATAAAAATAAATATAAAACATACACTTATATAAGAAATCACTTCCCTTCCACGATATATATCCATAGGATTTAAATGTACTATGTAAATACAATTATATATATAAAACCTATAAAAAAGGGAAAAATAAAATAAGCATATTAAATAGAACATATTAAATATCAACAGGTATTCTAATCCAGAAAATTAAACAAATCAAAGTCTTGGTTTAGACCTTTAGGTTTTAAAGTTTTGAGGTCAAAAACCCATTTCATCTCTGTCTGACCTATTTTTTTCACATAATCACCCCCTCTCCAGTCTTTTTGAACGATTTCAATTCCTATATATGTCAGGCATTTCGGATCACTATTGTGGTATTTAGAGAAATGTATTGGTAGAGGATGATTAGTTTTATTCGTTTTTATTCCTCTAACATGTTCGTCTATTCTTTTATGTAGCGAGCGAATCGTTCTGCCTATATATTGCAAGCCACATGGGCATTGTAATAAATATATGACTCCCTTAGTGGGACATGTTATTAGGTGTCTTATTTTATATTGTTTGTTTGTAACACTTGATGTAAAATTTGTTATTATGTCACTACTCTTAGACTTAGTGTCTCGACATGAAGTGCAATAACCACATTTAAAAAAACCCTTATGTCTGTTTAAAAAGTGTTCATTTTGGTTGTTCTTTAATGGTCTAGTAAAACTAGAAGTTAGGTCACGGCTTAAATTAGGTGCCCCTCTGAATATAATTCTGGGGTTAATTGGAAGTATTTTTTGTAAATCATCATCTTTTAGTAGAAGGGGCCAATGTCGTTTAATTATTTTTTTCATCTCATAGTGACATTTGTCGAAATTTAAGACTAAAGGTATATTTTCTTGATTATTAATTGTTCTTTTGGTTGTTCTAGAATGTAATAGATCTTTCTGTTCGATTTTAGAGACTTCCATCAGAGTCTTGTTTAATAGTTCTTGTGGATACCCTTTTTGTAAAAGATCATTTTTAATTTTATTAGCCTGTTGTTTAAATACTTCCTCCTTCGTGCAATTTTGTTTTACTCTTATTAGTTCCCCCTTCGGGACTCCTTTTAGCCAGGGACTATAGTGTCCACTTCTAAATAAAACGTAACTATTAACGTCTACTTGCTTAAAATATGTTTTGGTATAAAGTTGTAAGTTATCCACATAAATTAAAAGATCTAAAAAAGCAATTTCTTGAGCACTTTGTTCCATAGTTAATTTGATACCCCAATCATTATTATTAAGGTAAGAGAAGAACAGATTAAGTTCTTCTGTAGTACCAGACCAAATAAAAAACATATCGTCAATATAGCGACGATAGGCAATCAGCTTCGTCTCCCAGCTATGCGGCGAAAAAACAAAAGATTCTTCCCAATGCGCCATGAATAAATTCGCATAGCTGGGAGCGAAGCGAGTGCCCATCGCTGTACCTTGTTGTTGTAGATAAAAAGTATCCTCAAAAACAAAATAATTATTCTGTAATATCCACTGGATTGCTGAAATAATAAAGTTGGTTTGTATTTTAGGGATAGAGATTTCTTGATTTAAAAAGAATTCCACTGCTTTACAACCTCTATCATGATTGATATTGGTATAAAGAGAGGAAACATCGCATGTTACCAATATATATTTTTCTGTCCACTTGATATCCTTCAGCAGATGTATAAGACTCGTAGAGTCTTTTAAGTATGATTTTGTTTTGAGTACCATTGGTTGTAAGCATATATCGACATATTGGGATAGATTAGCAGAAAGAGATCCTATGCCTGAGACTATTGGTCGACCAGGGGGGTTGGTCAGATTTTTATGAATTTTTGGTAATATATAAAAAGTTGGTGTACGTGGATATAATGTATTTAAAAATTGATATTCCTTTTTATTCAGAATGTCCTGTTGCCTTCCTAAATCCAGTAAATGGATATAGCTCTTTTTCATTTCATTGATAGGATTACTTTTAAGTTTTTTTATAGACAAGGGGGTCATTCAGTTGTCTGTGACATTCGTTAATGTATTGATGTCTATCCATCAAAACCAGACCTCCTCCCTTATCGGCTGGTTTTATTACTATAGTTTTGTTAGTTCTGAGGCTTTTCAAGGCAAGGGTCTCATTAGGAGTTAAATTATTAGAAGAATAGTGTATTTTCCTTTTTGATAATTTATCTATCTCCTCAATAATCGATTTTTCAAAAATATCTATAGCCGATGACTTATATATAGTGTGCTGGATAAAAATGAGATTTCTTGGATAACATTGTATGTTTATATTCTGTACAAATAGGTGTATCAATATGTTCTGTAGGGTTATTTAAGAAAATTTTTTTTAGGGTTAAACGTCTAGAGAACTTTTGTATATCTATGAATGCATGAAAAGAATTAAAATTCCTGTTGGGTGCAAATTTCAGTCCCCTATTTAAAAGTTTAATTTCATCCTGTGATAGAGTGTGTGAGGATAGGTTAAAAATGCCTATTGGTTCCACAGGCGTCCTCTCTTTTCTCCTCCATAATTTTCGCCCCCCACGGCACCCTCTTTTTCTAATGATCTCCCTCTCTTCGAAAGGGGTGTTGGCGTTATATTCCTCCATTGTGTCTTTACTAATCCATCCCCTTAAAAAGAAGAAGGGTCTTGAGAGAAATTATCTTTCTCTTCCCTATAGCTGGTTAACCTTTCATATCGATTTTTTAAGGGAATTATATTGGGGTTACTTTGTTTGTGGGGAGTATTTTGTTTAAAAGGAGCATTCCTCTGTGGATTTCTATAGTGACTCAACGTTCTATTGTCATAGTTATAATTCTCATATATACCTTTATATCTATTACTATGATTATCTTGAGTCTCATTATTATAATGAGATGATATATAATTGTATTTACATAGTACATTTAAATCCTATGGATATATATCGTGGAAGGGAAGTGATTTCTTATATAAGTATATTTTATATTTATTTTTATTTTATTTATTTGTATATGTAATTTTATATTCTGTATGGATATTCATCATGAATTTATATAAATTTTATCTATGCATTTGCACTAAAACATATAATATCTAATTTCATCTTGATTTTATATTTAATATTTATGTTTAGGGACATACATTATAAACTATGAAATGGAGAGATTTTTAATCAAAGATGTATTTTATAATTGGTAAATATTTATACATTTATACATTTTGATAATTTTTTGAATATTTTATAGTAACAATAATTAATTTTGTATAGTTTTACATATACATATATATATTTTTGTGCTAGTGCATGGATGTATTTGCAAAGGATTGTTTAAATATATATTAGGACATATGAATTCACTAGGTACCATTGCTATTGTCTGTAATACAACAAGGGTTAAAAGATATACTCTAGAGAGCCAATTGACATCCGATACAATGTAACAAGAGCCAATTGACACATCATAGAGAACTAATTGAAACTGGATACAAAGTAACAGGAGACAATTAACATGCCACACACGAGATCGAGTATTTAAGGAGGGAGGAGAGAATTAACCAACACGTCACTGAAGAAGCCCTATTGGGTGAAACGCGTTTGCGTGTTGGATTATCGTCATCGCGCTAAATCTGCAAATCGTTTACCCTGAAAAGGAACGCTGAGACTTAGACGCGCTATAGACTGCTTTTTTAAAAGCACGCTATATCTTTTAAATATTAAATTATATATTTACTCTTCACCTCCCTGCCTCTTTGTTCGTATATCGGCCAAATCTGGATTGCGGCTGTGTGGACGACGCAAACTTTCGAGGAGGGCATCTCCTAAGCAATTTGTTTGGCGGGAACGAAGCCGGCATTTTCTCGATACATATCCCAACAAGTCAGAGCAAACTCATTGCTCATTTTCACGTGAGTGGAATACCATATCAAGTTATTTTTTGATCTTCACATATTTTGCAGAAAGCACTATGATTTTTTGTTTTTTTTTCTTTTTCTATATACTGACGCGATATTGATACAACGAAAGAAAACTGGAAACCAATATAAGTATTTGTTTATTATAATTTTTTCTCTTTATTACATTGCACTTATATTGATTTAACAAATCACCATTTATTATAATCTTAGGCGCAACACTTTTTTCTATTTTGTTTACTTTGATAGGTATTTTTGGGATTATCCTAATAGTGTTTGCTGCACTTTTACAAATTCACCTGTATTGATTTACGTATATATATATATATATAAACAATTGTTTAACTATTCAATTATATTTAAGCGCCTGATCACTATTATTATTTTTTGCTCTTTGCTTCAGCTCTGTTTCCTTCATAGGTGTGCCCCACCCGTTATGTTTTTCTCAGTCTGCAGTTTAAGGTATGTCTCATTGCTATGTGTTTGGATTTCTTGTTTGGTTTGTTTCGTACCTCTGTAGCAGGTTTTAGTGTTAGGACCCACCGAATATTGGAGTACTTTGGCGTAGTGGTGGGCTAAGCATTCTATGGCCATATGATGTGACGGAATCTCCAATTATTATCACATATTCCTAGGTTAGTTCCTGTATTCATGTTTGTCTGTCTCTTATGTACCTTTGCCCTCCTTTGCCTGAATCATCTGAGGATTTCGGTTCCTCTCTCCTCTACCCATGTCCCAGTTAAGTTGTCCTATCCTTGCTTAAAGGAGAAGCGTCCGAGGATTCCAGCTGCTCACTCCTGCCCCTGTTTTCCTTGCCTTGTTCCCTGTCCTTTGTTGTGCCCAGTATCATGTATGTCTTGTCTGGTTATGTTCCTTGCTCAGTCTCCCTGTTCCTTGCTCTGTCCTTCTTGCTTGCTATGTTTCGGTTTATACTCTGCTTAGGTTCCATACTCCCAGCCTGCAGCACCCTGCACATGATTCCAGTGCTATGCCTCATGCCTGCTCCAGGGTGCCTGTAGGATATCTCCAAGTTTTGTTTGGATTTCCACATCCAGCCAAGTTTAGTTCTGCTTTGTTCTGGACATCATCTGCTGCTATGTCAGGGTACTGGTATGTGGCTGCTCAACTCTAGATGCTCACCTGGGAGAGTGCCGTCGCCCTGCACCAGGCCCTGTCCATCTCCGCTACCGCGCAACAACTCCTGAACACAATCTTTGGGCGCTCTGGGTCTTTACAGTCGTCTGTATGGACCCAGTTCCTGACACTGAGCCCCCACTATGCTTCAACGCCGACGGAACTCCTGCCATGGAACATCCAGCCTCGGACACACCTCCAGTGCACCCACTTGCCATCCTACATCAGCAGTCCTCTCACAAAAAAAATCTTTAACTTACGGTATTTTTTTTAATGATATTGACATAGATATTGAAAGTCACTTGTCTGTGTTTGCTGATGACACCAAATTAGGTAAGATTATAAAGTCTAACCAGGATGTAGCTTCTCTTCAGAATGATTTGGATAAACAAGGGGACTGGGCAAATAAGTG
Source organism: Spea bombifrons (assembly GCF_027358695.1). Classification (NCBI taxonomy): domain Eukaryota; kingdom Metazoa; phylum Chordata; class Amphibia; order Anura; family Pelobatidae; genus Spea; species Spea bombifrons. Next base: position 17,170,394 of record NC_071098.1, read on the forward strand.
GCAGATGAGATATAGATAAGTTAGTGCACTTTGGTACCAAATATAAGCATGCATCTTACACTTACAAAGAGCATTGCATTGGGCATAGCAGAAAATGAGAACGACTTAGGTGGAATTGTAGACCATAGACTTTGCAAGAAAGTGCAGTGCCAGTCAGTGGTTGTAAAGGCCAGTAAGGTATTGGTATGCATAAAAAGGGGTATTAAATCTTGAGACGGAGATATAATTGCACCTCTTTATAAAGCTATTGTGAGGCCTCACCTTTGAATATGCAGTGCAATTTCAGACACTGGGGATGTTATAGAGCTGGAGAGGGTACAGATGCAGGCTACAAAGGTAATTAAAGAAATTGAGAATTTTAGTTATGAAGAAAGACTAGAAAAACTGAACTTGTTTATACTTGAAAAGGAATGTCTAACTTTGTACAAATACATACAAGGTCAGTATATACAGCTCTCTAATGATCTGTTCACCAAGAGGTCTTAACAAAAGACACAGGGTCATCAGTTGATACTTCAGGAAATAAGATTTCAGCATCAGCGTTGGAAATGGTTCTTCACATTAAGAACAATAAGAATATGGATTTCTGAGGATTGTTTTATCTAACTCTGGATGCTTTTCTGGTTAGGCATAACATAAAAGACTACAGTAGTATTAGCAAGTTGATCCGGGGAGTAATCTGAGGTTCTTGTTGCTAACAAAAGAAAGTAGGGGATAATGTCAGAAAATGAAAATTATGTCAGGGACAGAATTGTGTTGAATTTTAAGGCAAGACAGGAGGCTTCCTATTTTGCATCTCTTCCTTTACTCTCACAAACAGCAGCAAAGAAAGGGTTAACTAGAAACAATGAAACAACCAATAGAACATCATACAGGAGGTATATAAACCCCTAAACCTTCCCCCTCTTCCTCTTTCTTTGCTGCTCACCGTGGATACAGGTCAGATCATTTGCTCCTTTGGTGCTTTATTTTCTGATTTGTGGTTCTAATTTGTCAGTGATTAGTTTCCTTATTATTTACTTAATTATTTAATTATTTTATTCTCTATTTTATTGTTTGGTTACCTATTTATTTTATTATATTCTGCGTTATAGCGTTCTCTTTTCCTCTGTGGATTATTTTGTTTGTGTTTTTATTGCCTTTTCTTGCCTTTAGCTGGTTCGCCTATTTCGTTGCTTTCCAGCTCTGTTTTTATCCCTTTCGTTCCCGGGTTTTCGTTCCCGGGGGGGTCTCTCCGTTCCCCTTCCCCGGGAGGTTATTCCCTTTTCTGTTCCCCGCTAGGTGCCCTCCGGCACCTTTCTATTTCCCTTCTCCTGCCCCGGTGTGGGGCCCGTTTATTTTCTTTTCTTACCTGTCCGGTCTTCACAGTTTTCTTCCTCCGTTTTTGGCGGCATTTTCTTCTTTACCTCCGTCAGTGTGGCGGCGGCCATCTTAGCTCTGGGCATCGTGCGTCTTTCCAGGGTGTCCTTTTTCTTGCGGCGGCCATTTTTCTTTTGGGCAACGAGCTCTCGCATCGCGTGATCTCGCCGCCATTTTGGTTCCTGCTTTGTTGGTTGCCGCGGCGGCCTCGCGCTTTCCCGCGGCGGCGGCCATTTTGGTTGGGGCTCCGGATCTCGCGTGTCGCGAGATTCGGACGCCATTTTAGTTTTCACAGGTTTTTCGGCAGTTTGTGGCGTTTTTCCTCCTTGTGGACGGCTCGTTTTCAGTTATTACTCGGTCATTGTGTTGGGAAGTTCCCCTACTTCAACCACTGGTTCCTGCTGGATATTTATTGTTCTCCTATTCGGATCTCCACTGTACTGACTGGCAGGGTGAGCTCCTGTTACATTTATATCCTGTATATGTTTATTGTGCTGCACGGCCACTGGGTGAGCCCCTACTAAAACCTATATTTATATACACACAGGCCTATTTGGGGTGAGCCCCTGTCTTCATATTGCACTACCATTGTTTGAGTGAGCCTCTCTCTGCATTCAACATGTCCCAGGACGACACTCCTACTCAGGATGCCTTCATGGCCTGGTTAGAGTCCAAGTTTTCCTCCTCCATGGAATCTCTCCTATCCAAGATGACGGCTAATATGCCTCCAGGGCAACCCCCTGCACCCTCCAAACCTACTGCTGTGCCATCAGAAGTTGACTCTGAGAAGTCTGACGAGGAGGCTATTGGTTCTAAGCGCCCTTGGAAGGGTAGCAGTGTGACAGCTGGCAAGGGTAAGGCACCCGCAAAACGGCCTAAGACCTCAGACACCCCTCTCTTAGACTGTGTGGAAGGTCCCTCTCAAGACCCACTCTCCATAGTGGATGAATGGCGGGCTGATTCCTCTGATGGATCTGAAGCCTCAGTAAATCTGGTTTCGTCCAGAGACTTTGACTCACGCTTCGTTCGTGAGTGTTTGGTGGATGAGCACCACCTGGCCGAGCCTCAACAACCTTCGGGTTCAGTTCCTTTGGCACATGCAGCCTCCACCTCCACGGACCTCCCAGTCCTTGATCCTACGGGCTCCTCACTATTTGACCCGCATACCATGCGCCATCCCAGAGCCACTGAATGGGCCCCTCCGGAACATATTGCTCTGTATATTCATAAGTGGCTTCGTAAATCCCTGCCTAAGGAGGTGCGCAACAAGATGAGAGCTGAATGCCCACGCCCCTGCATACCGGATAAGGTGGCTCTAACTCCCGAATTTGACCCCAACTTGGTCTCCCTGCTGTCCCTCCAAAAGCGGGACCCCAGGAAAGGGCTGGAACAGGGTCTCAAGTCAGCCAAGGACAAGCTGCTGGATCTGGTGGGCCCGGTTACCCAAATCCTGTCTCTGGCCGGCAGAGCCTTCCTGCAGGCGACTCCCCTCGACCCGAAGCTCGTTCGTGATTGGGCTCAGCGGGTAGTATGCCTCCTGGGCAATGCCAACGTGGCCTTGGCCACCGAACGCCGTAAGGCGGCGCTAGTTCGCATGGATCCCCGCCTGGCTGAACTAGGCTCCAAGGATTTGGGGGCAGCGGCTAATGGTCTCCTGTTCGGGGACTCCTTTGTCAAGGAACTGAATAAGCATGTTTCGTTGATGACCTCCTGGAATAAGGCCAAATTGTCCATGCGGAGGGTCTTTCAGCCAAGCCCTCGTTTTTCCTCTAGGGCTGGACGACCGAGGGGCCGGGTCGCCAGCCGTTCATCGTTCCAAGGCTCCCGAAGTTTCCCGCAGACCCAGTCATCTTACAGATCGACATTCCAGCAGCGGTCCTTCGCCCCGCGCGGAGGCAGCAGAGGCCGCGGCGCTACCGGATTCCCCAGAGGCCGTTCCGGATTCGGTAAGCATGAGTTTTTCTTGTCCTTCTTCCCTTCCTCGGGTGGGGGGCAGGATATCTCGCTTTTTCCACAACTGGGTGTGGATTTCGTCAGACCCTTGGATCCTCCAAACGGTCCGGGGGTTTCAGATAGACTTCGTATCTCCTCCCCTTCAGTTGCGCAGGCCTCTCCCCATTCGCAGGTCTTCCTCCGACCAGGCCCTGGTAGAAGCAGAACTTCGTTCCCTTCGCGACAAGGGCGCTATTCAGCGGGCGTCCGGCCCTATCGGTTTTCTCAGCTCCATCTTCCTGGTGCGGAAACGGTCCGGGGAGTTCCGCCCGGTTATCAATCTCCGGGCCCTAAACGCGTTCGTCGTGTAACGCCACTTCAAGATGGAGGGTATCCACCTCCTTCGCGACCTTATGTCAGAGGGCGATTGGTTCACCAGACTGGACCTTACGGACGCGTACCTGTCCGTCCCGATCCACCCGGATTACCGACGTTTCCTGCAGTTTCGCTGGGGCAGACAAATTTGGCAGTTTACGGCTCTGCCGTTCGGCCTCAGTTCTGCCCCTTGGTGCTTTACGAAGCTCCTAAAGCCGGTCATGGCTCTCTTTCGCTCCCGGGGCATCAGGTGCATCGTCTATCTCGACGATATCCTGCTCTTCTCCCACTCCAGGGAGTCCCTCCGGGTTCAGACGGACTTTGTGGTCCAGTCTCTTCACCAGCTCGGATTCCTGGTAAACGCAAGCAAGTCCGAGCTGTCTCCGCGGCAGCGCATCCTTTTTCTCGGCTTCGAGATAGATTCGCTGGCTGCCATGCTTCGCCTCCCGAGGCCAAAGATTGTGGCCATCCGCAAAGAGATCCGGGCGCTCCTTCGGGCGAATTCCTGTTCTCTCCGTCTCCTGGCCCGGGTGGTGGGCCTCCTCTCGTCGTCCATCCAGGCGATTTTCCCGGGTCCTCTCCATTATCGAGCCCTGCAGCGCCTCAAGGCACATCATCTCCGCAGGATCCCGTCCTACGATCTGAACTCCTTATTTCTTATGTTAAACCGTTTAAGGCGGTGTCTCCTCCTACGCTGGCCAGGTGGGTCCGGTGGCTTTTGTCTCTGGCCGGAGTGGAGCCGTCCTTCGGCGCCCACTCGGTTCGAGGAGCGGCTGCTTCTGGTGCCCTGCGTGCGGGTGCCGCACTCGGGGACATCCTTCAGGCTGCGGATTGGTCTCGGGCCTCCACGTTTCGCTCCTTCTATTTTCGGCCAGTTTATTCGGCAGCTGTGGCGCTTTTGTCGGGCGTTAAAACTGCAAAATAGGAAGCCTCCTGTCTTGCCTTAAAATTGGAAATTATTCTAGCCTTGGTGCCTGAATAATTATAATTTTAATAAAGACAGGAGGCGAGTATTTTCCCTCCCTCCTCTCCCTAGGGATAGGTTGTGTTTGGTGGTAAGTATGCTCCTTGCCGTGGTTGCGCGGTTTTCTTTCTCGCGTCTTGGCTTTCCTGCGCTGGTTTTCTGCTCTGTTTTATGGGCTGTTGTGTATATTTTGTTTGCTGGTGCATGGTCCTGTTACGTTTTTCTCTCTTTTTCCAGCTTGAATTCATCGTCCGCATGTTCCTGTTGCGGTTCGCCATTGAGGGCGCCTGACTGCCCGGTTTGAGAGTTCTGCTGGTCCAAGCTCCGGTTCCAGTTGCTGTTCTTCGGTTTGGTTCTCCGTTGCAGCTGTTCTGATGTTCCTCGGTTCCGGTTCGCAGAGGACGAAAGAGGAAGAGGGGGAAGGTTTAGGGGTTTATATACCTCCTGTATGATGTTCTATTGGTTGTTTCATTGTTTCTAGTTAACCCTTTCTTTGCTGCTGTTTGTGAGAGTAAAGGAAGAGATGCAAAATACTCGCCTCCTGTCTTTATTAAAATTATAATTATTCAGGCACCAAGGCTAGAATAATTTCCAATTCTGTTATGTCTTGTCACTACATATCACTGCACGACTCTTATATATTTGTATTGCCTGTAATATTCTCCTGTCTTGCTATTTCTGTTTCATGGTCCTAATCCACTTCTCAAAAATCTTTCTGCAAGATAACTTGATACATGATAGAATACTTTCCAAAGTACTTAACTTTGGTGCCGAGATATACTTCAAAACAATGTTTCAAAACATTGCGCACTTTATCCAGGGCTGATCAAATGCATGATTGATGGATTGATATTTTTCAGAAATACACATTTTCTCCTGGTAGTACAATTTTACTATATTTTTCTTGCAATATGAAATTTCCATTTCTGTTTTTTTTTTGCCACATAATAACAAACACAAGCTTAGTCTTGAAGATGAAAATTGGTTCAAGATAGATTCAATCTGCTACAGTCAGGGGATGTGAATTAGATACTCACTGTCATTGTGTCTATTACAGTATGTATAAAATACAGCTGTAGACCCACTGTGAAGATGTTTTAATTAATCTCAAGTTAAGATTTTGACATTTAATTTTGTGGTGAAAGTTGTTTTATATTTTTTCTTTAGTCATGAAAGATTATATGCAGATGTGCTATGAATGAATTTATATTACAGATGTTTACCAAATCAGAAAATAAGAAACACAAATCCCTTTCAAAGATTATTATAAAAGTGAGGAGGTTTTGAATACAAAAGTAAAACTCACCAGTCTGCTGTTCACACAACGCATTTCACCCTAATGTTATGTTTGGGGTTTCCTCATGGTGTCCGTGTCACTTCCATGTTAAATTCCCGTTTACATCATCATCTCGCAAGATTTATATTCTAGAGTCAAATGATCCCAAGCACACCAGCAAATCTACAATAGAATGGCAGAAAAGAAAAAAATCAAGGTGTTGCAGTCCAGTCAAATTCCAGACCTCAACTCAATTGAAATGCTGTGGTGGGACCTTAAGAGAGCTGTGCATAGCTCAATGAACTTAAGCAACATTGTACATAAGAGTGGGTCAAAATTCCTCACAATGTGAGAGACTGATAATGTCACAAAAAAGGATTACTTCAAGTTATTGCTACTAAAGGTCGTTGTACAAGCTATTGAATCATAAGGTGTACTTAGTTTTTTCACACATGGCTTCTCCATTTTGGCTCTATTTATGTTACATAGTTACATAGTTACATAGGCTGAAAAAAGACATGCGTCCATCAAGTTCAGCCTTTCCTATATCTGTTAATTTGTTGCTGTTGATCCAAAAGAAGGCAAAAAACCCCGGCTTCGCTCTTTCCAATTTTGCACTAACCAGGGAAAAAAAATTCCTTCTTGACCCCAAAATGGCAGTCAGATTTCTCCTTGGATCAATAAGCTGTTTCCCCATAATTAAAGATTATATCCCCGAACATTATGTTTTTAAGGTATCCATCCAGTTGCAGTTTAAACGTCTGTACAGACTCTGATAAAACTACCTCTGCAGGCAGAGAATTCCACATCCTTATTGTCCTTACTGTAAAAAACCCTTTCCTCTGCTTTAGTCTAAATCTCCTTTCTTCCAGTCTAAATGCATGACCACGTGTCCTATGCATAGTCCTGTTTATGAACAGATTTCCACACAATGGTTTGTATTGGCCCCGAATATATTTATATAACGTAATCATATCCCCTCTGAGGCGACGTTTTTCTAAACTAAACAGATTTAAATTAGTTAACCTTTCTTCATAACTATATTGCTCCATTCCTTTTATTAATTTTGTAGCCCGCCTCTGCACCCTTTCTAGTGCTATGATATCCTTCTTTAGAAAAGGTGCCCAAAATTGCACAGCATACTCAATGTGCGGCCTTACCATTGATTTATACAAAGGCAAAATTATATCTTTATTCCCCGACTTGATGCCCCTTTTTATACACGACAATACCTTACTGGCCTTAGCAACCGCAGACTGACACTGCACATTGTTGCCTAGTTTGTTGTCTATAACAATTCCCAAATCCTTCTCATTTGTCATTACCCCTAATTCACTACCGTTTAGGGTGTAGGTTGCTTGTGCATTCGCTACCCCGAAGTGCATAACTTTACATTTATCTACATTGAATTTCATCTGCCATTTGAGTGCCCAGTCCCCCAGTCTATCTAGATCCCTCTGCAGCACTGTAATAGCCTGCTCACCCTGTATAACTTTACCTAGTTTTGTGTCATCTGCAAACACAGAAACATGACTTTCAATGCCTACTGCCAGGTCATTTATAAATATGTTGAATAAAATTGGTCCCAGAACAGAACCCTGAGGGACACCACTTACCAATTTTGACCAGCTTGAAAATTTACCATTTATAACAACTCTCTGTTCTCTACCTCTAAGCCAATGTTCTACCCAAGAACAAGAATTTGCATCTAGGCCAATTTCTTTCAGTTTGAATACTAATCTATTGTGTGGAACCGTGTATTTGCTCGATTATAAGACGACCCTGATTATAAGATGACCCTCCAAAATCTGAATATTATTTTATGAAAAAAAGAAAGCCTGAATATAAGATGACCCTATAGGAAAAAAGTTTTACTAGTAAATGTTAATTCATGTAAACTATGTGAACAATTGTTTGTTAATAAAAGCTATGATTGAGAAAAATATTTTGTTTTTATTTCGTTTTTTTCAACCTGCCCCCCCCAGTTATGCACATCTGCCCCAGGCTTGCCACTGTGCCCCATGATACACCTTTTAACCCTCTATATGCCACTGTGCCCCATGATATGCCTTTTGACCCCCATGTGCCACTCTGCCTCCAGAATTGCCTTATACCCCTATATGCCACTCTGGCATTTAGGGGGTTATAAGGCACATTATGGGGCAGTGGCATATAGGGAGGTATAAGGCATTTCAGGAGGCAGAGTGGCATAAAGGGGGTTAAAAGGCTTTTCACAGAGCACTCTGCCTCTAGAAATGCCTTATGCCCGCCATTTAACACTCCCTCCCTCCTCCAAACTTACCAGTGCTTCTGAGTCCCCGGTGCTTAGTCCGGGCAGCGTGCAGAGCTCTACACGATTCGCGTAGACCAATTCTCGCTTGAGCGGAAGTTGTCTACGTGAATCGTGTAGAGCTCTACACGCTGCCTGGACTAAGCACCTGGGACTCAGAAGCACCGGTAAGTTGGGGGGGCATAACACAGGAGGATCCAGGTCCCCTGCATCTGAGTCCCTGGTGTTTAGTCCGGGCAGCGTGTAGAGCTCTACGCAATTCGCGTAGACCAATTCTCGCTTGAGCGGAAGTTGTCTACGCGAATCGCGTAGAGCTCTACACGCTGCCCGGACTAAGCACGGGGACTCAGAAGCTCCGGTAATTGGGGGTGGGGCATAACACAGGAGGATCCAGGTGTAACCACCTTACCTGTGGCTACGGCTGCAGCAACCTCCCGCAGATGCCGTTGGACCTTGCGCATGCGCAGGCCACTCCAAGGATAGGCCATATAAACTAGGACATAGGGAGAGGAGAGAGGAACCAGAATCCTCAGATGATACAAGGAAGAAGGGCAAAGGTACATAAGAGACAGACAAACATGAATACAGGAGCTAGCCTAGAACTATGTGATAACAATTGGAGATTCCGTCACATCATATGGCTATAGTATGCTTAGCCCACCACTACGCCAAAGTACTCCAATGACGGTGGGTCCTAACGCTAATCCCTGCTGACAGTGGTACAAAACAAACCAAACATGTAACAAAACACATAGCACTGAGACATACCTTAGACTGCAGACTGAGACAAACAGAACACACAGGTAGTGTCATGAAATAAACACTCCAGTAGATCTTCTGTTAACTGCTTTATTCATGAAACATCTAGCATAACTCACAGGCAGTGTCTGTCATGGCTGCTGTCAGTTACTCTCCCTCTGGAGTCAGTTACCAATGTGACTCCTCCCACTCATTGTAACTTTATTAGCAGGCCTGCTCCCATGACATCTTCCTCCTTAAAGAAATAAGAACAAACACCAGCAATACATAACAATATAAAAGGTACCATCAGCAGGGAGGTAGGTAATATGCATATATTTTAAACTAAACAACAACATATTCCTGACTTGGGCATCGGGGTAGACTACCCTAGCCCCCAGTAACATAGGGATTATTCTGCCCATTCTTCATGTTACTGTACTAACTAAACATTATACAGTTTGTGTCCCTGTAACGGATTGGAGGTTTCACCACTCTGCCGCTGGAAGTTGTCTTGAAGTTATTGGAGGCAGCAGAGACCTGGGAACCTCCTGGAACAACTGTATTACGCTCTGGTTGCGAAACTGGGCATGGTCCACTATCTGCCAGTGGAGTATCAGTGCAGTGTTCCCCAGGTTGTTCTCCGCAGTCTAAATCTGGAATAGCTTGGAGATGCCTGCGGTTCCTGCGCACAGCACCTGTGTTGGTCTGTACTACATAGGAACGTGGGTCTTGAGAGTGACATATAACAGTAGCAGGGGTCTTCCAGCTTGTCTCCTGGTCTAGCTTCACCCTAACACTCTGGCCAGGGGACAATTTAGACAGAGGGCGTGCTGAATGTCTTCTGTTGTAGAAGAATTGATAAGACGTCTTCATCTTTTCGTCTCTCTCCTTCACTGCCCATGGAAGGTCATCACTTGCCGGTACACTGAGATCCCACTGAGGGACAGTGGTACGCATGTGGCGGCCCAACATGAGGTGAGCTGGACTTGTACCGGTTGCCTGCAGCGGTGTGGCCCTATAAGCCATGAGGGCTAGGTACGGATCCTGCTGTTTCAGAATATGCTTAGCAGTCTGGACGGCCCTCTCAGCAGCCCCATTGGACTGCGGGTAGTGTGGGCTAGACGTGGTGTGCCGAAAATCATATTCCTCACTGAACTTTTTGAACTCATCAGAGGCAAACTGCATGCCATTATCACTCACAAACTCCAGTGGAATGCCCCATCTAGCAAACATGCTTTTGAGATGGGAGATGACACTTCGGCTAGTCATTGCAGTGAGAGGTGCTATTTCAATGTATCTTGAGTAGTAGTCTACCACAATCAGGTATCTCCTACCCCTCATCTCACATAGGTCAGCAGCAATCCTTTGCCAGGGGCCCCCAGGCAGTGGGGATGTTACCAGGGGCTCCTTCCTCTGAGTAGGCCGATTATCACGACAGAAAGCACACCTTAAGATCAGTTCTGCTATATCCACATTGATGCCAGGCCACCAAACTGATAGCGCAGCCCTTTCTCTGCACTTTGTGATGCCCTGGTGGCCATGGTGTAGCTGTTGTAGCACCTCGCGCCTTAAGCTTGTTGGGATGACAATCCTATCCTGGAAAAGAATAAGGCCATCCACCTCAGAGAGGTGAGCCCTCTCAGTATAATACCTGCTTAGGGACACACAGGCGGATCGGCAGCTTGGCCAACCCTCCCGAATGAACCGGATAACATCCTGGAGATCAGCATCCTGCAAGGTTTCTTGTTTGATTTTTTCTAGTCTTGCTTCTGAAACTGGACGTGAAGACATAACAGAGTCCACAAACATTTGGACCTCATAGTCAGAGTCAGAGAAGTCACTGTCTTCTAAGGGAAGTCTTGACAGAGTATCAGCTACCACCATCCTCTTCCCAGGAACATGTATGGCTTTGACATTGAACCTCAGAAGGCGCATTAGTAGCCGTTGGCAGCGAATTGGGGCCTTATCCAGATCAAATGAGTTAATCAGAGGCACCAGGGGCTTATGATCTGTTTCCAGGCTGAAGAAATCCAGGCCCACTAGATATCGTTGAAATCTCTCGCAGGCCCACACACCCGCCAGACACTCTTTCTCAATTTGGGCATACCGCTTTTCAGTATCTGTTAGGGTCCGTGAACAGAAGGCCACTGGACACAATTCCCCATCATGTTCCTGTAGCAGTGCGGCGCCAAGCCCATAACAACTTGCATCTGCACTCACCACTGTTGTCCTGGTAGACTCATAGAATTTTAATACTGGTGCTGACACCAACATCTTCTTCACCTGAGCCAAAGCCTTCTCTTGGGGCTCACCCCAGTACCAGGCAACATCATTTTTTAACAGTTCGGTCACCGGGTGCAAAACTGTTGATAGATCTGGCAAGAATTTGCCCAGAAAATTAATAAGACCCAGAATCTGCCTAAGTTCTTGCACTGTCGCAGGGCTTTTCATTGCTGTGACGGCATGTACTTTGCTTTCATCGGGCCTTATGCCCTGACTGCTTACAAGATGTCCAAAATAGCGCAATTCAGATTGTTTAAAGCAACATTTATCTTTGTTCAGCTTAAGTCCAGACTGTCTGATAGTCTGTAGCACTTTTTCCAAACGGTGATCATGTTCCTCTGCTGTAGAGCCATAGACCAGAATATCATCCATGACAACTACTGCGCCTTCATGGTCCCTCAAGAGAGCACTCATCTCTCGCTGGAAGATCTCTGGAGCCGAGGAGATGCCAAAAGGGAGGCGGCGGAAGCAGAACCGCCCGACAGGGGTGATAAAAGTAGTTAATTTCTGGCTACCTGGATCTAAGGGGATCTGCCAAAATCCACTAGAGGCATCTAGTGTGGAAAAGAATCGTGCCCCCGCCAGCTTAGGTGCAATATCCTCAAGTGTAGGCAAGACATACCGTTCTCTTTTTACTGCCGCATTCAGACGTTTTAAATCCACGCAAATTCTGATTTTTCCATTTTTCTTTGTTACCGGCACCATGGGTGCACACCAGTCGGTTGCTTCCGTCACCACCTCAATTATCCCTAGAGCCTGCATACGCTTCAGTTCAGCCTCTACCTTGGGCAAAATAGGAAATGGTATCCTGCGAGGAGTAGACAAACTGTAAGGAACAGCATCGGGTCTCAGTTGAATCCGTACCGGTTCACAGTTTAATAGTCCTATGTCTCCAAACATGTCACTCTGTATTTCATTAATTCTAGAGACAAGGCCTAATCTACAAGCCACTGTGCGGCTAAGGAGGTTGTTACCACACCGACCTCTTATGACATAGATCCAGAAGGTGAAGTGCCTTGATTTATACACACTGCGTGCGAGGAATCTGCCCACACAGTCTACACGCCCTCCTGGGCTGCGGACACATGCTCTGCTAGCTTCCAAGATGGGGCATTGTGGTAATGATTTAAAGCTTTTCTCAGACATAACAGAGATATCTGCCCCTGTGTCAATCTTGAATTTGATGCATGCCCCCATCACAGGGAGTTCCACACTCCAACAGTCATCGGTGTCCAGCCACTGTGATACTGATCCAAGGAATAGTTCATCTGTACATTCAGATTCACATCCAACTTCAATTTCCTTTACCATCTCTGTTTTACATGTAACTTCAAAATGACCCATGCGATTGCATTTTCTACATCTCTTATTCTTAGCAGGGCAGGGGGTTTTCGGTCCATGAATGCGGTTACAGCGAGAGCAGCGTGATTTCAGCCCTTCTGCAGTCTGCAGCCTACTGCCCGTACTATGCTTCTCTCTAATAGAACGTGTGGTAGTCTGCATTTCATTCACCATGCATTCAGACCTCATGGTCACATTCTGTGCTTTTACCATCTCGCTTTGGCGTGCCATTCTGATAGCCACATCTAGTGTCAGTTCAGGCTCCAGCTGCAACTTCTGCGACACATCAGCATCAGCTACACCAATAACAATTCGGTCACGGATGTGTTCCTCCTTAGCAGGACCAAATTCACAGTACTCTGCCATTTCAAATAAACTGCGTACAAAGGACTCCACAGACTCTCCTGCTAGCTGACTGCGTTTATAGAAACAGGCCCTTTCATGGATTACATTTCTCCGTGGGACAAAATGGGCACTCAGTTTGTCCATGACAATATCAAAGTTATATTCTTCCCCTTCCTGGAAAATGAATGCATTATATATGGGCTCTACATCCTTCCCCATGGCATACAAGAGTGAGTTAACCTGTACCTCTCCACTCTCCTTATCCAATTTTGAAGCGATGCGAAACCGGGAGAACCTCTGACGCCATGCTGGCCATGCTGCAGGCTGAGAGAAATCAAAGGGTTCAGGAGGCTGAAACTTGGACATGTTGGCAAACTTGCAGACTGTTAATGTAGGGTAAACAGCACTTCTGACACCATGTCATGAAATAAACACTCCAGTAGATCTTCTGTTAACTGCTTTATTCATGAAACATCTAGCATAACTCACAGGCAGTGTCTGTCATGGCTGCTGTCAGTTACTCTCCCTCTGGAGTCAGTTACCAATGTGACTCCTCCCACTCATTGTAACTTTATTAGCAGGCCTGCTCCCATGACAGGTAGGGCACACCTTATAAAGGAAACAGAGCTGAAGCAAAGAGCTGAAGCAGAAACAAGGAATGGAAGATCAGAACAGAGCATAAGGAAATCCAGGAATGGATCGAAGCAAAACAGAGAAACTAAAGCAAGACAGATATGCAGCTCCGCAGCCTGGGCAGAACGTGACATGTATCCCCCTCCGAATGAGCGGCCTCTGGACGGGAACAGAAACATCAATAGAAGGAAGGCCCGCTCTCTGACGAGAGAACGGAGGAAACAAGTCAACCCAGGAACCAGCATACGGAGTCTGAAAAACTTAGGAGTCCTTCGATGACCAGCACTGCCGCTAGTAGACCAATCTCCTCCAAAAACAGGAATCAGAATGTCTGAACAGGAATGAGGAAGTTGTCTCTATCTGACTTTTAGGTCCAAACTAAAGCAAGACAGATATGCAGCTCCGCAGCCTGGGCAGAACGTGACACCAGGTCCCTTGCATTGCTGCGGGGGATCTGGATCATCGTCGATTATAAGACGACCTCGATTATAAGACGAGGGGGTCTTTTTCAGAGCATTTGTTCTGGAAAAAAACCTCGTCTTATAATCGAGCAAATACGGTAAATGTAAAAATGTGAATATTCATACATCAAATTATCAAATCATATTAAAACTGCATACAATCTTGTGCTATATATTACTCATATAATAAATATATATTAAGAAATATTTAAAAAAATATCTAAAAGGTGTTTTGGGGAAGGAAGTGATGTATCTATATCAATGTATTATTCTTAAGGTGATATAGAACTACAAAGTTGGAATATTTTAAAAAAAGATAGAGATTAGGGGCACCTCTAAACATAATTTTTGGTTTGTCTGTGATAACTCCAAACTTTCATACTGCCTTAAAATAGGCCATTGTTTTTTAATGATTTTCTTAAGTTTGTGATTTTTATTATTACATAATTTATCATTTTTTCTAATTTAAGAGTGTCTCCCTGTCTAAATTACTAACTTCATTTATCGCTGTATCAATTTTTACACATTCTGTTTTTTGTAAATGTATTTGTTCTTCACATATTGATGTTTCTGTGCAGTTTCTTTTGAATCTCATTGCTTGACTTTTAGGGATGCTGTTTAGGCAGATGGGGTGATGTTTACTTAAACAGTAAAACAAAGTCAGTCCACAAACCATTTAAAACTAGTTTAGCCAAATAAAGCTGCACAAGGCTGGAGCACACTCTGGGTACAAACTGGATTTAAGCTGGCTGACACACAGTGGAGGCAGACAAACAAAGAAAGGGAATCCCAGCACTCCAAACAGCTTCCAATCTTTAGGATACTTTATTAAGAGAAAGCAAAAAAAGCAACATTTTGGCCAAACAAGCTTGATAAAGGCCCTGTTTGGCCGAAACGTTGCTTTTTTTGCTTTCTCTTAATAAAGTGTCCTAAAGATTGGAAGCTGTTTGGAGTGCTGGGATTCCTTTTCTTTGTTTGTGTGCTTCAAGAGGGTTTATGCTGTCCCTTTTTTCCTGCTAGCACCCAGCTTCCTGGGAGTTGAGTGCAGAACCATTTTTTCTTTTTTACAGCACAGTGGAGGCAGGGCTGGATTAAGAGCATCATGGGCCTGGTGCTGAGGATCTTGGTGGTCATTTTATGGAAATAAATAAAATAGAATCTCGGCATCAATGTGTACTGGATAAAGATGACATCAGTGCTCGGCAGATACAAGATAGAATCTTATGTGATAGGACTGGGAGTACCTCAGTACACTAAAAAAAGTCATCATACACGGGACATCTGAAGTCACAATTTAGTACCGCTGATCCTTTTTGATAAAATATGCAGATTAAAATAGAGTAAATAACACAAAACCTTTACTTTTCCTCCCACTGATTTCTGGCCTTGAAAGTCCTCTAAAGTGACTACAAATTCAGGAGGGTGTTTTATCTCTGGATAAGTAAAAAGTACATAGTTCTAGTTATTCCTACAGTAAGTAAAGTAGTTTATATTCACTCCTCTCAGGGTGAATTAACCCAAAAAGGGTGTGTTACAATTATATTTATATGTCTCTTAAATGTCAAACTAGGGCGATAAGAAATGTGTTCATTTAACTTAGATTCCTGTTTTAAGAAATGCCAATGACAGGACAAAATATTTCTTAACCCATCAAGGACAATGGGCGGTCCCTAAACCCATTGAAAACAATGCATTTTGAGCATGTACAGGCTTTGTCATTAAGGGGTTAATTGACCCGACAATGGTGAATGGGCTGTAGTATATCTACAAATGGGACGGTCAAACCTCTTTTGCTTACAGGCTTGAAAATCCATGACCTTGGAGTCTGTTTGTTTCAAGGCTTTCTCTAAAATAATAAACGGGTAACCCCTTTGTCTGAATCTCTGGATGAGACTGTGCATCTCTCCCTCACTAATTACAGGGTCCGTACATAAACTCTTTACTCTATGGATCTCACTCTTAGGAATGTTTCATGTCATGATGGGAGGGTGACATGACTCATCGTGTAAAAGAGAATTAACCACCATTGGTTTACAAAACAACTATGTGGCTAGACATTTCTCTTTAACATAAACCACCATGTCTAGAAATTCAACCTCTAGAGGATGGGGAGGTAAGTGTGAATTTTAAACCACCAACATTGGTGTTAATGTGTTCATGAAAAAGGGGGAGTTGGTCTGTGGGATCACCCCAAAAGAATATACCTTCATCGATTAATCTATGCCACCCAGAAATCCACAGAGAGAATGGATTATCGGGTGTATAGATCACAGATTCCTTTAACATGCCTACATATACATTTGCCACATTTGGGGCCATTACTGCACCCATAGCAATACCACTATTTTGAACAAAAAATTGTTTAACAAATTGGTAACAAAATTAATTATTTTTGTGTTTTAGTGGCATCACTCCTTAGTTTTTCATAGGTTTCTAGATGTTTCTGTGCCTCTGTCATATAAAATTCTTGTAACATGATCATAATACCCCCTCTTTTATCTTAAAGTTTTATATTAATCCTGTCATATTTCCTTAGTTCTTTTAAGGTTTTTATTTATTTCACATTTAAATTACATGGATCATGTTTGGTGATTTTTTTAACTCCTTCAGTCCTATGGGTTTTTGGCACCTCAAGTCCCGGAGCAATTTTGCCATTTTTGCAGTATGTTGGATAAGCGATTATTCCCCTTTCCTGCGAATAGTGTACCCATGTAAACTATATACTGTTGTTTCAAGGAGAGCGAGGGCTGTCTTTTGATACCATAGTTAGATAATTAGCTTAAAATTTAAGATGATACATTTTGTAACAACTAGAAAATATTAGAAAAAATCCAAATTTTTTATGTATTTTCTGAATCCTCACAAAATTAGCTAAAGTGATGGAAAATCCCCTCCAAATGTATCAATTCAGGTGTCCTGATTTCATAAATACCTCATTTATATAGAATTTCCATACTTTCCCACCACTTATAGAGAACATTCTATAAGGTGTACATTATTTTTTACAAAGCCATAGAATTTTTACATTAGGTAGGATTGCAACCCTAATGTTTAACAAATAGACCAAAAATACCTACAAAAGTATATATTTTTGTAAAGCAGACAACCCAGACTATCCTATCAGGGATATTTGGGCACTCTTCATGCAGCTATTTGGCCACCAATCACTGTCAAAGTTGGCCGCAGAAATTATTTCCTGCACTTTTTTTCACCATCACTTCTTGCACAGGGTATGTTTTATGGCAGAGAAATCCAGCCTAAAGTGTTCAGCTGCATCTCCCGATTATGGCAATACCACAGATGCATAGTTTTTTTTGTGGTTTTCTGGATATTAAAGGTCACAAGTTGGACCATGCTTGTAATAGATTCCATATTTCACATTTTGCTTTAGTGGCCCTATGTCTCATTTTGGCCTGTTTAGCACCTCCCTAATTCTAAATACCTCATAAAAGTATATATTTCTGTAAAGACGACACACTAGAGTATCTCATCAGGGGCATTTGGACATTTTTAATGCAGCCATTTGGCCACCAATCACTGCCAAAGTTGCATGTAGCAATAGTTTCCTGCTCTTTTTCTGGCAACACTTCTGTAGTGCTTAGATTTTTTTCCCAGAGTATGTGTTATGGCAGAGAAACCCGGCCAAAATAGTTGAGCTGCATCTCCTGATTATGGAGATGATTATCCATCCCCTTATATATAATACCCTATAGGGTAGTATTTTTCATATTTTTCCTGAATTTGTAGCTTAACGGGTTTGGGGGTTGTGAACAGGGGCAGGGGGTTATAATTTTAGATGTTGTGTTAGGGCAAGGGGATGTAAGGGTTTTTTCTTTTTGTTATTATTATTATTATCTTTTTATATTTTTTTTTATACTTTTTGTATTTTTTGCACTGCTATAAGTGGAGCATGATTAGAGAACCTCTTAGTGACTTAGCTCACTTATTGTTTATTTTTTTTATTTATTGTATTATTTCAGTGATTTGTTTATTGTTAAAAAGAATCACTAACACTTTTTTTTCCTTTTTTGTTTATTTTTTTCAGCTTGTGAGAAGAGTGAGAAACATAGAAAGAAAGAGGAAGATAGAGGGGTTCCTGACAGCTATATTATGATTTCTGTTTCGTGATTGGTTCACAATGGTTACTATTTTTATCGTTTGCTGCTATGGTGAGAAGTAAAACAAATATTTACCTCCTGCCTTTATTAAAATTCCAATTATTCAAGCATCAAGACTGGAATAATTGTGTAATTTTAGTTTGCCTTTTTCTCTCATCCAGTATCTTGTTAGTTTTTTTGTTTCTGTCTTGGTGATTTTTTTGGAAGGTGTCTTTGACCCTTGTCTAAAAAAGAGGAGGAGAGGGATTTGTCATAGGACTTGGTAGATCATGTTCTTCTATTGTTGCTAAAACACTATATCTATTTTGCAGATTTGTCTCCTCTATTCTAGATCTAGATTTATACATACTGTTGTTTTTGGTTCTTAGGTTTCACTTTAACCCATTCATTACTCAGTCTATTTTTCTTGATTCCTATCATTCCATGTAAAGAACTTCCTTCTTTGCCTCTCCTGAAACTGTCTCTCATCTCTGTGATATTTTTTGAGTTTACTATTTCTTACATCTCCTATTTTTTCTAACGATGTAATTTGTTGTAAAAGGTCATCATATTCAGGTAACTCATCAAAGTGTTCTAATTTCTCTAGAGTATTATTGATTTTGTGATCTATTTCTTTTAGAATTAGGGTTCTAATTCTGTGTGCAATGATGAGGGACATGAGCTCAAATGAACAGGAACCTAAGATCTTATTCCATTGGATCTTAAATGTAGGATCCTTGTTATCAAATGTGGGATTTTAAAAAAAAAAATTCAAAGCCTTTTATGTATTCTATGTATTTCACAGTAACTATTTCCCATTTCATTCTTATTGCCATGTATAGATGTTTCTCCAATTTATAGAACTCTTTATTAAGACAGATATTAACTGTACCCACCTTACTTGTGGCTACGGCTGCAGCAACCTCCTGCAGATGCCGTCGGACCTTGCGCATGCGCAGGCCACTCCAACGATAGCCGACCATTTACTCCTGTGGCAATATAACGCATGTGCAGGCAATTTCTCTGTCTATTTGTGCACTTGGCTTGGGGCGGAGTTATCTGCCTGGGGCCTATTTTAGGGCCCCTTAGCTGTCCACTAGCTGCCTGTCAAAGAGATTCATTGCTTGTTCTCTGGGCTCTGCTTGTGCTTCTCAGTTATCCTGTTTGTTCTGGTTTTGACCTTGGCTACGTCTCACGGCTATCCTGACTTCACCAATCCTTGACCTCGGCTACGTCTCACGGCTATCCTGACTTCTCCAATCCTTGACCTCGGCTTCGCTTGTGGACTGCTGTACCCGCGTCCCAGACGCCTGTTCTGGTTCGTGTCTGGGTTCTGCACTGTGGATCCTCAGTTACTGATCCTGACCATTCCTGGCCATTACATTAACTTCCTTATTATTAATATCACTATTAAATAGTTTATCAATATCCATGCATAAATTATTTATATAGTTAGACAATGACATATTGGTCAGTAGTGTGTGTGTCAATAAACACTGGTCAGCTGTGTATGAATGAGACTTGAGATAACAAAACTGCAGCACCACATCGTCTAGTGTCCCACTACTAGAAAAAAAAGGTAAAAGGAATAATATAAAAGCGAGGAGGAACGATTTAACCACACAAAATAAAATACAGAAACTTATCTAATAATTCCAAGGTGATACAGGGATTAGATGCATTCAGCATATGTAAAAGAAAAGAGCAACTAAAACATAATATTTTGTAATATGTATAAAAAATGGGTTAAAATAACCTAAACAAAAAAGATGTTTAATACATATTTAAATCATATCCAATGCTCATGCAAGAGCTTTAAACAAAATAATCAATAAAGAGTGCTTGTAATTAGTTATATATATATATATTAACCCACTATCTCCTTCCATCCAACAAACACATACTTAGACTTAGGAACCATACAGGAACACATGCACACACATACACTCACATACACTAGCATCATACACTGCCACACACTAACAGCATACTCCAAATGCACCCTCTAACATCATGTAGTAACACACACCAAACCATATGCACACACATATACCAACACCATACACTAATACACAAACTCTACTGCCATATAGTAACACACTCACTCTAATACCATACACACACACACCACATATTCACACATGCTCCAACCCCATTCACACATCATTCACACAGCTAAAGAAACTTAAAGTGAAACTGTAGACACTACAGCCTTTAGCATAACTGAAGTATTTTTTTAATTTATATAGTTCCTGTTTTCCTTTGATGACCAGTGTACTTGTTTAGGAAATATGTAGTACTGCATAGAAGCTGGAATCTCTGTCTGAGTGCTAGGGCGATAATTAATTTCTTTCTTCTCTACCCACAAAGTCAACATATCATGCAAAGCCTGAACAAAGGAAGTTATTCCCCCAGCCTCAATATTTATTTAAATACCAAGTTGAAGAACTCTAAATCTCAGCATTTAAAATCATACAGTCTATCAGCTACTAACATACAGTATCTCACAAAAGTGAGTACACCATTTTTGTAAATATTTTATTATATCTTTTTATATGGTAACACTGAAGAAATTACACTCTGCTACAATGTAAAGTAGTGAGTGTACAGCCTGTATAACAGAGTCAATTTGCTGTCCCCTCAAAATAACACACAGCCATTAATGTCTAAACCTTGGCAACAAAAGTGAGTACACCCCTAAGTGGAAATGTCAGCCCTATTAGCCATTTCCCCACCCCGGTGTCATGTGACTCGTTAGTGTTACAAGGTCTCAGTTGTGAATTGGGAGCAGGTGTGTTAAATTTGGTGTTATCGCTCTCACACGCTCTCATACTGGTCACTGAAAGTTCAATATGGCACCTCATGACAAAGAACTCTCTGAGGATCTGAAAAAAAGAATTGTTGCTCTACATAAAGATGTCCTAGGCTATAAGAAGATTGCCAAGACCCTGAAACTGAGCTGAAGCATGATGGGCAAGACCATATAGCGGTTTCACAGGACAGGTTCCACTCAGAACAAGCCTCACCATGGTCGACCAAAGAAATTGAGTGCACGTGCTCAGCGTCATATCCAGAGGTTGTCTTTGGAAATAGACATATAAGTGCTGCCAGCATTGCTGCAGAGGGTGAAGGGGTGGGGGGTCAGCCTGTCAGTGCTCAGACCAGATGATGCACAAGAAAGCCCGCAAACAGTTTGCTGAAGACAAGCAGACTAAGGGCATGGATTACTGGAACCATGTCCTGTGGTCCGACGAGATCAAGATAAATTTGGTTCAGATGGTGTCAAGCGTGTGTGGCGGCAACTAGGTGAGGAGTACAATGACAAATGTGTCTTGCCTACAGTCAAGCATGGTGGTGGGAGTGTCAAGGTTGCCAGCACTGGGGGGGCTGCAGTTCTTTGAGGGAACCATGAATGCCAAGATGTACTGTGACACACTGAAGCAGAGCATGATCCCCTCCCATCGGAAACTGGGCCACAGGACAGTATTCCTACATGATAACTACCCCAAACACACCTCCAAGACGACCACTGCCTTGCTAAATAAGCTGATGGTAAAGGTGATGGACTGGCCAAGCATGTCTCTAGGCCTAAACCCTATTGAGCATCTGTGGGGCATCCTCAAACGGAAAGTGGGGGAGCGCAAGGTCATCTACCAGCTTCGTGATGTCGTCATGGAGGAGTGGAAGAGGACTCCAGTGGTGACCTGTGAAGCTCTAGTGAACTCCATGCCTAAGAGGGTTAAGACAGTGTTGGAAAATAATGGTGGCCACACCACACTTTGGGCCCAATTTGGACATTTCCACTTAGGGGTGTACTCACTTTTGTTGCCAAAGTTTAGACATTAATATCTGTGTGTTGAGTTATTTTGATGGTACAGCAAATGTACACTGTTATACAGGCTATACACTCACTACTTTACATTGTAGCAGAGTGTTATTTATTCAGTGTTGTCATATGAAACAATATAATAACATATTTACAAAAATGTGAGGGGTGTACTCACTTTTGTGAGATGCTGTATGTATTTGTGAGTCAAACCAAAGAAAGAATGTAAATATTCAGTTGTAATGTGCTTCGATCTCAGATCCTGCTTAACCACTAGGGACAAAGGGATTTTACCTTTCATTTTATTTTGAGACACATGCACATACTAGGCTTGGTTAATAGTGGGTCCTGGGGAAACCTGTTCTGGGTTTAAAAATGTATTTATGTAAAATGTATTGTGATAAAGGCAAGTAAATTCTTAAAGCTTCATTTGAGGGCAATATTAGTTGTTTTTTATTAAAGTACAAAAATATAAAACATACATATTTAAACATATATGAGGGTCACATATAGCGAGTCAGATAGATGTAGATGTTAAATTATGCCTTTCTTAAGCCTGAGCTCTCATATCAACAGTTGTGTTTATTATATGTTACATTTCTTAAGGGGAGATCACGACTGTATCTAACATTTCCGCTATAAATACTTGACATCTCTATAAGGCCCCCCTTAACATATATAAGACAGTCACGGCGCGGTTGGGGTGGGTCAGTGTGTATAAAGATGATAGGATCTATATAGGATTGGTGGATGCACTTATGTGGGTGAATCTAGCTCTTCAAATATTTTAAGACAGTGGTCCCAACATTGGAAGGATTTAAGTGAGTTTAAAAAAGGCCTGCTAATTGCTCTTTCCATTCTAATCTGGAAGACTAGTTGATTATAGAAATGTTTCCATATAGGGGGGAAGCTAGTTTCCAGTTTCTAGCAATTGTAATTTTAATTGCTACTAGACAGTGGGTTAGTAGTAATTTGTCTCTCTTATCTAAATTTGGCCAATTTGGGTGGAGTAAAGCCACTTCTGGTGATCTTGTAATTTTCGTTTTTACTTTGTATTGGGTTTCCAATGGACTTACCGAATGGGACCAATCTGGTAAGTGAATCTTACAATTCAATTCTTTTTCCCATGTTTTTATATAGGGGAAGTCTAACACTTTATCTCATTCTCGTATTAATTTCAAAGCTTTGGCGATTACCTGGACTACTTTGTTTGTATTAAATTCGCTAAGATGATCAGTCTGGATGGTAGGTTGCATAAATGATCCTCTAAGAGCATTTTTTTATTCTTAGATATTTAAAAATTTCTGTTGATGGTAATTGGTATTCTGCTTGTAAATCTTGTTTGTCAATACGATTTATACCTTGTTGTTTCCATCTTTTTATGTTAAGGTCTTCCATATTAAATGCAAGGATCTCTATTCGGTCAAAGTTGAGCAATTTATCTATCTTCCATTTTTTTTTTTTTAATTCTCCCAAGCAGGTATCAGCTGTTCGAGAATTATGCTGCCTCTGATATTTTCTTTTAATCCACGTATGTTCCAGATAAGAGAGTCCAAATCTAAGCCTCTCCCTAACTCTTTCTCTATCTCAAACCAGCCCTCATTTATATACTGCGCTAATTGCATTCTGTGAATATGTACGATCATGGTAGCTAAATACAAGTTTCTTATACTCGGGAAGGCAATGCCTCCTCGTTGGGGTTTCTGAATTAGTATATTTAGTTTTAATCTTGGTTTTTTCCCCTCCATATAAAATTAGAAAAACTGGTTTGGATTAACGAGAGCCATCGATCTGAAATTTTTAACGGCAACATCTGGAGCAAATATAGCCACTTAGGTATAATATAGGCATTGGTAGCTTATATTCTTCCCCACCACGATAGTTCTTTATATTGCCATTCTTTTAATTGTCAATTAGTATCTTTCATCAGATTCAGAAAGTTTATTTCCATTATTCTCTTGGGATCTGTAGAAATATAGATACCGAGATATTTGAGGGCAATATGTAATGGAACTTTACCTTAACCCCTTAACGACAAAGCCCATACATGTACGGGCTTGTAGTGCAATGCAATAACGACAAAGCCCGTACATGTACGGGCTGCGGATAAACAGCTGCATTGCCGCGATCACTTCCTAAGCATAAACGGTGTTGCTGACATGCCTCGATATCAACCCCCCGACCCCGATAGCCTTGTGATTGCTCCGAAGAGCAACCACAAGTACCATCACCTAAATTACTTTGCCACAAGATGGCGTCACTAACTGAAAAATCAATGCGTTCACAAAGGGTCTATCTAGACCCTCGAGCCCCTCATGCAGGTTGAATGCAGGTACTGCATTCAACCATGCAAGGGCAATGGAGCCCAGCTCACTAATCAGTGTCTTAGTAAAAATAATTTTTTTAAAAATGTAAAAATAATTTTTTTAGAAACATGTAAAAATATTTCTTCACTGTCGCAAAAAAAGTGCATATATATATATAAAATTCCCGCATGGAAAGCTTTAAAATATTGGCATTACAAAATGCCCCTAGGGTGTCTAGTTTTGAAAAATATATGATTTGATTGGGGAAAATTGAATTTGCCGGCTTCAAAGATGTCCCAAATATGGGACGTGGGCACAGAGTGACCAGATGTCTAAATGGCAAAATAATACACACCTCACAAAGGGGGTCTTTTGCCACCTCAGGATATGTTACTGAACACATATTGGGGTGTTGTTTGACAGGGACATATACCAGGAGCGGTAAATTTATACCTGAAGTAAAACGTGCATGAAAAAAATTCAAAAAAGGTTTTACTACCATAAACTTTGACAAAGGCTGGTGGTAAAATTAGTGCGTGGAAAGTAGAATAAGGAACCCTTAGAGGTATTGCTCTTTCTGGGAGAAATATTTTAAGTCTCTCTGCCCAAACTTTGAAATAAATCTTTATATCAATATTTATAAGTGAAATAGGTCTATAATTAGATACAGAGCTTGGATCTTTATTGGGTTTTAATATCAGACAAATGTAGGCCTGCAGCATCTGGGGGGGGGGGCGACAGATATGCTTTTGTAACCGCCTCAAATGAGTTTAATATTAACGGAATGATTATATGTTTGAATGTTGTATAAAATAAAGCGGCACAACCATCTGGACCTGGTGCTTTTTTCTTAATTTCTTCATATTGCATAGGAGCATTTCATATTCCTAACTTCTCTATAGATAATTTAGGTAGATTAAAATTTTTGATGCTATGTTGCTAATAAGTAAAAAATTGGTGATTATTTAAAGTGATATTATTGTGAAATATTTAATGTTGAAAGTGTATCATGTATTGGTGCTAGGTTCCTGAATTATGTATTTCTAATGTTCTCGTTAGAAAATTTTAAATTGATTTTTATACTGAAGCTGATAAAGTTTAATAAATTCAAATTATATTATCATGTTTAATGGTTTACTGTCAGGACTCGGGTAATCAGGTCGGGTAGAGGCCCATGTGCAGGGGATACTTGGGGTTCGGTCTGTAACCCACGGTGCATGATTATACAAACAAAGACACCACAAGCAGAAATCCAGGTAATGCAATGTGTTGTATGTATATAACAGGACAAGGAAATAAGGGTTATACAGTCTGTAAGCAAGAAACCGGACGTATGGCAGGATAAATAAATACCAGTAATAAGTCTTTTGGCAGGGAGACCGCTTGGAAGGGCACGAAAGGCAGAGAGCCCGCTTGGAAGGGCACAGAAGGCAGAGAGCCCGCTTGGAAGGGCACGAAAGGCAGAGAGCCCGCTTGGAAGGGCACGAAAGGCAGAGAGCCCGCTTGGAAGGGCACGAAAGGCAGAGAGCCCGCTTGGAAGGGCACGAAAGGCAGAGAGCCCGCATGGAAGGGCAAGAAAAGCAGAGAGCCCGCTTGGAAGGGCACGAAAGGCAGAGAGCCCGCTTGGAAGGGCACGAAAGGCAGAGAGCCCGCTTGGAAGGGCACGAAAGGCAGAGAGCTCGTTTGGAAGGGCACGAAAGGCAGAGAGCCCGCTTGGAAGGACACGAAAGGCACACAGCCCGCTTGGAAGGACACGAAAGGCACACAGCCCGCTTGGACAGGACACAAAGCAGGGAATCCACTTGATCAGGACACAAAGCAGGGAATCCAGGAACGGTACAGGTGCAGAGCCGCGGCAGAAAGGTCCACAGACTTCAATACAAAGGCCTTGACTGAAGGGCAGGGCAGGTTCTTAAAGGCAGGGTAATCCAGGTAAGAAGCTGCATGTATTGACTAGGGCTCAACCCAGGTAACAAGGCACACCTGATCCTAGTAATTGAGTTCTGAGTGCTCCAGAGGGCAGAGGGTGGCCACTAGTGGTAGCAGATTTATATACCACAGGTATGAAAAAGCCATGGTTCAGGCAGCGAAAAAGTGGTTCCTGACATTTACAATAATATGGTTATATATAGTTAGTTTTTTATGGGCATAGACTCTTCATGGGATATGTTTACCTGTCTTTCAAAGTTGGTGTTGAAGGGTCTGTAGCCATGCTGGGTGATGTTAGTGTTCAGATGATTTTTGAAATAGTTTTATCAAGTAAGTACAATCAAGTTAAAGATAGAGAAAATTCTGGGGAAGATCAAGTACAAGTATAGTATTAAATAAGGATTTAGAGAGATTTGAAAAGTGTCTCTTTGTGCTTTGAAAACAATTTATTCGCTTTTATTTTTTTCAGCCTCTCTAATCTCAAGGAAACATCCTGGAGATGTAGTTTAGGATCTAAATTTATTTTCTGCCGATGGTACACATGGAGTATAGAAGTCTAAAATATGAATCTAAATATATCCTACATTGTGTTTTATACAATTTATGCAACAAGTGCAGATGAAGAAAACTGTTATAAATTGTATTAACCTGATTGGAAAACACCTTGCCTAAATTGCATTTTCATACCTTGGTCATTGCATCTAACATTTTGCAAGCTGCAAATTATTCCCATTAGGTATGTTGGGCTGTAGATTTAATAGCGGTCACAAATTCAAAACTTTCTGAAAATTGCAAACATTTTAGGCTTCTTTTCTAGGGTCATTGTGACCAACCTCATGTAGCCTTCATAAGTCTTTTAATAACTTTACAGTTATTAGAATGTACATGCAATAAGATTTGTCAAGCAATAGGAGAAGGATATTTCCCATGAGACTTTCCAACTAGTGCCAACATAATCTGGGTATCGTGGAGATTTACTGTATTGGCTCGAATATAGGCCGCACTTTTTCCCCCCACTTTAAGTCTTTAAAGTGGGGGAGCGGCTTATATTCGGGGTCTAGCGCCCGGGCAGGCAGCGGGGTTAGGATACAGATCCCCCGCAGCACCGGGAGGTTGTCTAAGCGCATCGTGCGGACGGTCACCGGCTGCGGCGATGCGGGTAAACAGCCTCCGCTGCCGGCACATCTGCACGATGTGCTTTAACAATCTCCCTTGCCGGGAATTCCCACGGAGGGAGTCCCGGCAAGGGAGATTGTTAAAGCACATCGTGCAGATGTCCCGGCAGCGGAGGTTGTTTACCCGCATCGCCGCAGCCGGTGACCGTCCGCACGATGCGTGTCGGCACCGGAAGTTGTATACGCGTATTGTGTAGATGTCCCCCGCCGGCCCCGCAAGACACCCGAGAGTCTGCTCTGGTAAGTCGGGGGGGCAGAGTGGCAGCATATCTCGGAGAGGGGAGGAGGACAGTGGCAGCATATCTCGGGGGGGGGACAGTGGCAGCATATCTCGGGGGGGAGGACAGTGGCAGCATATCTCGGGGGGGGAGAGTGGCAGCATATCTCGGGGGGGGAGACAGAGTGGCAGCATGTTTTTTGGTGCTTTTTTAAAGAAAAAAACTTTTTCTTTAAAAAAGCACCAAACTTTTAGGGTGCGGCCTATATACGGGGGCAGCCTATATCCGAGCCAATACGGTATTTGTTTGAGTAGGGCTCTCCTTTCCTGTTTTTTCTGTAAGTCAAATTGTTATATATATTACATGTTATGTGCTGTCTGCCCATTGTACAGCCCTACAGAATATGATGGCACTATATAAAACTAATAAATAAGTAATAATAATTTAATTGACTATCCCTTCCCTCATAGAAACATAGAGGAGGGCATGTACAGCCTCAACTGCAACTTCCCACTAAAATTAATTAATGAGCCATCAAGGCAGATGCTCCATTTGGAGTTTTACACTTCTGCAAACTTACATTGATATCAGGGGTTTGATTTGGAAAAGTCAAATGTTTATGGAAGGTGTTTGCTATTATCATTAGAAAACAGAGATGAATGGTGGAAAATGCTCCAGTATGAGTCAACTGATGTTGTGCTTTTATTATGTTTATAATTCGGGCCAAAGCTTAAAGCATCTGAATTTCTATCAGATCAGAATTCTGATAAATGTTTTTAAGCCTATTAGTTACACAGGCTTATATATACAGGTTAGGAGATAAAAAGGTCATAAATCAGGCACACAACTTCCTGCCCTGCCCAGACAGTCCGGCGCCACGCTTAGGCCACCGAGCCCCGCAATGTCTGTATAACTTTGGCCGTCATTCTCGACGTGATTGGTCGAAGGCAGCAGTTCGAAGTTTCCCCGAGACGGACCGCGGGATAGCCAGCGTGTGTACAAAGAGCCGCGCCAGCTGCTCGCCGCTTCCCTAGCAGCTCCAGCGACCAAGGATCCCCAGTTTCTGCGGGGGTGTCTGGGCAGGGCAGGTGATACATGGATGGGGTAGGGCGGGAAGGGAAACGGAGTATAGACAATGCACAGCACTCATATAGAAATGAAAATAGGGCTGAAACAACTAATCGATAAAATCGATAATAATCGATAGTGAAAATCATTGACAACGATTTTCATTATCGATTAGTCGAATCGATTTTTATCGATTTTAAAAAAAGGTTTTATGCTCTAAAAAACTCCTCTCCTTGTATAATCTGAACTCAAACAGAGAACGGATTATAACACTGGAATCCAGATCCCCCGCAATGCTGCAGGGGACCTAGATTCCCCTCACTGTCAGCCGGTGGGTGTCCGTGCGATGCGCACAGACAACTTCCACCTCTCCCCTCCTACAATGCAGTGGCAGCATCACATGATGTAGAAGCCCCAGTGGAAGTGAAGGTAACGGAGGCTGTCTGTGCACATCGTGCAGACCCCCACTGGCTGACAGAGAATTGAGGTCTCCTGCAGAGGATCATCCTCTCTGTCAGCTGGTGGGGATCTGTGCAATGCGCACAGACAGCCTCCGTTACTGCCCTTCACTTACGCTGAGGCTTCTATGAAGCTGCAGTGAAAGTGCCTGTCAGCAACGTAGGTTCACAAAACACCAGGGAGTCGGGAGAGAGGCAGAGTGGTGTATGAGAGGGGGGAGGAGTCAGAGGGGTGTATGGGAGCCACCCTCCCATACACCACTCTGGCTCCTCCCCCTCCCATACACCACTCTGCCTCTCTACCCGGCTCCCTGGTGTCTTGTGAACCTTCGTTGCTGACAGGAGTCAGAGTGGTGTATAGGAGGGGGAGGAGGCAGAGTGGTGTATGGGAGGGGGATGAAGCAGAGTGGTGTATGGGAGGGGGAGGAGGCAAAGTGGTGTATGGGAGGGGGAGGAGCCAAAGTGGTGTATGGGAGGGGGGGAGGCAGAGTGGTGTATGGGAGGGGGGAGGAGACAGAGTGGAGTATGGGAGGGGGGAGGAGGCAGAGTGGTGTATGGGAGGGGGGAGGAGGAGGCAGAGTGGTGTATGGGAGGGGGGAGGAGGAGGCAGAGTGGTGTATGGGAGGGGGGAGGAGGAGGCAGAGTGGTGTATGGGAGGGGGAGGAGGCAGAGTAGTGTATGGGTGAGTTATAGTGGTGTATGGGGTATAATGAATTTCAGGGTAGCAGAGTGGTGTATGGGGGTGTAATGAATTTCAGGGAGGCAGAGTGGCATATCTGGGGGAGGCAGAGTGGCATATCTGGGGGAGGCAGAGTGGTGAATCAGGGAGTATAATGAATTTCAGGGTGGTGCAGGGCATTTATGGGGGGAGGAGTGGCATATCAGGGTGCACAGTGGCATATAGGGAGGTATAAGGCATAAATGGGGGCGAGTGGCATATTGGCAGTTATAAGGCATATCAGGGGGCACAGTGGCATAAAGGGGGTATAAGGCATATCGATATTAGGCATAGTAGGGGGGCATAAGACATATCTGGGGGTAAAAGGTATATCAGGGGGCTCAGTTGCATATCACTGGCATATAAGGAGTATAAGGCATATCGGGGGCACAGTGGCATATCAGGGGGCACAGTGGAATCTCTGGCATATAGGAGGCATAATGCATATATGGGGGCAGAGTGGTAAATAAAAGAAAATATAAACAAGGCTTTTTTCTCATAGTTTTTATTAAATATGAAAAATAGTTAACATATGAATTAATATTTACTAATAACTTTGTATTAAAACCTAGTTTGAGAAACACTGTGTTTGGGTTCTTGTAGCTTTTATTATTATGTCAGTAAAATAAGAAAGTGAATAGAGAGAGAGAGGCCATTGTGATAAAGAGATGAAAGTGTAAATTGTACATTTTTTATTACATTATTTTAAATTTAAAAAATTTGCATTTTTTTATCCGATTAATCGAAAAAATAATCGGCCAAGTAATTGATTATTAAAATAATCGTTAGTTGCAGCCCTAAATGAAATACATAATTCAAACAGTAACTGATCAGACACGGCATTAGTTAACCCCGGATGGTCACAATAACTGTTATGGACGGCACTTATTAACCCAGGGCCATCACCCCCCCCTCGATCCATAGTCTGGCAGAACCGGCTAGATCCTCGACGGGTCAGCCTGGGGCTGCCTGGTGAAATTAGCTGGGTATCAAGTCTGTTTGCCAGGAGAGACCATCCACTTTCCCATTTTGCTTTCCTGGGCGGTACTGGACTGTGAAGTTGTAGGGTTGCAGGGCAAGGCTCCACTGTAATAAGCATCCAGAGACCCAGGGTTTTGTTTGGTGAGCAACGAAACCGGTTGTCCATGTAGGAGTTTCTTGAGAGCCTACATCAGCGATAAGCATTCCTTTTCTACAGCGGTGTACACGACTTTCCTGGGTAGCAGCTTCACGCTGATGTAGGCTACAGGGTGCTCACTGCCATCCATTCCCACTTGGCTTAAAACGTCTCCCAGCCCAAACGTGGGGGCATCTGTGTGAACAGAAAATCGTTTGGCCAGGTCAGGAGCGGCTAATACCGGTGCAGAGGCTAAGGCACTCTTTAACCGCTGGAAGGCGGCTTCACACTTGGGAGCTGTCGAGTTAATTTATTTTTTGTCAAGTCCGTCAGGGGTTTGGCAGTGGTACTATAGTTGGGGATGAACCATTGGGGGTGAGGAAATTCCCCCAAGCAATGCGATCAAATAGTTTATCTACTCAGGGCATGGGGTATGCGTCAGTCGTGGGCCTGCCGTTTAGTCTGCGGTAGTCTACGCAGGAGCGGGTCATGTCATCCCGCTTCGGCACTAGCACTACCGGGGAAGGGGCTGTTCGATCACTCCTTCCATTACGGCCTCAGGTACCCGGTAAGCTGCCTGCTGCGTGGGCGGCTGCCCCGGGTCTCCACCTGCTGCACTGCGGCAGTAGTGTACCCAGGGGCGGTGGAGAACATTTGGTGATGCTTGGACGATACCTGCCGAATCTGCTCTCGTTGGGTCACCCCTAACTGATCCGTGAGCTGAATAGCTTCTTTGGCCTTTTGGCCCCTTTCCCTGTCCTCCGAATCCTCGGCTGCCGGGGCACAGATAGCGGCTACCTCCTCCGGCCATCCCTGGTAAGCTTTAAGCATATTTATATGGAAGGCTCGTTGAATCCTCTGGTCAGAGCATTTGGCTACTAGGTAGGTAGTGGCACATAGCTTTTTCATGACCTGATAGGGTAGCCTATTGGCCCTAGCCGGCTTGAGCACAAGGACCCTTTGTCCGACTTACAGAGTGCGGTCTCGGGGGTGCGACTGTACCACCCTTTTTGCCGGCCCTGCGCAGTGCGAAGATTCTCCTGAACCATTTCGCTTTGGTCCTTTGGCCGTTTCCTGAGGTTTAAAACTTATAGTACCGGGGTACCCTCGATAGTGGCTTTTCCCTCCCAGTGGTTCCTGATCAGGTCTAAGGGCCCCTGTACCTGTCGCCCATATAACAACTCAAAAGGAGAATACCCAGTGGACTGTTATGGCACCTCCTGGTACGAACAAGAGGAGCGGCAAGTACTTCTACCAGTTCCAGTGAGAAGTAGCGAACGTCCGAAGCAGTTGCTTCAGTATTCCATTGAAACTCTCACATAACCCGTTCGTCTTCAGGTTGTAAGGGGCGCTATATACAGGCTTAATCCCGCACTACCTCCACAGCTGCTGGGTAATTTTCGCTGTAAATCGTGGAGACTCGAGGCAGTGGGCCGCTGCTCGGACCGGCCCGGTATTGGCAGATGCGCCCGGGCGAGCAGCCTGGTTGGCGGGGCACTCAGAATTTTTGTGTCCGACTTGGTTGCAGCCGTAGTATCGGATGCCAGATGAGCGATGGTACTGGAAGCTGGCTAGTGGTTAGTGGTCTGGCCGGGGACGAGATGCTGCGTGATAGGGTTGCGACGTGCATAGTGGAGGTGGCATGTAGCGGCCCACCGTTCAGAGTTTCACTGGCATGGGCCTTCGGGCGTCGACGTACTGGTCGGCTATCATGGTGGCCTGGTCCAGAGTGAGGGGCCGCCGGTCCCCTACACATTCTCCTATGGGCGCAGGGGTTAAGTCATAAAACTGTTCCAGGAGGATAAGTTGAAGGACATCTGATGTGGCTTGACACCCCTTGATCCACCCCTCAGCCGCTCGGGTCATGCAATGTGCCCACTCAGTGAAGGGTTGTCCATCTTTGCGTTTGAGGCTCCAGAACTTCTGTCTATGAACCTTGGGGGTGATGCTGTACCTGGCTAATAGGCGTTCTTTCACCCGCTCTTAATCAGCACTGTCCTCATCGGAGATGGCCTCGTAGGTGCCCGGTCTCCATCTCGTTGGATTTCGGTGTGGTAAAACTGGTCGTACTCGCTGATGATCTGGGCGATGAGTGTCGGTGGCGGGTCGGGTCCCAGGAGGCCGATATGCCACTGGATTTGCCACTGGAGCTTGGAGGTTTTGGTGCCCTCTGACAAGGCAAGGATGTTCCGATCCCCCTCCATCAGCTCTGCGATCAACGCAGCCTTTGGATTATTACTGGCCGTCTGTCCATGGGCTTCCAATAAATCTTTCAGTGTACTCCGTTTCAAGCACTCGAATGCGGTCCCGTTGCTGTGGAAGCATCCCACTACTGCCACCAAATGTCACGGGCCCGCCTTGCACGCCCGTTGGGTCTGGGATGCTCCCTGACGGAATTTAAAGTGTTATGAACAGAAGGGGCGCATGAACATTTGGGAAAAAAATAAATACAATACAATAGTGTAATAAGTTCAAAAAATGTTGTGAAGTGAATAATATATTGCACTCACAAAGGTTACTTGAAAAGGAGGCTCATCAGAAAAAAGCTTTTTCTGATGCCGGCACGTCTGCTCGATGTGCTTTAACAATCTCCATTGCCGGGAATTCCCACGAGGGGAGTCCCGGCAAGGGAGATTGTTAAAGCACATCGTGCTGACGTGCCGGCAGCGGAAGTTGTTTACGCTTGCATCGCCGCAGCCGGTGAACGTCCGCACAATGCGTTTTACCTCTGCCCCCAAGACTTACCAGAGCAGACTCCCGGGTGTCTTGCGGGGCCGGCGAGCGACATCTACGCAATACGCGTTTACAACTTCCGGTGCCAGCACTTCCGCTGAGTGCCGGCACCGGAAGTTGTATGCGCGTATTACGTAGCTGTCGCTCGCCGGCCCCGCAAGACAACCGGGAGTCTGCTCTGGTAAGTCGGGGGGCAGAGCGGCAGCATGTCTCGAGGGGGGGAGGTCAGAGTGGCAGCATATCTCGGGGGTGGGGGGGACAGAGTGGCAGCATATCTCGGGGGGAAGGGCAGAGTGGCAGCATATCCATTACAAAACCTTTTCTTTAAAAAAGCACCTAACATTTAGGGTGCGGCCTATATTCGGGTGTGGCCTATATCCGAGCCAATACGGTAATAACTAAAATAAAGCCAACGACATTTGGGGAGGGCAGAAATTCAAAGGACATCTACTTTATTTTCTCTGATTCATTTAACAATTGTTAGAATCTCCCTCAGGGTTTAATGGTTCAATGTCTATTTTTATATCTATATCCTGAATGTATAAAAATCATGTTTGATTTCATGTTTTGTGCTTGTGCTTGACATAACACACATTAAAACACTGTAAGAAAATTAAGTTTCAAAATTATATATTAAACAGGAAGTAGTGAGAAAAAGAAATCCTGGTGGGAGCTCTTGTTGGGAATTAATGATGCAGAATAATTTTATTTTGGTATTCAACCATTTGACTTTCCTGTGGATATTTTGCAAAATCCTCTACCTCCTAGAGCTATATTTATGATAAATTGCCAATCAGTTTCATGTAAACCTGGTTTATTGGCCTACTTCCCATTTAGCAGTTTCAATTCACCATTTTATTCTTTGTAATAGATGTAGACTTTGTATATACTTCCATGTTGAGTAAAACGTGTAAAGTGAGGGTATATTCCATTTCAATATATTTAGGCAACATTGACAAATCCCTTTGATAGCCTAAAACACTTTTATTAACACTTCTGCAGGACTGCAAGGGATTGTGGGCAGGGCTGGCTCTTGCATTTTCTGGCATCATATCTCTGATGCCCCTGTACCCCCAGGGCAGTGAACATATGTGTTTTTTTTTAACTCCATCCTTTCTCTTTATTCCTAATATCGTTTTAACATTGCTAACTTTCATTTTAAACACTTCTTCACTTTCCTTGCCCAAAACCACCCCTTTCAGCATACTTAGACATTTTAGACAATGCTATGCTTCAAACTTTGTCGCAACAGTGTGGGGAAGGCCAAGGTCCATGGTTGGATGGGTTTAGTGTGGAAGAACTTGACCAGCCCACACAGAGTCCTGACCTCAACCCCTTCGAACACCTTTGGGATGAACTGGAATGGAAATTGAGAGCCAAGCCTTCTTGTCCAACAACAGTGCATGACCCTATATATGCTCTACTGGGTGAGGCAAAGACTCCCACAGATCTCCAAAATCTTATGGAAAGCCTTCCGAGAAGAGTGGAAGCTGTTATAGCTGCAAAGGGGTGACCAACTACATGTTAATCTCTATCTATTTAGAACAGGATGCCATAAAAGTCTCTGTTGGTGTAATGGTCTGACTTTACTATACTTTTGTCCATATAGTGTGTATATATATATATATATATATATATATATATATATATATATATATATATACCGTATTTGCTCGATTATAAGACGAGGTTTTTTTCAGAGCAAATGCTCTGAAAAATACCCCTCGTCTTACAATCGGGGTCGTCTTCTAATCAGACCTCAAATAGAGGTCTGATTAGGAGACTAAGATCCAGATCCCCCGCACCGCTGCAGGGGACCTGGATCCTCCTGTCGTCGCCCCCCCCCACACACACACACACTTACCGGTGCTTCCGGAGGTGAAGTTGGCAGCGGGGGTTTGTATGCGTCCGTCGCAAATACCTTCCCCGACTGTCAGAGATCAGAGTTCCAGAGTTCCTGATGTCTGACAGCCGGGGAAGGTATTTGCGACGGACGCATACAAACCCCCGCTGCCAACTCCACCTCCTTCCGGCTGCCGCGGAATGAGACGTCAACCCGCTGCCCCGGCAATACAGCAGGAAATTGGAAGCACCGGTAAGTAAGAGTGTGTGTGTGTGTGTGTGTGTGTGTGTGTGTCTGTGTGTGTGTGTGTGTGTGTGTGTGTGTGTGTGTGTGTAGGGCATTTCTGGAATGCCTTACACCCCTATATGCCACTCTGGCACTTAGGGGGTTAAAAGGCATATTATGGGGCAGAGTGGCATATAGGGAGGTATAAGGCATTTCAGGAGGCAGAGTGGCGTTAAGGGGGCATTTAATAGTGCACTCTGCCTCCTGAAATGCCTTATACCTCCCTATATGCCACTCTGCCCCATAATATGCCTTTTAACCCCCTAAATGCCAGAGTGGCATATAGGGGTATAAGGCATTTCTGGAGGCAGAGTGCTCTATATAATGCCTTTTAACTCCCTTAATGCCACTCTGCCTCCTGGAATGCCTTATACCTCCCTATATGCCACTCTGCCCCATAATATGCATTTTAACCCCCTAAATGCCAGAATGGGATATAGGGGTATAAGGCATTTCTGGAGGCAGAGTGGCACATAGGGGGTCAAAAGGCATACCATGGGGCACAGTGGCATATAGAGGGTTAAAAGGCATATCATGGGCCACAGTGCCATATTGGTGTGGCAAGCCTGGGGGCAGATGTGTGTAACTGGGGGACAGGTTGGAAAATACGAGAAATAAAAACAAAAAAAAAATATTTTTCTCAATCATAGCTTTTATTAAAAAAAATAGTTTACATGAATTAACATTTACTGGTAAAACTTTTTTCCTTTAGGGTCGTCTTATATTCAGGCTTTTTCTTTTTTTCCTAAGTTAATATTCAGATTTTGGGGGGTCGTCTTATAATCAGGGTCGTCTTATAATCGAGCAAATACGGTATATATAAATATAATATTTTGAGTGATGTAGCCTTGAATAAGTAAAGGAAAAACTGAACAACCATTACATTTCTAGATGTTCATCATTTGAAAAAACTCTTAAAATAAACAACAATCAATATGCTGAAATGAAATATGATGAAATATATTGTGACACTGTTAGTCCCAGGGAGATGAGTTGTGTGGCATTTAGGCACAAGTGCTATACAGTACATGGTTTGGAGCAATTGGTGAGCAGGGTAGGCCAATGCCCCCTTCCACTGGAAAATCCATGCCAGCTATTGCAAGAGGATTCAGTCTGGGTTTCCTATTAACCCTGTTCCCTCTGGAGCCTGACAATAAGGAAATTGTGCAGGGGAGAGGTTGAGAAGTTCCCCTGTGCTCCCATGGGAAGGAGAGGCCCAGAAGACAACCCTGAGCCATGTGTAGCAAACCTGCCTGGACATGTGTACGCTGTCTGGGGGAGGTTTCCTGAGCCTGGCTTAGCTGGGTCTGGCACAGAGATATAGTTAGTGGGTGTGGGTGGGCTGGGTCGTTTGGCAGGGAGGCAATTGCCCCCCAGGCTGCTCTGAATCCGGGCTTGCCGGTAGACGAACATTCAAGGCAGCCGCATAGTTCAAAACTAAGCGGCTGCGAGCAGGATTGAATGCCGCCGCTGCCGTCGTGCCGGTAGTGTACCTGGGGGGGGCGGTCCAGAATTTTCATTTCGGTGCATTCCTACTATATACTAAGCCAGTCACTGAAGTGGTAGGCCTACACCACATCAATGTTTGGTTTAGTATATACACAAAAAGAAAGGTTGGAATGCAGCACTCAGCAGTGAAATGGTGCACGAGCCAGGGTACCACCAAGTCCCTCAATAAATCCAAAATAAAGAGGCTCAGCACTCAAATGACAAGGTGAGTTTATTTCACACAGGCAACGTTTCGACGCACAGGTCTTTCTCAAGCCTTGCTGGCTGGCTCATTATATAGTCTTGGAAGTTATGCTCTATTACAATCAGTGTCTGGCTCAGTATAAAGTAATGGCATTTATGCTGTACCACAGTCAATGTCTGCCTTGGTATTTAGTGATAAATATATTTACTTTTATAGTTTTCAGATTCAGTTTCTATTTTTATATATTTATTATTAGAATTACTTACTGCGGATATTATTTCATATATATTTAGTAATAATAATTATATTTATGTAGTGCATGAAAACCACATTCAAATTTGGTCACACTGTTTAAAAGTTTTTTTATTACTACAAATACTGAAAAATAGATGAGAAAGGATGTAATCACAAGGGAGGAGCTTAACTAGTGAGGAGCATGGTCATATTAGGGTGTGGCTAAGGGAGGGGCATCACCACAGCGGTGGGCATACATTTTGTTGCCCGGGGCCCTGGGGGGTTCTCAGTCCGCCCATGAAAGTGACACACAACACCAACAATCAA
This sequence comes from Spea bombifrons, assembly GCF_027358695.1. Lineage (NCBI taxonomy): Eukaryota > Metazoa > Chordata > Amphibia > Anura > Pelobatidae > Spea > Spea bombifrons. Next base: position 17,208,421 of record NC_071098.1, read on the forward strand.
CTGTATAAAGAAGCAAGATTTTTCATGATCAATGCTTGACACCAAACAGTCTATCAATGCCACGGCATCAAGGATCCCTGAAATCCAATGTTAATTTTGGTGAATATATTTATCAAACTGGGGGAACACAAATATGGCTTAACTTTGACTAGTTGGAGCTCCCTCACAAACTTTAACATCCAGATAAAAAAAGGGTGTATTTCAGTTGTTAAGCGATGAAGCTGTCCACTTGTCCCATTCCAGCCCCCCCCCCCATAGGGAGTGGTAGAAAAAATATGTACATGAAGTTCCTTGTAGAGTCATTTGCGATGCCTTTGGGAGTCCTATGCACATAGTTACACATTGAAAACAAACAGCCCTGAAAAAATAGTTCAAACGTAGTCTTTATTGTAAATCATAAAATTGATAAATCATAACCACCCATAGGGCTTGATACACTGTGTGAAGTATGATGTAAATTAATATGGAACACGTTCACTAAGTCCAGTAAGACCAGATATATTAACCCCTAGTGGCCAAAGCTGTTTGTTCCAATTGGTTGATGCCAGAGTGCCGGCACCGGGAGTTGTATACGCGTATTGCATAGATGTCCCCCTCCAGGAGTCTGCTCTGGTAGGGGGGGGGCAGAGTGGCAGCATATCTCGAGGGTGGAGGACAGAGTGGCAGCATATCTCGAGGGGGGGGAGGACAGAGTGGCAGCATATCGGGGGGGCAGAGTGGCAGCATATCTCGGGGGTGGGGGGGACAGAGTGGCAGCATTTCTATTACAAAACTTTTTCTTTAAAAAAGCACCAAACTTTTAGGGTGCGGCCTATATTCAGGTGCGGCCTATATCCGAGCCAATATGGTACGTTAAGATCCTTTAACCTTTCCTGGTAAATTTCATCCTGTAATCCATGAACCATTTTAGTAGCCCTTCTCTAAACTTTCTCCAACATATCTATATCCTTCTGGAGATACGGTCTCCAGTACTGTACACAATACTCCAAGTGAGGTCTCACCAGTGCTCTGTACAACGCATAAGCACTTCCCTCTTTCTACTGCTAATACCTCTCCCTATACAACCAAGCATTCTGCTAGCATTTCCCGTTGCTCTATTGCATTGTCTACCTACCGCACATGTTGAAGTTAGGACAGTATCAAATATTCTATACTCTACTCTTGGGTTTCAATGCCCCAGATGCATTACTTTGCGTTTATCCACACCGCCGGCGTTTCACGATGAGCGCCGGAATATGATGTTATATTCCTACGCTCAGCAGTGAAGCTGCTCGCACCGCAGCAGAGCAGCAAGACAGAGGCCTCGCGCTCCCACCACAGGACTTCAGCAAGGTAAGTGAACTACAAAAAGGGGGGGTAGATAGTGAGAAGGAGTGAGAGGGAGTAGATAGTGAGACGGGGGTAGACAGTAATAAAGGGGGGTAGTAAGAATATTGAAATAAAGAGTGAGAATGAGTAAGAGAATGAATGAATTAATATGTAGATGAATTGTGTGAATGAGTAAGAGAATGAATGAATATGTGGATTTATTGCTTGAATGATTTGTCAGAATGCATTAATGGATATGTGTATCATGGATA